>NC_134954.1:20330605-21530605 GCF_965638725.1 Aptenodytes patagonicus
CTGGAATCATGAGCGGCTAATTTGCTGAGTTTAGTGGCAGGAAGCCTGAAGATAATCAATCCAGTTCTCCTCTACATATATGAATGCAATACAGCATGCTGAGTATGGTAAATTATGCTGTTCAAAACAAGATGAAAAATCTTCTCGGGTGAAACTGTAGATAAATCTTCACTGGCAGAACATTATGCTTCAGAATATCTCCAGGTTCTTGGAAGACTTTTCAAGTGTCTCACATAGTCAAAATCCAGGCACAATTGGATAATTACACTAAATTAGGATATGTTTATGTTTTTATCTAGAACAGCAGTTATATTTGCAGCACAACCTTCCAGAATGCTGCAGTTTTTCCTCCTCCAAGTTCATGCAGCAGTTTGGACATAACTAAGTTCACATGGAAGTGTTTAACTTTTGAAAAATTCCTAGCTCTTTACTGATTCTTTGTTTTCCTCCATGTACATTTTTTTTTTTGAGCATTATCTAGTTCTTGCTTACATGAAATATATTATAGCAAAGTTAGTCTTCTGTGCAGCTAGCAACCCTCTTTTCTGTTTCATCCAGCCATATCCAAACCAGATTTCTTAGATACCTCAGTCAGTAGAGGTACTTTTCTCTATCAAGCACATAGCTTAGCTCATTTCAGGCACTGAGACAGATGATATAAATGTGAGCTGAGCTGGGCAATATAAAACTACCTAAAATCCTTCTGAGGCTGTATAACTTCATAATTCTCCTGAGGTTCACTGAACAGTCATTTCTCTCTTTCTTTCTCCTTCTTTTAGGAGGGTTTAACTGACATGACCAAAACTCATTGCCTGGAAGTAGAAATGAAAAAAACCCTACTGTATATTTTACAGCTAGGTTGTAATTGGGGAACTGCACTTTACTAGACCTGCCGTAAAACCCCTTCATTGACTTCTGAGCAGTGAAATATATACAGAGTTCACATGGAAAAAAAAAAAAAAAACACAAATAGAGGAACCATTTCCACACAGTTGACATTTAGGGCTGTACTGGGTCTTTAAAGTGAAAACCTGAGTAGGGAATTGATTCACAACATCCCTCAAAATGCTGAAGAGTTATGACTCTTCATGGTCTGGAAAAGGAAGATTTTGGGCAATTTGCACCCCTTCTGGTATTAATAGCTTGCTGCATGAAGAGACTTCTTCACAGTTGTCCAGAAACTTTTTGGGAACCCGAAAATATTCCGTATTTTGTTGTCTTCAAGTTCAGGTTTTATGCTCTGCTATGAATAGCAATTCTTATGAAAAGAAACAAACAAAGCAACAAGCAATATCCTTTCCAAAGTTAAATTCCCTTGGTCAAGTTTTAGGCACCTACAAAACAATGGCTTCATTCTTCAGTCCCCTGTGGTAGTTCCATGTTACCATAGAAAGCCAGGTTACCTACTGGAGAGCACAAAAGGGTAAGGTAAGTTCCTGAATTCAAGTACTTGAGAGTGAATAATTTTGCATACATCAATATTTGTTACTTTTTTCACTTAATGGGTGTGTATACTTTTAGAAATAAAACCTGAAATACGCTTTGACTGCAAAGTTTCAGAGAAGCTTTTTTAAACAGAAAAACAAATGAACAGATTGTTCAGCCTCAGCATTTCTTTTCAAGTGCATATGTAAGGTCACAGGATTAGAGCAGACTCATGTTAAAATATTGTGGCCCACTGGCCGTTGTACAGAAAAACTGAAACGGAAAAGGAGTATTATTCACCCTTATTGCACTAATACACCTTCTCATGGCATCTGTAAAGCCTGCGTGCATCTGAATCGAAGAGTAAAAACTAGCGTAACAATGTTGTGCTCTCTAATTAGAGAATTGTGAATAATGCTGGTAATAAAAATAGTGTTATAAAAGGGCAAGAAAATTGCTTCCCCATAATAAAAAATGTCTCCATTGGCGTCACATTTGGTTTTTATGGACTGACAAGGAAATCAGTCTCAGTAATACATTGTTAACTGACTGTTCCTCTGATCCTGAAATGTCTTCTCCACTGACATACATATTTCTAGCTTGTTAGGGTGGCAGCATGACAGTACAAGGGACTGGGATGTATATCTGCATTGTAAGCATAACTTCTAGATGCACTGAATCAAGATTTTATAATCAGATAGCAGAGCTAAGTAAATGGTTATGGCCTACATCTTCCCAAAAAATAATAAAAGGGAAGTCTGAAGCAGCTTTGGATACAGGGAGACTGCAAAGCTCTTTTGAGTTTTTAAAATGTATGGTTGGAAATATCTGCTGGTTTTTTGTCTCGTGTTCCTCAAAATCTGATCAAACGTTAAAGATCATCTTAATTTACATGGGGGAAAAAAGCACATACTTCCACCATTACCTCCTTTTCTGCTTCCTTATAAATCCAAACTGGATAGCATCCAATTTCTCATTGCAACTGCCTCTGGAAATGAAAGAGCCTGAATAGAGGAGGAGATGAGCTGCTTTAAATGCTTTTTCATAGTTCTTCTCACTGCTATGAAAGCTTCATTAAAAGCTGCAGCTTGCTTGTTTTCTAACTCTTCCAAAGTAATAAGCATATAATTGTGCTGAAAACTTAGGAGGAGTGTATCACTGCAAGCCATTATGGCATCATTTTATTTCAAGGCCCTTTTGCATTTTCTTGGGATTCAGAGACATCTGTCATTCACATCTGAAGAAAATTCAGAAGAAATAGTGTCTTTTTAAAGAGGACATTGAAAATTTGCAATGTCGATATGTCTATATAAATTACTTCTTCATGGACTATTGACTGTGAGTACGTGTTGTGTAACATAACAATTATTTTGCCTTTTTTTGTCTTCTTAACCTACATTCAAAATATGTCAGATACAGTGCTCGCTGCTAACATACTAGGAACCCTCTTGCATTTATTTTGATTTGTTGAGATGGAGAAACATGAGTAATGATGAAGAAAATTTGTGATGCCAGAATATGTTACAGCCTATTCTAAAAAATTCAGCTACAGTGCTAAGATCCACACATGCTATAAATGATTACATTGGCTTCCTTCTAATATCTGCCGTGGTGCAAAACAATCTTGCCTGCAGATGATAATAACTGCTCTTTTGAAACAGCTGGAAGGGATCTCAGACAGCACGGCTAGATGCATGCATTTCATAACACTGAGGATGACAACAATATTCAAAGGTCTTAAATCACCCTCCAAAATTACAGTCTTTCAGTATCAAAAATCCACTTCATGGGCTCACCAAATTCAATCCAATCTCGTATTGACTTATGAAATTCCACTTTTGAAGTTCTGGGACATATTCTGTATGCAATATGGAAGAAAACAGACTTTTGCACTGTTTGAGGCTGAAGCTCTGTGTTATTTCTTTACTGATTTGCCCCACATATGACAGCCTCAAATATCCTAATGTGCAACACAGTGTGGAAGGAACATAGTATTTACAATATTTGAGAATGTAAGGGTAATTCTTGGGGTGAACTTATATTAGCTAAGTAAGCCTAATGGGAACACTGAAAAAAATATTTAGAAAGTCAGATGTGGATTCTGTTAAAGTGAATGTACATTTCTATAGAATATATTTTCTGTGGAATATGTTTCCTAGCTGTGTTTCCTTGTCTTCTTTCAGTCTGCAACATTAATTATCCTATGTAAAGATCACAGCTCCCAAATAGTCATTCTGAATCTCTGTTCCATCTTCTTGTTTCCAGTTTACTTCTGGGATCCCAGTGAAAAATCCCTTCTAGTTCATAATGAAACAGAATGGATTGATATCTCATAAAAACTGAAACTATAAATTTTAGAAGATTGGTTTTTTCCACAGAATCTTCCTAGCATCAGTTTTCAAGCTTTCCCTAAGCTAACTCCACACCAGCATCCACAAATAAGAAAGTATATTTACATCTGTTAATTTTATTTCACCAGTTGAGAAATATAAACGGGTATTCCACAATAATAAAAGTAAAACCCATAGTGAGGCCAAACATAACTCCTGTTCCCACTGAACCAGTGGAAATTTTCTGGCACATTAAATTAAGATGGGTAAAGCCAGTGAAAAGTCATTGCTTTACTTTATTCTTCTCTTTTTTATTAATAAAAATCTTGCCACAGAAAAATTGGCTTTAGGATTTTATTCTCTGATTGAGGGGCATTCCTGATAAAAAGGAAAGACTATTCACAGCAAGTGAAACAATTACTTTTACACCACAGGCTTTACCCTAACTCAGAAAATGTCCACAGAAGCCAAATCTCATTGTAGCATTGAGGTTGAAGGGTGTTCCTAGAAGAAAATATTGAGCTACTTTCCCCCTTTATTTTTTTCTCCTGAATTCCTAATTTTCAAGCAAGAAATTTCCCAAGAGGATTAAACACTTGAGGTTCTAGAAGTAAATCCAAAATTTATGACCTACTGTACTCAATCAAAAGACTGTCCAGCCATGAAAGCCAACATAGCTGGATAGGGAGTTTTGAAATGGACTCCTGAACACAGTTGTGGCTCTTTTTTTTTTTTTTTTAAATATAGGCTGCATTTTTCTTCCCTTTGTGCTTAATTTCAAAATCCAGAGAGGAAATGAATGAAATGTTTGCTTTGCTGTCTGTGTGCCACAATATATGAGTTTCATCAAAACCCTCAAATATTTTCAGGTAGAGTAATCTCTAGACACTCCCAGAAGCAATTAACATTGTCTGGTTTTGTAAATGCATTCTGCCTATGCCTGTTTGTTATGTGAACTGTACAAATATTATTTTCAGGGCTTCTGGTAAAGCTGTGATTGCTTATCCCAGAGTCACAGAACTGACTAGGCAAGGTGAGCTTATAAAACAGTTTGGCATTGCTGTTTAGAGCCAGGACATTTTGTTAACGAGCGTCACTGGGGACTGAGTTGGGTAAGTTTCTCGCTTGACACTAAATGAGGGAAGAGGGGAGAATGGCTGATGTGCTTCTTTTCCCTTTCCTAGACAAAATTTCATGAAGAAAAGAGCCTTGAATTATGGCCTGTGGCCATTTTTTTCCCCCATTCCCTCATGGTTGACCTATCGTAGATGGACAGGTTTGGCTATTAGAAATTATAAAAAAAAAAGAAAAAAATGTTTGTAGAATTTTACTCAGAAAGAAAAATCAATTCAAAAAAATATGACCCATTATCATAAGCTTATCAACATCCTTTTTATATATTTTCCATTATGGATAGCAATTTGCAAGTTGTTTTTTGCCAAGTGCAACAGAGAAGGATCTGATGCTGAAGAAGTAGTACTTAGGCTTTATCCTTAAATATTTATTAGTACAAGAAGCAACGTACCGCAATGTTCTGGCTTTGTGTCACATTTGATTCGCTTGTGTAAGTACAACCTGTAGGCAGCTGTTACACCTAAGAAACAAATCAGTCAAAGAACTGAGAGACACTAATGCAAACCAGCCCTTGCCAATGATATGCACGGCTTTCTAAAGAGGCTGGGATATTTTTGCTTTGTGCTTTGCATTTTTACAATGTTTCATGGGCTTAGCAGCTTGCACTGCAGGAATTGAATGTGGCTACATGTCACTTTAGGTGTTTGAGATGCTTATTTGACTTATATGTATTTTTATGTAATATCGGTGTTTCCAAGGTATGTGAGCAGAAGCTTTTTCATTCCATTTATTGCCTTGCAAATTTATATGATTAGGCAATTATATAAGTTAGTATTTCAATGAGAGGGAGAAAGAAACCTGATAGGATAGAGCAGTACAGAAAACCAGGGCTTATAAGTGTCCTCAGGCCTAGCTAAGGTCTTAACCCTTTTAATCTTCTCATAACGCTTCCTGCAATGACAGTGGCATCCACTGTTTCAATATAAAATACTCTGAAAAAAGAAAATCAAGTGCTTCAAATCCCTCTGCCGCAGACTTGTCAGTCATTGCCCATTTTCAGGATTATTGAAAAAAAAAGTCATTATTCTGTCCAGTATTTTTTTTCTTCTAAAGCTGCTGCATTCTGGGAGTTGTAGGAGCCCTTACTCAACAGTGCAGAAGGCAGCGCCAAAATCTGACATTAAGACTAATGAGATGAAATCATTGTCTGTGGGCAAAGCAAAGCCATGCGATACCTCCATCAGTGAGGCTTTCATACACAATGACTTAAAACCCTCAAATAAATGGAGTTGATTAAGGTAAGCCAGAGGCAATTCAGCCACCAGCTCCTCCAGAGCAAAGCAAGGAG
Organism: Aptenodytes patagonicus; assembly: GCF_965638725.1. NCBI lineage: Eukaryota > Metazoa > Chordata > Aves > Sphenisciformes > Spheniscidae > Aptenodytes > Aptenodytes patagonicus. The sequence goes on from NC_134954.1 coordinate 20,336,783, forward strand.
AGGATATAGTTCAGCGGAAGGAGGGCAATGCTCCTTCATTAGCAGTGAACTCCTCCAAGCTCCAAAACAGCTGCCACGGTGGTAATGAGGAGACCCATCACTACAAGGCACTTTCTGAGCAGCCGCCTTGTCCACAGGTCCAGCTTCCAGATGGTGTGTCTCAGCCTCAGGACCTAAAAGCATACACTGGAGATAAGGGAAAGTCAGACAGTCCTATGAACTGTCAAGTAAAGAAAGTGTACCCGGGAGATGACTGGCAGTTTAGCAGAGCAGACCAGACAGTATAAACGTAAAAATGGAGACAAACAGAGCAGATGTGGGGAAGCCAGCTCATCATTTTTCTCTTGTGAAATATCTGTGCTCTAGTTCCAAATAGCTTGGAGAGGAGCAAATTGTCAGTTCAGTTCAGACTTCCAGGCTTGGGGACAGAGCTGTGCCAAAGATTAAGGAAGATATCTCACAAAGAATATGAAAAAGGAAACGAGCATCTTTATGGCACACCTGCAGGTGATACATACTATCCTCTTAATGCCTACCAACACTTTCATTCAAAGATAACAAATTACTAGTTGTGTCTGCATAGTCTCCACAGTTTCAGATTAGCCATTAGCATTGCCTCTTGGCCCAGGGCTTCGCTTCACTGCAAGCTGTCTGAGCAACAGCATCGGGTGTGTTAGGAGACCCACACATCAAGCTCTCTTGCCCAAGTCTGGGGAGGCTTTGCTCTGGTCTTGCTTGTGCTTGGCTCGATGGCCAACCTACCTGGCACTGACAATGCCAAAGTACGAGTTTACGTTGAGCGTGCAAGTTAACTGAAGGGCTAACTGTCCTCTAGTGCATCTCCAGGATTCCCCCATGAATGCTGAAAGAAAAAAATACCTGCTCATGGGCATGTGGATATATGAAAATGCTTGGCCAGTGATATCATTTTTAGAGGTTACTTCTCTGAGAGAAGTAATGCCGCTGGTTGCCCTTACACAACGTGTGCTGAATACCTGCTAACATGTTCACGGGCCTCAGAACTCCAGCTCTGGGCACCCAGAAATGTCCAAAGCCAATCTTAAGAACTGAGCTCCAAATTACTCCTTCTGTTTGCAAACACACTGTTCTTGGGGAAGGTCTTTGGATGCATGTAACCAGCAAAGCAGCACTATCAGGCCACCTCTTCACTAATCCTTCGTGTCTCAGTCCAATATAATCCAATCTAATGTCTTGTTTTCTGAACACAAGAAGACCTTTTTATTTGTAGTTAGCTTCACATTACCAGATCATATTAGCTGAACACCTCTTTTCTTCCCATCTTCAGAGGCTAGAGCCTGTGTCCAAGATTTGGTCACTAAAGGTAGGGGGTTTGATTCCAGTGTGTGATTCCCAGTCTCCCTTGTGTGCCCTGTCTGGGACAATTTCCAAGCTGCAGCGATTCCAGGATTTACCATGTGCAATGGCAAAAGAAATCTGTGTACAGAAAGCAGGCACTTCCAGGATCTCTTTGCTGCAGTGGTGGCTGTGTTTGCTGGAATTTCTCTATGCAGCCACATACCCCATCATGGTAAAAGTAACTAAAACAAAGTACAAGTAAAGCAAGCTGCTATTTAATGATTGTATGATGACTGTTTCGTACCCAGGCAGAGGTCATTGTGCAGAGGCTGGTGATGGTTATAAATGCAGGGGAATGGAAATGTGTGGAAAGCACCAGAAGAAACAGCAAAACAGAGGTTAAAGGAATTACATTTTTAATTGCTACAGAAGATGGAGACTAAATGATATAAAGATAAGGTGACAGGACGATGAAGAACAGAACTGGAACCATAAAATAATGAGGCAAAATATCCTGGCCAACATCAATTTCTAAAGCACATAAAAGGCACATCCAGAATTAGTTTACTGTCTTCACTCAAGAAGAACCCAAAAGATAAAGTGAGGATGTCAGCAATGTCCCTTGTCCTCTGTCACACGCAAGTGATCCTGACCAGACCACTTGGTCACACACATCTCGGTGCTTAGGAGTACGCAACGGTAAGACTGAGCAGGTCAAACCAACCATTTGAGACATTTGGCCAAATCCTTCCCCTTCTTAAGGTTTTGCAGTTTTGTATTAAATTTTGTTACACTGATTTCCTACAGCTGTGCTACTTCTGTCTGGGTTTCCTTATGTCATATTTCAGCTTAGTTAGGAAATATGGTCTGGTTTTTAATTGTTCATTTGAGAGATTTCCATCAAAACCAATTCTTTAAAAGAAGAAATGCCTTTGCACATTTGAACTTCTTCACTGGGGAGAGTAGGAGACAAAGCTCAGAGCAGTGCTGGTCACAATCCTCCCCAGAGAAAGCAGAATATAAGCAACAGAAATGACTGTAACAGAGATTGCAAAACCCATTTTAATTTAATAAGGTAGGATATTTTTAGTATCACAGATATTTGTTATCATTTGCAACCTATGATTTTTGATTGGATTGATGGGGCCACATTAAATGAATTGCCCATATTTTTATATGCTTTTAGAGAATTACAAAAGCAGTTTATGGATTAGTTTAAAATAAAAAACTTATGCCATATGAGTTCAGATGTTTACCATCTCCATACATTTGATTATAATGCCCACTGTGATTTCTGCTTTATAATTTCACTAATACATCAGAATTGTTTTCAGTGTTAATTTTGAAGCAAAGCTTGAACCTTTACTGAATTATTGCAAAAATCAGGGCACCTAAAACCCACTATATATGAAGTGATTTTTATACCTCTATAAAGACTTTAACATTGGGTGAGAAGCCTACATTTATTCTTCAGCATTCAATACTTTTAAAATAAAAGTTTGATTAAAAAAATGCATCACTGAAGACTGCATTATCCAACGTATATATTTGGTAAAAAAAAAAATTGTGCATACTTTTCAACAAGAAGAGAAAAGTTTGTTTTTTCCCTACTTTCTAATTTTTGGATTGAATCTGTACAGGGGATTGAGAGGAGGAGGCTCATGTGGCTGGGATTTAGAAGATGTTGTAAATTGGAAATCAGCTTTTCGATGATGAGGCATGCAGAATAAAAGGCAGGTTTGTAGGGTGGAAGAAGTCTTTGCAAATTGTTGTGTCAGTTGGGTAGAAATCTTGCTAGGAACTTTACTGCTAGATGATCTTTTTTGGGGAGCTGAAAAGAAAAGGAATAGGAGGTTATTTGCCCCAACTGAGAATATTTTACAATAGTTGTTAGTATAACAATGGGTAGAAAAATAGACTAATCAGGGAACAAGGGATATATAATTGGCAAAAAATGCTCTATGGTGACCCAGCTGGGGCAACTGATAGCTTTAGGTAGCTGGTATTCAAGATTTTTGGAGTTTTATGGCTATTTGCATATCAAAAGCTGTAATTTTCCTTGAAAATGAATAGAATTCTCTATGACTTTGCCCACCTGATTTTTATTTTCTCTAGTAAGACTCTTCAACCATTGGCCTTCTGTATTAACTCTTCTTTAGTGTGGGCTTTTTCCCTGAATTAGAGCTGTTCTTTTGAAAAAAAGGTAAACCTCTTCCTCCATTTCTCCACCTCAGGCTTAAAGCTTAGCCTGCTTACTATCTTATTCCTCCTTGACTTTTAAAAATTATGTTTTGTTGCATGATGACAGTTCAGCAAGCATTTCTGTGCAAGCTCAGGAGAAGGTGACTATGTTAAATAGCTCTTTTACTAACTCTAGAGTAAGACCTCCAGTAGCAGAGGTCTCCCAAAGAAGAGGCTCTGATAAGCTTGGTTTTTAAGTAGGGTTTCTGTTGAACAGCGCTTCTTTATCCAGCCCCTTTTAGAACAGAGAACACATGAACGATATGCCTAGCATGAAGACTTCTTGTCTAATTCAAATACAGTTTGAATCTTTGTGGATGCAGTGAGGACTAACTAAAAGGACCATGTCCAACTAAGTGCTTCCTTAGAGGGAGCAATGTGGTCACCAAAGGGTCAAAGCTTGCCCTGGTAAATAGGCAGATGTGATGGCATGCTGCAAGACAGAACTTTCAGCAATACTAGAAAGCTGATGTCTTCAGGACATATGAAGTATGCACAGACAAAGGATGCCTAAAATCATGGAACACCTTGAAACAGTAGGTCTTTTTATTCAGTAGCTACAGATTTTAAGAGAGAGAATAAATGCAGAATTATTTTCCTTTACTTTGCTGGCTTCTGGGGTAGAAGTTTAGAGGATGGTTCACTGGTTTAAAAAATGATAATTACATCCAAATTCCATTAGTTGAGTCTGTGAGTATGCTATTTTGTGGCTAACTCTCTCTTTCTACCTCTGTAAGATTAATCTCTCTAGAGAATAGAGAAAGAAGCCATGCAACTTTTCAGATGCTGATGATCTATTTATTTATTTATTACCTTGATGAAGCAACTAGGATACCAGAGCCTCTGATAAATTTCTTGCTCATCTTACAGTGTTTTAATGGGTTTTTTTTTCCTCCATCTGCACACATGCTGGTCTTGTGAGGTTATTAAATGATTTTTCAGGAAACTGCAATATTCTTTATGGTTGTCATGTTCATACATATGGATAAACTGACTAGCTAATCCACGTCTTGTCAATTAAACTGAGTGGAAGGGGTGGGGATGGGGAGAGGATCAGCAGTAACCTGAAAAGAGAAATTAAATAAGACTAGGTCAGTTTTGACAGAGCATCCTTTATGGGAGCTTGGCTGCCTGAGCGTTTTCCTACACTGAGCTGCATTTGAAATGAAAGTCTCCTCATACACGAATTCTCTACTGAGCAATGGGAGGACTCAGTCCCTCCAGTGTGTTTGATTGCATATATCAGGTGATGTATGCATGTGCACCAGCAGTTGGTGGTCTTGACCTCATAGAACATACTAATTAGATATCCCTTTTCCTGTTCTCTTTGGCAAACAAATTGCTATCATAATTTTCACAGATTATGAAAAAAAACCTGCAAATAGAACATCTGCTTTTGATTAAACACATGCAGAGATATTTCAACACATACCCATTAATCAAACTTAAACTTTGCTTTTCACCTCTTTTAGTTAGTCAAACAATTGTTATAAAGATCTACTTTTTCCTCTATACAGCAGTAGTTAAAAATTTATGGGGGGGGGGGGGGGGACACACGACACAGTGCAGCTGGGGAAGGACCTGGAAACATTAAAGACTTTTTTCCCTATATATTCCCTCACTTGTACAATTCACTTTGGTCTAATTTTCAAAATGGGTGACCAGCTATTTGAGATAACACAGCTAGGGCTGAATGCCTCTAAAACCAACACTTCTAGAGGTTCATCACTGCCAGCATTATTAAGCTCATTGCTGAGGAAAGAACGATTTGCTGCCTGCAGCAAAGCTGATTCCGGAGCCTTGGAAAGAGTCATATGAGGGAAGAGCTGAAGGAACATTTTCTGTCTCCAACTGTTCTGAGTTTTGTCAGAATTAGCTGAAGAGTCAAAGTTGACAGTGCCTTAAATATGAAAGTGGTAGAATGTCCTAAAATGTAGGGTCAAAATGTGCTAATTAGGTAATGATTAATTTTGAGTGGCCTCTAGTGGTGCTTTCCCAGTTTACCTTCAAACAGATAACTGGGATCCCTAATAGTAATTGAAGTTCAAGCTGTATATTTAATAGCACTCCCCCAGCAACATGGTAAATAGTCTATAGCTAGATGGGGAGGCCACATCATAGGTTTGTTTTTCTAAGAAAAGTTCTGATAACTTGATAAAGAAAATCAAAGTGTTCTTTATGTATACCTTTCTGCTAAAAGCATTTATTATTACACTGGTACAGCAGTACACTGGAACCCAGTCCACAATACAAGATTTTAGGACGAGTATGCCTGTGCAGCAATAGGAAGATATGAATTTTTCCAGATGCAGGCACACTGTTATTAGCTTTAACCAAACCTGTATGGACAATAAGATCTGTGACGAGGGTTAAATCCACCTCCCATAGTATTCCTACCTGCAGCAGCTATAACAAAGCCAGAGTGGGACTGCAGTTGTGGCTGTGCATCGTGACTTGTAGATATGCATGGGATGCAGGCTGCAAGACGAAGATCAGAAGAACTGAGTTGTGCATAGGAAAAAGTAAGGGATTTGCCATCTTCAAATGAGGCATTACAACTCTAACAGCTATTAGGGGTTTCAGGTGTTATAAAACTATTTTTTATTACCTGACATTTGAGAATGCACTGTGGGTCAGCTGTGAGTGCTTTGCAATGACTGCATTTACCATATTCCCTATCCGATGGGAAGGCAGGACAATTATTATCTAATTGGTCATCATGTACACAGAGATGTGTATGAATATCCATGGCTCTGTTTCTTTTCTGAGTCTCTGTCTCAGACTCCCACAAACCTGGGATTCTTCCACTGACACGTGTGCAATCCAGATATCTCATTTCAAAAACATAGCCGGTACCAACTGCCAAAGGGTCACCTGGAGGTGACCTCTTCTGATGAGACATAAGACCAGGTCCCTGACTACTTATGATTGAAAAAAAATCCTGTGAGTTGGTTTATAAACATGGCAGAATGAGCCCAGGTATCCAGATTAAAAGGGTCAAGTCTCACTCTCCAAGTGAGATGCGCATATGCATATTAATATTTATGCATCTCAAAGTGATGTTGGAAGAGGCTGCAAACAGACAGACTGCTGCTGTTGCTGCCTCTGCTCTCCCATGGGCTTGCCTAGGTTTGCCTTACAGGCCAGCATCTTTCCTGCAGGGAGTCAAACCCACCTCCCAAAGAAGAGATAAATAGACATTAAAACATGGGAAGGTCAAAGTATTTGCTCAAGATAATACCATGCAACGATGGAGATGATGGGAGCAATCTGACGCTCAGGCTCCCTGCGTGGCAGTACCTAATTGCAGGAGGTGAGGCTTTATGCTAGGTGCAAGTTTCAGTTAAATGAGGCAAATCTTATTTTTTCAAATGCTCCAGAACATCAGACAGGTAATAAATTAATCCCCTTAACTTTTCCTAAGTTCTTACCTTGGAGTGAATTTTGACGCCCATCTCAAACAGAAATGCTCAGTGTTTGTTCTGTAAAAGTAAGGGGCAGTAAAGCATGTCTCATGTGCACCGAGGACTTCAAAATCAACAAGCAAGTAATCATAGACTGTAAAGATTTACTGTCTTCACAATTACAAACCCACAACCCCATGAAAAGTCACAGTAAAATATATGAGTTAGTTCTGATGTACAGATTTGCAGAGTTTAAATTTGCACAGGTACTGATGCTGGCTTCAAAATATATAAATAAATATTCAAATGCCTTCCTCAAAATGCACCTGACCTGTACGACAACACGTGACCTGTCATTTAGATGTTAATTTTTATGAATGGTCTTGAATTATTGTGATACATAGAAAAGTCGCTTTTTATTTGCATTCCCTATATGCGGTGGCTTTTGATCAAGATTTTTGATCAAATTATAGCTGACTGACAGTTTCCTTCACTAAAAAGATTTAAGTCCAAAGACACTGTTAGAATATATGACATAATTATTTCGCCTAATGGAAAAACATTCATTTTGATAGCAGTCTTAAATTACTGCTGCCTTAAAGGAAAATGCTTTAGTATATTAAGGATTTGAAAATTGGCTGATTAGTGGTGTAAATCTTGAGCAGGGAGGGCAAGGATAGCTCGTATTTGGTCCATTATTTAATTCATCATTGAACAACTTGCAAGTATTTAATCTTCTCTTTATTTTTTTTTTATGCGTACATGTCCTGCTTGTCTTATGGGCTGAATTTATTTGTTTCTCACTTAATTAAAAATCTGTTAGCTCTTTTATTTCATGAATAACAGAGATATCCAACAGTACTCTATGGACGATGCAGTAAGTTTTACTAAATACCAAAAAATTCGTATTTTTAATCTTCTTAAGGTGAAAGTATTTCTATAATTAAATCTGGCTCTGTAAGGTAAAAGCTCACAATAATTTATTTTAAAAATATATTAATTCTCAATTATTTCCTAATAATAGTCATGTTTGGTTTTAACATCAGTGGGAGATTGCTATTATTAACTGACTTGGCTCTAGGACAAAGTTGTGATCAACTTGTTCAAAACACACAAGAGAAAAAAAAGTCTCTGTAGCTTTATGGCAATATAAAAGTAAGTAATTTGATCTCTTCCTTTAGAATCTTACCATTCTGAAAAGACTTCTAAATCTATTTTACTTACAGTCAATAGTTAACTTTGGTGTGACACATGTGAGTTTGCACTTAATCAATTTTGTGGCGATCTGCTCCTTTTTTCCTCTCTACGCCAGAGTGGGACAAACATGGTTAAACACAGGAGCTGATGGAAACTCTTCAAATGAAATTTCATTTTGCAGAGCAAGGCAGGGCAGCTCTGAGAGCCAGATTTGCCTGTTAAAGGAGAGTAAGTTGCTATTCAGTGGTACTGACTACAGGCAGAAATAGGGATGAGGAACTTAGGCAATGGTTTAGCATTAAAAAAAAAAGACAGAAAATAAGCAAGAAAGAACTGTTCAGATTTCCAGGCTGTAGGAAAATTCTACAAAACCATGGAAATACAGATAATTTACTTGCACAGCTCCTGTGGGCTAGCACAGCCTTCGCAGGGTGATGGACCTGCATTTCGGGGAACAGATGAGATCTTCTAGAAGAAGATTGTGTCCAGAAGCAAAAATCCCATGGACTTTCCTAACAATTACGTGCCATTATTGACCATAGTCTCCAGTCCACCAGGTACTGGCAGACGAGCTCTGTGAGCAGGCTGTCAGGCCTCCCCACCTGCAAGATCCTCAGGGTATAAAGCAAGTTAAGACTAGTTACGTTTTTTTGTGCATCCCTTGAAACAAGTCTTCCTTAGCAGCGTCAATCAGAAGTGACTGCACAGGAGTCAGTGCAGGTTATGTTAACGCACAATGAAAATGTAGGAATTTTTAGTGATTCTGCCCTAATGTCCTGCTAATTGGGTAATGTAGAGGTGAAGAAGGAAATCTGGCAATACATTGAGGGGGTGAAAAGCTGTTCTCACGCATAAGTGTGTTTATTTATTGTTTTTAGGGGAAGTACATAATCTGAATCTCTTGGTTTTGCTTGGGTTATGATTTAAGCTTGCAGCGGTATGGTGGGCTCAGCTGAACCTTTGGTTTTTATTAGGATCCAAAATGATAGCTTTCCAGTAAATAATGTGTAGCTTTGAAGCTGCTTCTTCACAAAGATTGCCACTGTCTTCTGCACCTGTTTTGTAGGGATTTTTTTTTTTTTAATTCATCAGAAAAATAACAAAGAAAGAAGGATTTTTAAAAAAAAGTTCATAGATAAAAAAGCCATATATGACAGAATTTCCAGATACATGAAAAAAGAGAAAGATTTCAAAACCTTCTTATTCTTGAATACTATTTTATGCAAATGCTGTCGAAAATACAACTATGCTAAGGAATTTTTGCTTACCAGTAAACCTACAGTTTAAAGATTTATGCTGCAGTTGCAATGCTCAAAGTCTCAGGCTTTCCACAAGGCAGTGAAATGGATTCTGAAGTCCTTATAAAGCCTCTGCAAAACATCGCGTGTCTACCACAAATTCCTGAATAGAACAATTTCAGTCACATCTCAGAAACCAGCTAGAAACTCTGAATTTTTGGCACGATTTAAATGACTGTGCTTGTTGTTATGGTAATTTTATGAAAAAGACTCTCAGAAATCAATTTGTTGTTTGCGTATCATTCCCTGAACTGAGAAAGAAGCTGCTGGATGTTGGGTAGATGAAAGAACCACCACTAGAGAAGCTGTTGAGCTCAATTTAAGCCTACAAAATGTGCCAGTATTTAAAAATCAATGGGCTTGATTGCACCATGTCCAGGGGGTGGAAGGGAGTGAAGATGCCAATGACACAGCTCAGATGATCTCAAAGGTTATCTCACAGCATTTCTTTCATAAACTGGGATGCACTAAGCCCAGTAAGGGCAGGACCACTGCCTGCCCTTACTGCAGGATGTATACAGAGAAGGCTCTCGGTGCCTACAGATCTAAGCCGTTAAACTACAAAAATTAGACAAAACTTCAGGCTAGGTTGGAAAGTAGCATTTTAATGTTAATGGGAAAAGAAAGAGTCAAAGTTGAATTTACCAAACTAAAAACTGTGCTGAAGGAAAAGTGCTAAGAACATTTAAATTTGTTAAAGGTATAATTGTACTGAACACAGGCAAAGAAACCATGGAAAAGCAATAGCAGGGGTTGGAAGAGCGGGAAAGATTTTACATGTGGAAGTCAGGGCATGAGCTGCATTCAGTGTGCCCATTAAAATCCCCATACCACAGGATTTACTTATAAAACTGGCAGAGGGAATAGAGTTTTCCAAACCATGCTTGTCCAAAGCCTGGCAGCAACATAGGAATCAGAATTTTAAAAAAATACTAATTCTGACTGAACTCACACATACGTGCCTATTGAAGTATGAAAGATTACCCTGGGGGGGGAGCCAGTTACCTGCAGGATTTCAAAGAAGAATGGATTGAGTCCTGCAGAGAATAAATAGTATTTTCTGGGTTTTGGATGACATACTAATACCTGGGAGGAATTCAGATGAGTATTTACAAAACCTTGAGGAAATTCCAATGCATTACAAAGCAATGCTTTAAAGTGAACAAAAATAAGATAGTCGGTGTGGGATTTCTTTTTTCTTCTCCCTAAAACCAGGTTCCTTGCCTGTTTCAGGAATAAAAGCTTTAAAAGAGAAGATAAAAGCTATGGAGTATGCATAAGTACCTCAGTGTTGCACAATTTATGTTGTTTTTATCCATGTTAAATGTTTCTTATGGAAGTTTCAGATTATCACTGCTAATTAGTTTGATGTCTTTCCTGATACAGGAAACATAAAATAGATGTGGATGGAACATTAAAATAAGATTTTTGGAGGAAGACAACAAAAAAATCCAATAGTTCTAACCTATTGGCAACCTTTAATTTGAGGTCATCCAGGACGGCCTTAAACTAATTTTATGAAGGAAAAAGGGCTGTTGCTTCATAAGACTGGTGAGGCCGCACCTCGAATACTGTGTTCAGTTTTGGGCCCCTCACTACAAGAAGGATGTTGAGGTGCTGGAGCGTGTCCAGAGAAGGGCAACGAGGCTGGTGAGGGGTCTGGAGAACAAGTCTTATGAGGAGCGGCTGAGGGAACTGGGGTTGTTCAGCCTGGAGAAAAGGAGGCTGAGGGGAGACCTCATCGCTCTCTACAACTCCCTGAAAGGAGGTTGTAGCGAGGTGGGTGTCGGTCTCTTCTCCGAAGTAACAAGTGATAGGACGAGAGGAAATGGCCTCAAGTTGCACCAGGGGAGGTTTAGATTGGATGTAAGGAAAAATGTCTTTACTGAAAGAGTGGTTAAACATTGGAACAGGCTGCCCAGGGAAGTGGTGGAGTCCCCATCCCTGGAGGTATTTAAAAGACGAGTAGATGAGGCACTTAGGGACATGGTTTAGTGGGTGGTGGTGTTGGGTTGCTGGTTGGACTCGATGATCTTAGAGGTCTTTTCCAACCTCAATGATTCTATGATTCTATGATTCTATAAGACTGTAGGAGAAAAAATTCCCAGTTATTTGCCTTTTAGATCATCATCAAAATCTGAAACTACATCTAAATTTTTAAGAGACTTGCAGTCTCACTTAGGAATTAAAAGATTCTATGAGCATCTATTTAAAAAAAAACTGTTGATACAGATAGTAAACCATTTATAAAAAGACGGGTGACTAATTTACATATTTTTGGAACCAGGCAGTTTTTGGGGCTTGACTTTTTTATTGGTGGCTTACTATTGTAAAATTCCTTGCAGACCATCAGAAACATGTGTCAGTCACATCCCCCTTTCCAGTCACCAATGAATTTAGCTGGAGACAGAGGAGAAAATGTGGTTTTCTGAAAAAAAGTCTGACTTTCTGTGTGGTTTTGGAACAGCCACATCACAGGAGCCATTCAAGCTCCAGTGCTTCACAGAGCAGTGTTACCTGGGCAGGAGAGGCTGTTTTCCAGAAGGGACAAGTAGCATTGGGGACAAATAAAAAACGATTGTAAGAAGTTACTCTTGGTGGCAAGCTTTGACCAAGGCACCTGAGCCCTCTGTAGCCTGCAGGAGCAAGGGGAGGAGGTGTTTCTGCCAGTGCTTTCAGACTGTTACATCTTCTGCGTGGTTGCCTGGACTTGCAACAGACTCCTCTGCCAGCAGTGTTTGTTATGGAGGAGTTTCCTGAAAATCTCTGCGAGGCTATCTTAGGGGACACGGTGGCCCCAGGGACATTTGTGTGCACTTCTGCCTTGGCCCCATCCAGGACCCGCTGGAGAGAGGCTCTTTGGTTACGTCCATTCCCTCCCCAGACTAAAGAGAAATGGGGTCCTGCATATTTTAGTACAATCTTGTGGCCTGTGCGTTCAGCTTGGTAACAGGGAGGAAAAGAAAACATTATTGTCCTCAGTTAATTGCTTCTTTGTGACAGAATACACTTCAAAGACACTTTAGTCTCAAGTGCATCTTAGCAGAGAAAAACCCATATTACTGATTTTAAAACCCCCTATTTCCAGCAACACAGATGAATGAATTCCATATAATAGAATATTCTCCACCGAGCATCTCCACATGCGAAAGTGGAATGCGAAATTAGTTTGGGGTTTGGTTGGGTTTTTTTTGTTTTGTTTTTTAAAGTACTGTTTTAATGAGGTGTTTAGTTTAGCACATTTGCCTCCTCCAAATTACCTCAAGGGGATTCATATGTTAACGAACTACACAGCTGTTGTTTGTGAAACCAGCCTAGCACAAGCAGAGCATGTTGTGCAAAGATTTAAATGCTCTGTTGGAGAGGTCACTGCACTCCTTTGTCTGCTGTCAGTTATTAATAATGAGCCTACTACTTAATTTTAAACACAGTTAATTTTTTTTCAGCGTCAAATAGGTTCCAGATTGGTTCAGTTTGGTATCGAATGCCTGGGTCGAGATAGGAAAATTGCAATCAAAGGATGACCTGATTTTATGCAATTGATGAAATGTTTTGGGGTGGGGAAGATTGGCAATGAAGTTTCAGGCTTTGGTGGTGGCCTGAATAGGCTGTATTGAGCAGAGATAACGTTTGCAATGATAATTGTTTTGTAAACATGCCCTGATATGCTTCAAAAGCTTTAATTCAGAGTTTCTTAAATTAGGCAGGCTTTGCTCCTGGCAAGCAATAAACTGTTTTCATTTTAGAGATGTCACTTTACATTTAAGGAAATTAATAACTGGGAAAGAAAAAAAAAATCCTGTTTGGTAAATAAGGGCAAAGAATTTGTTTCTTTTATTTCAATTCAAATATCCAATTAAAATCAACAGAACTCCTCGTTGAACAAGACCTCAACTTTTAAGGGCCAGAGTGACAGAATTTATATGCTAAAACAGGAATCCCAGTTCTCACCATCTCATGGGCAGCAGGATTGGCTGAGCGATGTGCTGGCAATGCTCCGCTGTTCCTGGAGCCTGCCTGGCCGCCATGGCTGCAACACAGCATTGGAAAACCCTGTGGGCAGCAGGTTGTCCAGAAGACATGGACTAGGGACTGCTGCTTCACAAGCTACTCACACATAGCACATTTCATATCATTCTGGCTCATAGATCATTTAATCATTTAAATATTTTTGTTTGATTTCCTTCATGTGCTTTATTACTGAAAATAAGTTCCATGATTAATCATTAACATCAGAGCAACCTCTGCTGGCCGGTGGAGATGGAGCTCTTTTCTTAGCGGCATAGCACATTAAAGGATTTGATTTTGATATATCTGCTGCTCAATCTAGGCTTTTTTTCCTCCCTCAAAGGCATTAGTATTTAAGTATAAGAAATGATATTTTGCCTATAATTTAGGTAGAATATAAAATAGATGTACAACTGGAGCTTTGCCAATTTTAAGCACTCTATATTGGCACTGTAGTACTGAGAACAGTGGCTTCTGTCAAAGCAAACGCAAATGCAGAGCATTTGTGTTTCTTGAACACAAAGCAAGAATTTCATCTAGGCCTCCATGATATGGTTCTGAAAACATAATTAAGCTCAGACTGGAAAATAAAGCCTTTGCCTTGCTGAAGACAGAGAGGTTACCAACTGTTGTCAAGTCTTTTTTGTAAATCAAGTTTTCAGAAAGATTTGGTGTTCTTAGGAGAACCCTTCTAAAAAGAAAACAATCCGTGTTAGGGGAAAATACAATAATGTTTTACCAATGTCCTTGTATTGCTATTTTACAGAGGGGAAACTGAGGCACAGAGTGTCCCTGAGACCCGGCTCTCCCAGGTTATTTAGCTTGGAAATAACATTGGAGATCGGTGCAAGCTCACAGCCATTCAGAGCACAGTTAGTTTTTAAGATGGTGGGACACTTTCAATCCTATGCCAATGCAACCACCTGAGAAGGATGGTAGGGATGACAGTTAATGTCACCTACAGTGTCTGCTCATCAAATGGTCATCTGTCCCCAAGGAAGTGGGCTAAAATCAGCCATTCATTTAACACAGGCTATTGAAAACCATCCATGCACAAGCTTTTTACTTAAGCAGATAAGCTGGATGCAAACCGATAAACTGGATTGCTAAAATTATATTCATCCTTTCCAGTTTGCAAGCCCCTCTTCTGAATGTCCATTGAATGAAGATATACAGAAAGTGGTGGGGGATTTTTGCTTTATTTTTTATTGTTAATGCTATATAATGGAAGTATACCAAATGCAGGATGCAGGCTGTTACTTGGACATTACGAGTACTCAGTGCAAAGATATTTGTAATAAAGTGAATAAGAGGCTGTTTCCTTGCTCAGCATGGAACTAGAACAACTGCCAATCAGGAATGAAATCACCTTCCATTTCAGGCTCTTTTATTTAAAAAGGATGAGTTTTCCTGTGGATCTGGATTTGCCACGTATGTTCCCTAGGAAATGGTTGAGAAACCCAACATTTCTGGAAGGTGGGGAGCTTGGAAGTGCATTTACACCCTCTTGCCCATCATTTGGCCCAGCCACTCACTTTCAGCTGATGAGAAACGGTGTCCTCCAGGGGACAGATCTTGTCACCACTGTGACTTTGCAGCTCCAGTAGTTTTATGGCTATGTCCTAGGATGTGACAGGCCTTTCCACAGGGAGCTAGGGTTGGTAATGGGTCAGCAGAAACCACTAATGATTTCAGGACCTCCAAATACTTCACCTTGTTCAGCAGGTGATGGATGGCTGAGGGGATGGGGGGGGAGGTGTACTAGGGAATCACCAATAGTCCTAAAAGTAGAAACCCCTAGCCAAGAGAGAATAATTTCCTATAAAAATTTAAGTAATGAAATTAGAGGGATTTATTAAATAAGTAATTACAATTTTCTAGATATATCTCCTGAAAAAGCTAGCAAAAAAGCTAATGACATCTGGAGGCATAACAAGTCCTATAGAAAGGAACTTTGTAAAGTCCTTCAGAAGAGAATGTATCTAGTGATAAAGGTGCAGCATCATTTCACCTGTGGCCATTTCACATAGCAGCTAACATATACAAACATTTTTCCATTTATATGAACAAGCACTGACTTTCTGAGATGGTTGTTAGACCCTTGTATTTAAAAACTAATAGCTCACTGATGCATCCCCACTGATGCAGGGTGTCATTTCTGATAAAAACCCAGTTCTTTTCCTGTATCAAAATACACATATTGTGCAGTAATTTCATGACATAGCTCTTCCTTTTTATGAGCTCTGAAAATATCTCATTAAGAGTTTCACAAATTACCACAATAACTTATGCTGACATGCTCATTTGTTCTCATCTCTGAATAAATCTGGTTGACAACTTTAATAGAATAAAGCAGGGATTTCCCAGACTGTGATTCAGCATTCAGCTTCACTCAAACACCTTGATGTTATCTTAGGCTTGAACGTTTGATTAAGCCAAGGTGTGAGATGCCACTTCAGGCAAGCTCAGATGAGAGCTGTGCATGCTGTATGGTGCTAGCATGAGAAAACTGTTGAAACGTTTTTCCTTCTCTCTCAGATCTACTATTTCAGCACTCTTCACCATCTGGTGAAACACTTCAGAGAAGAAAAGAGTCTTGCAATGTCTAATTTTGCCATGTTTTTGGAACATTATTTTAATGATCTTTGTGTCATTTAAGTATGATTACTTGTCCTCCAAGGCTTTTCCTGTTTACACTTAAATAGTATTGGAGCATAGCCAGATACACTTTAAATGAAATGGTACAAAATACTACATTTTTATCATAAAAGCTTAAAAGCAACATTTACAATTAGGGGACATAGCTGGCACTTTGCATTCTGGTAAGTTTTTTGTTTTGATCTTATTGTAGTAGTAGATAAATAAAATTAATTAAGCAAGCATAATTACCAGTTAAATTTTACAAAACACCAAAGAAATGGAGGGCCTAATTCAAAGCGGTGGTAATGGTGTAAATAATTAAGTCAAATTGTTTTCATTTTCATGCTGCATATTGTTTCCTTCAGCCTGTAATGGTACAAGGCAAAGTATACGCAGTGCTAGAACTAGACAAATAATAGATAAATTTATTCATAAACACTGTGTGGATTGTAATTAGAAGTTCACTGTAGCAGCTTTCACTAGTCTATTTTTTTCTCTAGTTTCTGTAAATATTTGCATGAGTAAATTTTTGCATTGAACAATGTAGACAGAAGCCGAATACACCACAAAAGTGTTGCGAAACCATCTTTGCTTCTCAGCTTGAATGGCAACCAGGTCCCCAGCAGTGTCCACGCCGAGGTCTGCGTCCTCAGCACGGACCGGGCAAGCAGGGTCCTCTGCCTGCAATATGCCTGGTGGAGGCTGTGGGTTGGAGGGGTTTTTTGAGTTGGTGTGAGATGAGTTTCCCTTCTTTCATTGCTTAATGCCCTAAATAGAGCTTTTCCAACCAGGAGATACAAATTACCTGGCAGATACTGCCAATAAACCCACCGAACCTCAGGACTCCAACAGTGATTTCTGCTGGAAAATGAAGCCTGGCAAATTAAATGTTTGTGTAGGGTAAATACAGCACTGAATGCAGGAGGAGAATATGATCACTTCAGTTCAGTGCTGGTGTACCTTTCTTCAATGAACTCATTTCGGTGCAGAGCTGCGTTAACACAGGGAGGATGCAAGCTCAGGAGATCCTTTGGGGGTCAGTGCTTACCATGGCAAGGCTTTGAATGCTGGGTAATGATACTGAAAGGAGCGTTCAGAGCAAACACCACATCAGCAGCTCCTGGGCTGAAACCTGTTTGTGTTACTACCTCTGAGCTTATTCTGAGCATAGTACAAATTTATTAAAGTTATAGTTTTGAAAATTTGGGGACAAAGAAACAGCTGAAACCTACTGAATAAATTTGCCATTCAGCAGGCTCTAAATGCATTCACATTTAGTGAAATCAGAGAGAACATTTGGATTACCTGTACTTTCTCAGGTTAGGGGGATCTTATTCTGCCACGATGCATCCACCTAGATCCTATCAGTGTTATTAAGCCATAACGTGAGCGGCAGAAGAGACTGTAGTACAGCTTGCAGCTCTCACCCACAGGTAGCCTGCACGTGTCGGTACCTCAATCATCTCATGAGCATGGCGTGCAGCACTAGGCAATGCAAACCATTAACTAAAAAGCTCTGGACGGGGGTCAAAAGAACAGACTCCTTGGGTCTGCTAATTCATTGCATGTTTTTCCAGCAGCCGGAGGGAGAGCTGCAAAATAACGTCGTGCTTTCGTTCACCTCTCGCTGCAGTGGAGCACAGCTTCTGCATAGCACTACTGGCCTCTGCTGCCAGCATGGGAGAGGAGGCGAGGAGAGAGACTGTACGGGGACTTACCACATTTCTGCTTCTCCAGAGGGCCTCCTGATCCCTGCATATGAGCTGGAGGAAAAGCAATCTTTCATCTTTACCTTATTTTCATGCTTACAAATAAAGGTCAAAGCTCCTGCGCTGTAGTCAGCGCTGTACAAGCTTTAAACAACCACCCTGAAATGTGATTGTAATTAGTTTCCTTTCAATCTTGATGTGAACAGTGATCTTAAAATGCCAGGACTGTAGCAGTGCATATGATTAACAAGCACACAGAAAGGCAGTCTATGGAAAAATGTGGATAGAAACGAACAAAATGCAAATGTTGCACTGCTTTAAATTTTATTATCCTCTCAGCTCTTCATAAAATACTGTAGACATCGTTTGATTATATTTTTAGTCTAGGGAATTAATTTTTAACTAGGGAACTTGTTTCTGTCTTATGATTACTCTTCTCCGCAATGGCCTGTAGGTCTGAACTAAAAAATCACAGTTTTAATTGAGCTAATGATGCCCAGAACTCAAATTAATCTCACTTATGTGTGTGTCATGCCATGCAATATGTGCTATAGCTGTAGGCAACGTGTGCATCTTTTCATATCAATGATTTCTCCAGGAGACTGAGAGTGTAAATCCTGGCCAGGGGTAAGTCTGTGTCCTGCTATTGTCACCGCCTGGGAGACTCCTTGGAGATGGCTGATGTCTGTGCAAGCAGTCGAGGGGAAGGAAAAACAGCAAAACCAGTGATATTTCATGATCATTTCTCTGATTTCACCCCCACTCTTTCAAGGGCATGACTGTAACTCACAGAAGAGCCAAGGAGGCGGTGAAGATGAGCGCTGAGCTGTGTGCTCTGGCCACATCTGCTCGCAGCCCCTGGCCCAGCTCCTGTCTGCACCCACGGATGGGTGGGAACTGCTCTGGGAGAGGCAGCGATTCCCTTACCCAGCTGAGGAAGGACAGCAGGGCGGCTCCTCCACTTGTAGCAGAAGAAACAGGGAGGGGAAAGAAAAAGAAGAAATTGCATGGGGACAATTTTGCTTGTGAAATGATCAGGCTGTATTTTCTATCTGGGAAAACACAGTATTTTTTTTAAAACTGCCAAGAAAATTCACTTTATCAAGATACAGGTCTTTAAAAAATTTTCAGAGAAAGAATAGAACTAGAAGGCCATGGTAGAGGCACAGAGAGTTTGTTTCTATCCTGAGATAAAACAGAGAAGAGTATACAGAGAAGGAACATGGTTTAATACTGCAGGTAGCTGTTGCTTGCATGCCCTGCAGGCTAGCTCATCCTACAGCACCCTGACCCAGACATGCACGGGTATCTTAACTCTGACATTATCATCTGAGCCAAAACTGCACACCAATACCTACCCAAACATTATTTATTTTCTTCCCCAAATAATTTGAACTTAGATACCACTGTTTTAGAATAGCATCATATCTTGATACAGCTGAGACAGTCTCCTTCCTCAGAGTAAGTGGTACCCAACATTTCGCGAGCACAGCTCTGCTTGTTTATCTAATCCCATTCCCACCATCCCACTACCTTGGGCTTTCACTCTCCGTGCTGAAATCCACGTTAAACGGAATGGTAAAATTCCAATTGTTTGTTGTCAAAAAGTTTCAGTTTTGTGATGAAAGATGTGACCTTTCTTGCCAGCAAGAGTCTTTTTTGATTGATTAGTAAACATGAGGTAAAATGCAGGAGCACGCCAGTGTTAACTTGATACTGCCACAGGCTCTGTGCATCAAATATTTTTGCTTTATTTTGAACATCCTGTTAATGAGAAAAATATTCTAATCAAAGAAACGTGTTTCCTTCAATTCTCTTCAGAGTGTTATTTGCAGCTTCAGAATAGCATGCTCAATTATGTCTGTTTTATTCCTAAATTAGGAAAAAAAAGCTTCAGAAAATTATTAAGTAAGCCTCTTAGCAACTGTTAAGCAACATCCAGTATTAATTATTTAATCTTCTTTTTATTATTTTTCATCAGGTAAGAAGAGAATAGCACACCTGCTCAAAGGATTTCTTTTCACAAAACACCTTCACACACCAGACCAAGCTCTCAAAGCAAGCAAAAGGTATGATGCTTTTGCCTAGGCAGATAGGCAGAAACCTTTTCTTAAAAGCCGCTGAAGAGGTTGGTATGACTGAGAGCAAGAAGCAGCATTTCTTTATGTGTTCTGGCACTTCAGTAGATGGCTGGTAAAGGATCACATCCAGACTGAGCATAAGAGGGATGTGCAAATGCTGTAGAGACTTCAGCAGCCGACGGGGGCTCCTCGGTGCTTAGCAGCTTCTCAGGGTGGGCTCTTTTTGGTATTGGAGCTTGGGGCCTTTTTTGGTTTTGTTTTACCGAAAGCAGTTACCTACCCTTTGGAAGAGGGTTCATTCATGTCAGCTCTTCTCGGCTGCTGGGAGAAACCTCCTGCCCCACTATCACATTGCATTTCAGGGAACCCAACCATGCCAGGGCTTCCCCTCACAGTGCTCCCCGCTCTGCATCCCCGCGGAGACACCAGCCCACGCTCGGCTTACAGACAAGGCAGCAGAAACTGCTGATCGCTGATGCAAGATCCCAGCCCATCACATCTTCAGGAGACTGCCTGAGGCAAGAAGGCTTCTGAGGTTTCCTGAGAAGAGTGAACAACATCAGCACAAAATACTGTGATACCGGCTGCTTGCAGAGCAAGCTCTGGCAGGGGATTTACCGAGCGTTTTGGGGGCTCATGCAAAACAGTCCCGTTCCCAAATTTCCCGTGAGCCAGGCTGAATCAATTCCTCAAATATATCTGAACAATATTAGCTAAGATGGCCCAGACTAAAGTAAACTTACATTTAGTGTTGTTATTTTTTTCTTCTTCTTTTGCAACTATACCTTTTTTCCTCAGCTCCTTTTGGGCTGTGTGCTGATACCTGCATGAACATGCGGGGAGGTTGTGCGCATTTCAGCCATGAAATGGACACAAGTATTTCTTAGGTGCATCTTCCAATCATTAACATTATTGTTAGCATTTATTGCTATTTTTATAAAATGCATCTGGACAAATGTTGTGAACTGCTGATGGAGACTGAACAGCAAATGTCTGAAGGAGAAGAGTCTTGAAAATTCCCTCTGAAAGGGGTGGGAAGGCAAAGGACCATGGATCCTATGCATTACTGCCATGATACAAACTTACATTTTAACATCTATAGCTTTCTTTTCAGAATCCTGCAAATTGTTGGTTATCTTCTTGTTCTTTTCTCTAGAGTTTCATCTATGCACTTACCACTACAGATCCGTATTGGTGGGATAGAGAAAATCACTTGGCAGCTTGGCCTATCTGTTTGGCTCCATCACCAGAAAAAGGATAGTGTTCAAGTCCACATGCAAATTTTTTCATACTTCAACAGCCAGGCCTTATGCCATTGAGCTACCTTCACTAGCATCGCTAAAGCCCTCTTTGATACCTGGAATGAGGTTCTCTCATTCTAATTTCTGCTAGGACAGATTGTACCAAAACATGTCATGGTTCTGCAGCTGTCCAAGACCTGCTCCATGGGTTAGAAGTTGTGATCTAGGTCAGAACTTATGCTTATAAAAATCCTTGTATGGCAAGGCCTGCACCACAGCTGCCTGGCTTATACTTGATTACTTGATTTACTTACTCATCTTCATGAACATGCACTTCTTCCCTAAACTTTTTTTAGAAGTATTATCATGAAATAGTTCCTCCAAGAGCAAGAAAGAAGTCTCAATATTTTTAAGTCCGTAAAAAAGATGTTGCCACACTATAAAATATAGGTGCCTTCGAAGATAAGCTTCTTGTTACCTAAAAAATTCTGTCTCTATACATAAATACACGGTGCCCACTCTTTTTTGTGTAGTTCACAATTTCACTCATATAAAAACTGTTTACAGCAATTCCATCAACTGCCATTTAATAGCACTTCTATACCAAGTATACCAAGACGTGATTAGTCCCTCATGGGGAAGTCATGAGTTATGTCAAAATAAATGACAACTAACTGGTCAAACTACTTACAGTAGGGAACAAAATGCTGAGAAAGAGAAGCTGTGGACAGTAGTAACCATCAACAGGACGAGTACCGAATACATGACAAGAAACTTTCGGATTTACGTTGGGGGCTGTTCCTTGTGAGTTCATGTCCATCTGTCAGCTTCATTTAGGACCATGCTCCCTGATTCAAATTGCTAGCAAGTCTCTGAGTCAAATAAGTGAATATTTTTGCTAAATGTTGTCTGTCACATCATGTTACTCCACTTTCTGGTTTCTTCACTATATGTACTAACATGATGTGGTATAACATAGCATGACACAGAGTAAATAATTTAATGTGATGTGACAGAAAAACATTGCTGTAGCTTTTAGCAGTTATTTTATCTGCTGGAAGCAGTTTCTTAAAATATGTAACCTGGGTCCTGCTAAAGTACATTGCACTTTGCTGTTTGTATATCACCACTTTCCATAGCACATACTTTGTTAATTTTCTTTTATTCCAGAGGCCATGTTCCCTTATAGGGTTTTTTTCTGCGGTTTTTCATTAGAAGGAAAAAACTGTCTTACAAAAATTAGGGGGAAAGGAACTAATCTAAACCATGAATGGAGACACATATGGAAAAAGTTCTTATGGAATGAAAACACTGGCTCTATTAACAGCAAAGAATGTATTTACACACAAGTAATAATAATAACAGTAACAAAGTTTAGAAGACTTGTTTTTCCTTCAGAAACTTCAGCAGAATGTTTTAAGTGAAAACTGGGTAAAAATTATCTCTCCTTGGAGAAATACGGACACAGATAAGGCAAATATTTAACTGTTGATTTTGTATTTGCAAATGTAGGTTTTATGAATGGGAACATTTTCAACAAGAAAAGCCAAGGTTTGGGTGAGCCTTCCTAGAATTTTTGTTCATTATCCTTGACCTGACTGACAGAAATACTAGCAGTGGGAAATAAAACTGCTGGTTTAGTTATGTAAAAAATAAAGTTGTTTATTCATATTGAATATATTCTTTCCTTCCAAAAATCTTTCCATCTGTGTGTGAATGTGTGAAAGCTAATTCAATTGGCAGCCATAGCTCTGTACTTCTCATTTGGAGGACCTTCGTCTCAAGCTAGAAGAGCTTCATCCTGCAGGTCCTCACTGCAGAAGTGTTTTTCTCAAGCAGAGGGAAGGGGAATGAAACACCAGTGACCTTCAGCTCATCACATCACAAAGTTCAAAACAGAGCTGGTTTTCAGAAAAAATAAAATAAATACATTTGGATCACCATGCTCTCTTCAGAAGGAATAAAACTGATCCCATGAAGATATGTGGTTTCTGCAAGCTGGAGCTCGCAGAGGCATTTGGCATGTTCTTTGTATATGTGGCACCTTCTGAAGAAAAGCCTACAGCTGTCACTGGGTACCTATAAGGCTTCCACCAGCTTCTTACCCCTTGCCCAGAAAAAGATACCACCTTGATACATGGCATGCAACCCTAATGTTAAATTTCAAAGAGATATCACAAATGCGGGGCTGGGGTTGTGGCCAGTGAGGAGGAAAGGGCCTTCTGCGCTGCAGGGAGGGGAGAAACAGGCTGATGATTGCACAAAATCTGTCCTCCCACAGGGACTGCGCCGTCATGCCAGCATCGCAGTGGCCCTGGGGACCCCTGGGGTCTTCTGCTGGCCACAGACAGCCCTGGTGCTCCTCATCGGGAAGCGGAGTTATATGGGGCTGCAGGTTTGATAGCATGGAGAGCCAAATCCTGCATTTTTTCCAAATGCAAAGCACCTTTTGACCTTCGGTAAAAATTAAAAACCAGAGGGATTGGGCAAAGTAGATTTTAATTTATAATAAAAACGAGGACACCATTGCCTGTATTTTTACAACAGCCCCGAAGAGCTCCCTTGCTATGTGAGCCCAGAAAGTTGGCAATGTATTTTAATGTATTTATTTGATTATGCATTCATTCTTTCTTTCATTCATCTATTCAGTCATTCATTCAGACACTTGTTCATTCATCCCTGTCCTTTTGCAGGAAGAGAACATAAGCCAGCAGTGGCATACTTCTTCACTGTCCTGATTTACAGCGACGTCTCTGAGTTTGTATCAGTAAATCTCTTTGGCCCTCCTCAATCCAGCATTATCCCTCAGTAGTGACTGGGATTTAAAAAAGGATTAAAAATAATATCAGATTATAGATAGATAGATAGATAGATAGATAATGTGTATTGATTGCAGTGCTTTGATTAAAGTGCTGTGTTGTTGGTGGTTTTTTTTCTTTTATTTAAGACCTTTCATATTCACAGTTCTCTAGATCTTGCAATAATTTTCACAAACAATTCCTGACTTTTTATTAACTGGCCCAATAATTTTGCTATCGGTACTGAATGATAAGGTCCCCATTGCCCTCCCAGTGCCTGCCCAGCAGCTGCTGATGTAGAGGGGAGCTCTGGTGAGCCTGGCTTTTGCCTCTACCTTCATTGCCTCTGCGAGAACTTTTGGTGTTTTCTGGCCCAAGGAAATATTTATTTAAAAATAACCTTTCTGCAGGGGCCATCCCTGCTCTGGTTGCTAGCAGGTAGCGACTGTATGGGTTGTGTCTAGAATTGCCTTACCATCACTGTGCATCTCAGCCCAAACATGTACATTTTATCTGCTTCTGAGTACGTCTTAAACATGGGAATATTTTTTTCTGAAGAGGACTGAAATGAAGGGGAACTACTCTTTGAGTTGGGATTACTCACACTCTAATAGCTGCTGGAACAATTTTTCTCCCATATCTCTGAAATACCCTTAATTAATCTTGCAGACAACTTACAACATAATTGTATCCCTAAACTGTTAACCTTGAAAAATATTTGGCCGTGTACTAACATCTCAGAAACTTGTTATCACAGGGAATATAATAAATCCATAAATAACCTAGTTTCTCTCAAAAGTTCCAGAATAATTCTTCGTTGTCAGTCTTTTTTTTTCCCCCTCGTTTTCTTTTTCACCTGGTGGCAGGAGATGCAGGAGAGAGGGCATGTTAAAAAAAAAGGCAGTTTGGAAGAAAAGGTAGTTATAGATCATATATAACTTAGTATTTTTTATAAAAAGGGCTTGCATTTCTCACTCATTTGCATGTCTTCAGAGCACCAGAGGACAGAGACACAACCTGCCATCTTCAGTAGGGTCAGAACTAGTCCCTGGTAAACAAAAAAGACAACACTGCAACTGACGTAGTGCAGAGCCATAGTTGGCCTATAGTTGCAACTGCTTCTTCTTAAATAAACACCTCCTATTTAAAAAGAATTATGATGCCATATAGGTTGACAATGTGCTTAAATGCCATGTTCATTTTGGCTGAGAAAATGAGAAATTTAAAATACATGCATTCCTCTGACATCAGTGACCTTATTAAAGTCATGGAAATCCTGAATAACTGAATAACTTTAATTAAAGTTATTAAAATGTCTTCTATTGGTTAGTCCTTACAAGCTCAGAAGCTGCGTTATATTTAACAGTCTGGCATCAACTGCTGTTGATAACGGAGACGGTCCTCTTCCAGGACTGTCTGCTGTTCTTACTGTGCTGCCATTTGAAATCATCAGGAAAAAATAATCATAAGCTTAAAAAAGCTAAAGCAGACAGGCTGTTTCAAATTATTTTAGTATGAGTGTTTGCTACAACAACCGAATGTTCCTGTTAAAATCATAGTCTGATTTTCCTCCTGAGAATCAGGTTATAAACAAAAGGATTAGACAAAGACAGACCCAGGGAGAGAATTTAGATCTGGGTTCAAATGTGCATTGGAAATTGTAGAAACGCTTTGGTTTGAGGCCTTCTTTATTTTAGTAATAATTGTTTTCCTAAATGTATGTATTCTTTATGTATTTCTGTATCAGGGATTAACTATGTAGCTTAGTAGAAAACAGAAAAGGAGATCATTATTTACAATTTAATTTAGAGGAATTTGAAGGCTGGGGATCAGTAGGGAAAAGAAGCAAAGCTGCATTTCTTATAATTTTCCCATTAGAATATACTAATTTCCACACTGCTGTTCCCTTATTTTTGGTGTGTTTGAAGGTATTATTGTCATATTTGGAGCCAGCAGCCCAGAAAGCTTGAAAAGCATGAGTCTGTTTTTTGCTAAAAGAACACTTTCTCACTTAGTTCAGACATGCCTTCAGCTTTTATTTGCTAATCTTCATATAAAATGGTAAAATCGTGCTGCTAAATTGACATTATTACACATTTGCAAACTTGTAATGCGTATTCCAGAAAAGAAACACGACATATCATAGGTACTTGTAAAACTTGGCCATCCTAGAGGTGCTTCATAGTCTGGACCATATTTTGCCTTATAACAAATCTTCAAGATAGGGAACGACTTTCATCTCCACCGGACAAAGAGCTGGAGCTTGGAGGGGCTGACTATGTTCAAGGTGGCTCAGGAAATGTGTTACACCGCAGGGAGATGAACCTGCACGTTCAAAGCCTGGAAACCCCAGATGCCGCAGCATCCTCCTTTGTGTATGACTTTAACTCCCAGATGCAAATGCCTTTTCCTTAATCCCTTTTAACGCAGGTTTTCAAGCCAGCAAACAGCCAAAACCTTTAAATGGCTTAAACTTTTAAACTATCCAAGATGTTAAAACATTTACTGGGAAAATATCAGGGCTGTTGTGTATACTCTAAGCATGTCCTCACCCACGGTATTATATTTTGAAATGCTGGATTTCCTCTTTGAGGGAAAGATTTATTCAGCTCACTCCTTTTCACATACTAGAACTCTTAAAAGGAGCTTTTTTACTTCTCGCTAAACATAGTCACTAAACATAACAGATGACTGAAAGATTAAAAAAAGAAAAAAGCTTTTCAAATATTTGAATTAACACTGACAGAACACATTTGGTCTGGACATACTTCTAAGGTTATAATCTGAACTATCACCAAATATCTGAAAGCTTGCAAAAGGAGCATTTATGAAATCTTTGTAGAAAGTTAGACATTTCTGTAATAAGTGCAATTATCATTTAGTACCCTACTGTTCAATATTACCACCTGGCCAGTGATAACTGTGGTATCCAGTTGTGATATCCACTGACATCTTTTCCAGATATTATCGCTTTGACCAAAAATAAAATCAGGTGACCTGAACGCATCTATTCCCCGCTTGACTGCCAGTTACCTAATATAAGCTCAGAGGTCACTAGCTGTTCATTCAGGCTTTTGTGTTTTCAAATACATTTTTAAAGCATGAGATGTTTCCAAAGATTAACAACCCCCCTACAACCTGTTATTGGCTTTTTTTTACTTATTTAAATCAGCTAGCTCTAACGATAGTAATTTCACTGTCAGCACAGTACCAATCGTATCAATATATTTACACCAGGAATACCTTTAGCCCAGTGATATGTTAGACTGCATTACCGGCTCCTTTGTCAGAGATTTAATTTTTTTGCACAGCGTTCTGTTTGTCCTACATATGCCACAGCTGCCTATTGAAGCAGCACAGCAAAGGCTTCGGGGATTTCCCAACAATAAAGTTGAAATCTCTTTCCTGGTTAGTATTCAGCAAGGCTATAATATTTAGCAGACATTTTCCCTTCTCCCAGCTTTCAATAGGGGAACATTTATCAGCATGGAGTAGCAATCAACATGTATTTGCTCATGTATTTATATAAGTCAGCTGTATGCTTCCTCATTATTTGCAATTCTTCCTTTAAAAAACTGCTTTCTGTGTCTTCAGCAAGGAAATTCTGGGTATATATTACGTGTATAAGGTTGTGTGTGGAAAGTATTTTTTGGTGTACAGTAAATATAACAGTGTTATCACAGGTATTTCATTAATAGCTAAGTGAATTATTTATGTAACCCCTTATTTCACCCCCAGATGTATTTGTTGTTGGCATTATAGTATTAAATAAGTTATGTTTTAAAAAAAAGGATTGTTATTTGTATCTTTGCACTTAAAAAGCCAGTTTCCTACTGGAAGCTAAATTCTAATACTACTGGATTCTTGAGAAAGAGAAAATAATATATTCTGCAAACCTCTGATGTGATCTAAGATAGCTATCCTACATGTAATTAGGCTACGAATGGACAGCATGGCCTTTCTGAGAAGTGTAAGGAATGACCGTTCTTATTCATTGCAGAGGAGAACAACCATGGTCTACTTTGAGTGGCCAAAGCCTTCAATATAATAATAATCAGTGACTTTAGAGCTGACGGAGTTTCAATATTTTGCCAGAGCTAAATATTTCCCATCCTGTGAAAGAGGTGCTTATTCTTAAAGCAGTTGGGTGAAAATGAAGGAACCCTTTTTTTCTGGATTAGTTGTTTTAAAAGAATGAAAGGCCCTTGAGAATTGCTTGAGGGTTTGAAAGAAGAGAAGTCATTCCAAGGGAAAGACACTGGTGTGCAGAGTGCTGATGAATATTCAATGTTTTATCCCACCTGAAAGACACAGGCACTGTTGCAGGTGCTCTCACAAGGCCAGTGCACACATGGGGACAAGAGGACACAGCAAGACCTCAGGGGTGCTGGCAAAACAAGGTGCTCCTTGCTGCAGTGCACCCGCAGTCGCTCCCTACTTGCTCAGCTGCAGCTGGATTCATCGCATATGGTTTTACTGTCACAATTGAAGTGCTGAACAAGCAGCTAAAAAAAGGGGGGGAACGATGGAGAATAGGAGCAAAGGCTGCTTACAAAAGGATGGTGACCCCAACCTACCTATTTCAAAGGGGCAAGATTTCATTTCCATCACTGATGCGTGTACTGTTTTGCTCCTCTAGTAATGTTTCTCCAGGGCAAAAGATGCAAAAACGTGCTATCCTTGAGAAATCCTTGAGAATTTAATTCTAATAAGTCACAATTCGATTTATTTAGTGCAGCTTTTCTCAACCAGTTGGTTGCAACTCCGAAGGGTCATGAAAGACAATTAGAAGACACAAGGCACTTAAAATCTTATTACCACCTAAAATAAAATAAAAAGTCTAAATCCTACTCCCTCATTCCACTTATACCATAATCCCCCAAGGTCACACCTGCAACCTTCTGAAATACACACAACTACACTACAGATTTTAGAATTATGGTCACAGATTGGAGGGTAAAGGGAAGGGGGTCTTAAATATGTTATACGTGAAATAAAGGCCCATCTGACTGGAAAGAGTGAAAAATATTGAACTAGTCACTCAATAAATGTGCAAATTATGCATTAATTTATCTTCCCTCCTTATCTTATTAACTTGTCTCACCAAAGAGTTAAAAACAGTGCTTCCATACCTTTATACCAAACCACAAAATTATTTTTTTAAATAATATCCAATTCATAAAAGCATTTTGGCACCTGTCTAGCCCCCACTGTCTCCAATTTAATGGGCATTAACTGTCCCAACTGAATTTCTAGAATAAAATCCATTGATCTGTGTCAGTCAGGATCTTGAAAACTGAAGACCTGAGGTTTAAGAACCCAGTCTGCTAATATGCATTAAAATGAGCTAGGAGCCTTCACTGAACTTTGGTTCAGGCTCTGACAACCCCATCTCCAGCTAAAATTCATCCAAGTAAACCTCAAAATAAAACTAAATTATTTGCCTGGGCAAGATTTTAAAAACCTATTATTATTATTGTTGTTGTTGTTGTTAAAGCTGCAGGAATAATCCTTTCTTTCTATTCAGTGGGATATCCCTCCTGGGGCTGCAGTTTGGGATTTCTGTTTTACAGACCGAATACACCAAATGCAGTGAAATAGAGATGAGCTGGTGAAAGCTCGGTAAAATGGCTCAGAGTTGAATGGATTAATTAATGATGTTTTCCTTGTTTGCTCGTACATATAGAATACGTGTAGCTCAGCTGAGCTATAATTATAAGATGACATCAAGAGTGGTCTAAAAGTACCTGAGGCAAACATCCTGAGGAGGGGAAGGATCCTTTGGGGCAGTACGTGGGGCTACAAGTAGGATGAATGGAATTAGAGGGGAAATGGAGTTGAATATTAAGAAGAAATTATTCCCAGCAGCAAGGTCAGCTAAACTAAAATAGTCTCCCAAGGGAAGTAACAGAAACGGCGTCATTTGACATCTCTAACGCTAGATTTGGCAAACTGTTAGAAACACAGTGTGGAGAACAATTTTACATCTGCAGAGAGGTGGCGAGGACAACCTAAAACAACCTCACTGAATCCCTGACCTGCATGTGCTTATTTGCAAGTAGTATGGATAAGGCCCCCACAATACAATACTGTGTTAGCTACGCATGCACACAGTAGATCACAGTGAGTACGCAGATTTAATGAAACACTATAATTTTTCAGACGTGGAAAATTCCCACACACCAAGCAGGGTTAAAAAAAAGTATATTGGTTTAACATTTCTCAAGAAATGCTTTTCTGTAGAGGCCAGCATTATAATTAAAACTACTTAATCTGATCCCTTGAGATCTTTCCATACGTATTTCCTATCCCAAGGCAATCTGAAATGTAAACTCATTCAAAGTAAATCTGTCAGGAGGAAAACCAGAATGGTTTTCCCTATCAGATCCCAGCGGGACCGGCTGAGTCTGACTCCAACTGTGTCAGCTCCGTGGCATTCCTGAAAACAGGGCTGCGAAAGAAGAGGTTTGACGTTGCAGGGGTTAGCAGCAGCCAGGCAATCTGGAGGAAGCATCTCACACTCTGGCGAGATGTCCAGAGCCTAAGGAACAGGAGAATTAAGTCTGGGCTTTATCAAATCCCCAGTACTGGCCTTTTAATATGATCAGCCTGTTTCCTCGATTATCTAAATCTTAGTTAGCCTCATCACATTGCGTAACTGTGTTAATACAAAAATCATAAGACACAACTGGAGCTCTGCAGTCTTCTTTCTCCTGCCATTGCTGACAACTTAGATAATATTTCTTAGTGGTTCTAACAATGAAATATTTTCTCTGATTCATTCATTTCAGACTGACTTCATTAGTGACTTCCCACCACAGCATTTTTTTTATTGAAGTCAATAATTACATTTCCATTGTAATAGCAAGCTTGCAAGTCTTGAAACTGGGCTGTGGCAAGACAAGGTTTCAAAAGCCTCGGGACTTGGCAGGTGACAGTCTCAGCACCCCAACCTGCTTGTCCAGAAGGCAGAAGCAAAATGCCTGCAACTCTTCTTCATGAACCATGCACCAGCCTCTGGATAAGCCTGGCTGGCTCACCAGCATCTGGTGCCCCAAGGAGATGAAAATTTAACTTGCCTTTCTAACTCTCCAGATAGACCAACTACAAAGGATCCCCAATGACAGGAACAACACAGAGCTGCAGGGAAGAGGGAGTATGATTCGTCATATGCCAGACTCATCATGAGGCAAAGGTTAACGGGAGCAGTCTAAAATTCAGATAAGATTAAAGGAAACCAAAGGCAGCAGAGAAGTGCACAAAAAACTACGGAGTGACAGTATGAATCTTGCAAAGGAGGTGTCCTCACCGGTAGGCACAGCCAACAGAAGCCTTGAAGCTTTTCCTGCTCAAATCAAAACTTCCACGGTCTTCAAGTGAGACCAGGGGCAATACTTCAGTCCCAGTAAATTACATTACTTTTATTCATATTAACGCTTATGAAGTTTGGAATGTCTGAAGACGTAATCCACATAGATGTTTGTTTATATGTATGAATAATAAATGTTAGATAATGTAAATTATGTATATATCACCAATCCTTTCCAGACAAAATGAATTACTGAGATTTGGTACCAGCTTGTATCAGACTTGCTGATGTCAACATTGGCAACGTCTTGTCCTTGCACTGGAGGACGTTCCGTGAGAACAGAGCTCCTCAGCTGGTCCAAAAGGAGTAGGAGAACTGATGGAGGAAAAAGAAATTTCAAAAAAACTTGCAAATGGCCGGAGATTTACTGCAGTGCTGTATACAAAGGAAAGTAAACAAACATGGCTTCATTACACAGCTCACTACACTCAGCAACTGATATGCAATCCCTATTCCCTGGCCACATACAGTATCTCATCAGTGATTTCTGTCCAGGAATGCCAATAAAATAAGAATGTATGTTGCCAAGGACAAGTTTTAAGAGTTACAATTTTAAATTTCCTATTAGGGATAAGGTAAGATTTATGGGTGATATACTGATTTATAAATATATTTAGACAGTAAGTATTTTTTGCTTTAGGCTGGAATCAGAAAGCTTGATGTAAAGAAGGATTTTTAAAGGTTTTGTGGTACATAAAATAAATCCAACTTATACTTTCAAAGAGCCCTCTGGCTGTATAAAAGATGATGACAGTGACAGTGAAAAAAAAAATTTGCTTATATCTACAATGCTCCATTATTTTCTCATTAACTTAAGTTTTAAAGGGAATCATATTAGTGCCTCCAGAGGATGAGCTATATAAACAAGAGCTACAAATTTATCTGTGCATTAAAATGAATGCTATGGTAACAGGTTTGATTGCTTTGGCTGCAATTTAAAAACCTAAAGGGTGTATTATCCTGAGATAATCTCACCCTTGGGTCCTTATATATATTATATTTCATACCTCTAATCCTGTGAGACAGTGTCTAGCTAATAATATCCCCTCTGCCTTTGTCTGGTTTATCGTACTGCAACTGAAACGTGCCTCTTCCAACTTCAGATAACACGTTAGTTAAATAATTTTATTTTGGTCACTCTGAATCATTAGTTTATGTCCAGAGAATCTGTAAAGATTTATTTCCTTGGACAGTAGGAAAAATTTTCTTAGCAAGAGCATAGTGCAGCATGCAGCACTCAGTGGAACAGTGAAATTGCCATCCTTTGAGGTGTCCAGGACTTGGCGAGGCAGAGCTGCAGTGGAGCCACCTGCTGCAAAGCTGTGCAGCTTTGGAGGCCAGTTTTGTACCAGTGATGGATAGTCAGTGGCTTGGGTATCGGTACTTCACAGGCTGGATTCGCTTGTCTTTGCAAGGGAGACCTCAATAGTTGCAAACCACCCCAACATGATTGCTCCTTTGGCCACATCTTGGTGTACCGTGTCTTGCTGAGGTCCCTCCAAACTCACCAGGGCACAGGCGCAACTTAGGGCCGCTCAGGTCTGCACTGTCTTTCCAACCATCTGGGAGCAACTGAAGTGGAGATGGTCTTCCATTAGGCTGTGGAGTTGTTTTTTTAAATGCTTCTTTGGAAGTCCTATGGATGTAGATTTACTGGAAAGATTAGGATGACTTTAGCCTACATCAATAATTTTCAGGTCCTCACAGCAATCTCTTCCCCTTGAAATCTGACCTGCATGTGATGAGGAATCCTCTGTGCGTTGACTGGTAGGTGACTATGGTGGACCAGTGTTTGGACATGGCCACTGCACACCAGAAGAGCATGCAGATGAGGATACAGGATCCAGTTCTTTGTACTGTGGATGAGGTAGTACCTGAAAGGTTCACATCCCATTATCCATAAAACAACAATCTTGGAAGCTGATGGCATTTTCCATTCTCCAGGCCCGAGCCTTTCAGTAGCCAAACCCCTCTTAGAAGAATCTCAAACCTTACAAAAGTTGAAGGAAATCAGCACCTTGGTACATTCACTTCATGCCTTGAATTAGTCAAGAAAGTGGCAACAGCCAGTTTTCCTTTTTTTTTTTCACGCAATCACAGCTCTCCTCATACTGTTTATTGCAACATTATTATTCCCTATTAGTCATTTTCCTCTATAAGCTGCAACACACTGACACTGGAGTGTGATTTACAGATGGAGACAGCGATACCTTATTAAAAGAAAATGACCTTGCTTTTCAATGTCTAAGTCAAATCCTAAGGGTTAGCAAAGACTCCTCAAGGTCCCAGTCAGCTGTTGCATGGCTTTTATATACTGTTCCTGGTATAAATTTCTTCTGAACATGCCTTCACCTGTCAGTTCCATTGAGATATTTTTTAATGTCACAAACTCCTACATCTTAAAGCCAGGTGCTGAAAGAATCCCTATTATTATCACTACATTGTCAGTGACAATAACAACAGTTAATAAGTGATGATAGGGATATAAATGTCTGGTTCCTGTGTACAGCTTGTCATTTGCAGTCAAATCTAACACTGCTAGAGCAGCCTTTGGGAGCAAATGCTGAAAAAATGGATGTCTTCTGGGAACTGGCTCCGTAAAAAAGGCATCCATATTTAATTCTGCTTAATCTTTTCTAACTTAAATGTGCTCTACTCATAAAAAAATAAGTGTAAGCCAGTGAACACATACACGTGTGTATTAAGGACTTTTTAATTTAAAAGGCCTGTCCCAACCTTCAGCAGGATGAGAACAGGGACTTGGCCACGCTGGCTTGGGCAGTGCTACCAAAGTCTTGTTTAAGGAGGGAGTCAGTAGCTTTGACTCACAATCCAGAGGCAAATTAAAAAAAAAAGAGGTAGCTTGTATACATGTTGCCACTGCTCTGAACACAATAACACATTATTCCAGTGCCTTGTTGCATTGCGTTTTATTTGTTCTCTATTTTGTACAGGTTAAAACCAGGGACTCACTGATATTTGTCTCAGAAATTCTTTTATAGCAGTCGTTTTTGCACCTCTCATGCAAAAATTAAAAATGAGCATGAAAGGGAATTGCCTATCATGCCTGGGTGAGACATGTCCTTGCACTTTGCCTTATCCGTGTTCCTAGTCTTTACAGGTCTGTTAAATATCTTTTGCAGGAAATCTCTTTCCCTTATACATACTGTGTATATTTTGCCTCTTACAACATATTAAATAGCCCATGTAAGAAGGGTACATGAATTATTGATAACGTACCAGGAGAGAAAGTGTAGGGGGAACAGAGAGAATATTACATGATGTGGTAAAGCAACCACGTTTCAGTTAGATGCCTGAGTAAATAGCTCTGTAAGAAACCCTGTGGTTTGTTGCTCGGTGCATATATGGTTGATCTCAGGTGGTTTCTTGCTCGCTGTGGTTATCTCTTCCAGTTTTTAGTTTTTGAGCATAAGCTGATACAAATTATTTAAGTGAGAAGTTCAGCTCTGTCTTTAAATGGGATATGTAATTCCTTGCCTGTGGTAAATCCAAGGGACAGAGAGATCCAGGCTTCCTTGCTTCATTTTGATCTCTTTGCAGGATTCATTGGCTGAATTTTCAGCATTTTTTTTTCCAGTGAATTATTCCTTTTGGCTGGGAAAGGAATCCTTTGTTTTCCACATCACTCTGAATTTCCCACCTCAGCTAATTTCATTAGCTTGCATAAACATGAACTCATTCCTGCATGACCTGAGGGCTTTGTAACTAAATATTGCCTCCAACTGACCACAGGTAAATTAGCAAGCAAGGCACAAAGTCGAGGAAAGCAATAATTCTGCCCACTGTGGAAAAATGGCAACTGTAAGATATGGATCTCCCACTTCCAAAATATGTATTTTTCTACCTTTTTAGTGTTTGGGGTTTTTTTTTTGTGGATGAGGGTCGGAGCCCATTTTGTCCCACAGCGCAGGCTTTTTGCTTTGTTTTGTGTCAACTTCATGTTATCAGTTCTTTTTCTGTGACTGAAGCCAAACATCAAACTGAAAATCACTCCTTCATCTTTTATAGTGTGAGTCAGGGAAAAAACCTTTACACTTTTTAGGAAATAATTGGGTAATGCTATAAGAGGACCTCCTAAGAAAATCATGGTAACAGGCTGTCATAGGCTTTCAAAGCAGAAAGGGGAAAATTGTTTCATGAGAGCCTTTAAACAGTTGTATCCGCAGACTTCAGGTGAACAAATTGCACGTGGGCAGCAAGGAATAAATCAAGTACTTACATAAATTTTTTAGTCTGTATTGTTCCAGTCCCAAGCTCTACAATTTTGCATATCATTTTGAGCATTTCAAAATTTGAAGTTAGTTTTATCCTCTTAAGAAGTAGCTTCTACATAAAGAGTGGTTGCTAATGTATTATAAATTAGGATTAGCTTAATTAGGGACTTCACAAGAAAGTAATGACTATTTAAGCCCTGAAAACAAGCTAATTATTTTGTATCACATTGTTGCTAATGCTGTCCTCGGTTCTCTTAAGGTGAATGTTCAAAAAGATGTATGGCAGACATGCTAATTAATAGATTTCTTGCAATCATGTTACCAATTTTTTATAATATATTAAAATTCCTCTTTTATGCAACACTTCATATATATATACATTGCTACTCAGGTTAACTGACAGCATGATCCAGTGCTTTTTGTAAGATTACATCACCATCAAAGCTGCTGCTAGAGTTGCACAAGATACAACAATGATTTTTCCCTAGTGCTCTGCTGAAAAATTCCAGTAGTTTCATTATTTGTGCCACACATTTTCATAAATTTCTTCTATTTATATTACTTTATCACAATTCATTCAAAACAGTTAAATAAATCCAAATTAATAAGTAGAATCTGAGGATCTGAACTTCCAAGAGGCAAGACCCCTTCAACAGCATCTGAAACCCCTCTGAAGCATCTCTTCCCAATAGTCCTTATCCTGCCATTCCACCACTGCACGCTGTAGTTGGAGCTTACATTACATACCAGGAGTTAGGAGTGGAAATCCCATAAAATCCGCATGTTTCATATAATGCAATGGAACGTAAACTTGTGGCAGTTTTCTGTAACTAATGTGTTTAAAAGCATATGGAATATCTAGCATTTAATTCTTATCTATGCTTTCCCCTTTTCTGTATATGATAGTTGCCTTTTCTTTAAAATCACCTTTTACTTTTAAACTCCTGTTCTTATTTTACATAGTCAATATTTCTTCACTGTTGCAGTGCCTCACATTATCTGCACTTCTCATTCCTTCAACATTTTTCACATGCATACATATATATCATATACATATTCTAAGATCTCACTGGTGTATTTGCAATTAATGACTCAATTTATCCTGACACACAAACTCTTACAAAGTGACGATAAATGATTCCTGATTAGATAGCTGATTTCCATAAGAGAGCACTGGAACTGAAGCAGATGAATTCTCAGCTCTACTTTTAACCGGCACATTGGCTCTGGTTCATCCTAAATTTCCCAAGGTGTTAGTCAATCTAAATCCCTGCAACCCTGCCTTAAAAAAAAATAAAATTGATAAATGTAGAGATACATAATACAAAAGTATATAATTTCAATAAAGATAAATATCTCTATCTTAAATGGAATAATGCACTCATACATATTCTGCTGCAAACCAAACAGCTGACAGAAAATGATTACACTATTATTAAGCATCTATGCAGTTTCTGCTAATAGGTATTGTCAAATCAAAATTATTAAGCTTCATTAGAGAGCTGGTGCCTTTAAAAGAATTCCTCTGAATGTCCTAGATGAAAGCCCCTTCAATAAGGACTGATAGCGTTTCAGCTCTGCAGCATACCCGTTCTGGCTTTTTTTCCATCTTGAATTTCCCATGGTGTCATCTTATCTAATCATTGC
The DNA here is from genome assembly GCF_965638725.1 of Aptenodytes patagonicus. NCBI lineage: Eukaryota > Metazoa > Chordata > Aves > Sphenisciformes > Spheniscidae > Aptenodytes > Aptenodytes patagonicus. Next base: position 20,373,968 of record NC_134954.1, read on the forward strand.
TTGGTAATGTTGGCTCCATAAGAAATCTTCCATAGAAAATGAGAGTTCATACATCTGTCTCCTGCTGAAAATGCTCATGAATAATGGCATGTCGCAGCACCAGTCAGTAAGAAAGCAAAGAGCTGTTCCAACTCTGTGTGAAAGGCAGAAGGCTCTGAAGGAAGAGAAACTCGATTTTTATTTTAATTTTGTATCAGGGGTTTCCTCAGGTCTAGATTGTCCCAAGCCCTTGAAGGAATATTAGGGGGGAAGTCATAAAAATCTTTTTTTTCTTCTCAGAGCAACAGCCAGACAACAGTTATATCTTCTGTGGCTGGTTAAGTGCAGTGACAGCCCTTTTTTTATACCCCTAAAGTAAAGCTCCGAAGGTGGGAGCAGCTGAGCACTCCTTGGTGAAATTCACACCAGTCTGCAAGGAATCAACCATGGCAGGGAAGCCAATGTATGTGTGTGAGTGTGTCTGCACACACACGTGTGTGTGCAAGCAGGCAACTCCATGCACATGCATTACATTCATATTTTCTTCTGACATTCCCATCAACTGAATGTTGTTGCCATTTGTTACTGTCATAACTGGATGCTTATTAATTTTATGTTCAATATTTTGATCATAAAATGGATCCCAGCCTTCATTTATTATAAGTATAATCATCACCTTCCTCATAAACCCAGCTCTGTACGCTGGGGATCCCTGGCAGACCACCTTGGCTGTGGACCATTCTCAGATGCTTCTGGCTGATGAAACAATTAATTCTTTTAAGTCTCTTATTGACATTGTGATCCCAAGAGCATAGTATGAGTTAAATATTTGCTTATTATAATTGCACATTTCACATGCTAGAAGCGATTTCTGTATTATATTACTGGTACAATATTCTGCAACTGTGGAACTCTTTCTAATAAGGAATCAAATTCAATCAGACTTGAAAAGTGTTCATGTGAATGACTACCATTACTTGATATCATCTGTAATGCAATAAACTGAATGTTTGATATAATGCTGTTATATTAGGGGTATGCATAACCTATTTGTTATCCATCATTTGAATCGCAGAAATGGTGTGATCCAAATTAATTACATTTTAGGGTATGTCTGAATTACAGCTAATCAAAAAAATTCAGTTTAAATGTGTTTTTCAGAGAAAAAATAGATGTGATGCTGTGATCTCATTTGCAAAATAGCTTTTCTTAAGAAGCTATGCATGTCACCAAGAAAGTTTGTTCACTGCCTAAATGTCTTGCATTGCAAGCTGCAGTGATGCTGGCTACAGAATGTGACCTTTCAAAGAAATATTACATGATATGAAAAATATTACATCAGCTTTCAAAATAGAAAACTGAAAAGAACTTATAAAAATAAAAGCATTTCCAAGTCAAATATTTTATATGAAGTGTTACCCATGGGAGCTTTTTCCATAAATACATAAATGCAGCTTTTGGGGAATGCCCATAATTGCTGTATTACATATTCTTACAGTTGGCAAACTGATTCCTGAATTTGCAAATAAATCAATTTGGGCTTTTTCAAGTAATAGGGATAGGCAGAAAATATGTTTGCATTTGATTACAGTAATTACTTATGTGTATAAGTAACTTTTAGGTCTTTAATAAGTTCACTGAGAATGGCTTTTATCTTGAAGTACAACTGCACCCCAGCCAACAGGACAAACGTAACACACAAAGAAGGCAATCCCACAGGATGCGGATCCGATACTGAGCTACATCTTTGTCAGGTATATATAGATAGATATATAAGGGATGCAGTCTGAGATATCACAAGGTGAGTCAGGGAGTGGAAGCGGAGCTGATGCTCAGCCTTGAAGGGAACATGTAGTGAGCACATTGCAGTCGTATGGGAGGGGAAGAAAAAGAAATCAAAGGAGAAAGCAGAAATAGAGGTCAAGTCCTCTGGCCCCAAAGGAGGAGCAGGTATAGCCTGGGCAGTATTGAAAGAGCACCTGAATAAAGGATGGGGAACACATCACGCACAGAACAGGAATTACTTTAAAGGAAATCCTCTCTTCTCATCATTAAAAAATGGTTTCATGTGTGCAGCTATACCAGAGGTCCAAAGAGAAGCTGTGTGAGCTGATGGATGGGGCCCGGGGTCCTGGGCAGGAGGTCATTTCCAGCAGCAGCTTCTGGTTGCTGCCTGACCTGCCCGGCGCACTTCACTGCTCCGTCCTTTCCACATCTGTCCTGCTCCCCTATCCACACTGCAAACGCTTGGAGAATGCCTGGTGTCTGCACCTCACAAAGCTCACTTGGGGTGCTCTAATTCAACATAAGAAATATTTAGCTAGTAATAAGAAGTGTTACAATTGTATCAACCCTGACACTACATCGCTCTAGAAGCTACGAATAATATTAGTCATATATGGGAAGCATTTTGGGGTTGGTGAGCTAATCCTAGTATCTTTGAAATATCCATAGGATTTACCAAATGGTTTCTGACCTGTCTTGTGAAAGGGCCTTTGAGTACTTAGCATTTTCTCCCATTATTCCTGCATATCTAAGACAAGTGGCTCCTTTTAAACTGGTTTTCATACAAAATTTATTGATCTTGCTTCTATTTCTTTATCAAAGAAAAGAACCAAAAAAATAGTTTCCTGTTTTTATTGACATCTTATAGGAGTTTAAAATCCAGTGAAATAGTTTTGTTGAATTATGTCCTGCTAGACTTTGTAATAATTCTGCCTTCCTTCTTTTAGATCTTCACAGTTTTGCTAATTACCTTCCAGGTTGGTGTGGATAATCCTAGTGCAGATGCCAGGATTCTCTGATCATATGCAATGTTAAGGTTTCCTATTAAATCTTCAAAAAATTATATGCAGGGTCATACATCAGTGAGAATTCTGGGAATGTTAAGAAGAAATTTTAAAAGCTACTGAAAAAATAACTATTGACAACCATCACAATTCTTTCTATATTTGCTTATAGTTCTGTTTTGTACATATATATGAACTTTCAAACTCATTTATTCACTTTACTGACATGAATAACCAAGGGCATGATTTATAATGATTTGTCATCCAGTATTAGATTAAAAAAAGTTTAATTAATTTTTCATTAGCCACAGTTAATGATGGGCTTGTTAACCATCTTGAGGTGAAGCCAAGAGCTATTAGCTATATTAAGGACCAGTTTCAAGAAAATTACTCCTTTTATAATCCCCAAAATGAGTTATAATGTTTTTCCCCCTTTCAGAAAACTGTTTTAAGTTATATAGATATATTAAAATCTATACAGAAGACAGGCTTTGAGGAAAACTGATCATGTAATAAAAATTATTGAACAATTTTTGCACCAGCTAAAATGAGATCAAACTTCTTGAGGATTATTCTAAAGAAATAGCCTTGTAAAATTAGTTACTAGTTCTTGTACTTAAAAATCAATGTATCAGTTTATCGTATAGCAAAGGACTGAACTAGAGTGGGTGACTATTTGGAGGAACTTCTTCACTGCCACTAGACTTCTGCCATTTGTCTCAACTGTCTATCTTACTAAAACAGAAATTAGAGTTCGAACTGAAAATTTAATTGAAAATATAATTTAATTGAAAAATTAGTTTGTCCTTCTCTGTGGCCCCTGATGGGTGGGAAAGCTGAGCATGACAGTGGTCATTATGCCATGGTCTATGATTCGGAGAACTTGCAAAAGAATAAGAAATATGTATGAGTAATTAACGTGAAAAAATGTAGGAGGGAAAAAAAAGAAATTGAAATTATTTTTCTAGCAAACCTCCTTCTGATTTTCAGAAAGAGGGATTACATTAAAAATAAAATCAAAATCTTAAAAATAAGTGTCTAAACATAGAGTGCTGCAAGAAGAATAGTCTTAAAGCTTATTTTGAATGGGTGGGAGGAAGAGGCCTATTGAAATCACTGAGAAACTGCTCAGTAACTCTAAACCCTGTGGGTTTGAATAGGAATTTAGAAACCTAAATTTTATCCTCAATTTTAGCAAATCTTGACCAGAATCTACATTCAATAAAAATGTACTTAACTTATGTAAACAGCTATATGAGAATGAAAATACTGTTTCATAAAAGATTTTAAATTCAGTTCCATTCCAAATTGCAATAGATTTTCAACATTTCTCCACAGCAAATACGGGAAAAGGTGCGAAAGCCATTTTCAATGGCTCAAATGTTTTCATTAGGTTTTCTTCCATTTTTAATGTCACCATAACATATATAATGCAACCCTAAAATGTTAGAAACTCAAACTGAAAGTTGTTTCAAAATTTAAATATTAAAAAAATAAAATAATTATTTTTATCTTATGAGACCCTTTTACCCCTTGTTTCCTAAATGAAATTTCAGTGAATTTGGCATGAACTTGACACGGCACCAAGAGCTTCTGTAGAAAGTAGTTTTCAGTAGAAAATCAGAGCAAAGCAAGCCCCGACGCAATGACCTATGCGAGAAGGGAAGAAAGAAGAGAACAGAATCAGCCCCCAAGGACGGACCACATCCCCTAACATTTTAAAAGATGTTTGGCCTCAAGCCAACAAATTTGGACACAACTAACCTCATTCCTACAGCACGGCACTCCCCAAATAAAAAGCTGCAGTCGTCCAACGTAGCATGGATTTATGGTTGTCTTTAGCCACCTCTGGAATTTAACTGTGTGTCAGCAATTACATGAACACAAATCACACCCCCTGTTCCCCATTCACTGGGATTGCCGCTGCAATACCACTATAAACCCTAACCCAACCATGTTGCAGCTGGACTTCCCTGCATGCCCGAGTGATTCTGGCTGTGCACATGTGCAGGTGGGATGCTGGATTTCCAGCTCCACATGGCACCGAGGTTCTCCAGGAGCACTGCAGACATACCTGTGTAGGCAACGCCAATCAGAAAAAGACATCATCCAACCTTGGGAAATGCAAACATGAGTATAGGGAATCTTTAACCTGACCCAGAAAGGAATTGTGGAAAATAAAGAAGATATGCAGCAATATCTCGATGCACAGTGACCTTTCCATCTATATGAATTTCTCTGTATGAGGATGACCTAAACAAGTGCTTACAGCTCAATGCAACACACAGCATATGTGTGCAACACACAGCATCTCCCTGTCCAAGTCCATTCTGGAAAGGCAATATTTCATTGAGAGCAAGAACGTGCACTTTAAAAGCATAAAGAGAAGTGTAAGACCCTCTAAATGTCTTGCCTGAGGCAATCTGTTTCCTTTCACAGGATTGCTCATGAAACAGGTCTACAAGGACTGTTCTTAGCACTTCCCATTGGCGCTGCAGCGACAAGGGCAAAATTCGCACCCCAGATCCATGCAGATATCCCAGAAACACTGGTGGCTGCCGTGGTCCCATCACAGCCATGCCTCTCACACGTCCCAGCCTCTCTCCCCTGCACATGGGACCATGCAGCTACCCACCCCACCCCTGCGCAGAAGGCTCCTGCCAACCGAACCACTAGCTCTTCTCACCACACAAAACAGATCCTATGCCTCTCCAGCAGCTACGCTACCAAATCTCACCCCAAAACTAAGGTCGGGAGCCACATGTGCATCCCTGCTGATGAACTGCAGGGGTAGGACACAGGGCTGCAGGACCCTTCCTCCTGGAGTGCCAGGTGCAGGGTCCCCTCCATAGCTGGGTGTCCCTCCATCTCGCTGCCTCCAGAAGGCTGCCTGCAAGGACACGCTGTTCACCCATTTGGGGAAAGCTGCTGAACCAGATCTGTGTATTCTAAAACGGGATGCTAAAATCAAGCCATATACAAGGAAGAAGAAGGGCTTATATAAGTAAGCACAAAAAATGTATTTGTTTTCTTAATATAAACCCATTGAAGCCAACTTCATTTAATAGATGCCTAGATTTGCTACTGAAATACACTGCTAGGCACCTTCAAATTCTATTGAAATGATTAAATATATTTCTCCATCTTCACTTTGATTTTTTGACCTAATAAAATCAATATATATATGTTTGGTCAATCTAAATATTTAGTCAATCTAAATAATAAGGCACAAAGCATATGAGTAGAAAATACATAGTTTGCTCCTCATAGCTCTTCAGTACACAGTTACTTTTACATACGTGTGACTGTGCAGCTGAAGAGGATGCATGGAAGGAACAAAAGGTGCACCAGTTACCACAACCCTGGCCTGTCTCATTATCTCTGTGCTTGATGTTACAGCCTTAATAATGCTCCTTCAACTCAGGACTTTGGCAGGAGTAGAGGTATTGATAAAGCTATCCAACGTTAGAGCAAAGTCTTGGTGATCTGTCTTATAAAAATTATAGGCTTTTATTCCTCCTGTTAGCAATAGTAGGTGTCTGTCTATCATTTGTTAATCAGACTTTACTGGATACTATAGTGGAAAGAAAAAAATTGCAGATTTCACAGCTAAGCAGAAATAGGAGGAAACAAGTGTAGATCGAGCCTCCTGGGTCTACACTGTGCTCTCATGGACCTGGGAAGGGGAATGTAGGGCACATCATCTGCAAGAGCAACAGATCTTCATCCTCCACATATCCTCTCAGGTCACCTACTCCAAATTTCCCCTTATCTCTGCAACCCACAGCTTGCATGATCCAGTGGGAGGTTTTTCCAGTGCAGACAAGTAAATTCCAACAACACTGAAAAATCAGGGATTTGGTTTCTTAAAACAGAAATTGCTAAAGTTCTGGTGAAAATAAATTCCAGCTGGTTCTAATGAAGTGATGTTCTGTCCAACAACAGCTGGGCAGAAGCTGTGCCTATATGCCCATTCAGGGAACATAAGGATACTACGCTAAGGCTTAGGACTTACTAGAACGTACAGATGTCGGACACAAACTAGTACAATATCCTCCAGGGTGGGGGGAATCATTTTATGACCTATAAACCACATAAAGGAGCAAAATCAGAGATGATTTTGGATGAAAATGGAGGAGAAAAAGTGCACTGCTAAACTCCCAGCTTAATGCGCTGTATGTATATTCTGAACTAGAGGACTAAATTTAGCATCCCTGTCAAAATTACAGCACAGAGATTGGAAACATGTCCCCTAGTGTTGGTACCGTTGTGTTTGGCACTGTCCCTCTCACACGACCCATTAGCTGTTCTGCCCTGGGCTTGCACTGAGGACAGGGGCATAGTGTACCACATCCAACACCTCCCAGAACATGTCAGGCAGTGAAGGATGGGAGGAAAAACCCTAGCAGCAACACTAACACTGATGTGGGAATTTGTCATGGTGACACTGATGGTACTGAGAGTCCTACATTGTAATGATTGGTTTACAATAAAAATTACTCCAAATGCTGGATCAGAAAAAGGATGGTTCAGTCCATCAAATCACTGTCAGCTGCAAATTAGGTTGCCCATCCCTAGGCAATGGGGAACATAATTGGCTTTGTCCATCGCCGGTTTTATTTTCATCTGTTCTGTTAAAGTCAGACTCTTTCCTCGCTCACACTGGTACAAAGAGAGAAAAAAGGGCTTGGTACAGAAAGGCTCTTTCACTCCTTACAGCTGCAATAAATGGGGCAAGTTAGCCCTGAATTTCTAAAATTAGCCAAAGATTCTTTGAGGGACTGCTTTCTGTCAGAGTGAGGTTGCCTTCATGGAAGAAAGTAAGAACAAATGTGTATTTTGGCATATGGACTTCCAGGAGCCTTAGACTGAAACAACTCTTAAACTACAAGTGGCCAGTGCTCTAGTTCAGTCCCCAGGGTTACACAAGAGGGGCTGGGGGGGACTGGAAACCTTCTCTTCTCTTTTCTAATCCTGTAAGTATCACAGTAACTTTAAAACCTGCTATAATTTGCTGAAGACAGGATGGAAATACACACATCTAACGCCTCCCTTCCTAGGGACTGATCATTTTGACACCATTGGTTGCAAGGCAAAGTTGTTCCAATGTGATGTCTTGGTGTTTCTACAAATGTGATAATGTAAGATGAGGTTATGAAGTTGTGTCAGACTGAAATAACCACCAATAGACTTCACTGGGAGCATATGAGCAACTCAAAACCATTACTACCCCCAAAGTGTCAGGATATGTTGCTTTCGTTGCCAGGAACACCTGTGCTACAAACTTGAAGTGGAAGTAGTCTCCATCCCCGGCACGACATACAACTGTCAGACAGTCGAGACTCTCTCTCCAGCTCTCCCTCAAATTCATATACACTAGTATTCAGCTGCCTATAAGCCCCAAATATTCCTATCTGTTTTCCTCCCTGTGCACAAGTTATGCCCTTCCCTGGGTAGCAGAGCTTTAACATATTTCCCTGACATTGCAAGGTACAGTGAGACTCAGAAAAGGAGAAAATCCATTGAAAAAATAAATATAGCTGACTAAGTAGGAGGGGGAACAATGTCTGTCATCTTAACCTGTCTGTCATCTTAACCTGGAGAATTCGCTGCTCTACTTACTTGGCTCTCCCTTTCTCTCACTCTAACTTTAGGGCAATTTAGCAGTCACCTGTGTACCTGGGAAATCCACTACCGTGCTAAAGGCTTGTCTAAGCCTTGGCTCTGTGTGGAGAGATAAGGGCATGCACCAAGCCAAGGGAGAGCGAAGGTTTAACTAACCTTCATGTTGCACCCAGTACAAAAGAACTATGTCTATGAATAACTACTCATAGGACTATGTTCATCAGCAAAGGCCAATAATTCAGAGTGAGTACAAACTGGAGACCTCTATAAGGTACGAGTGGCTATAAAGAAGTAACAATTATTTATCGCCCACCTACTCCTATAGGTTTGCGTCCTGTTTGTATCACCCTTGCCTTGCTGCATATGGGCATGGATGGCAGAAATTATGCTGTGGCACTGCCTCAGCATTGCACAACTGGGAGCTGCTGCAACTTGAAGTGCGAAGCAAAGGATAAAAAAAAAAAGTTTGGAAAGATGCATATAATAATGATCAAGACTTATGAAAAACTAGTGAAAGGTTGTTATTGTTGTTGTTAATATTATTGTTGTTGTTGTTATTGTTACTGTTGTTGTTGTTATGCTATGGTAGATGAAAATCACAGAGAGAAAGAGGTTTGCTTTGAAGATACCTACTTGACCCCTGTCTCATCCTGGGCTGGGAGGTAGTGCTGCTGCTAAGCTGGTGCCCCAGTTTCTTCTCCTGGAAATAACAGAAATAATAGAAATAATTCTAGCATACCAAAAACCTCGCATCTAACCTCAATAAATAAAGCATCCTGCGCTGGGGTAACACACGTTGGAGAGCTTTGCGGCTCAGGACCGTGCCGCCATTGCAGATCGGCTTCGGATGGGTTTGCCGTGATTAGGCTTTCATGTGACATTATGTTTAGGTTGTCAGCGAAAGTCCTGCGGATTAGTGTCCCCTGAAATCTCACTAAGCAGCTTGCCTTAAAATGTGCTTTATGTGGATCATTCGGAAAACTGCACGAGACAAAACATTAATTATTACTATAAAAATAGATTTTTTTTAATAATTCTGTTCAAGATGCACTTCTGCACTTGGGCTGTGTTGTTGAGAATTTTACTCATTTTTAAAAAGTCTGTAAAGAAATTCAAAATGTGACCCTGCTCTAAATTGTAAAATGAAAATCAGAAGCAAAAGCCTTTTACCTTTCTCTCTAATTGAATCCCGCTGGCCTCCTTCTTCTACCCTGCCTTGCAGTCATTTACAGATATGTAAATGGTTTGAAAAACATGTTGCCATTTTCATCTGCATTGCACACCAGAAAATCAGACAATGCGTGTGTTTTCATAGGTTTTTCAGGAGTTTTGCCATTCTGCTGCTTTCATGTTTTAATCCAGTTTAACAGTACAATATGTTACAGTCACATATTTAAAAAAAAAAAATCAGTCTCTACCTGGACAATATTGATGATGTCCCTTTGACAAGCTGAAAACTTTAACATCTACAGGGTAATTTTTAGCAACACCTGTCAATACAAGGAGCAAAAGTGAGAGGCCCATGATTGCAGGAAGAAGCAGTGGAAAGGGATAGACGGTCTGAAGCCCAAAAGGAGATGTGCAGCTCTGCTGCTCACGGTGGCTCCTGCTGTTGTGGGCGGATGAGATGCACCCACAGCATCTCTCCCCTGTCCCTGTGCTCTCTGCTTGCTTAGATATCTTACATCAGCAGCAAAAATCAGATTTTTCAAGATGCCACAGAGCAAGGAGAGCTGGGAATGGAGTCATTTTGTGTGCATTGGGCAATTGCCTGCTTCCGTATGTCCAGCGTTGGCCCCGGTAGGACCTGTGTGCCCTACAGGTCAGGAGTAACATAAATGTGGCAATGATGCAGTTCGGCAGTAAAACTGCTCTGGCAGGGAGTTACAAAGGGCCTTGTCTAGCTTGTGTATTTAAGTTGGAAAATCATTAAAGTTTGAGGGACTCTTCAATAGCATTTATGTAAGGCTGGCCCCAAATGGCTTCAGCAGGAATGGATTCTCCAAAATGATTTAAATGGCAAAATATAAGATTATATTTTAAACAGTGCAATTTAACAACTTAATAATACTATCTTTTAAAATTAAATAATCAGAAAACAAACAGAAAGATTTTGCACTAAAAAGCACATAAAGTCCCTAAGCTGGTGGGGTCCCCTAAGCAGTTGCTGAAAGAAGTGACTGGTTTAGCAGGATGGGGTACACCCTTGAAACCAGTTAGGTGATTATTTGGGACCTTTTGTAGAGAGACATCAAATGTTGGATCTTCCTTTATGGCTTATTTAGAAAAATAATTAAAATCGCCTGTTAACATTAGTAACCTTTGGGAGAACTACACTAAGAATTCAGCTGAATTTATTATGCACTGAGACAGAGTTGTAAGTATGAAGAGGAATAACCACAAGTAGATTTGCACACATTGGTCACTGGTCGGAAGCTTTTCTGTGTATAGTTTTTTCTTCGTACAGTACCTTGCATGGAGGGAATCCTTGGCACTCCCACAGTGTAAATTATCATTATTAATCCCTACATTAGACTATTTCCACATTCACAGTAACCTCTGAGGGAAAGTGCAGAAGCTTGCTGAGTGGTGAAAACAGTTGCTGTAAACCTACTTTCATTGATTTTTTTTTTCCCTAAAAGGGTTAATACAGTAAAACATAATTAGCCTCAAATTTTCATGGGTCCACTGTATATTTAGCTTGATATATTAATGTCACCTTGGCTGTAGCCTTTGCGATGGCACCGTATCACTTAGGTCTTTCACTTTATTCCTTGATACGGCTCAGCAAGGAAGGAAGGAAGGACAAATCAGACAGCATCAGCTTGAAAATACGTTCAGAATATAACAGCTTGATTGCTGCTGACCACCCAGAGGACAGGTGTGACACATATTTATGGGCTTGATTTTAAACCAATATCCGTTCATTTCATTTATGAGTCCATTACATGTTTTATTTTGACAGTTCCACAGTGGTGTTCCTGCAGTCTTTTGGCCATAAAACATTCACAGTGGGTTGTGTAGCTTATTATTTGGTGTGTAGGCACTGTGCACCCCACAAGCTGATGAACTATGTACAATTTATTCGTTGGATTTTAAGCCTAGTTAAATCAACAGCTAAAAGGAAGCCTTCCTTGCACACTTTGAATTGCTGACTTTCAATACTATAAAAGTGGTTAGGAAATGCTGATTATTGTTATGTATTTTACATTACAGCATGGTACTGTCCTTCTTACACTAATACCTAAGATTTTTATCTATATTCAGGAATCCCAATTCTCAGAGCTTTTTGTAAATCTTCTTATGTTGAGATTTTTACTAAAACTCCAGTTTCTGGAAGGTGACTACCTGAGAAGTTGATATTTCTAGCTAGCTAGAAATGGAGATAGATGGATGGTACAGAAAGATAGAAAATGAATAAAAAATTAAAACCCCTAAACACAAGAGCCTTGAAAAATTAAAGATACATAAAATCATCCAAGGATGTAGGTATGCATGCATGTGTGTGTTTATGTATACATATATAGAAATATATACTTTCAAGATTAAGATTTTAGCCAATTGCATGAGTTCAGAGCTTGGATATACGATGCTTAGCATATGACTTAGCCATGCATATACTGTTGACCTAGAAACCTTCAGTTCTTTTATGTTCATTTTTTTATGTCGTTGTTTCTATTGGAATCTGGTTCCAAATCTGGTTTTTATTAAATTTTCCTACTGTATTTAATGAGGATATATATATTTTAAGAGGTATAGTATAGGATCACAAACAATTTGACACTCAACATGAACAATCACAGAAATGTAGGGTTTGGAGGATGCTCAGGGGATCACCTAATCCATCTCTGGGCCACAGCAATTGCCCTCTGACATTGCTGACACAGAATCTCACCTGCCTTTTTGCAGGCCTCTTATACCAGAGGCTCTGCAACCTCCTTAGCCAGTCTTTGCCATCTTCATCATCAGAAACATCTTCCTAATATTTGTTATAAATCTTTTTAGCTACAAATTAAGACCAATTTCTTGTTCTCTTTCTGATGCTATTCGTAGAGAACAAAAGTATTCCCTTTATTTTTCAGCATATTTTTGTATAATTCAAAAGTATTATGCTGTTCCTCCTACTCTTCCCTTTAGAACAGTCCTAATTTACTCTTTCCTCAGAGGTCTTACTTTCTAGACCTCTGATCCTTCTCATACATCTACATGTAATGACTATCTGGATGTAGTGATCAAAAATGGTGGTTCCCACTGTTCCTTGTAAAAGAAATTCAGTATTATACAAAATGGCAAAAAGACTCAACAAAGACCTATCTCGGTATCTGAAAAATGAAAAGTAGCTATTTTCCTCAGCTTTTTCCTCTTCCGCAAAATGATGCTAGACAAGGAAATGGGGAACAACTGCATGTACGGTATAGCCACCATACTGAATTTTTGATACCGATTTCCATTGCCTGAGTCAGAAGGACAGCCACCTCCTTCCCTGGCTGGTGGGAAAGATGGAGAGCAATGCTCCTCCAGAGGTCAGTTTGGAGCTGAAGGTGGAGGAAGATACATTCAGGTACTTTAGATGATTCTGTCTCTCACCATTTAATAATTTTGGCATAATAAAAATAATATCTTCAGTGCATGCTAGTGTGTTCATGTGTCATGCATTAGAAACCCAAGCATTACAGTATTACATATTAGAAAAGATTCAAGAGTTTAAGACCCAATTCTCTTTCCCCATTTTTACAGTCTTACATTAGTCCAAAACTTCCAATACAGGTAACTGAAATCAGTGAGTCAGCTCATCTTGAGCTTCATAGCTCAGCCTATTTAGAATGAAAGATCACCTCTTCTTCATAACTAGGGGCTACTATAAGACTTGTGTCATCAGTAGCAAAAAGAAAGGAGGGCAAGACTTGCAAGAGCAGAGGAGACATCTTCTCACCATCTCTTCCATGACTATTGAACTACTTTTTCTAAGAGATTAAAATGACTATCCAACTTGCTGCCTCTGAGCTGAACAATAAGGTCTATCTCTATGTCCTAACTGTCCTCAGAGAGGAGCTGCAAGGAGCGGTGCTGACAGGGAGCTTAGGAAAAGGAGGAGAGGGGGAAGAGGAGAAGTAGTTAACAGTAAACGGAAAATTCTGGCACCACTGGACTGAACGGAAGTGTCACCATCAACATCACTAAAAGTAGGATCAAGACTGATCTAAAAAGCAATTTAGAATATGAGCTTTTCTTTCCAAATGAGCAGTAAGTGCCTTCCTTCACAAAGAATTCAGTGCAGTAATAGTGCCTTCTATTACATTTTAAATTGATTGGCTTTATGGCCCAGTACTGGGGAATTGCCCTAGCATGATCTCGTCGGGCTCATGTTTCTAATTCTGGCAACTCTAAATCCAGATGCCCTGAAAATCCATGCTGTTGCTTACAGCGTGTGCTGTAGGGTAATATCCATTTTTGTATGCCCAGGCAAAATAAAGGAACCGGGATGTATGTAAGATTAGCCCACAAGGTGAAAAGAAAACCAAGCAAAGCAAACTAGAAATTGCAAAAGAAAATGTTTACATGCAGAGTGTGTACATGTAAAAATAAACCACAATGATTATTCTGCAACAAGTGTTTCAGCTAAGAGAATTCAAACACTATTTTTGCATTTTTCTTATGGGAGCAATGAAGCAGTTACCATCTGAAGGTCTGTGTCCTGCCACTGGGGTCTGGGCAATGGATGGAGAGATTTAGAAAACACAGTTCCAAGTCCATGTTCTTCCTTTGCATGGTCAATGTTCAGCCTCATTTAGGACATCAGAACCTGTACTCATGCTACCAGGTAAAAATAATGGTCTCCACTGAAAAAAAAAAAAGCTTCAAAAAGATGCAGTATGTTGGCATGAAGGAGGATGTGGCTGTATGGCTGCAGAATTGCCTATGTGAAGTATGGGAAGAGCTGAAGAAGCCCCTCTCTGCACTGGAGCAGAGCTCATAACTCCATAGTTTGGATGGGAAGAGATCGCCCTGAGGGAATTATTCTACCTTTGATCCACACAAGAAATTCTGGCTGCTGTCAAAGGAAGTTGTGCATGCCTAACCATGACTGTATATCATTCTAATAAAGGCCAAAGAGAAGCTCATATATAAATGGAGTGCGAAGTTTTTTGACACTGGCTATAATAAATATCAGCACATTTAGAAAAAAATGTGGGCTTACGTGCGTAAGGTAGGAAAAAGCTATAGCTGTGCCTGATTTACCAGAAGGAAATATTTAGGGCCATTGAATCATTAGATAAAAAAACTGATCTTGAAGGAATCGGTGAGGATAACAGAACTGCCAATTTTGTCCACTAAAAACTCCCTTTTATTTTGCCTACTTTTTCTTTTATTTTTAATAACAATCCATTAAAAACACTGCACTCATGATTTGCTGGTACTTGCTGTTCTATTTTAATACTATCCATTAGTTCTTTCCTCCTTTCTTTTTAATATTTACACATATTATCAAATACTGGGCAAAATTTCTCTGCTGAAAAAAATCCCATGAGTAAAAACCAATTACATATAGCTTGTTACTGAGGGCATGGCTGGGGTTTCTGTGCAGTTTCAGTGTCCTATTGAGTTTAAAGTAGCTGAGGACTTTTACATTAGAAGTAGCCCATGATATCATTTGGTGCATTGTTATTTCTTAATTTCATCTAAAAATAATACATCAGTTATAGTGGATATAACTGCCCTGGGAAAAATCAACAGCTATTCCATAGGATAATATATAACTGATAATGAGATGACTAACAGTAAAAATTGTGGCCAGGCGCATCAGTTTGACGTAAGAAGCTCTCCAGCCCAAAGGATTCCAGCTGGAACAGCCCACTTTAAAATTCTTACATTTCCTCCATTTCATGTGTATTCACTAATGCTTATGCAGTTCAAATAATCTGTGCCTGTACTTATGTATGGTGTGTCAAATACCAGGACTGTATGGAGAAAAGGCTACCAGCCTTCAGCTGAGCAACCAGTAACAGGCTGAAGGTACTTTAGGGCCTCCTGCAGCTCCCCTTGAAGCTGAAAGAAGGACTGAGCCTTGGCCTGAGTTCTCACAGTCCAAATGTCATCCTCCAGCAGTCAATGAAACCTCTGCATTGACTTGAGGGGGACAGGACAGCCCTCTGCACCAAATTCAGATCCCCTTGAAATGAGTCTGAACTGTTGATACAATAGCGAGACAGGTCGTGATCCCTAAAACAGTACTGGGACAACATGACATAGATTTTAAGAGAAATAATGTCTTCCAAAGAAGGACTGTAGGTAAATGCCACCTGATAATTTTGTTTCTCTGTCTGGCTGTTTAATAAATGAACTAAGTAACAGAGAGGGAAAAACAAAAGTTAAGCTTCATAAACTGCTTCACTAACTGCTATGCAGAGAATCTCTGATTTTCCTCTACCAACATTTTAAAAAACACTAAAATTTCTCAGTTTCAACAATTTATAATATACCAAACCAAGAATATTTGAAAGGTTCTTTAAAAAAAAAAGGGAAAGGGGGGGGTGAAATCTCAATTTTAAATATATTTATCTGAACACAACAGATAAATGGAAATCTCATGGGGACACAAGAGGGGTCACCAGACCAGTGAAGGAATTTTAAGCCCTTGCTCTGCGAGGCTCGGCTTTGAACCCAGCCCAGGCAGACTAACGGTGTTAGCAGACGTCTGCTTCTTGCAGCCTTTGCAGCTACGAATGTTTCCGCCCAGGACCACTCTCTGTGTGCTGGAGAGTTACAGCACTGTATTTTCCACAGCCCAGCGCTCTGGCCTTTCCTCCTAATTCAAGGATTTCCATGTTACATCGATGAGGACCCCAAAGGCAGGGTGCCCGGCGGGAAGCCCTCTCCGAGCCACGGGCCTGCCCTGCACCCCGGTGGGGGCACGCAAGCGTCTCTCCCCAGAGCAGCCGGCTGGCAGCTCTCCCAGGCAAGTGCATGTGGGTTTTGCATCACAGATTAATCAGCATGGCAGCCTGCTCGTGCCTCTCTACTCCCCCTCCCACGCTTGGGTTCCCACATGTTCACCTGCCCCGATAAATGGCAGCTCGAGGCGATCCCCCCTCCTTGCTGCCTGCGTGCGGTGAGCTGGGTGTGAGTGCACAGCAGGAGCAGGCTTGGCCGGGGCTTTTAGGCAGAAATGCAGCTGGAGCCCAGGCACTATCTGCATCTAAAACCTTTCAACACTCGGATCCAGAACCTCTAAACTACTCCCTAGCTGTAACAAAATATAGAGAGCCAGGAAGCAGCTCCCATCTATAATAATTACAAGAGAGTTTCCCTTGCCCTTGCACTATTTATTGCTTTTGCCCTTACCATAGATTGCTCGAGACAGAAGAGACTATTAAAGATCAGAATATTTCTTTCTGGACAGGCAGAGCGAGCTTTGGTAGAAAACTCCCTCTTTCTCTCAACCATTGCCACTTCTATTAGAAAGGGAAGGGGCTGGTTTACGCTGCAGACTGAACGAAGCATTAAATGACTGCTTTGCAATGACTGCAGTGGGGGGAATGGTCGCCTCCAGTGGAAATGTAATGCTGTAATGATACTTTTGGAAAGGTACAATAATTGTTCAAGTATCCTTTCCTAATTTGTCACAAAAGTTATCCATGGCTTCTCTCCCCCTTATCTTCACAAGGCTGTCAGGGGGGAAAGGTGCATTTTGGTAATTACAACAGGCTGGAAAGAGGCAGCCAGGAGGGCACCTGCCAGCCTCCCATCCGAGCGACATGCATCGTCACTGACTCCATAGCTCCAGGACAGGGCTTTGCAAGGAAATAGCTCACTTGCCAATAATAATAATAATTATTATTAATAACTGAGTGACGTCCTAATCTTGGTTACATCAGTCCGTCGTACCCTTAGCCAGAGCTCCTGCCAATCACACTCACACTGATCCTGTTCTCAGCAGGTTGTGTCGACAAAACAAGCTGAGATAGAAAGGCTGTGAGCTGCTTTGGCTGGAGGGAGATGTGGGGGAATGGCTCATGGTGATTTGTGTCTCCTGGCTGAGGGGACAAGGGGACACAGGTCTTTCAACCCGGACAAATCCAGGGAGAGCTGCCTCTCTGGCGAGCTAAGATCTCCTCCTCGTCTCACTGCGAAACTGTAGGACGCATAAAGGATGCCAGCAGGAGATGAGGAGAGATATCCTTCCTCCACCCCGAGGGCATCCCGCGAGGGCTGCCCTGTGTGACAGCCGAGCAGGAGGCGAGGGCACGGGCGTGCGGGAGGCACAGCCTCCCGGGCCGGGCCGGGCCGGGCCGCGGCCCCACGGCCGGGAGCCGGCGGGGTGTCCTTGGGACCTGCAGCCGGCCCTGCCTGCGAGCGGGGGATCCGGCGGGGACGCTGCCATCCCCGAGGAGCCCTGCAGCGCTCGCTGATTTGCATTCAAGGGCCATCCCCTCCCAGCCCCCCCCGCCGCCCTCCCTCCTCTCTTCCCCAGCCCATCTGCAAAACTTGAAGGCAGAAGCCCTTAAAAGGATGACGAGCGGTATTCGGTGGCATTTCGGAAAGTTGCCGGCCAGGAAAAGCGGCAGTGCAAGGTCAGGGCAGGATGGCCGCAGCCCCCCGCCACATCGGCCCTGCCCGTACGGAGCGCAGCGCCGGCCGCTGCCGGTTCGCCCAGCATCGCGGGGGCAGCTTGCCCCCCCGAAGCACAGCGGGGTGCAAGGGGGGGGGGGGGGGGGGGAGTGTGCATAGGTCGTTTCTCTGAGTTGCTGCTAAAGCCGCTGTACGAGCTTGTTACAAGAACAAACTGTTGTGATTTCCCCTTTCGCCCTTTTTCTCCGCCCCCCCTTCTTTTTTAAAGGGGGGGTGTCAGGTGTATGTTGCCTGCTGGTACCCCATGTCGCTCCCGCGTCAGAAAATGAATGATGCAGCAATTTAATTAGGAGGGAGCGGTACGTCCATATTGCACCGGTGAAGGAGAGCTTCGGAGGCTGGGAAAGATGGTGCATGTCCGCGGGCGCGGAGGCAGCGCCCCTGCCCGCGGAGAGCGCCGTCGGGGCGGCAGGAGGCCGCGGGCCCCCCGGGCTCTCCCTCCCGCACCTGCAGCTTTGCCCGTCAACTTTTTGCTACCGAGCCGCGGTTCCAGTTAAGTCTCCTCCCGGTCGAGTTACCCCGGGCACGTTGGGAAGGGGAGTTTGGGTTTAAGGCGAGAGCCGGAAGCGGGGGCGGGCCGTAGGTGCTGCGGGCTGCCGCGGGGAGTTACCCGGCTCCCGCGGGGCGCGCAGCCTCTTGGCCCCACTGTGCGTGGAGATACGCGCATATGTGTGTCCGGGGATGGGTGTGCAGGGGTGTGCGTGCCTGGGGATGTGGGGGTATGCACGGGCGCGGACGTGTGCGGACGGCGGGGATGCAAGAGGCGTCGCGGGGGCCACCTCCCTGCCCTGCCGGCAGCCCTTCCCTCCCGGCGGGGCTGTGACCGGGGGAGGCAGAGCCCGCAGCCCCCCCCCCCCGACCTCCACCCCCCCGGCGTATCTCTCCGGCCAACTTTCAGCCACGGGCGAGCCCGCGCAAGTCTCCCGCTGCGCCCCGCTCCGCGGATCCGCCGCCCCCCGCGGGCCGCTTCCCCCCCCTCTCTTCGCGCAGCCCCGTTACCTGCCTGCGGCTCCCGGGGCGGGCAGATGCCGGCCGGCGGCGCTGCCCTCCGCGGGCGCGGCCCTCCGCCTCCGCGCACACTCCGCGGTGGCGGCCGCGCCGGGTGGAACGATGCGAAAGGTGCCGGGTCTCTCCCACGAGGTTTTTGGCTTTGCCTCCTTGGCGGGCGGGAGGCTGCTGGATCCTGGAGAGGCTGCGAGGCTGGAGCCGCGGCACGGCGCTGGGACAGGAGGGAAGAAAGAGAGACAGAGAGGGGAGGACGGAGAGGAGGAGGCGCTGGCGGCGCAGGGGTGCGCGGCGGGGAGAGCCGGGGCGGCCGGGCCGGGACACCGCTGCCCCTCTCCGGGGCCCGCCGGGCTGCTCTCCGCCGCAGCCCCGGCAGCTCGGCTGGCGCTTGCAGTCAGAGCATCTTTGATTTCCTTCAGAGTTGGGCTTTTTTAATTTTTTTCTTTTTTTTTCTTTTTTTTTTTTTTAGGAAGGGGGGGGGTGTGTGCAAATTGTGACCCATCCCGGCGGCTTTTTCCTCTCTGATTCTTCTTGGTTTTTTTCCTTCCCCATCTGCTCGTTTCCCACTTCCCTTCCTCTCCGCCAACCAGCCCCCTCCTTCCCTCTTAAAAAAAAAAAAAAAAAGGCAGGGGAAAAAAAATGTATAGTCAGGGCTTCCCAAATGCGCGCCCCCGACCTGGTGCCAAGCGCGCCCCCTTCATTTGTTCCCCTTCTTGAAGCTCATTTTCATGACGTGGAAAAGCCTGATCCAGGGCAACAACAACAGCACACACAGACACACAGACACACACACACACACACACGGAGAAGGAGAGAAGCCCGAGATCCTCCGCCGCGCCCCAGCCCTCCCGCTCCGCGCTGCCCGTGCCCGGAGAAGGCGGCGGCGGCGGCGCTGGAGCCTGCAGCAGCCCCTCTCCTCCCTCCTCCATTGAGTGTGCCAAACAGCAGCTCTGCATCCTAAAGAAGATCATTGAGGGGCTCATTGCATTCCCAGCACGTCTCAGGCTTGCTCCTTTTTTTTTTTTTTTTTTTTTCCTTTTGCCTCAGCTTCAGCAGGAGTAGAGAGAGAGGGAGAGAGACACAGAGAGGGAGAGACAGAGAGAAACCAGCAATCTTTAAACTCGAGCTTTTTTCCCCCTTCCCCTCTTTTTTTTGTAACGATGTGCTAAAATCTCTCCTGCAAACCGGTAAGTACAACCTTTCTGGATCCTTTTGTTTCCGCCTAGGGTCAAAGACACCCCCTTTTCCAAAAAGAAGATATAACAATCCTCTTTATTTTTTTTTTTTTTTTATTACAGCCTTTGCAGAAGAGAAAGAACTTAAGTGGCTAATATTTTGCAAAGGAGACAGAGAGACTGATACTGCAATATAGCTCTCATCTCTCTCCCTTCTTCCCAATTAGATGCTGATTTTAATTGCAGAGGGTATTTCTCTTTTCATGCTTTCAACCATCTCCTCTTTCCCACAGGGGAGGGTTTCATTTGCAAGTTGATCCTAAGGATTTTCTGTTCCTCTGGCATTTCTTTCCCCTAAATGCATCTTTCTGCTCTTAAGTTTGTGGATGGGGGGCAAAATTTTCTAGTTCTTACACGAGGAAGGCAAAAAGGACCTTTTCTATTGAAAGATTAAGACTAAAAGCAACGATCGCTCCAAATAATTCTAATGGGCGTTTCAGTGATTCAAGGAAGGCTGCATCACCACCGTTATTATTACCATCCTTAGCATTTCTCTGTGCCCATACATTTAAAATATCTGGTGAAAGGAAGGATGAAACCATATGTTGAAGGAGCTGCATCTCATTAGTACAGTATTATTTTCATCTACTTGGAGAAGAATGGTGTCTTCATTCGGAAACGTATATAGTAGGATAGATAATTTATCGGCTGGTAAGTGCCAAGGTATTTTTTTCTTCCACTTTCAGCTTTTTAACCGGGTCTCCTGCTTGGTCCTGGGGGTGCAAATACCCTAATCCAAGGCAGGCTGAGCGTTTCAATCCTAGGTGCCTCTTTAGCTGTCACTTCCCTTTAGATCTGCTGATCGCATGGGCATGTGCTTTAGGAAGATTAATCATCTCTAAATGCTTTAATCAGCTAAAATGACTAATATGTGGTATGTATTTATCTGATAATATACCAGTTGCATTAATTCATTGGCGCATTCGAAAGGGGAAGATCTTCTTTTAAATCAGGGTTGTTAACCATTTACTATTTTAAAAATATTGTGGGGATTTCTGAAGGGAACCGTTTTGCCAGGGACATCAGCAAACCTTGAACATTCCTTTGAACTTACATATGGAATATATTGAGCCGGGAGCTAGAGAGATTCAAGGACTGAGATTCAATAACTTTGAGAGTTTGCATGTATGAAAGATGTAGTGCGACACTGGAGAAATCTACCCACTGGTATTTCCCCCTGTAGTCAATGCGGGCTATGATGGCTACAAAGCTAAAATTGCTAACAAGTATGAAATACATGTAGTTCTAAACACTGGTCCTACGGTGGAAAACATGTAAAGATGCAACACATTCAGCCTGTGCGCTCATGCTGCTGTGTGGTCTGCATGTGATGTCCTCTTTATAGGTGGCAATTACCAAATGTGGGGATAAGGGAGGCTGATATCGCGTGATTAAACCTTCTAACGTCTCTTAAGTATAAAGCAGGGCAAGACTCGCCCATCTGACACCCCTAGAGTTGGTTGTGAACGTCTGCCCAGCAATTGCTGAACTTTCCAGGAGCCTAACACAAGTCTAGCAGGTAGGGGCTTAGTAAAAGGAGTGGGGCAGGACAGAAATACTGAAATCTGCATTTTTCTTCTCGTTGCAGTTTTGTAAACATCAACAAATGATGAAATCTTCCACGGCAGAGGCGCTTCATAAAGGAAGGATGTTGTGGATAATTCTTCTAAGCACAATTGCCCTAGCATGGACTACACCAATTCCCTTGATAGAGGACTCGGAGGAACTCGATGAGCCCTGCTTTGATCCATGTTACTGTGAAGTGAAGGAGAGCCTTTTCCATATACATTGCGACAACAAAGGATTTATAAATATTAGTCAGATTACAGAGTCGTGGTCAAGACCTTTTAAACTTTATCTACAGAGGAATTCCATGAGGAAATTGTACACCAACAGTTTTCTTCACTTGAACAATGCTGTGTCTATTAACCTTGGGAACAATGCACTGCAGGACATTCAGACCGGGGCTTTTAACGGGCTCCGAGTTCTGAAGAGGTTGTATTTGCACGAAAACAAGTTGGACATTTTCAGAAATGACACTTTCCTGGGTTTGGAAAGTCTGGAATATCTGCAGGCAGATTACAATGTCATTAAACGGATTGAAAGCGGGGCATTTCGAAACCTAAGTAAATTGAGGGTCCTTATCCTAAATGACAATCTTATCCCCATGCTTCCCACCAATTTATTTAAGTCTGTGTCCTTAACCCACTTGGACTTGCGCGGGAACCGGCTAAAAGTCCTTTCGTACCGCGGGATGTTGGACCATATTGGAAGGAGCCTGATGGAGATCCAGCTGGAGGAGAACCCGTGGAACTGTACGTGTGAGATCGTGCAGCTGAAGAGCTGGCTGGAGCGTATCCCCTACACCGCCCTGGTGGGGGACATCACCTGCGAGACCCCCTTCCACTTCCACGGGAAGGACCTGCGGGAAATCAAAAGAAGTAAGCTCTGTCCCATGCTGTCTGACTCCGAGGTGGAAGCCAGCCTGGGCATCCCTCAGCTGTCGTCCAGCAAGGAGAATGCGTGGCCTACGAAGCCTTCCTCCATGCTGTCCTCCTTCCATTTCACCGCTTCCTCTGTTGAGTACAAAACATCCAATAAGCAGCCCAAACCCACCAAGCAGCCCAGGGCGCCCCGGCCCCCCCCAACATCCCGCGGCCTGTACCCTGGGCCGAACCAACCGCCTGTGGCTGCCTACCAGACCCGGCCCCCCATCCCCATCATCTGCCCTACCGGGTGTTCTTGCAGTTTGCACATCAATGACCTGGGCCTAACGGTCAACTGCAAGGAGCGAGGGTTTCACAACATCTCCGAGCTCCTGCCCAGGCCCTTGAATGCCAAGAAGCTGTACCTGAGCGGGAATTTGATCCAGAAAATCTACCGCTCCGATTTCTGGAATTTTTCCTCCTTGGATCTCTTACACCTGGGGAACAACCGGATCTCCTACGTGCAGGACGGGGCTTTTATCAACCTGCCGAATCTCAAGAGCCTGTACTTGAACGGCAATGACATCGAGCGGCTCACCCCAGGCATGTTCCGGGGCCTGCAGAGTTTGCATTACCTGTACTTCGAGTACAACCTGATCAGGGAAATCCAGCCGGCGGCCTTCAGCCTCATGCCCAACCTGAAGCTGCTCTTCCTCAACGACAACTTGCTCCGCACCCTGCCCACCGACGCCTTCGCCGGCACCTCCCTGGCCCGCCTCAACCTGCGCAACAACCACTTCTTGGCGCTGCCGGTGGCCGGGGTGCTGGAGCACCTCCACGCCATCGTCCAGATCGACCTGAAGCTCAACCCTTGGGACTGCACCTGCGAGCTGGTGCCGCTGAAGCAGTGGCTGGAGGCGCTCAGCTCCGTCAGCGTGGTGGGCGAGGTGCTGTGCGCCAGCCCCGAGCGCCTGGCCCGCCGCGACCTGCGCTCTCTGGAGCTGGCGGCCCTCTGCCCCGCCGCCCTGCGCCCCGCCGCCGCCGCCGCCGCCGCCGCCTCGCCCCCCGCCGCCCCTCCACCGCCCTCCGCCACCGGCGCCGCCGCCTACGAGCTGCCGCCCGCCGCCGCCGCCGTGCCGCTCTCCGTCCTCATCCTCAGCCTCCTCGTCCTCTTCTTCTCCGCCGTGCTGGTCGCCGCCGGGCTTTTCGCCTTCGTGCTGCGCCGTCGCCGGCGGAAGCTGCCGTTCCGCGGCCCGCGGGCGGAGGCGGCCGACCTGGGCGGCGTGCCGCTGCGCTGCCCGCGGCTCTTTGAGGAGGCCGGCGGCGGCGGCGGCGGCGGCGGCGGCGGCGGCGGGGGGGAGCGCTCCCCGGAGAAGGCGCCCCCGGCGGGCCATGTCTACGACTACATCCCGCACCCGGTGACCCAGATGTGCAACAACCCCATCTACAAGCCGCGGGAAGAGGAGGAGGCGGCGGGCGGCGGCGGCGGCGGGGAGGCGGTGGAGCTGCTGCGGGGCGGCGGCGAGCGCTTCGCCCACGCCGCCGCCGGGCAGGAGCCGGGCACCAACTACCGCACCTTGCTGGAGAAGGAGCAGGAGTGGAGCCTGGCCGTGTCCAGCTCGCAGCTCAACACCATCGTCGCCGTCCACCCCCAGCACCCCGCGGGCGGCGGGCTGGCGGCGGGCGGCGGCGGGCTCGGGGGGGCGGTGGCGGCGGCGGGAGGCGCCCCGCGGGAGCGCGACCGCCCGCCGCCCTGCGCCGTGGGTTTCGTGGACTGCCTGTACGGCACCGTGCCCAAGCTGAAGGAACTGCACGTCCACCCCCCTGGCATGCAATACCCGGACCTCCAGCAGGACGCCAGGCTCAAAGAAACCCTTCTCTTCGCGACCGGCAAGGGCTTCTCAGACCACCAAACCCCCACAAGCGAATACCTCGAGTTAAGGGCCAAACTCCAAACCAAGCCGGATTACCTCGAAGTCCTGGAGAAGACCACGTACCGGTTCTGACCGCCGCCCCGCCGCCCGCCCCGGCACCGCCGCATGCGAGTAGAGGATACAGCTGTGTGCTCTCCCCCGCCAGATGTGCGCGCTGCGGGGAAGGGCCGTTCTCAGATCATTAATCGATGAAGTGCCTTCGCAGACTTTTGCCAGCAGATGTTAATCAATCATTATTTTTTATACTGAAACTGAGACTTTGACTGTGCCATGTCTAAGGTATATTATTATTATTATTACTATTATTATTATTATTATCGGGGATCTTTGTATTGATCCTGATTAAGTAAATTCTATGTGTGTCTCTCTCTCTTCTTTTTTTTTTCCTTTTTCTTTTATTTACTTTATAGTTTTGTTTTGTTTTTTCCGTTGCAGTAAACTTCTTTTATATTTTCCCTTGGAGGGGAGGGGGAGGGAAGATGGCATTTTGTGGCTTGCTTTCTTCTTGCCCATCATGGCACAGATTCTGTACATTTATTTAAAAAAAAAATGCAAAGAAGCAAACGAGCGCAGTTTGCTGCATGCCTGGAAACTGCAAGAGGGAAGGGAGGGGAGGGTCTTGCTCGAATATCTCACTCTTGTCTCTCTCCCTCCCTCGCACGCACAGTCACCCTCACCCTCACCGCCACCCCCGCCACCAGCCCGGCCCCTCCGCGCAGCGCCCGCGGCTGCGCAGCGCGGGAGCGGGGTCCCGCTGGCCGCAGAAGGGAAATCCCGTGGGCTGGGGGAAGGCACGCGGAGCCGAGCAGCCCAAAGGATGTAACAACGTGGCGCACACACCTAGGGGATGCTCAGTGACACTTCATCATGACGCCATGGTTTTTTGGAGGACATCCGCACTTTCCTAATAAAAGCAACATGCAAATATACAGAAAAGGGGGGGGGGGGGGGGAGAAAAAAAGCTACTGGGCACCTATCACTAACAGCTTTGTAGGAAGCACTTTTAATGTTTTCTCATACACACATACACGCACACGCACACACACACACACACACAAAGGTACAACAATGTGCATATATTTATTCTGTAATTTCAAGTGAATATAAATTGTAAAGGTAATGTTTAATCATTGTACAGTGATGCGTCTGGTATAGCTTTCCTAATAAAACGTTTTGAAAAAAATGCATATATATATATATATACACCCATATATATATATATAGGAATACAAAGCTTGAACTTGAAACTTCAGCTTCCCCCTACTGAGATTTCCTTCCCCCACCTTAACCTTGAAAGCTATTTTATTAATAACGGTTCAATGCACTGTGATGTTAACAGAGAAAAACCCTGTACAGCTTCTCTTGCCAAGATACCACCCGAGACTTTTAAAAATCCGATTTACAATCTGTATTCCCACGCTGCACTGTACTCATGGCGGTTCCCGTGTATTTAAAAATAGGCAGCAAAATTAAGACCGCGTCCTCGAGTGGCGTTTCTTGCAGGAGCGCCGGTTCTTCTGCCTGCTGGTAGCAGAGGGAGGCATTGCTGTGGATGTTCCTCGTGTTCGCAGTCGCAGTAAATGCGAAGTGAGCAGTCAGAGGGGGGTGGGAGGGGGAAATTAAAGCGCATTTCAATTTTGGAAAAGGGTGAAGCGAGCTGGGAAAGATCCCAACGGCTTCCATCACCCGGCCCTCCTCCCCGCAGCCGGGGCGGCGCCGCTCCTACTGTCCCGGCGCGGCCGTTTGCTCCCCGCTGAAACCGGAGCGAGACCAAAGACGATCGGATTTCCCTTCCCGGGAAGGTCCCGGCTGGTATCTTGTTCCCGTTGGTGTCTTGTCCGCGGCGGCCCCGGGCCGGGCCAGGCCGGGCCGGCGGCGGTGAGCGGCTCCGCGCGGCCGCCAGGTGGCGCCGCAGCTCCAGCGCTGGCCGCCGCGGCGGGAGCGCGGGGAGGCCCGGACGCTCCCGGCCCCGCTCCCGGCCCGGCCCCGCTCCCGGCCCCCGCCCGCCCCGCTGAATGTACCCCCCGGGCGCCTTATACTGCGGCAGGCGGGGCCGCGAAGCGGAGAGCCCGTAGCCGGGCGCCTGTGTCGCCGAGGCACTACCCGAAAGACCTTCAAATACAGAGTTTTATACAGAAATATCGAATATATCTATAAATATCATTTGTCTTAATGGAACAGCGGTAACAGTGATTTATCCAGGTGATTTGCGATTAGTTTTTTTCTTATTTCGTTAAAAAGGTACTCCCCTAGGGCATTTCTTCTGGTTGGTGTTAGGGGACTAAGGATCTCTGTTACCTTTCTGGAGTGGGGCAGAGGCTGTTGTAGCACACAGTGTGGTGTCACCACAGACCCGGCTATCCTTCCTTCCTCTTGGGGAACAACTTGATTTCACCCAGCACAATGCATTTTAATGGAAATAAAACCATGAATACTTGTTTTCACCCCAAGTGTCGCCATTCATAGCTTCAGAGAGTATGCTTATTGCAGGCTTTTTCTGTCAATCTGTCTTGGAGAGGCATCTGGGTGCGACAGAAGTCATTTCCTGAGCCTTGGTGGTAGCTGTATGTGTTTTGAGATGGAGGGACAGCTCCAAATGTCTGTAAATCTAGCATCAGCTCCATAATATTAGTAAAAATATTATGCATTTGAATTTCCCAGATTCCTCTGTTGAGCTGGTAGCATTTTATTACTACTGCCTTCAGCTCTAGTCCGTTGGATTTTGTTCATTTGTTTTGTTTTTTTTTTAATGGATAGTAGAAGAGCATGCACATGTTAAAAGTAATAAAAATCAAAGTACAAAGGCCAGATCCTTCTTATGATAATCATAATAATTACATTGATAAGACTACATGCAAGTAATGCATGGAGCTATATAAATCAGGTTAAAGTACAACCCCTAGTAAGAGTGGTACGGTATACATCTGGCAAAGTCACCAAACCCCCAAGTGTTCATACTAGTATCCAAATACAGTAAGGCCAGCTGCAAATAATGTTTATATTTTAATTGAACTGCAGAAAGGCAAGAGAATTTCAGCATAACTATAGGTAGTAATCTCACCTGCGAATGCTGAGGAAATCTATTTATTCAGTGGAAATAAAATTGTTGTACAAGAATGGAATTTTGTATTAAAAGAGATACTTTTTGGCTTACATTGAGTTATTATTCTTTCCTTGTTTAGGAAACTTCCTTTTCCTTGTGTACTGGAATCATTTGGGGATGATTCGCTCTGGAAGTGTTGACAACATTTAACTGTGATATCTAATGTGTGTTACGATGACTTCTATTTTGCTATTTCATTGTGTTGAGCTGAGGCTGAGTGGGTGGCAGCATTACTTTCCACTGCAGGAAACAAAAGTGGATCCATCATCTCTGATCTGTGATGGGTGACTCTTTACATGCTTCAACCTGCGTTACTCCTAATTAATAGGGAGTATTAATGATAATTATATCATTATCAGCAGTATTATTAGTAGCATTAATAACATTGGGAAGGAATCAAATAAAGTCAAATGATCTGCATTTACATTGGAGCTGTTTGATGGGATACTATTTTAAATAAATAATTTTTTTTTAGCTTATTTCATTATTGTACAACAAGTAGCTGGTATCAGCTTCAGCAGTTCAGCTTGTGGCGGTGCTCAGAACCTGGCAGTAAATCTTTTATCATGTGTTTGTTTTATTCACTCATTGACTATACTGAAATTCTTCCTACAGGTGGAAAAGAAAAAAAGGCCAGGTAAGTCCTAGTCATAGCCGATAATGAAAATAGAAAAATAGAAAGGATAGTAACGGTGCTTAATTATCAGTGCTCTTTTTCCAGTATTTCCTGGATATTGTCATTGATGTCACTATCGTATTCTACCTGGGTTAAAAGATTTGTTTGAGACTTGGAAATTGCTTCATGTATCTCTTGACTGTATCAATAGTGAAGAAAGATGTTAATTTTTATGGTATGAATAATAATCTGACTCCTGGAAAGCAATCCATCTCTGAACGTCTGTCGCAGCAAGCCAGGACCCGTACTGCTCTAGTTAGGTGAATATTACAGACAGGGCATTTATTACGAGATTCAGTGGCCTTGAGTTAAGCAGTGGTAGCTCAAGATTTTGTCAGAGACTTTTCCACACAAAACCACTGTTGAGCAAGAACTTGTGTTCTGTGCTGCAAACGTTTACAGCAACAGGACAGAAAGGTCTCTACAAAGTGTCAATATGCAATGCTCTACGTTTCTGAAATACTAATGTGTGCAAGCAGTAACTCATGAGTGCTATGCTACTTCTACTTTGTTCAAGTATCTATTTCACATGAACTGATCACACAAATAAGATATGATGAATTGGCTTTAGGTATAACATAAATGTTCACGTGAAACAAGTGTGCAGAATTTGACCGCAAGTTTGGAAGTTCATTGCTTATCTACATTACTCAACCAAAGAGTACGACTTCTGGCAATGCTCCAGCCACTTAGGTGTGAACTCGTTCCAGAACTGCACTTCTTCCAAAGGCATTTGCTTTTACAGCGTGGATTTATGTGCACTTGGAAACCAGGCTGCTGCGCATTGCATATTCCTATTTGCTGAGTTTTCCAAGACTTGATTCTAAATCTGAGTTCCTCGTAACTGGGTTTCACAGTGAATTTATGTATGGGTTACACAGTACAAGACAGTTATTTGCATGGAAGAAATGTAGAATAAATTCACCCAGTATGTAGTTTCACAACTTCTTCATGCTAACAACAGCTTTTTGTACAAAAATATGCTATTTTTAACACTTTGTAATGCTGATGTGAGTGGAAATACATCTTTTTTCCCACTTCTTGAAAAATTTCTCGTTTATTCTGGCAAATGCAGCTATGCCCCAATTCAAAGCCTGTTCGAGCTAGTGGAAGAAGTGGAATGCGCTTGGAACAAACTCTTGTGTGGGTACAGACTGGAGGCCTAATTCTGCTCCCTTGAAGCCAGTGATGAAATACGACAATACTGCTCAGTTTTAGTCAACAGGCTCGAATGAAGAGCAAAGTCTGATCTCAGAAAATTACAACATATATTAAGTGGATTCAAGTATTTTGAGACAAGTACTCCACATGACTGTTTCAGAATAAAATGAGTAAAAGTATAGAGAAAATGGTTTTGCTGTCAATTTAGTAAATTTTCTTATTGACCTCCTTCACAAATTAACCAAGCAATCTTGAACACTTTTTATTTTAAAATAAGAGCATTCACATAAAGACAAATATGAGTGTGTCTCAGCAGATTCAAGAAATGTGGAAATTGGTACCAGAGTTTAGACCCAATATCATAGGTATGTTGCGAACAAGATTATTAATGTAAAAATTGCAAATTATTTGGAAATACTTTATTAGAATTACCTTTTTCTTTAAAAGCAAGAATATTAACAGGCACTGACAATTGTGTCTCATAATTTTTTAAAATGTCTTCTGCTTGATCCTTATAGTTTCCTGCTTTTAAAATTATGTACTTCTATTTTCATTTTTATTTAGGTTGTTGGAGGAGTTAGGGGGGTTACTGATGAAGGCATTAGCTTTGCTACACATGGTGTTCCCCAGAAGGCTACTGGGGTGAAATGTTGCAGGTTACCTTTGATCGCTGTGAAAGTATTTGGAAATACTCCCTTGTGGTGGCATTTTCTCTGTTAAATTGGTCGATATTGTGGTGGTTTTCATAACAGTGTCAGATGGCTCATTTTTGTGGAAAAATGATGGGAGAAGGCTCAAAGGAACAGAGCCACTGGCATTGCTATAGGAATTCCCTGTCCCACAGTCGTACTGGGCAGTCTCTGTATAGCAGACGTTGCATCAGTCTTTAAATTTTTGAATGTTAAGGATGTTAATCTTAAGTGTGGGGTTATTTTTAGACATTATACAGATGTATGTATATGCAATACTAAGATGTTGGGTGCCTTAAAAAGAATAGATAATAATAGAGGGCATAGCACAATATAAAATATTAATAACTCAGTCATATGTCATATACTGAATCTTTAATGTCCATTTACTTTTTCTAACATCTTCATTTTTCTACTAGAATTTTCTAAACCTCTCAAGAATATCCTGTATATTCTATGAATTCTGAAGAAATGTTTTAGGTTACCCAGGGGTCAAATCTCTCCGTATTTGGGAATTCAAACAGATACCACTAACTGTGGAGTAATATTCCTGTCCATGGCATGTGGCATGGCAATTTGGCATGTTGTTGTAGCACTGTGCCAGTAAGGGAGGTTCTCCGTAGCGATGAGATTTTGCAGTAGGGCTTGAATAATTTCAAGCAGGAGTTCCTGAATTGTGATAAATCACTATTGGGCTGGCACAGACCTGAGACATGCTGCTGCTTGTGATGGCACTGCCATCCCTTCTGCTGGTGGGACCTGGCACCATTGCCGGTGGGGGCTCCTGTAACAGTAATTCTAAACAAACAAACAAACAAAAAAACCCCAGAAGGTTTAGGAGTCTTTGTCCTACAGGGACCACCTCAGCTGAAGTTAATGACTTTCCCCAAATGTTAAAGTGGCATTAGTATACTGATTATGGTAAAATGTTTTTTTTTTCTTGCTTTCATCAGCTTTGCTTTGCTTTTCTGGAGACAGTAGCTGGTTTACATGTTAAAGAACTGTAGGAATGTATTTGTTAATATTTTTTCAGACCATACTTGTTTAAAATGAAGTCAGTCTATCACAACAGTAACTGTCCTAAACTGAGATGGGTTTTCCAGAAAGCTACGTAAACCTTTGTTTTTGTACTTGGTCTCTAAGTTATTATATGTGTGTGTATATATATAATATCCCTCATCTGAATAATCCTTGAACTGAAGTCTGTCATTGAACTTTGGAGGCTGTGGCTTTGGAAATCAAGGCTAATTAATGTTTGGGGTTTTTTTGTTCTGTGATTGTTTTGTTTGATTTTATTCAGAGTATGACTGGAGAGAGGAAAACATTGCAGTGTGAAAATTCTTTTTAATAGGACTTTCAAATCTAATTCTTTCCTTTCTTTTCTTTGGAGAACAAAGGAGCTATGCTCAAAAGAGCATAGGAATTGCCACTCAGGCTTAGAGTTGAAATGTGTTCACTCTGCTGTGTCCTCTCGTTCCTGAGAGTGCCCAGGACTCAAAGGAAGATGTAAGAAATTCCCATTAGTGAGATTACAGGGTCAGATGTGGCCAGCTGATCTGCTCCACCATTAGCTCTTACCCTGAGCAATCAGGTACCTGGGGTACTGCACCATTGGAGGTACCGGTGCTGTGTCCACAGGGAGCAGGGGAGTGCTGAACACTTAGAAATATCGTGTTGTAGTGTTTCTGTGAAAGATGAACTTTAAAAAACCTGGACGTCAGTAATGGATGCTGGCCATTTAAAAGTTTGTCTCTGTGTTCTTTAGAAAACTCATCCAGAGTTTCTCTGGTGCTGTTAAACTGCCATGCAAGGGCACATCTGCTCAGTCTTCATAAAAGCACTGCTGAAAAAGATGTATAGCTAATGCATTCTTCTTAACTAGAGAACATCGTTTCTTGTGGCATCACTTCTGTTATGTTTTCTTGCAGTGACCCAAAAACCTGGCTGCTTTGGAAAGTGGATAGTATTGGCAAGCAAAGAAATATGGCAAGTAAAGGTATTTTTTAGATCCAGTTTATGTTAGCGTTTTCTTCAGAGAAAGGGCAAGTCATAGCTATTGGCTTCTTGTTCTGCAGCCCTCACTGAGAATAACTAAAGGCACTGATTAAGGCAAGGAGTCAGTCATCATTCAGTGTGTGTTTAATTCTCCCCTTTGGTTTTGAACCAACAAAGTAAGAATGTGGATTTATCTAATTTATATATATAAATATAGATATTCCTCCTGTGAGCAATGAGGGGCCATGATACTACAGCCAGCGATGCTGATGGAAGGAATGGCATTGGCATCGCTGGGAGATGGGTTAAGTTGTGACAACTGGGAACTGTGCCAAGGCTAACAGTGCAAATGGCACCTGAAAGTCAAGCATCTTGCTGGGTTAGAGACAGTCAATAACAACATGCAATTCTTGTTGAAACCTCTCTTTTTAGACCAGGTAAACAAATATCTCACAGAATCCCATTTTTCCTGCATTTGGCCCAAGTTCTCAACCAGCTTCCGGATTGCTGGCATTCTCAACATTGCTTTTACCTATCTGCATGCACAGATATTCATTTGGCTGACAATAAGTTTTAACACTTCGGTTTGCACACTGAACATGTGCATGAAATGGAGACCAGTTGAAAATACGGTTATCTTTGTTGGGTTTTTCTATAGAGTGGTGTTTTGCACCTCAAGACTTCATTCTGTAAGATGTATCGACTGGATTGCCTACCTGTAACTCAGCTTTGTAAGCAGCCTCCCGAGGTTAGCCGCGGTGGTATTACATGCCTTGTGCTTTGCCAGCCCCTACCAGCCAGCCAAAGTCTGTTAAAGCCTTCAGAGCACAAAACACTGATAAGATGGATCTCTAACAGGTATGCATCAGAGAGAAAGTGGAGATGTTCCATTTGCAACAACCTAAAATTAGTTGCTCTTAACTCAAAACAGTAATAACTGCCTCCTATGTTGTTACTTCTACTGGAACAGGGCGACTGATGTATGTAATGGAAACGCTAATACTAAGTATGTACAGTATATACATATATACTGTGTGTATATATATGTGTGTATACATGTATATGCTAGCATGTTGAAGTGTAGAAGTCGATTTTTGGAAAGTTCTGGGAGATTCAGGTATATGACTTGCTTTGGACTGTTATTAAAAATATGGGCATTTTGGTTATGAAGCTAAAACCAGATACATTAAGACCTACATTCTCAGTGTAGGTCAGTGGAGGCACTTCTCAGACATATTAGCATTTTGGACACTTAATCTTAGCAGCATATTGCATCTCCTAGAATAGGTTAGTAGAGGCAATGCAGGAGAAATTGCTGCATCTGAAGTCATTCAGAAAGGTTGCCAAGTTTCTCAGAAACTAGAATGGCAGGATAATGAGTATTATATTTAATTCGGGATGGAAAGGCAACCGTGGGGAGTTCAGCAGAGGCAACTCAGATCATCTTGGCTCCGTGGGGGAGGGAGAATTTATAACTATAGCTAGCTAAAAAGAAGCAAGCTGTGTGTGCATTTGTGTGTATATATATATTTATATATATGTATATACAAATCTGTGTATGTATATATAACGCTGTGTGTATATATGTATGTATGTATATGCCCATAATGTATAATATGTGTATCTATAGATATGTACACATTTATATAAATTTATATTTCTCTATATAAATGGTCATGCAACTATGGGAAGTAACATTTCAACAGTGTGTCTTTTTCTTTAAAACCCAACAAAAAGCTGCTTCCATTAATATCATATTGGCACAAATGTCTTAAGTTATCTTTTCTACGTAGAAAGGAGTATTGCTTAGCGGTTGAGCACAAGCCTGGAAGGTTTTCACTATTCCAGAGGACTCCGAGTAAGTCATTAGCTGCTCCACAGCTGTTCTATATTTGTAAAATAAAGTGGTGGCCAAAATGACTCAGGGCTGGTTTTAAAGGCAAAGGAAGGCAGTTGTTGACTGTGCTTTGGAAATCTCTGTTATGCTCACAGAGTTTTGATGGTGAAATAGCTGCACTAGTAATTATTATGGTTGCTGTTAATGTCCCAGCTAATGCTAACAGCTTCTGAACAGAGGAAAAGATTAATTTCCTGCTCTAGCATAAGTTATCTGAAGTCTTTTTACTTTGACTCAGTGATGTATGGATTTCCATTTAGGGTTAGGATGTTAGGCTGTAAATCAAGAATGATCAGTGAACATCTAGTTCAGGATGTGTCTTTTATGTTATAATTGATTTTAAATAATTTTGCTTCATCATCAGAACAAGCTATACCTTAATTCATGATAAGCTCAGAGAATTTCTCAGCTGGAAATTCAGCTAATAATTCATATCAGGTTGAATTTTGCACTTGACTTCAGTGGGGTTGAATCAGATCAGAGTGTTTCATTAAGTGCTGACATTAAAACAATCTTGTAGTTGTGCAACTATTAACTAAAATTGTAATTTTGTAATAAAAGCGAGCCTAAAATGATTTACTAGTTATGTATTCTATGATTATAGCATCTTTCTATCAATAAGACCTTCATGCAGTTGCTGGGTATTGGCAAGGGTTTTGATTTGTGCTGCTGATAGTTACTCTAAGTTTTGCCCCTGATTTGAGCTGAACCGGCTCAACCCCTGGAATAACGCACCATAATACACTGCAGTTCAAAGGAAAAGCTGCAAAGTAATGATCTCTGTCAGCATCCCCTAAGCCGCCTGCCCTGAATGATTGCTGATCGCTGAATTGCCACGTGTTGTGCTGGAATAAATGTAGGTCACGGTAACGTGGATTTGTCATGATGATTTTGGCTCCCATGTGGCAGAGCCTGTGTCCCACTCTGACTGCGTGCGGGGACAGGCACAACGTGCTCGGGGTTGGTGCCGCTGCAGAGAAATGTCTTTCTGCCTCCAACACCGAACAGGCCTATGCTTTCATGGTTATTAGAGCAGTGTGGATCTGTCATGCTGCCAATCTATCATCATTTGCAAACTGTAATGTGATTAGAAAAGAAAAGGGGGAGAATGGATTATTTCTTTCTAAGTCCTTTGCTTCCTTTAAGGCAGAAGACAAACAAACACAAAATAATCACGGAAATCAAATACCCAGTGGCTTAAAACATATGATAGAGTGAAATACTTCTTTTAAGCTTCTTGATTATGCTTTGCCTTATTATTTCATCTAGAGGAAATAAGCACCTTATGGGAAAGTGCTTCCCAATCTCTTTTGCGTAAATGTTACAGTGAAACTTTGTGTGATATATAACTGCCTGTTCAAGAAAATAGGTCATTTCCATACAAATGTCATATTTTTATACAGAAAATATGCTGAATTCATATACTATCTTCTGGTTAAAGCAATCCTTTTGCTGGTTTTGTGATTTCAGCATATTTGCCTGAATTAAGACAACTGGAAGGGGAGCAGAAAAAAGTGATTATTTTTTAATTAACTCATTCAGGCCCAATGTCAGGCTAACCACTTGAATACATTGTTGCTGGGGCACGCACAGGAACATCATCTTCAAATGGCTAATTTTTTTTTCAGCAAAAAGCATCAGAATTTGAGCACGGTGTATCACAAAGCTCGGAGGGCTGCTGCTTTGCTGAGCATTTGGAGACTTTGGGAAATAAGTTTTCCTGACGTCACTTATTAAAGAAGATGCCTAGATGTCCACATTCTCAGGGAAGCAGCCATTCACACAAGAAGCCCACAAACTGAAGCCAGTAAAGGAATGATGAAGTTTGCAAATCTCCTCATACTCTGTAGCAATCTCTTCCTCACAGGATGAATTTAATCTATAATGAACCTGGGCTACTTGCACTATTGCTCTAAAGAAACAATAAACCAACCCTGCCTTCTATATAGTTGAAATCTGCCATGCCACTTTATATTTAGGAAACGAACAGTGTGGTTTGAGGATCAGACATACAAAATCATGTTGTTGCTATAGATAGACATCCAAATAAATTACATGACCTACAGCACGTAGGTGCCTAAGGCTCCACTGGCGTAAATCA
The DNA here is from genome assembly GCF_965638725.1 of Aptenodytes patagonicus. Taxonomy (NCBI): domain Eukaryota; kingdom Metazoa; phylum Chordata; class Aves; order Sphenisciformes; family Spheniscidae; genus Aptenodytes; species Aptenodytes patagonicus. The sequence continues at coordinate 20,410,213 of NC_134954.1, forward strand.
TTGCAGCTCCATTGCTTTCAGCACAGCAGTCTCATATCCCTGCACTGGGAAGATGATTCAAAGATGCTTGGTACCCGCCAGTGTAGCAGTTTCTCTGGAGGGCTTTCCGTGCAGCCATTAGTATTTTGTTAAATAAGTTTAAAAAGGAAGATGAATAAGCCCAGCTTCTCAGCTAGTGTGAGCTGGCGTCAGCCCAGCAAAGTGCTTGGGCTGCTCAGTGCTGGTGGGGAGCTTGACCCTGTATGTGGCAAGCTTCTCCCTTTTCACCCAGCTGGTGATTTTCTTCCCATGGGAATGCAAAGAGCTGAAGCCATTGCTATGTGATGATCTTTGGTGGTGCCTGTATCACCTGGCCTGTGGATGGGCTGTCAACTCAGAAGGACAAGCGTTTCCTAGGTTCCTATCCAACTTCTGTATGAGCTTCTACACCCACCTAAAACCTGCTCCTGTCCTTGTGTGTTGAAAAAAACCCAAACCAGGCAAACACAAATTCCCTAAGAAAATCTCCCTTTACAAAATCCTGCTTAAACCAATCCTTAAAGTAATTGTTAAGTGAAAAAGGTTGTGGCAATCTACTAGAATACACTACGAATTTACAGGAATTAGGCTCCTACAATTCATGTGAAAACAAGATGTCTCAAAGGCCAGTTCCAAAGAATAATTATCTGTTGTAAAACACTTAATGACTGAGCAGCTTTGGAGCTGAGTACTGACGTTAACAAAAGAGAACCAAAAAAAAAAAAAAGATTACATAATATTAGATGTGGCTCTTCGGATGCAGTGGCTGAGCTCACGAAGCTGCAGTTGTGATGGTTATAAAGGAAAGCAATGAACAGAGACAGCAGCTGTCAGGGAAGCCGTGGCAGTTTTATGGCCAGGACAGAGCATAAAGATACTCTCGTTATACCTATTGCTGGCATTTAGATGGGAGTGTCTGCTTATTGTTTCATGGTGTCTCTCCCGAGCCATGAGGCACTTCCTTGCTGTTCAGCCTCTCCTCCCAATTTTGCATTCCCTATCCATGGAGGTCATGTTTATGGAAGGTGTGTAACCCTGGAGAGCAGCAGCCTTTAGTTCAAAACACCATCCTGAATCAGCAAAGCTCAACTCAAAGACAGCAGTGACCTATAGCTTATGGGTAAGCAGGTGATAAGTGCTTTCCTGAATGGGGACCTGAAATCTCACTGCTTTATTGCTAAAGATGTGGTAAACTCCTATAAAATAAAATTGTATAAAAATAAAAAAAAAAATAGAGATATTTTCACAGTAATAATAATGATAAAGCTCTATATAATACATTTTATTAACAAATAAGCAGGTACTGACTGCCAAGGTCTTGTCTGGAATATGAGACACCTACCAATTTTTCCTCTGACAAAGTCTTTATTTTTCCTCCTCTTCCCTCCGTAAATCATTTTGGTACAGACTCATCCTACTTTAATGAGATGCCATTTGTTCCCCAAGCAGCATATGGGAAAGTGATCTTAAGAGGTTCGTGTTTTAAGCAGAGCAAAACATTCCCAGGGAGAGGTCTACCCCACTCACTAATCTTACCTGGAGCTTTGGGTGATTGCGTTGTATCTAAACATTTTGCTACTTAAAATTAATTAGGATTTAACTGGAACTAAGCTTCTGTTCCTAATTTCCGATCTCCGCGGGGAAGACAGCAAAAATTTCCTATCTCATAAAAATATTATGAGTATAATGTGTGTTATTAGATGTCTGGATACTCTATTTAATGGAACATTGCACATATATAAAAAATGGAAAAAGTATGTTACTAGTATTTCTTTCTGTAGTGAAGGGATTTTAAGAATTATGTAAAAATTAAACAGGAAGTTAAATTATTATTATAAAAATAATTATTTACTTATCAAAATACTGAGCTATGGTAATAAATCACTGACAGCTCTGGATATTCAGGTGACAGTGTTAGGCCCTGATGGAAAAGGATTAAGTTCTGAACAGTTAAGATAGTGATTTAGTTGCTGAAGATTTTTCATCTTCAAAAATTTTCCACTGAAAAATGTCTGCTTTTAATTGGAAAACAAAATCCTCAAACCGATTTTTTTATGATTATTTGGTAGCTGAAAAAAATGTGACTCCTTGAATGTTGCTGCAAACCAAAATCTTTTCAACAGTTTTCAGCTTAAGAAAACACATTTTTCAGCTTAAGAAAACTCCTTTTTGAAGCATAGAGAAGCTTTCTGAAAATAATACTAATTTAGAAGAAGACATTTTTTTAACAAGACTTTCTATTAATAGAAGTAGAGCAATTTTTTTCCTCTTTTATTACAAAAAATAGCTTTTTTGTGCTTTTGTTCATGTGATTTTTGTTTGTAGGAAAAAATAATATCTTTAATCTTGCTGGTATTATAGAGGAAAAAACACTCAGACACATGAAGGTTTTGTTATCTGTGCTCAAAAACTTTATCTATCTGTATCAATTTTTCTAATAAAAGATATTACAAGTTCTATAACTTCAGTAATTGACTACTTTAAGGAGGAGATAAAGGATGGATAATAAATAAAGGAATGAAGTATTGAAGGAAACAATAACAGAAGTATTGCTGGCAAAGGGCTTAAAGTTCCAAAACTGGGCTTCCATTGCCAAGAAGTGTGGGCATAATAAAAAAGGGGCTTGTGAATGCATAATCCTTCTGAATGAATATCGGACAATTTACTCCTGTTATTACATTATTCTGAATGCAAACTATGACTGAGTCCATAATCTTTGTTGCTGTCCAACTTGTCATTACTGAAAGTAATAGTTCTGGGAAAACGAAAGAGTGGGAATAGTAGAACCTCAAGAAAATTGCAGTTACTTTGCTTTTCCAGCAATGTGCAACACTAAAACCAAAAGTTTTATTATGTGTATCCAATTAAAGAAGTAACAGTAAAATTGAATGACCAATCACAGAGAGAAGGGGAAAAAAGTCCATACATGTTTCTTTAGTTGGCATGCTAGCATTCATCTGTGTATGGGCAGGTCCTTGACTGCTGGGACTGGTTAACACCAGATGGTTTTTCTGAAGTTTGACTCTTTTACATATCCCTTTTTCTTCCACAGGAAGAATGTCACTGCAATATCAGGAGAACGGTCGTAATGACCTGATTTTTTTTTAGGTTTTGTGCAGCATCTATAGTCCTGAATAATGTAATGGTCCTTGAAGGAGTGCATACAAACAGATTTTCATCCGTTTGTTTGTGCATGAAACATAAAATGTGCATACAGGCTGAAAATCTGTATGTGCATAGGGCAGGTATGGCAGCATAATATACATATATAAATGAACACTTGGTGGCAAAGTCATGGTCTTAGTATGCTCAAATTAGCCACTGTGAAGACAAAGCATGTGCTGTACACACTTGTAGGTGTGGGTAAACGTTAAAAGAATGAACATTGTTAAGCTGTTAATGCATTGAATGTCTTTCTTACCTTCATTATTGGATGATTTTCAGTACCTGTAATTAATGTGCTTGGAGTGGGTGGATCTCTCTACATTTGCCTGTTTCTTTTCACAGCTAAATCAGGGAACAAGAAAAACTTAAAATTACTATTCTCTGCAAAATGTTTTCCAAGTTTCCTGGTGCGTGGTGGGCTGGGCAGAGAGAGCCCAAACAGGGAAATACACTACTGGAGATAGATAGGTGTTTGAAAAACAGCTGCAATGCTGAAACCTTCCAGATGAAAAGTTGCTGCAATCGGACTAGTTTCCAATTCTTAATTTTGCAACCCCTTGTGATATGTAAAGAAAACTCAAATATTCAGGAAGTCCCAAACTCTAGAGCTATGCAGCTGATACTCAGTAAGTTTGGTACCTCTCAAAGTGCACATAACCTTCTAGCTCTGTAATGTTTAAGAGAACTAACATTTGAATAAGATGTTGTGTGAGCATGATAACATTTAAACGTTTGAAGCGTATCGCGTTTCTGTGACGATTCACACGTTAGCTTTAGCATTATTTGCAGATCATAGGGAGTCAGTGCTCAAGCGTAGATTGGCTGAATGTGTTTGTTTACAGCTAAATACTAGTAAAGGCAATCTTAACTTCAAATATATCCTTCTTAAAAGCCATATCCATTACCATATCTGATAGAATAACTCCCCATTATGCCTCATGCAAATTAGCAGTATTAATTTTTACAATGACTGTCTTAAATAACAGTGCATTTTTTAGTAGCTTAAGTTCAAAAAAGCTTAGAAAGCCAATTCATGGGCCCATGGATTCATAGCAGACATCTATGTCCAGTGTCTGAATAAATGCATGTCGCACTCACCATGAAATTAATCCCTTGGCATCATATTTCTCATGTAGAAAATATTCTCAATGTTTGAAATTGTTGGCTTTTGTGATTGTGCTTGAATAATATCGCTTCTGATGGAGTACAGACTTTTTTGTTTAGTTTTGTCTGAATATCGTGACATTGTTCATTTAAACAGTATCCCAAACTGCAGCTAGTTACTGTTCACTGTGGTGGACTTTGATGCAGGTGCTCACTGATTTGTACATCACTCCTGGGCACAGAATGCATTTGATAGAAGTGTAAATTCACTGGTTATCTTGAAATGAAACTGCTGAGTTTAAGATGCAATCTACACTTGTAAAGTGAAATTTCCATCAGATAAGGAGGGAAAAAATACATCCATGCCTGTGATCTGACATATGAGGAAGTCACTGGAAATTTTCCCACATTCTTAATGACTTCAGAGGATCAGGCCCCTGCTAAATCAACCACAACATTAATTTAGAAATTTATGTCTTTATAGCCTTAGTTTATTACAATGAAAACATCACAAAAATCCTTAAATCTAGTGAATGGAAGTGCCCAAAGCATAAATCAATAGAGAAGAGTCTGACACTGGGAACATAAAGCTGGACAGAGGATGACAGTCACTGATTAAACGATATACTGCAGTCTGAGCAGACAGGCATAAGGCAAGCAGTGAAGACACAGTCCTATTTGTATCGGATGATTTGTTGAATTCTGGAAGAGGGAGATACTGGCAAAATGTAAAGTCACTGCAGACGGTAGCTGGAGCTGGTCCAAAGAATAGAAGAGCTCTCTGGGTTGGTCAGGGGCACCTAAATGAGCACAGTGACTTGACTACAAAAAATTTAAACACTAATTCAGATTCTGAGGATAAACAAGTAAGTGTATATTTGTCAGGAGGCAGCACCTAGCTTCTTCAAGAAGTTAGTAATATTTTAAGCCTTTTAAGTTCTCTTCTGCTTGAGTGACTGGCGAGAAGCTGAAAGCCAAGTGGTGGCCCATGTGATGCTGGTGGCTAGTTTCATTACTTCCTAGCTAATGAAAACATCTAGCTCTGAAATCACTAGATGTCTTCATCACTTCTTAAGCTGAGCAGCCCAAATCAGATATTTTTGAAAAATATGAACAAAAGTATCTATTCATTTTTTTGAGTAAACACCTTAGAAAACATCTTTTTAAATGGAACTGGAAAGAACAAGTACTTCTACAACACTTCTTGAGTAGAAAAGTGGGAGCTGCGTGCAGGCTCTTAAAGACTATTCCCTCTTGCATGTAATTAAAAAAAAAAAAAAAAAAAGAAAGCTGTGTTTACTGTCTGCTCCAGAACCCTCACAGTAGCCTGGATATGCACATAGCAGAGCCATAAGAGAAGATTGAAGTTTATTGTGTTTGGGAGAGAGGGTACATCCAAAATCCTCAAGCAAGCTTTTCGGAGGAGGCTATCAATTACTTTTTGCATCAATAACAAGTTGTTTTTTGAAGAAAAAATGTTTAATTTGAGAAAAGTGCTAAAGTGGATTAAATACAGGCTGAGGAAGGGCAGGAAAAGAGAAACTGCTACTAGACAGATAAGTTCTGAAAAACAATGCGTTAATCCATTTCTATTAATTTTGTGGGTTTTTTTAAACTCAGAAGAGATATATCTTCAGTAATGAACATGGCTGATGGCCTCATTCTGGAGGATGGCAGAGAAAATAAAAAATACATTCAAAGTGATGTGCATAGATTGGATTTGATGCCTCTAGGTGATTCCCACATGCTTTGCAAAGAAGGCTAAAGTAATAGGCTGACAATGTAAAACTAAGATCAGAAGCCAAGATTTTTAAATATAACCATTTTTGGAGATGACTAGGTGTTTTGATGGTTAACTTGGTACACATTTCTGATTATCCATCTTCTAAAGATCTTGTGATCATCACAAGTCATTAAAGTCAGTTTTGAAAACCGTGATCAGAAGTTATATCTAATTTGGTCATGTATTATGACTGAAATATGGATGACTGGGACTGGGTATATTAAGGAGAGATGTTACTTGTGGAAGATCGTATTCCTTTCCTGGTGGATACTGTTACCAGAACAGCAAGTGCAGACAACATCAAAAATTGCTGCAATGTTTTTTCCATAATTGCATAAAAAAGGATAGATGAGTGCTTGCTATAGAGCTGGCACTTGGGACCTCCTGCCTTCCTCCCAGCCCTTGATACTGATTTGCTGTGTGGATTTAGATAAATCCTTTAATATTGCGTTTTTAGTTTACCTCTCTGTAGAATGCTTATCTCTGTACCATGGAGGCATAGTGAAAATATACAGTGCTGCTGTCCGTGTTGAGAAATATTTATAATATATTATAGACTGAGCTAAATGTTTGCAATAAGATCCCAAAATACACAAACTCTAGACTTGTTGTGCACTTGCTGAAAGGTTAGCACTGGGGAAGATCTGGGCAATACCTTTATTAAGTACTGATAAATATTGTAAGCGGCACTGGAGAAGTCACATACAGGTATTTTCACTTTCAGCTGACCTTTTAAACACATCTTGTGTGGCATGGGAAATAAATAGTACCATTGCTGGGCACTGGCACAGCTCTATAAAGAGGAGATTCCCAATGGACCTCAGGAAAGATCAGAAACTGCAGGATCAGCCCTTGAGTTTCTATAGATTCACGTGAGTGTAATTTAAAGCAGAATTTATCTACAGTGTTTTTCAGAAATTAAAAGTAACATTTTAGTTCTGGTTTAAGAGTGAAAATTGATTCCTGTGGTTTCTACAGTTCAGAAACCTGGTGAGGCTCCTTGCTATGCTAGATGCCTTACGGAGAGATAGTATTTCATCCTGCAGTGGTTGGTATCCCACATACCTCGATACATGAGTGCACTCTAAAAGAAAAGATCAGGCTCTTGCTTAGTGCTCCTGTTTGGGTTTAAGGAGACAGTTAGAGAGAATGCTGAGACCAATCTCTAAATCTGGTGAAAAATTGCCCTGGTTGGAGACATTGTGTTCATATTTACCAGTGTACAAGATACATCCACATTTTCATTGGACTGATTGGCTTGGATTATCTGGAGCTGCTTCTGAGTAGCTTCAATGGAGTGAAGACCAGATATTATTTTATCTAGACAGAGCTCTTACAATTGATTTTAACAGAAGTATCAAAATTATTTTATTGTAGTGTTTTACTTTGTGTGTTTTTTTAGCAATAGCAAGAAGTTGGGAATCTGCAAAGAACCCGTGAACCTTGGTCCCCAGTCCTTGATGCTCCTTATCAGTGCACCTCATTGCCAGTAGTCTCAGCATCCTCAGTATAAGTAACCTTAGCCCACCGTTGTGTTTATTATGACACTACATATTTCATATTAAGTGTTATTTACTGTAACTCTGCACATAAACGACTAACAGTGTTATTGGGAACTGTCCTTTGCATGCCTTATGTCAAATACAGATGCAGATCACATTTACGACTCAAAACGCATGCAATGTAGATTCATAAATTATATAAGAAACAACACAAAGTAATGAGAGACGTGTCATCTTTAGTTTCTCATTTCAGAGGCAGCAGTATGGCATGGAAGATTTATTACTATCCCAGCCACTGGCTTTCTTGTAGTCAATAACTCATCACTTTGCTTTAAGTCTGCAAATAGGAATAAAGATGTTTTGCAAGAAGGAGAACAGTAAGACAGCAGCTTGGCCCAAGCTGGGGTGGGGTACTTGAATTTTGGAGATCTATGTCTCAGCTGATATCAACCACTCGGAAAAATCTTGTAGCTTTTGCATGTCTCCCTCTCCTCATCTATAGAACACTGTTAACACCTTTTTTAAAGCACAAATCAGTGTATGGAAAGCATAACAGAAAAGCTAGGAATTAGTCACATCTACTCTAAAGGGGACACACTGGTCCCCAAGAGCCAGATACAGAGATACTCTAGGCCTGAGTACCACCAAAAAGCAGAGGTACAGAAATGGGGAGTGGGGAGGGAGAAGCTCAAGTGGGGACTGGTGACACTGTGGGCACAGCGCTCTGCAGAAATGCTGGGAAACATCCACCAGCAAAGGCAGTGAGAAAGAGGATGGGGGTTTCTACTGAAAACAGTGTGCTGCCAGCTGGAGAAGAAATTAAAAAGGGAAGAATGTTTTGGATCTGACTAATAGCTTAGCCTGTCTTCAGGGGTTTGAAGTAATGTCTGCATTGTGTTCAAGTGCAATAGTAGGAGATGAAAAATCCCTTTTCTTTAGCCTAAAATTAAATCAATGTGAAAATGATTCCCTCCCACCTTGGGTGAAATTCGTATTTGGACCAACGTTTCTGCACTAGTTTTCCCACCTGTGAGATACCTTATGGGATATATCTGTGAAGCAACAGTGTGTTCTCTCTGTGCCAAAGAGAAGGGCTAGGGCTAGCACAGGCACCTGCAGTGCCAGGGGATGGGGGAGCATGGCTGGCAGGCAGCAGCACTGCACTGCACATACAGATCTGCACCGTAGCCTGGAGGTGCTTCCACAGATGATCTTCTGTTCCAGTATCGTATACATCTTAGCCAGACTGAACAGATTACATCCCTTTAAGTCAAGGCAAATACATGTCTGCAGGGAATACTAATAAAACTGCATGCAACATGTATGTTTAGAGGCTAAACTTAGTCCTCAGTTACGGTGAATGTCAGCTTGCATCATCAGTAAACACTGAATGAAATTAGGCTAGAAGGTATTATGGATAATTGTGTTTTATTTTAAATATTTGTACAAGCAAATTTGAACTGAAGATTGCAGAATAGTCCTTAAAAAGAGGAACAAAGATGTGATGCATTTCCTCTTTCTTTGTTTATTTGAGAAACAATAACCACTTAACGGTAGGGTTACAAGCAGAAAGATGTTCTTCAGATTATTGCTTTTCTAGGGCATGGTTCCTCGCATGATTTTGTGTGGGCGCATCCCTGTGGACACACAAAGCCCCAGCAAAGTGAGGTCTGACTACTGCATAGCTATTCATAGACACAAGATGTAAGAAGAATCTTTTCAATGAAATAAGTTTCCTTACAGCCAGTAAAGCAGTTTGCAACATTCAGAAAAATCACTGAAATTATTTCCTGGTGGACTTGCTTACCATTTTATCATATTGTGCCAGATTGTGCATGTTACTAATGAAAAAGTAAAAATTCACAAAAGTTATATAGGCAAAAAATGCTCAAAATTACTAGCTGTGTTTTAAAAGCTTGCAATCCTAAAGGTCAGGTTTCAGTTGTTTTTGTCTCTTTTGTAATAGCATTTAGTATTTTTCAATAGAATTTCCCATCTGCAGGGTTGGAAAACCTCAGTAGATGATGTGGATTTGCATGTGATCAGAATTTCCAATGAGGTAGGGTAACTAAGCAATCAGAGTGACTAAAAGACTGCTGCTCTATTGATCATGAAGGTTATATTTCAGTGACTAGAACAAAGAATATACTGTAATGCAAAGCATGTATTCAACAGAAAAATGCATAGACATATACAAAATAGAGAAGAAAAAAAACCCAAAAAACTTTAGTTCATGTAAAGTTTAAACATTTGTTAATTTTTTTATCTGAGTTTACAGTAATAATTTGAGAGCACTTGATTGGCTGAAAATCCAGAATATTAAAGCTTTCAAGAAAATAATATTCATGTAAAACCTATAGAGTACTTTTGGAGCATTTGGATGCTCTAATAACTGTGTACCAGTTGTTGGATGTCACAATTTCTTGCATTATTAATAAAAGTAGTAGCTTTGCATCTTCCTAGTTCTAACTATTTCTTTAAATATCTCCAGGAACTAGAAGCATAAAATAGCAAGCATTTAAAAATACTTGGCAAGCATCTTTTGGAGAATATGCCTATAAAATGAGGCATGCTTATGTTTACAGTTTTATATTGATTTTCAAATAATACAATAAGTACAAGATTACAAAATGGCCAAATCAAGGCTGTTACTATGAGGTCACAATTATGAGTCAGTAGTATCTTGCTACATAAGAATCTCCACTAGTATCAATGGATAACTCTTGTACTTGTTTATTGATGGACTTTTGAAACTAAACTGAAAAAATCCGTAAAGATTACATGATATTTCAGGAAAAGAAACCACACAAATCCCAGACCATTTCAGGAACACCGAAGCAGTTTTCAATCAAATAAAAAGTTAGTCACCTCTCAAAATTCACTGATTTTTATATGTGAACTATGTACAAAAAACCCTAACAATTTTATTTATATATATATAAGTATATATAAAAAACATATATATTGCAATCATTTTGCACATGTCCTCAGGACCTCAAAACATCTGTGGGTCTTGAACTCTTCTCCAGAAAGATCAAAATCTGTTAAAAATATAATCTGGCTTATAGTAACCACAGAGAGCCAAATTCTGCTCATTGTCTTATAAGATTTGTCACTGTTTCATGAAGTCCCTGAGTGGGCATTTTGTCTAACTAAAGAAAATACTATATAATACTAAGTACTATGTTACTGTCTTCAGAACCACACTGTGGACTCTCTACTTTCCTTAAAGTGCTGTACTTATGGTAGTTTCATTATTTGTTAAATATCATAATAAGAAAGTAAAACCAACTTATTGTCTGTTTAAGACAGACATCTTTTGCATCTCCTTAAACATTTCTCTACATTGGATCACATATTTTACAGTATAATTGTAATAGTCAATATAAAATTGATAACACTCCATTTTAATTTACAGAGATGTAGCAAACTGTCTTCACTGAAACACCACCATAACGAGCTGAATTACTTTGATGTTAATTTTCTGAAGATGTGACTTTGATGCAAAGCACTGAACTGTCAGGAGAAAATTCCCAACGTACAGTCTTGGTTTATAAACAAGCATTTGTTGCATCAAATGCTCACTACATTTACAACCTTGTATTGTTGTTTAACATTTTTCCTTGGAAATAAACATATGTTCAACTGTGTTTAGCCATAAATAGATATGAGTTAGAAGGAAATCTGATCCCCCATTTGAAAATTATACTGAGGAAACTGTATGCTTAACCTTCTACTGGTGATGTCTCTCTTAAGATAGTATTAGTATACAGAAAAACCTCAGCCTTTTCTCCACTGTGTGTTTTACCAGTTTTATCACTGGTGAAACTAATTGCAGATCTCAGGTTTTCAGTGGAGCTCACCTCCATGTCTCCTGATCATTCTTTTTTTTTTTTTTTTTTTGATGGAGACTTCATATATTTTCCAGAGTATGTGAGGTAGAGGCATACTTTATTATGAACTAAAGGTCAGGAACACATGAAATTTTCCAACTACATTTTTCCCAAAGGACATGAATGAACTGTTCATTGTAGCTGGTGAATCAAAAGTGCACAGCAGTTACAATACCAGAGGCCCTTTTTCTTCAGTCTTCAGATTGGAATTACTTGGTTATTATTTATTCTCAAATTACTTTTGTCCCTTTCCAGTCTTAAGCAAATGACACCCCAAAAGCTCCAGTTTTCATGTAAGATAAACATGCATAGAACATAATAGAAAACTGATTTTTAATTAAAAAGTGGTTTTAACACAAACTTGAAATGTGACAGGGATCTAGCCTTGAGTTTGGGCACATGGATTTCAATGCACTTGTAGGAAATATCTTGGTTTTAATTATATGTTTTAAAAAGCATATTCTGTATTTAAGTACAAACAGTCATTTTCTTAAGAACTCTTTGAATTTTGTGTAAGTACCACACAAGCAAAAAACTGAATGGAAATTAGATTCTAAAGCACAAACATCAAATATTTCACTCAGTAAAACACTCCAGTTGTGGAGAATTTGTGCAAGTACAGATGGATTGAGACTGGGGTCCGTACAGTTTTTTTTCAGTTGCAGTGATAACTTTTTGGGTACCCAAAAACTCACAAAGAAGGACTGAGCCTAAAATATTTCTATAGTTTCCAGGCCACAACTTCAAACTGAAGATCTGAATCTGGACAGGGAACTGTAAAACATCAAGACAGGCAGTGAAATTCCCCTAAATTGAATCTCCGGTGTCTCAGTCAGGGTTGCTGTCGTCTGAAGGGCTTCCTGGCTTTATATAGTTTTTGTTGAAAGTGGGCCTGCTGTGTAGGAAGGACACACGGTAGAGGTCCTTCTGACTTTGGACAATAGCTGACTGATTCTTCCAAGACTCATGTTGCAAACATTTCAGTATATTTCTTTTTCCTTTTTAATCAGAAGATGTGATTGTTTGAAGAGGAAGCAAGAACCTAATCCTTTTTGAACTGACAATATTTTTTTACTAATACTAGATCCAACTATAAGCATTTTGTATCAATTAATTTATTCATTCTGGCAGGGGCAAACATCCCTAATAGATATTGAAGAGTTATGGTAATTAACAAAATAGATCTCCAGCAATGTTGTCAACTAAACTGCATATTCTTTTCTGAACAGTAAAAGTATATACCTGAAAGATGGAACTAGCTCAGCAGTTATAGCAATAGCTGACCAAGCAGTGACTTATTAAATTGTCGTGGTTTAACCTCAGCCGGCAACTCAGCACCACACAGCCACTCGCTTACTCCCCCCTGGTGGGATGGGGGAGAGAATCGGAAGGGTAGGAGTGAGAAAACTCATGGGTTGAGAGAAAGGCAGTTTAATAGGTAAAGCAAAAGCTGCGCACGCAAGCAAAGCAAAACAAGGAATTCATTCACTACTTCCCATCGGCAGGCAGGTGTTCAGCCATCTCCAGGAAAGCAGGGCTCCATCACGCGTAACGGTTACTTGGGAAGACAAACGCCATCACTCCAAACGTCCCCCCCTTCCTTCTTCTTCCCCCAGCTTTATATACTGAGCATGATGTCACATGGTATGGAATACCCCTTTGGCCAGTTTGGGTCAGCTGTCCTGGCTGTGCCCCCTCCCAGCTTCTTGTGCACCTCCAGCCTTCTCAGTTGGTAGAGCATGGGAAGCTGAAAAGTCCTTGACTAGTGTAAGCACTACTTAGTAACAACTAAAACATGGGTGTGTTATCAACATTGTTCTCACCCTAAACCCAAAACACAGCACTGTACCAGCTACTAGGAAGGAAATTAACTCTATCCCTGCCGAAACCAGGACATAAATCAACAGAAATAACTCTAAAACCTTAGACAATAGAGTGTGCTTATCTGTTTGCATCTGATGTTTTTCCTTATTTTCAAATGCTTAAAATGCTAACTGAGAAGCAGGCTTGATGTTCCTCCAAGTCTCTAAGCAAAGCTTAGTTACAGATCTGTCCTGGTTTCGGCAGGGATAGAGTTAATTTCCTTCCTAGTAGCTGGTACAGTGTTTTGGATTTAGGATGAGAACAAAGTTGATAACGCACTGATGTTTTAGTTGTTGCTAGGTAATGCTTACACCAGCCAAGGACTTTTTAGTTTCCCATGCTCTACCGACTGAGAAGGCTGGAGGTGCACAAGAAGCTGGGAGGGGGCACAGCCAAACTGGCCAAAGGGACATTCCATGCCATGTGACGTCATGCTCAGTACATAAACTGGGGAAAGCTGGCCGGGGGGGCCGCTGCTCGGGGACTGGCTGGGCATCGGTCAGCGGGTGGTGAGCAATTGTACTGTGCATCACTTGCTTTGTGTATTATTATTATTATTATTATCATATTATTATTATTATTATCATATTATTATTATCATTTTATTTCAATTATTAAACTGTTTTTATCTCAACCCACAGGTTTTTCTCACTTGTGCTCTTCCAATTCTCTCCCCCATCCCACCAGGGGGTGGGGGGAGTGAGCGAGCGGCTGCGTGGTGCTCAGTTGCCGACTGAGATTAAACCACGACAGTCCTTTTTGGCACCCAACGTGGGGCACGAAGGGTTGAGATAATAACAGATTAACCGGAGTGTATTAAGGAACTTATATCTGTTAGTAGTTGTGGGTCACAATGTTGGTTTCTCTGTTCTCGATATTGATTTGTATAATCTGCATCGCGCTCTTTTTCCTGCTGTACATGTTAAAGATTGATGTTGGTTTTTGCAGTTTGCTGTGGTCTGCAGTGAGTAGTGATGTCTCGCTTGTGAGGTTTGTTTTTAGAACGTTGACCTTGACGTTAGCGTGGTATGTAAATTTCGCAATGAAGCCGTTACTGTACCACGGAGACCATTTCGTGGAGACAACTAGCAGTTGCAGTAACTTTTCTGAGAGTTTTTTTACGGAGGAAATACAGAATGGCAGGGTCACTACCTTCTTCTATGATGTTTCCTCCTTCATTACAGTAACTTTTCAGTATTTTGAACAGCCTTGGGTAGTTAAGATACTTCTATTGGTACTTCTTGGGAATATTGTTTCGGTTTTGTCTAAAGTTGGTAAACAACTTAAGAATATCATCCAGAGATCTGCCCCAAAGCCAAATAGTTTTGAGTGGCAGGGTGTGTGGGACAAGATGGGCAAGTACCTAGGCCAATGGGCACCCCCGGTGTTTTGGAACTTCACCCCTGAGCAAGTGCAGAATCCTGAAGAGTTAGTAGAATATTTGGAAAAAGTATGCTGTCACCCTGGCAACTCCAGAGAGATGCAGATCATTGCACCGTGCTGGGGCCTGGCCCATGCCTACCGAGCCCTGTTCAACACCATTCAGTACCCTCAAAGGGAAGAGAAGGTCTCTGGCTCTGACAGTAAAACGACACGCCCTGCGGCCACTCCGACCCCAGCAACACGCCGTGCAGCCACTCAGACCCCGGCGACAGGCCCTGCAGCCACTCCAACCCTGGCGACAGGCTCTGCGGCCACTCAGACCCCAGCGACATGCACTGCAGCTACTCAGACTCCGGCAACAGGCCCTGCAGCCACTCAGACCGCGGCGACATGCACTGCGGCCACTCCAACCCCGGCGACATGCACTGCGGCCACTCCAACCCCGGCAACAGGCCCTGTGGCCACTCCAACCCCGGCAACAGGCCCTGCGGCCACTCCAACCCCAGCGACAGGCCCTGCAGACACTCAGACTCCGGTGACATGCACTGCGGCCACTCAGACCCCAGCGACACGCCCTGTGGCTGAACCAAAGAACCAGCCTGTGCCGGTATCAGTCACCCCTGTACACAAGAAGAAATCTTGGAAGTGGAAGTCGGCTCGTTTAGTAAGGGAGGAAAAAGCTTCTTCTAAAAGGGGGCTGCAGGAAGAAGTGTACGAGACAGATGACCCTAGAGAAGGGCCATCACGAGAACGGGAGGAGGAGAGACAGCCGCGGATCAGGGAGGAAGAAGAGGAAGAACTCATAAATGAGGCAGTGACCACCCGATCTCTATCCCTGAGTGAGCTGCGAGATATACGAAAAGATTTCAGCCGCCGTCCAGGTGAGCATATTGTCACCTGGCTGCTCCGATGCTGGGATAATGGGGCCAGTAGCCTGGAATTAGAGGGTAGGGAAGCCAAGCAGCTGGGATCCCTTTCTAGGGAAGGGGGCATTGACAAAGCAATTGGAAAAGGGACACGAGTCCTCAGCCTTTGGAGGCGACTCCTGTCAAGCGTGAAGGAAAGGTATCCCTTTAAGGAAGATGTCATATGTCGCCCAAGCAAGTGGGCCACCATGGAGAAGGGTATCCAGTTTCTGAGAGAATTAGCTGTGCTGGAGGTGATTTATGATGACCTGAACAATGAACAACTCTCCAAAGATCCAGATGAAGTCAAGTGCACACGACCCATGTGGCAGAACTTTATAAGGAGCGCACCATCGTCATATGCCAATTCATTGGCAGTGATGACCTGGAAAGATGGAGAGGAACAAACAGTGGATGAATTGGCTAGTCAACTCCGGCAATACGAGGAAAGTCTCTCTTCCTCCCTCGTCTCGGCTGTGGAGAAACTGTCTGAAAAACTGTCCCGGGAGATCCAGCAACTCAGAGAGGATAGGTCCTACTCCTCACCTGTACGGACCAGTATCTTGGCTATTAGAAGTAAGCGTTCTTTTGCTCAAGAGAGAGAATATAAAGGGTACACACCACGGGGCACCCTATGGTTTTATCTGCGTGACCACGGAGAGGACATGAGGAAGTGGGATGGGAAACCTACTGCAGCCCTAGGGGCACGGGTACGTGAATTGCAAGGGAAAACAATCACAGAAAGAGGTTCTTCCAGGAAAATTGCTGCTCCAGTTTCCAGCGGGCAGTTCCCCAGAGAGAGTAGAAGGACTGATCTTACTCCTGATCTTAATGAAGAAACTTCTGACTCGTATGTACAAGAAATGAGAAACGAGTACTGTGATGAGGATTAGAGGGGCCCTGCCTCCAGCCAGGGGGAGGAAAGGGACAACCGGGTTTACTGGACTGTGTGGATTCGGTGGCCTGGCACATCAGACCCACAGAAGTATAAGGCTCTAGTAGACACCGGTGCACAGTGTACCCTAATACCATCAAGATATATAGGGGCAGAACCCATCTGTATTTCTGGGGTGACGGGGGGATCCCAACAGCTAAGTGTATTGGAAGCAGAAGTGAGTCTAACTGGGAATGGGTGGCAGACGCACCCCATTGTGACTGGCCCAGATGCTCCGTGCATCCTTGGCATAGACTACCTCAGGAGAGGGTATTTCAAGGACCCAAAAGGGTACCGGTGGGCTTTTGGTATAGCTGCCTTGGAGACGGAGGAAATTAAACAGCTGTCCACCTTGCCTGGTCTCTCGGAGGACCCCTCTGTTGTGGGGTTGCTGAAGGTCGAAGACCAACAGGTGCCAGTCGCTACCACCACGGTGCACCGGCGGCAATATCGCACCAACTGAGACTCCTTGATTCCCGTTCATGAGCTGATTCGTCGACTGGAGAGCCAAGGAGTGATCAGCAAGACTCGTTCACCCTTTAACAGTCCCATATGGCCAGTGCGGAAGTCTAATGGAGAGTGGAGACTAACAGTAGACTATCGCGGCCTAAATGAAGTCACGCCACCGCTGAGTGCTGCTGTGCCAGACATGCTAGAACTTCAATACGAACTGGAGTCAAAGGCAGCCAAGTGGTATGCCACAGTTGATATTGCTAATGCGTTTTTCTCAATCCCTTTGGCAGCGGAGTGCAGGCCACAATTTGCTTTCACTTGGAGGGGCGTTCAGTACACCTGGAACCGACTGCCCCAGGGGTGGAAACACAGCCCTACCATTTGCCATGGACTGATCCAGACTGCACTAGAACAGGGTGGAGCTCCAGAACACCTGCAATACATTGATGACATCATCATGTGGGGCAACACAGCAGGAGAAGTTTTTGAGAAAGGGAAGGAAATAGCCCAAATCCTGCTGAAGGCTGGTTTTGCCATAAACCAAAGTAAGGTCAAGGGACCTGCACAGGAGATCCAGTTTTTAGGAATAAAATGGCAGGATGGACGTCGTCAGATCCCAATGGACGTGATCAACAAAATAACAGCCATGTCTCCACCAACTAGCAAAAAGGAAACACAAGCTTTCTTAGGTGTCGTGGGTTTTTGGAGAATGCACATTCCAAATTACAGTCTGATTGTAAACCCTCTCTATCAAGTGACCCGAAAGAAGAACGATTTCAAATGGGGCCCTGAGCAACGACAAACCTTTGAACAAATTAAAGAGGAGATAGTTCACGCAGCAGCCCTGGGGCCAGTCCGGGCAGGACAAGATGTAAAAAATGTGCTCTACACCGCAGCCGGGGAGAACGGCCCTACCTGGAGCCTCTGGCAGAAAGCACCTGGGGAGGCTCGAGGTCGACCCCTAGGGTTTTGGAGTCGGGGATGCAGAGGATCCGAGGCCCGCTATACTCCAAGTGAAAAAGAGATATTAGCAGCATATGAAGGGGTTTGAGCTGCTTCAGAAGTGATTGGCACTGAAGCACAGCTCCTCCTGGCACCCCGACTGCCGGTGCTAGGCTGGATGTTCAGAGGGAGGGTCCCCTGTACACATCATGCAACTGATGCTACATGGAGTAAGTGGGTCGCGCTAATCACACAACAGGCTCGAATAGGAAACCCCAGTCGCCCAGGAATCCTGGAAGTGGTCATGGATTGGCCAGAGGGCAAAGATTTTGGAATATCGCCAGAGGAGGAGGTAACGCGTGCTGAGGAGGCCCCAATGTATAATGAACTACCAGAAAATGAGAAGCAATATGCCCTGGACCCACTGATGGGTCCTGTCGTCTTGTGGGAAAGCATCGGAGGTGGAAAGCTGCTGTATGGAGTCCTATGCGACAAGTTGTAGAAACTGCTGAAGGAGAAGGTGAATCGAGCCAATTTGCAGAAGTAAAGGCCATCCAGCTGGCTTTAGACATTGCTGACCGAGAGAAGTGGCCAGTGCTCTCTCTCTGTACTGACTCATGGATGGTGGCAAATGCCCTGTGGGGGTGGTTGCAGCAATGGAAGCAGAGCAACTGGCAGCGCAGAAGCAAACCCATCTGGGCTGCCGCATTGTGGGAAGATATTGCTGCCCGGGTGGAGAACCTGGTTGTGAAAGTCCGTCACGTAGATGCTCACGTACCCAAGAGTCGGGCCACTGAAGAACATCAAAATAACCAGCAGGTGGATCAGGCTGCTAAGATTGACGTGGCTCAGGTGGATCTGGACTGGCAACATAAAGGTGAATTATTTATAGCTCGGTGGGCCCATGACACCTCAGGTCACCAACATGAAGAGATGCAACATACAGATGGGGTCGTGATCGAGGGGTGGACTTGACCATGGACACTATTGCACAGGTTATCCATCAATGCGAAACATGCGCTGCAATCAAGCAAGCCAAGCGGTTAAAGCCTCTCTGGTATGGAGGACGATGGCTGAAATATAAATATGGGGAGGCCTGGCAGATCGATTATATCACGCTCCCACAAACCCGCCAAGGCAAGCGCCATGTGCTTACAATGGTGGAGGCAACCACCGGATGGCTGGAAACATATCCCGTGCCCCATGCCACCACCCGGAACACTATCCTGGGCCTTGAGAAGCAAGTCCTATGGCGACATGGCACCCCAGAAAGAATTGAGTCAGACAACGGGACTCATTTCCGAAACAACCTCATAGACACCTGGGCCAAAGAGCACGGCATTGAGTGGGTGTATCACATCCCCTATCATGCACCAGCCTCCGGGAAAATTGAACGATACAATGGACTGTTAAAGACTACACTGAGAGCAATGGGTGGCGGGACATTCAAACATTGGGATACGCATTTAGCAAAGGCCACCTGGTTAGTCAACACTCGGGGATCTGCCAATCGAGCAGGCCCTGCCCGGTCAGAACTTTTACGTACTGTAGATGGGAATAAAGTCCCTGTAGCGCACATAAAAAATATGCTGGGGAAGACAGTCTGGGTTATTCCTGCCTCGGGCAGAAGCAAACCCATCCGTGGGATTGCTTTTGCTCAAGGACCCGGGTGCACTTGGTGGATAATGCGGAAGGATGGGGAAGTCCGATGTGTACCTCAAGGGGATTTGATTTTGGGTGAGAATAGCCAATGATCTGAATTATGTGATGTTAAGTACTAATTATAGTCATAATAGTTATACTAATAATACACAGATATACTAGTCATACTACTAATATTATATGCCATACTAATGTTATTACAATAAGAATCACCCAGACTAATGAAGAATAACTTCAGTGAAACCAAGCAAAGCACAGTGATGATGGTACCAGAACGGACTTCAACATGAAACAATCCAACACCACATACCATCTCCATTTTTCCTGCCCTGAAAGATTATTATGACAGATGGAGCCCGAAGTCATGGACTAAATGAACTCACCGAACATTTTAGAGGGATGGCCCACAGACGAAGGGAATGATAGCTCTGTGTGTGTGTGTATGTGTGTGTATATATATATATGTATAAAAAACGGGGTGTTGATTAATGAAAATGTACTGGAAAATATGAGACTTGAGCATGACGCAGATGGTATAGAATAAGGGGTGGATATTGTCCTGGTTTTGGCAGGGATAGAGTTAATTTCCTTCCTAGTAGCTGGTACAGTGTTTTGGATTTAGGATGAGAACAAAGTTGATAACGCACCGATGTTTTAGTTGTTGCTAGGTAATGCTTACACTAGCCAAGGACTTTTTAGTTTCCCATGCTCTACCAACTGAGAAGGCTGGAGGTGCACAAGAAACTGGGAGGGGCCCAGCCAAACTGGCCAAAGGGACATTCCATGCCATGTGACGTCATGCTCAGTACATAAACTGGGGAAAGCTGGCCGGGGGGGGCCACTGCTCGGGGACTGGCTGGGCATCGGTCGGCGGGTGGTGAGCAATTGCACTGTGCATCACTTGCTCTGTGTATTATTATTATTATATTATTATTATTATTATTATTATTATCATTTTATTTCAATTATTAAACTGTTTTTATCTCAACCCACGAGTTTTTCTCACTTGTGCTCTTCCAATTCTCTCCCCCATCCCACCAGGGGGTGGGGGAGTGAGCAAGCGGCTGCGTGGTGCTCAGTTGCCGACTGAGATTAAACCACGACAACATCTTGCTACCAACAGCAACTCCTTCAGGGGAAGAAATGGGATCATGTTGCAAACCACATGCACAAGCAGTCAGGGTGAGGAAACTCTTCCTTCTCCAGCAATTGCTGCAATGCCACGAGACCTTCTGATAGAGCCAGAAGATGTAGCTCCTGCACGTCATGACAACAACCATCCTTGAGGAGATTCTACCAGCTCTCAGATAGGACAAACAATATCCTCATCAACCATTCCTCATCAAGGAGCAGAGACCATTTAAAGACATCAGAGTTAGCAGCGGAAAGGCAGGTACAGACCTCAAGGATAACAGTCCCATCCCACCCTACATGGATGACCATGACTGCTTAGGTCAAACTACAGCAACTATAAGAGCAAGGTGAAAGAATAATTTCAAATATCTGTAAGACTTATTTGCAGTATTATTTGTGCTTTAAACAAGTCTGAGCTTTTGTGATGCTGCATGTCTTTCAGATCAACCAGCAACAAAGCTTTGGGCCTGTAAACTCCAAGCTCTCCCCTTGCTGCTGCCAGGGAAGAATGATGGGAAAAAACACATGAAGTTAATTTCTCTAGAGCTTGAACTCATTGACAAGAATAACCTAAACAAAACATCTGTGGCCAAACAGTCCTGGATTAAGTGTGTATAAAAGACCAAACCCCACCAAGAGATTACCACTGTGTCGTGGTTTAACCTCAGTTGGCAACTGAGCACCACACAGCCGCTCACTCACTCCCCCCACCCGGTGGGATGGGGGAGAATTGGAAGAGCGCAAGTGAGAAAAACTCGTGGGTTGAGATAAAAACAGTTTAATAATTGAAATAAAATGATAATAATAATAATATGATAATAATAATAATACACAGAGCAAGTGATGCACAGTGCAATTGCTCACCACCCGCCGACCGATGCCCAGCCAGTCCCCGAGCAGTGGCCCCCCCCGGCCAGCTTTCCCCAGTTTATGTACTGAGCATGACGTCACATGGCATGGAATGTCCCTTTGGCCAGTTTGGCTGGGCCCCTCCCAGTTTCTTGTGCACCTCCAGCCTTCTCAGTTGGTAGAGCATGGGAAACTAAAAAGTCCTTGGCTAGTGTAAGCATTACCTAGCAACAACTAAAACATCGGTGCGTTATCAACTTTGTTCTCATCCTAAGTCCAAAACACTGTACCAGCTACTAGGAAGGAAATTAACTCTATCCCTGCCAAAACCAGGACAATATCCACCCCTTATTCTATACCATCTGCGTCATGCTCAAGTCTCATATTTTCCAGTACATTTTCATTAATCAACACCCCGTTTTTTATACATATATATATATACACACACATACACACACACACAGAGCTATCATTCCCTTCGTCTGTGGGCCATCCCTCTAAAATGTTCGGTGAGTTCATTTAGTCCATGACTTTGGGCTCCATCTGTCATAATAATCTTTCAGGGCAGGAAAAATGGAGATGGTATGTGGTGTTGGATTGTTTCATGTTGAAGTCCGTTCTGGTACCATCATCACTGTGCTTTGCTTGGTTTCACTGAAGTTATTCTTCATTAGTCTGGGTGATTCTTATTGTAATAACATTAGTATGGCATATAATATTAGTAGTATGACTAGTATATCTGTGTATTATTAGTATAACTATTATGACTATAATTAGTACTTAACATCACATAATTCAGATCATTGGCTATTCTCACCCAAAATCAAATCCCCTTGAGGTACACATCGGACTTCCCCATCCTTCCGCATTATCCACCAAGTGCACCCGGGTCCTTGAGCAAAAGCAATCCCACGGATGGGTTTGCTTCTGCCCGAGGCAGGAATAACCCAGACTGTCTTCCCCAGCATATTTTTTATGTGCGCTACAGGGACTTTATTCCCATCTACAGTACGTAAAAGTTCTGACTGGGCAGGGCCTGCTCGATTGGCAGATCCCCGAGTGTTGACTAACCAGGTGGCCTTTGCTAAATGCGTATCCCAATGTTTGAATGTCCCGCCACCCATTGCTCTCAGTGTAGTCTTTAACAGTCCATTGTATCGTTCAATTTTCCCGGAGGCTGGTGCATGATAGGGGATGTGATACACCCACTCAATGCCATGCTCTTTGGCCCAGGTGTCTATGAGGTTGTTTCGGAAATGAGTCCCGTTGTCTGACTCAATTCTTTCTGGGGTGCCATGTCGCCATAGGACTTGCTTCTCAAGGCCCAGGATAGTGTTCCGGGTGGTGGCATGGGGCACGGGATATGTTTCCAGCCATCCGGTGGTTGCCTCCACCATTGTAAGCACGTGGCGCTTGCCTTGGCGGGTTTGTGGGAGCGTGATATAATCGATCTGCCAGGCCTCCCCATATTTATATTTCAGCCATCGTCCTCCATACCAGAGAGGCTTTAACCGCTTGGCTTGCTTGATTGCAGCGCATGTTTCGCATTGATGGATAACCTGCGCAATAGTGTCCATGGTCAAGTCCACCCCTCGATCACGACCCCATCTGTATGTTGCATCTCTTCATGTTGGTGACCTGAGGTGTCATGGGCCCACCGAGCTATAAATAATTCACCTTTATGTTGCCAGTCCAGATCCACCTGAGCCACGTCAATCTTAGCAGCCTGATCCACCTGCTGGTTATTTTGATGTTCTTCAGTGGCCCGACTCTTGGGTACGTGAGCATCTACGTGACGGACTTTCACAACCAGGTTCTCCACCCGGGCAGCAATATCTTCCCACAATGCGGCAGCCCAGATGGGTTTGCTTCTGCGCTGCCAGTTGCTCTGCTTCCATTGCTGCAACCACCCCCACAGGGCATTTGCCACCATCCATGAGTCAGTACAGAGAGAGAGCACTGGCCACTTCTCTCGGTCAGCAATGTCTAAAGCCAGCTGGATGGCCTTTACTTCTGCAAATTGGCTCGATTCACCTTCTCCTTCAGCAGTTTCTACAACTTGTCGCATAGGACTCCATACAGCAGCTTTCCACCTCCGATGCTTTCCCACAAGACGACAGGACCCATCAGTGGGTCCAGGGCATATTGCTTCTCATTTTCTGGTAGTTCATTATACATTGGGGCCTCCTCAGCACGCGTTACCTCCTCCTCTGGCGATATTCCAAAATCTTTGCCCTCTGGCCAATCCATGACCACTTCCAGGATTCCTGGGCGACTGGGGTTTCCTATTCGAGCCTGTTGTGTGATTAGCGCGACCCACTTACTCCATGTAGCATCAGTTGCATGATGTGTACAGGGGACCCTCCCTCTGAACATCCAGCCTAGCACCGGCAGTCGGGGTGCCAGGAGGAGCTGTGCTTCAGTGCCAATCACTTCTGAAGCAGCTCAAACCCCTTCATATGCTGCTAATATCTCTTTTTCACTTGGAGTATAGCGGGCCTCGGATCCTCTGCATCCCCGACTCCAAAACCCTAGGGGTCGACCTCGAGCCTCCCCAGGTGCTTTCTGCCAGAGGCTCCAGGTAGGGCCGTTCTCCCCGGCTGCGGTGTAGAGCACATTTTTTACATCTTGTCCTGCCCGGACTGGCCCCAGGGCTGCTGCGTGAACTATCTCCTCTTTAATTTGTTCAAAGGTTTGTCGTTGCTCAGGGCCCCATTTGAAATCGTTCTTCTTTCGGGTCACTTGATAGAGAGGGTTTACAATCAGACTGTAATTTGGAATGTGCATTCTCCAAAAACCCACGACACCTAAGAAAGCTTGTGTTTCCTTTTTGCTAGTTGGTGGAGACATGGCTGTTATTTTGTTGATCACGTCCATTGGGATCTGACGACGTCCATCCTGCCATTTTATTCCTAAAAACTGGATCTCCTGTGCAGGTCCCTTGACCTTACTTTGGTTTATGGCAAAACCAGCCTTCAGCAGGATTTGGGCTATTTCCTTCCCTTTCTCAAAAACTTCTCCTGCTGTGTTGCCCCACATGATGATGTCATCAATGTATTGCAGGTGTTCTGGAGCTCCACCCTGTTCTAGTGCAGTCTGGATCAGTCCATGGCAAATGGTAGGGCTGTGTTTCCACCCCTGGGGCAGTCGGTTCCAGGTGTACTGAACGCCCCTCCAAGTGAAAGCAAATTGTGGCCTGCACTCCGCTGCCAAAGGGATTGAGAAAAACGCATTAGCAATATCAACTGTGGCATACCACTTGGCTGCCTTTGACTCCAGTTCGTATTGAAGTTCTAGCATGTCTGGCACAGCAGCACTCAGCGGTGGCGTGACTTCATTTAGGCCGCGATAGTCTACTGTTAGTCTCCACTCTCCATTAGACTTCCGCACTGGCCATATGGGACTGTTAAAGGGTGAACGAGTCTTGCTGATCACTCCTTGGCTCTCCAGTCGACGAATCAGCTCATGAACGGGAATCAAGGAGTCTCAGTTGGTGCGATATTGCCGCCGGTGCACCGTGGTGGTAGCGACTGGCACCTGTTGGTCTTCGACCTTCAGCAACCCCACAACAGAGGGGTCCTCCGAGAGACCAGGCAAGGTGGACAGCTGTTTAATTTCCTCCGTCTCCAAGGCAGCTATACCAAAAGCCCACCGGTACCCTTTTGGGTCCTTGAAATACCCTCTCCTGAGGTAGTCTATGCCAAGGATGCACGGAGCATCTGGGCCAGTCACAATGGGGTGCGTCTGCCACCCATTCCCAGTTAGACTCACTTCTGCTTCCAATACACTTAGCTGTTGGGATCCCCCCGTCACCCCAGAAATACAGATGGGTTCTGCCCCTATATATCTTGATGGTATTAGGGTACACTGTGCACCGGTGTCTACTAGAGCCTTATACTTCTGTGGGTCTGATGTGCCAGGCCACCGAATCCACACAGTCCAGTAAACCCGGTTGTCCCTTTCCTCCCCCTGGCTGGAGGCAGGGCCCCTCTAATC
The DNA here is from genome assembly GCF_965638725.1 of Aptenodytes patagonicus. NCBI lineage: Eukaryota > Metazoa > Chordata > Aves > Sphenisciformes > Spheniscidae > Aptenodytes > Aptenodytes patagonicus. The sequence continues at coordinate 20,435,799 of NC_134954.1, forward strand.
CTCATCACAGTACTCGTTTCTCATTTCTTGTACATACGAGTCAGAAGTTTCTTCATTAAGATCAGGAGTAAGATCAGTCCTTCTACTCTCTCTGGGGAACTGCCCGCTGGAAACTGGAGCAGCAATTTTCCTGGAAGAACCTCTTTCTGTGATTGTTTTCCCTTGCAATTCACGTACCCGTGCCCCTAGGGCTGCAGTAGGTTTCCCATCCCACTTCCTCATGTCCTCTCCGTGGTCACGCAGATAAAACCATAGGGTGCCCCGTGGTGTGTACCCTTTATATTCTCTCTCTTGAGCAAAAGAACGCTTACTTCTAATAGCCAAGATACTGGTCCGTACAGGTGAGGAGTAGGACCTATCCTCTCTGAGTTGCTGGATCTCCCGGGACAGTTTTTCAGACAGTTTCTCCACAGCCGAGACGAGGGAGGAAGAGAGACTTTCCTCGTATTGCCGGAGTTGACTAGCCAATTCATCCACTGTTTGTTCCTCTCCATCTTTCCAGGTCATCACTGCCAATGAATTGGCATATGACGATGGTGCGCTCCTTATAAAGTTCTGCCACATGGGTCGTGTGCACTTGACTTCATCTGGATCTTTGGAGAGTTGTTCATTGTTCAGGTCATCATAAATCACCTCCAGCACAGCTAATTCTCTCAGAAACTGGATACCCTTCTCCATGGTGGCCCACTTGCTTGGGCGACATATGACATCTTCCTTAAAGGGATACCTTTCCTTCACGCTTGACAGGAGTCGCCTCCAAAGGCTGAGGACTCGTGTCCCTTTTCCAATTGCTTTGTCAATGCCCCCTTCCCTAGAAAGGGATCCCAGCTGCTTGGCTTCCCTACCCTCTAATTCCAGGCTACTGGCCCCATTATCCCAGCATCGGAGCAGCCAGGTGACAATATGCTCACCTGGACGGCGGCTGAAATCTTTTCGTATATCTCGCAGCTCACTCAGGGATAGAGATCGGGTGGTCACTGCCTCATTTATGAGTTCTTCCTCTTCTTCCTCCCTGATCCGCGGCTGTCTCTCCTCCTCCCGTTCTCGTGATGGCCCTTCTCTAGGGTCATCTGTCTCGTACACTTCTTCCTGCAGCCCCCTTTTAGAAGAAGCTTTTTCCTCCCTTACTAAACGAGCCGACTTCCACTTCCAAGATTTCTTCTTGTGTACAGGGGTGACTGATACCGGCACAGGCTGGTTCTTTGGTTCAGCCACAGGGCGTGTCGCTGGGGTCTGAGTGGCCGCAGTGCATGTCACCGGAGTCTGAGTGTCTGCAGGGCCTGTCGCTGGGGTTGGAGTGGCCGCAGGGCCTGTTGCCGGGGTTGGAGTGGCCACAGGGCCTGTTGCCGGGGTTGGAGTGGCCGCAGTGCATGTCGCCGGGGTTGGAGTGGCCGCAGTGCATGTCGCCGCGGTCTGAGTGGCTGCAGGGCCTGTTGCCGGAGTCTGAGTAGCTGCAGTGCATGTCGCTGGGGTCTGAGTGGCCGCAGAGCCTGTCGCCAGGGTTGGAGTGGCTGCAGGGCCTGTCGCCGGGGTCTGAGTGGCTGCACGGCGTGTTGCTGGGGTCGGAGTGGCCGCAGGGCGTGTCGTTTTACTGTCAGAGCCAGAGACCTTCTCTTCCCTTTGAGGGTACTGAATGGTGTTGAACAGGGCTCGGTAGGCATGGGCCAGGCCCCAGCACGGTGCAATGATCTGCATCTCTCTGGAGTTGCCAGGGTGACAGCATACTTTTTCCAAATATTCTACTAACTCTTCAGGATTCTGCACTTGCTCAGGGGTGAAGTTCCAAAACACCGGGGGTGCCCATTGGCCTAGGTACTTGCCCATCTTGTCCCACACACCCTGCCACTCAAAACTATTTGGCTTTGGGGCAGATCTCTGGATGATATTCTTAAGTTGTTTACCAACTTTAGACAAAACCGAAACAATATTCCCAAGAAGTACCAATAGAAGTATCTTAACTACCCAAGGCTGTTCAAAATACTGAAAAGTTACTGTAATGAAGGAGGAAACATCATAGAAGAAGGTAGTGACCCTGCCATTCTGTATTTCCTCCGTAAAAAAACTCTCAGAAAAGTTACTGCAACTGCTAGTTGTCTCCACGAAATGGTCTCCGTGGTACAGTAACGGCTTCATTGCGAAATTTACATACCACGCTAACGTCAAGGTCAACGTTCTAAAAACAAACCTCACAAGCGAGACATCACTACTCACTGCAGACCACAGCAAACTGCAAAAACCAACATCAATCTTTAACATGTACAGCAGGAAAAAGAGCGCGATGCAGATTATACAAATCAATATCGAGAACAGAGAAACCAACATTGTGACCCACAACTACTAACAGATATAAGTTCCTTAATACACTCCGGTTAATCTGTTATTATCTCAACCCTTCGTGCCCCACGTTGGGTGCCAAAAAGGACTGTCGTGGTTTAATCTCAGTCGGCAACTGAGCACCACGCAGCCGCTCGCTCACTCCCCCCACCCCCTGGTGGGATGGGGGAGAGAATTGGAAGAGCACAAGTGAGAAAAACCTGTGGGTTGAGATAAAAACAGTTTAATAATTGAAATAAAATGATAATAATAATATGATAATAATAATAATAATATGATAATAATAATAATAATAATACACAAAGCAAGTGATGCACAGTACAATTGCTCACCACCCGCTGACCGATGCCCAGCCAGTCCCCGAGCAGCGGCCCCCCCGGCCAGCTTTCCCCAGTTTATGTACTGAGCATGACGTCACATGGCATGGAATGTCCCTTTGGCCAGTTTGGCTGTGCCCCCTCCCAGCTTCTTGTGCACCTCCAGCCGGTAGAGCATGGGAAACTAAAAAGTCCTTGGCTAGTGTAAGCATTACCTAGCAACAACTAAAACATCGGTGCGTTATCAACTTTGTTCTCATCCTAAATCCAAAACACTGTACCAGCTACTAGGAAGGAAATTAACTCTATCCCTGCCGAAACCAGGACACACTGTACAAGCTGAAACTATAAGTTGGGCCAAGGGGAACACCCATGTAAAAGGAAAGCAACTAAGATGGGAGTTGCTGACAAAAAGGTTTGTTACTGTCTCCTGGTTGTCATTTCACATGAGAAAAAACAAGAGGTAGTTTTGTCCCATGACCCCAATGATTCTCCACCTCAACTGTTGGTACACGCAAGGTAAATTCAAGAAATGTATATGGATCAGGCATGCTCGCTCTCCTGTCTGACAGTGCATTTAACCAGCTTTTACTTTCACTTTTGGGGTAGGATTTATTTTAGAAAATTAGAAAAAAGTGTCTGTGTTAGTCTTCACATAGGAAAAATTACATGTGAAGAACCAACAGTACGTTGTCTAAAAATAATTTGCAATTACAGAATGCTTTCCACTTTCAGAGCAATATTGATGTTAATTAGGCCTTTTAACACCTTTTTGGAGTTTAAATTTAGTTTAGGATTGGTCAAAAAGTTGTTCTGGTTCTTTCTTTATGTGACTAGAGTAGTTGGCCTTGGTCAAATTCCTCCTGTCCGAGTACCTACATTGTCATCATCATTTGGTGCTAACTGATGACTTTTGGCAGTGATTGCACAGGCTGAAGGTGGAAACAGCACCTGAACTGTCCCTGCATTTTCAAACCAGCCTTCCCAAGGCAGGGTTCAGGCATCTGGTCCCTTTGCTGTGCTTTCTGTCATGTGCAAATGTCAGATCTCAGCCTGCTGGGCTACTGCAAAATAGCAATAATGAATTTGTTTTTTCTTTGTTTGTTTCATTAAAGTAGTTTCAAGACAAACAACTGAGTATTCAAATGTTTTAAAATGTTATCATTTCCCTTTGAAGTGATTTGGTTGTGCAGTTCCCCCCAGCAGCCACAGCATTTCGGGAGGGGTGCTGGCAAGGACAGGCTACAAGCACTTTTTCTCCAAGCACCATGCACATTGGGGGGTTTCAGCTGAGCAAGCCACCAGTAAATTCGATGTGCTGATTTCACCTCACCCTGAGGAAGCCGATTTTTCACTTGCTCCTTTTACTGTGGAAGGAAGAAAGGGACAAGAAAGCAGCAACTAAAGAAAAAGAAAAGATCCATCAATGTCACTAGTTCAGGACCAGGTCACTCAACTCCAGAGCAAGAGCCGTGCCTGCAGGTGTGATACTACAAAGTGTGGCTGCTCCCTGGGTGTGTGAAAAGCAGCTTTCTGAAAGCTGTTAGACACCGGAAAGCTCCAATATGAACAGTGAGAGCTAAAGGTACAAGAAATGTCTGAATCCTTACCTGGAGCAAATAGCAAATCTGAAGACAAGGCTAACCCCTCTGTGCAAGAGGTAGGGATGATGACAGGCAGGAGGTCAGTGACATGTCTCATTTAGTCTAGCATCACACCAGAATGTTTCTGACACTGGGTTGTTTCTGTAGAGACTAAGCTGCAACAGTAAGCCCTTGGCCGCAGAAAGGAGTGACAGCAGCTCTGAAAATCAAGAAGCCTCATGCAGTATCAGGACCACCATGCATGAGCCAGGGCACCACGGACTAGTGGGAGCACAGATGACAGGAACCACTTACCTTATCATCTTTTCAGGAAAAGGGGATATATAAGCACAGGTCACCAGAGTGTCTAAGAAGTAATCTCATTTGTGATTATATTGCCAGCCTCTGGAGGCTGCAGCTTCTGGTTCCTGACTTGTAATCCTGGGTGAAACAAGTGACGAAACAAGTCAGGAATTACAAGTGAATGGAATAATTTTTCCTCCCAATAGTCTTTTCAAACATCAACTCAGTAAATAACTAGGTCAGATGAAATATTAAATATTTCCTTGTCCTTTCTCCTGTTTCTTGTTTAAGCAATACACTTTAGAAGTGAAGGATACCTAGCATAATTGACTTTTTTTTTTCTTTTTTTTAAGCTTTCTTTCACAATCTGTACAACACAAGTCTTTTTTTATCCTCATTGCTTACTTCACCTTATTTCATGGCTACCCATATCCCTTAGGGGTTTGGAAAGCATCTCTAAACCTTCCTCCCCATTGCATCTGATAGCAAAACATGTGGATGTGCTTAAACCTCTGTAGGTGCTGGATACGTATTTGCCTGTTCTTGGGTGAGCAAAGCTGGTGTACCTGGCTATATGATTCCCTAAACCCACAAGTTTAGCTTGATAACAACCAAATTCCCCAGACCTTGTGTCTGGGCTTCTGGTTTGTAGAAGCTGCAGGTTACCAGCAAATTGAAACACATCTGCTTCCCAGCCAATCAGATTGCACAGTTTGTCTGGCCAGCCAATCAGTATGCACATAAACACCCACCAACAGGGCATGCTCCACATTGTCTCTTGACCAACAGGTGTCTAGGCATGAGGTCCCTGAGTTCCAGGTTTCTACTGAAATAAGAAGGTACTAAAGGGGAAGGCACTCAGGTGCTCAGCAGGCTCACATGGGCCATTCAACCCAACATGTTTCTTGCTGCTACCTAGATGTTGATAGACAGCTTTGAGTTCTCTACCTGTGGCACACTGTAGCTTTTCAAGGTCTTAAATTAGAAGACTTTTGTGGATGTTTAGAATACAGCTGCATGAATGCTTTTGAATTATTACTCATGTGCTGCAGTTTTGGGGAACAGCATTTAATGGCTATGTTGTTCCTTCCAGTGACCTGTTTCCACTACTGGGTGATGGAAATGCGTGATCAGGTCCTCCCTGTGGTGACCCTTGCTGGGTCAGCTAGCAATGCCCACCCTTCAACATGGAGGCAGCTGCAGCAGCTGAAGAGTGTTGTGGCAGCCATGGAGTTATGAGCTGTTCCAGCATGACCTTCACTGTGATGTGAAGGGTACTAATAGTGCTGGTGGTTTCAGTGCTGTCCCCTATGTAATACATGAAGACTGCTGTTGTATAGGAAAGAATTCTGGCATTCTAGGAACTTATTTTAATGAAACAAACACCCCCAAAAGCCAGGAAAGTACAGGGATGGGGCTTGTTTGGTATAAACAATAAAACTGTCTTCAGACTCCTTTTAAATCACAGTCCACACCTGTGACAATCACATCTGGTTGATGTGACCCTCTGGGTCTTTGCCATCAACAAAAATATTCTCCTACCCCAGTATTTTAATTGATTTGAAAGGCTAAGGGAGATGTGGGTTAACTTAATAACCTTTTTTATATATCTGTGATCCAAATCAGAATTTGAATTCTCATTAGAGAATGGGAAGGTTGTGCACTAATTCATTCCTATTTGGCTATATTATGGATTTTTCTCATTTAAAGCTATCCTGTATTTGTAGTAGAGGTACCAAAACTCTACCATATATAACAAGGTTCTATTTAGAATGATGGTATACCTTGTCCTCTGTTTTTTCTCCATGTAATTAGGGTTTCCCTTCAGTCCTATTTGTTTCACTATAACATCTCTCCTTGTATTTTCTTCATGCAATCTGCCTTTCATGTACCTGAATTTGACAATTTGGGTCTGGGGATTTTAAGTTTACAGTGCAGGAATTAACAGATTTCAGTCTTTGTCTGACCCACGCTAATCACCAGTTATGTTTTCCTCAAGATGATGTCTGCAGTGAAGAAAGACAGGAAGCTTTGAGGGCTTTTGCCTTTAGCTTCCTGGGGCACTGCTAATAGGTAAAGACATAAAATTGTTGATGTATTTCTGTGTTACTAACATATATAGGCAGAACCAGTGGCTGTAGTTTCTATACCAAGTGATATCTTAAAAATCACAAGGACTGAATAAAACAGCCTATGGTTTGCTGTCACAAAAGTTTCATTTTAAAATATTGAAAGTTTTTTCTACTAGCTGTCCATGGACTTGAAAGTGTAACTTGAAGAGAAGAATGTGTTGTGTTAGGCTTTTTTTTTTCATGCAAAAACAGCGCAATTGCTATCTTATTCTGAATAACACATAAAACCCAATGAAAGAATGTTTTTTTCAAGTGAGGACTGGAATATGTTTGTACTGAACCAAGACAGGATCTCTTTTTTTCATGGCTGTTTCCACTGAGGCCCAAAGCAGGACATGGCCCCCACAGAAAACATCACGTAGCTAGAAGTGTCGGCATGCCCTTCATCCTCCTTTTAGTAATAATGAGGAGACAAAATAACTGATATTATGGATCCAATCCATGAAAATAAAAGTAGCAGATCGGAAAGTACAGAAATAGCAGGTAAATACAGAAAATGTACTTGTACACTGAAGCGTATCTGAAATAGCCAATGCTATTGGGCAAATATACTGATGATACCTTTTCTTTCAAAAGTCAGTTGATTTTACACTGCTTGTGCAAAACCTGCAGCGTAATCAAGGGTTCAAACAATATAGAGGAGTCTTTTTTTCCCAGCCACCATTGTTTCGGAGCAAGTACAGTGCTGATGATATGTAAGAGTCTTCATTCCCATAAATGCATGTTTAAATCTCCTTTATTTTTTTTGCATGACAGTCGGGAAGAGAGATATCTGAGTATTTCTGTTCAAGGCTTGGTTCAAGGGTTAGGTCTCACTGGCTTAATAGCAGTTTCAATGTGAATTGAATGAATGAAAATTTGGTCAATGTTTGGTTTTAATAAAGCTATAAATAGGCTAATTTAAATGGTGATTTACTCATTTTTATTTATTATGATTTGTTCGGGTTTTTCTTAAATCATTATAACCTGAAGGGCTTCTAGGGTATTTTGGAAGTTCTGCTGAAAACACAGCAGTTCAAAGGAAAAAATGAATATATAGTCATACATTTCCTGAAATATAGCCCTTAAGGAATTTAGGCAACATTCTAAGACCATTTTACAGAAATATGTCTCTTCAGATATTAGCATAATATTTCATTAGGAGTGGTGTGGTATCTAGCATAAAAACATGAGTTTTGAGTAATGCCACAGTTGAAAGAAAGGATACTGTAATATCCTCCACTTTCTAAAGGGATCATGGTTTATATATTCAAGAGTAATTTATCTGATGGTAGCAAGAGTGTCTCCACAACAAGGTTATACCAGTAATAAAGCTATTCCTTCCTTGGAGCAAAATTTTCCTAGAATGAGTGATGCATTGTTAAATCTGTAGAGCTAGTAAAAGATTGAACCATGTTTTTAAGGAAGTCTTGATAAAGAAGTAGTATTAACTGTAAGGATAACTAAGTTCCCACAGAGCTGCTGCTGTTGTTTTGGTAATTTAAGGGGTGTTTCTTAGGGTGCTGCTTGTGTGCTGGTCACTATGAAAGTAATATTGCCGGCTCATCTTGGCTCTAGCATAACCCATAGTTTTCCTGTTTGCCCAAGGATGTTGCAGACACTCCTTTCTTCTGCTGGCAGTGTAGCAACTTTGGCTTCTTATGGGAGCCGCCTAAGCACCTATCATAAAAATTATCCAGCTCTCAGGAAAAAACATTATCAGTATGCCCCATGGCCACTTTTGCATCCTGTAGAGACACCAATTTTAGACTACAAAAATGATGGGATTGAGGTTTTTTTCCTCAGTGTCCTGGTTTCAGCAGGGATAATTTCCTTCCTAGTAGCTGGTACAGTGCTGTGTTTTGGATTTCGGATGAGAACAAAGTTGATAACACACGGATGTTTTAGTTGTTGCTAGGTAATGCTCTCGTGGTTTAACCTCAGTTGGCAACTGAGCACCACGCAGCCGCTCGCTCACTCCCCCCACCTGGTGGGATGGGGGAGAAAATTGGAAGAGCACAAGTGTGAAAAACTCGTGGGTTGAGATAAAAACAGTTTAATAAGTGAAATAAAATAATAATAATAATGTAATAATAATAATAATACACAAAGCAAGTGATGCACAGTGCAATTACTCACCACCCACCGACCGATGCCCAGCCAGCCCCGAGCAGCGGCCCCCCCAGCCAGCTTTCCCCAGTTTATGTACTGAGCATGACGTCACATGGCATGGAATGTCCCTTTGGCCAGTTTGGGTCAGCTGTCCTGGCTGTGCCCCCTCCCAGCTTCTTGTGCACCTCCAGCCTTCTCAGTCGGTAGAGCATGGGAAGCTGAAAAGTCCTTGGCTAGTGTAAGCATTACCTAGCAACAACTAAAACATCGGTGTGTTATCAACTTTGTTCTCATCCTAAATCCAAAACACAGCACTGTACCAGCTACTAGGAAGGAAATAACTTGATCCCTGCCAAAACCAGGACAAATGCTTACACTAGTCAAGGACTTTTCAGCTTTCCGTGCTCTACCGACTGAGGAGGCTGCAGGTGCACAAGAAGCTAGGAGGGGGGCACAGCCAAACTGGCCAAAGGGACATTGCATATGATGTGACATCATGCTCAGTACATAAACTGGGGAAAGCTGGCCGGGGGGGCCGCTGCTCGGGGACTGGCTGGGCATTGGTCGGCGGGTGGTGAGCAATTGCACTGTGCATCTCTTGCTTTGTGTATTATTATTATTATTACTACTTTATTATTATTTTATTATTATTTTATTTCAATTATTAAACTGTTTTTATCTCAACCCACAGGTTTTTCTCACTTGTGCTCTTCCAGTTCTCTCCCCCATCCCACCCCAGGGGACACACTGAGTGAGCAGCTGTGTGGTGCTCAGTTGCCAACTGAGGTTAAACCACGACACTCGGTTTGGCTAGTTCCCTGCTCTTGTCTTTCCAATCTCTCTCCGTGTCTCCCCTACCTTTTTCTCATTCAAGAGCCATTGTCTACTGGTGATTTTGTGGGACACGTAAGTGTCCGATTCTCCACAGATCGTGACTCTGTTCAGACTCCTGTGCACCGTGGGGTCACTCAAGTTGCAAAGTCATTTAGCTGCAGGCTAGACTGGGAGTTTTGCTCCCAGCTGCTGCTGGGAGCAGCAGCCATCAAAGAGAAGAGGATTGCCCGGTCCTAGTAGCTTTCTACCCCAGACTGAGTCACTGAGGTATTTTCCTCCCTATTTGACTATAGTAAGTAACGGCAAGAGCTTGAGTCAAGGAATTGAGTGTTAAAACGATTTGCTATGCAAGTAATGTAGTTTGGACTCATGATTTTGCAGTGGTGTTTAAAGGAGAGGAGATTGTATGAGAGAGCGTCTTAGAATGGAAATAAAGTGGCCACAAGGTAATACACTTGTGCTGGGAGATTTGTCATGTGGAGAGCGTAAACACTTCTTGAGGACAAGGTAAAAAAAAAACAACTTATGTTAATGGGATAGAGCAATGCAAAAATTTATGGTGCTGAGCCTTGCAGTGACAGTGATATTAAAGAACCTCAAATGAGCTGCAAGATACATGAGTCTTCTGGTTAATGAATGATGGTGTTAACATGTCAAGGTATAGAGGGAAGGAGTGTTTGTGTCTTCCTTGAACACGTAAAAACTGTACCTGCTGATTTTTGGAGCTGCTTCTAATAATTTTCAGCTACTGTACCTTGACTGGGTTTTTGTGGTGTTTGCTGTGCCCATGATGTGACCAGAGTGTCAAGAAATAAACATTATCACCAGAGAACGGCAGCCCAGCAAATGCTCTGCACCATGCACCTTTGTATTATCTGCTGCTTCTGTCTCTGAACTCGCTTAGGACTCAAGGAAGGATAAGCGTACCTATGGCGCTTGCAGAGGAAGATCCAAGGGGCTGAAGAAGAGGATCACATTTTCTAATCTGGACATCTGGAAGAGGGAAAATGAGTTGTAGCCTTCTACTGAACACACCAGATCTTCAGCGAGTAGAAAGCAATTCAGTTAAGCGAAGTTAGTCAATGCATACAGACTTGCCCAAGAGGAAGGCTGAGGTTTTTCTGGAATTGGGTGTAAGTACAACTCCCCTATAAGTGACAGTAAAAATATGAGTTTGTTTCTTTTTATTTTTTAAAACAAAAAAGCTTCGAGCTGTTGTGTTTAAAGAGAAAACCTTGAAACCAGTATGATCAGAACCTTTAAGGATTTGTGAGGAATGCGTGTGTAAAACAGAAGCATCTAAGGGGATCATTTAACATTTCAGGATTTTAATCCTTCATAGTAGCAATACAGGCATTACCACTAGGTGCAAGGCTACAGTTTAGCAGTCATTGTGTAGTTTAAATGTCATGGAGGGGACTATGCTAATGGAGATGGCATATGTAGTTATTCCATATCTATGCTTTGGAAAATAAATATTTAATTTTAAGATTAGATATGTTCTGAGGAAAAGACAAAACCCAGTTGCATATTAAGATTTTGTATTTCAATTACTACTGAAACTTCTTCCCTGTAAACCATTTCTGTGGTAATCTTTCATCTTTTTCTTATGCTTTTGACATTTATTTTTAGAATACCATTAAATCTTTTTATATAAATATTAAAATTAATAACTTATTGTTCATTCCTTTGTTATAAATTTGATTGTCTTATTTGACCTATTTTAATAGGTCTTTTCCTCTTTTGGGAATGTTTAGTGACTTCTTGCAGCTGCCCCCTGATCAGGTGCCCTTTGGCCAGGGCTCGGGAGAGGCCTACACAGGAGCCATCCCCGAGCGCAGCAGTTTGCGTAGAAGGGGGACTCAGCTGGATTCGTACCACCATTAACTGTCTCGGGTTTGGTAGTGATGTGCCACAGAGCCGTTTGCCAAGAGGACAGCTTTAAACTAAGAGTGACGGGAGGGAAGGAGTAGCCAGCAGCCCTGTGAGGGAGTGACAGGCAGAGTGGGTCAACAGGCCACGGCCTGGGGTGATGTGACAGAAGGGTATCACAAAATCAACAAAACGGGCTCTCGCTTTGGAGGTGTGCCCGAAGACTGGAGAAAAGCAAATGTCACTCCTATCTTCAGAAAGGGCAAGAAGGAAGAAACAGGGAACTACAGGCCAGTCAGCCTCACCTCCGTCTCTGGGCAGGCAACTGGCCTGTAATCATGTATGTGTCTGCCATTGGTAGATCAGTTAGCAAACAATGCAATGGGCTGATAACAGCAAAGCATAAAGCATCGGTTTTGATATAGAGCTTTACAATCAAGAGCAGAAGATGAAGGAAACAGAGGGGCTTTAAGGTATGTCATTCCTTCTGTTGCATCCAAGTTGCGTTTTAAGGCTCCTCGTTGACACGTATTCAGGCAATGTTAAAGGGAACTCAGGAGAGGAACTGCTGGAGTGTGATTCCCTCATAGTGAAGAACAGGCCTTAAGATGTATGCTTTCCAATACGCAGTGTAGCTGCAGACTTTAAATACAATGTTCCCTGGGGGAGTAACAATAATGATAATATTAAAAATGGCTATAAATTTTTATATTAATGGAGAAAATATGAATAGCACTATGCTATTTATGAAAGCTTCTTTATTAATCACCATACTGAAAAGCACTTAGTTATCTAAGCACTAGCTTTACTCTTCTGGGGACTGTTGACGGGCCAGTATTGCTTTTACTCTTTGTTCATTCCTGTTGCTGCGAGATTTCCATGAGTAGGGGTGCAGGTGGGGTGACAGGATATACTTCACTGACCTTGGTGTCTGCAGGGTTGTTTCTCTCCCATTTTTTCCTCACACCTCTCTCTCACAGCTGCTGTGCAGTGTTTTTTTGTCCTTTCTTAAGTGGTATCACACAGATGCCACCAGCATCGCTGATGGGTTCATCTTTGGCCAATGGTAGGTTCGTTTTGGAGCCGGCTGGAACTGGCTCTGCCCGACACGGGGCAGCCCCTGGTCTCTTCTCACAGAAGATGCCCCTGCAGCCTCCAGCTGCAAACACCTTGCCACCTAAACCCAATACAAACATGTGAACGTATTTTGATATGCCAGTGCAATGCACATTTATTCACGCACTTTCTTGCTTTGACTAAAAAGAACGAATTTTTCTGTATTTAAGGCTGTTTTATAAGGTTAAATGTTCTTAACCGAATGTTAAATGCAGTAGCAGCTGCCAGTGTATATTGATCTGGATGCTGGAGATTAGTTTTAATTAGTTCTATTGCTGGTGTGCAGTTCAACGTTAATGGTACGGTGGTGTTCTTCGCACAGGGCTGAGCAGCTGGCTCTGCAGCCAGCACAGCCCCCTTGGCGCAGCATGCCTTGCTCCACTGTGCCTCACAAAAAAAGCAATGCTGGGAAAAACACAAGTTTTACATGGCATTTTAAGGTGCTGAGTCCACCTACATCCTCTCCCTTGTTTCAGTTGTGATTTCAGCAGCAACCAGCGTACCTCTTGTGGCAGTTTCTTCTGCTTTCACTGAACTGCAGCCCTTGTGAAATCCCATGGGATTATACGCATGGCATATTCTTCCACTTTACAAATAAGTAACTTTCCCTGTTACCTATGTCTTACTCCATGTGTCGTGAGCATGCAATCAGAGCTCATTAGAGGTTTTTGTCAAGTACGCTTTTAACAAATCAACATCCTGCTTTATAACACAGAGTATAGTTTGTGTTTGTTCTAAGGAAGGAAAGAAAACTTGAAAAAAAAAAAGAAAAAAAAAAAGGAAGGGGATTTTGTTTGTTTTCTTTTTCAGGAGTTTCAGTAACATGTAAGAAACTCCATAGTTAATCTCAGGAGAAAATTGTGTTTTGTGTGTAAAGTGGTTTGCAGGGAACAAAATACCTTTCTCAGTGATTGCCCACTAGTGTAATAATGCAGTAATCTGTGCTGTGTGAATTACCCTGAATAAGAGATTTATTGCACATAGTCCTTAAGGAGTGTGTTATTTAAACCCTGGGATTAGGGGACATGGTTTAAAACCTGAATAATTTATAAATTTTGCTAATCTATTAAATTAGTAATGTAATTTATAGAGTTTTCAAAGCTGTTACTTCTGTTTTCCTTATACCAATGGGGTTTCTCTGGGCCTAGATGGGCAAGAGGAAGTTCAGTGGGCTGGAAATCACCCTGATCGTCCTCTTCTGCCTGGTGGTGATCATAGCCTGTGTCCTCATTGGGCTTTTAGCATCAGGACAAACCGGAGTCAAAAATACAGGTAAGTACTTCCCATTGCTGCTGTAGGACCAGAGCGAAAACCCTTAGTGGGAACTGCTGATCTCTGCTTGCTGAGACTCTTGTAAATGCCACAGAGCTTCAGGAACTAACCACTGGCATCATTTCTGTCACTGTTTGAGTCAGACTTTTCAAGAACATGGATATTCAAGTGAAGAGACAGGAAAAAAAAATAACATAAAAAACCCCGAGCATTTCTCTGCTGTCCTTTGCAAAATCAATGTTTTTACTGTGGCTCTCAATGTTAATGTTATATTTTTCTTATAAACCAAAGGTGAACCATGGTCGTTCCTTCCTGCAGATAACATGAATAATGTTATCTGTTATAAATGTAAGAAATAAATAACATGTCTAGGAATTTATAGTCATAAAAAAACTTTTATCCTTTCCTCCAAAGACTGATCTTCAGTCTCTTTATTTTACATGATTTCAATACTTCTTAAGGTAAAAAAGACAACACTGAAAAAAAGAAAAGGGATCAGGGACACTATGTGGGAGCAGACATACTGTGTGGAAAAAAAGCCTATAACCATAAAAAACCTTTATTGGTACACTAGAAACCACTTGTCTTACAGGGATGTGATATAGAGCATGCTGCTTTACATACAGTTCCATTTTGTGTGAGTAATCCCATTTGCACACAGGGATTGAAGCAAAAATCTTGGAGGTGAAAATGACAGTAAAATAAAAATAATCGCTAATACACTACAAACACCTTAGTGTTTTAGTAAAGCTGCCCATACAGACTGATATCTGCATATTTTCTGCCTGTTTCAGTCTCAAGATGAGTAGGAGTCTGCCTGAGAAAAAAGTACAAGTGCGTATATTGCAGATAATGTAAACAGAGGAGTCCATGTATTTGTGTGTATCTCAGCCTGAGACAAGATTTCTACACTTCATAGTTCTCATCCGAACATATACAGTGTTCCAAAATATATGTAAAGTAACTTTCAGTGTTGGGAGAAACTGAAAACAACCATCGAGTACCCTTTTGTCAGCTAAAGTTGCCAAAAGGTCACCTTAAATTTGGTCTAACAAACCTGAAATCTAATGGAGCATCTTAATGGAGCTTTATGGTGCTTTTAGCTGATGTTCCAATTCACGCACCTGTGGAAGAACAGTATTTCAGTGGAAGGAGCATCCAAGAAAGCAGCAGCAAAGTACCATTTAAGAAAAAGAAAAGTCCTCCCAATTTTAATTTGTCATGTATTTTCACAAGAATCAATGCATAGTGAGCTACAGGGCTGGGAATATCCTAAGTTAGAACTATGTGTTAATGCTGGAAAATGCTTGAATTAGGCATTAGTTTTTAAAAGTCCAACACTTCTGTTGTTTAAATATGTGCAGATCACTGATCCTAAAACACACAGATTTGAAGTCCCCCATGAGCATGTGCGATCTTTCACTGGATCCGCAGCCTCCAATTTAAACTACAAAGTGGATGTGAAGCAGAACCCCTTTGGCATTGTGGTGACCAGAGTGAGCAACGGTAGAGTGCTGTAAGTAACGTTGGTGCTTTTTCTGAATAACACAGATGTCATTGGTTTTCTCTAAAAGCCCATGTCGCCACGCAAGCAATGTCTGTCCAAGATGCCATATGTGAGGTGCCCTCTTGGACGTGTAATCTACTTTTTCTCTTCTTTTGACTGATGGATGTTCTGCAAGGACTCTTGCGAGGCCTTTGGAAACAAATTCTGTGATATGGAGAGCTCTGTCTAAAAGGTTTTAGGTCTGGCTCTCTGTTCACTTCCCCCCGATACTAGGGAAATCTTTACAGCTACTTTGTTTCATCAATTCGGGGAACTTTTATGGTCTGAAGGACTCCTTGCCAGTGCTTCACATCGCATGGGAACACTCTTCCTTGCATCTTTTATCTTATTTGTCGCAGTCATGCTGAAGCCCTGAATCGCCAAAACCAGGTTGCCCTTTAGACCTATGATATCCAAGAACAGCCGGTGCAAGGCACTGATAAGCTGGTCGTGTAATGCTGGAAGTAAAATATTTGACGGACTCGTATATTGAATGCTTTCATGTCATTTAGGTTCTAAAAATAAATAAATAAAGCAAACCTACAAACCTAGCGGCATGGCTTTAAGACCCATTAGAAGGGGGAAGTGTCAGGATGAACATGCTTATCAAGTCAGTCCAAGAATGATCACCTGTCAGAGTACGAGGTCAGTTGAATGATCAATGCTTCAAGTTTAGTTAATTAGCAATTACTTTTGTGCTCTTATTAGTATTGTTTTCTTGCTTAGAATCCTCTATAATGATTGATTTGCAATTACAGAGAGCACAAAAGATGGACTTGGTATTCAGTAGTGCATGACTGATGAAACAGGTACATGGAAGGGGGAATAGTGAAATCTAGTTCAATAGAACCATGTTGAAACAGTGCTCTGGAAGATAGTGTATATTTTCCTTAGGCTTTTGTTTAATTTGATAAAAGTGGTTGCATTTTCTGTCTCTCAAGAAGAAAATTACCATCATGCTTGACTCTGAGTTTGAGTATCTCAAAGAAAGCTGTTAGAGTGGGATAAGGGCAGCCCCTCAGGGATAAATCCTTGCTGCATTTGTTTACACAAGATGAGTGCTTTTCCCCAACTCTCAAACAACCAAACAAAAGGAAGGCCTCTTTGGAAAAGGAAGAGTGGGAACCAATGTGTTATTCCAGCTCATTACAAAAATCCTAATTATCCAGACAGTTATAAAGCCTACAACCTTCCATCATCATTTGTCACACTTGAGCCCCCCAAAACAGTTAGAGTTCTGATTGACCTATTACCATCATCATTTGCAAGACAAGCTGAAAAATTGCCATTGTTTCATCAGAAAAAATCTAGTTCCAGTGCAGTTTGTGGGCAGATGGGCAAGGTAGTCCTTGGAATCATTAAAAGTGGGCAGAGATACATCAGATGAGGATTTGGCCTATGAAGCCTCTCTCAAGTGTCAGTATTTTTAACTTAAAAAAAAAAAAAAAGAAAAGGTAAATGAGCAGATTAAAATCGTAGCAAGCCCAGACTCCCTTATTTTTGTCTCTTGTTTGTGCAGTGTTTGTAATCGCTAGTGCACTGTGTCTTTATTAAATAGTTTAAGGACCTCTTTATGCGTAAAAGAACTTACTGATAATGACATACTGATCGTGATAAACGTCGTTACAGTCTACTAATACATCTGAAGTGATAAGGTCCCTTAAAATTAATGTGGCTGTGTTTGCGTAAGTCGAGAGAAAGTTGTGTTACTCTCCCCTATATGAATATCGTGACTATTAAAACTACATAAAGTGAGTAGATAAAAGCATATTCCTTTGAAATCGTGTATGGTGTTAATACACATCGAGGTAGTTTGCCGTCTCAAAGTAAGGCATTTTCTCTGCTTTCAAGGAAAGACTGCATTCCTGCAGATCCCTGTAAGCTCTTGGTTTAACGAAGCTGGAGATAACCTTCAAATCTGAGGGTCAGCTTCATTCCAATTGCTCTCTGCTTTAAATCTGGTTTAACTCACAATTACATTCTATTTATGATTATTTCATTTAAAAAGTGACGACTGATGGAAACTCAAACTACTTCTGGGTAGAGGTCAATTTTGATACATTTTCCAATTCGAAATGTTCAAAATCTTAGGAGAATGGAAGAGGAAAATGAACATGATTATGTACAAAAGGAATGAAATTTAATGTTTTGATTAATTCCATGAGTTGTGGGAGATCCTTGCCCAGGATGATATTTGGTGTTGCTTAGGAAATGCAGAGCGGTTCAACCATTCCTGTGCACTTGGCTGCTTAGGGAGATACTTAATTGTATCGCTAAGATAAACATGACCAAAACCCCAGCATTCTTGTCACAGGATAGAAAATGACCACATTTTGGTGGTGTTGCGGGCACACTCCTGGCTGTAGAAAAACATCCCTACGGATGGTCCCCTCCATCCATCAGGAGTGAGGATGCCTAAGATGCCCAATGGAGCCTTTCTGGCACCATCGGGGACCGCAGGTGGGGCCACAGCTTGAGGCATTTCTGGTCAAGGGAGTCTAGAGTCTGGTTCACTGTTAGGGCTGCGACAGCTCAGCAGAGATAAAGGAAGGAGGGCAAATCAGTGAGTCCATTGCCTTGCAGTAAGCTGCTCCTTGGTGCACCTTGCGGCAGGAATCGGGCTGCCCCCCGCTGCTCTCTGCCTCATCACCGCTCAGATTTCCCCACCGTTTCTTGAGTCCTTCCCGTAGAAACAAGGAGTGAAACCAGGATTTGCTTAAGTATTTAAGGCTCTCGTAATCCTTATTTGGAAGATGGATTGTTTGTCTGTAATGAAAGGAAATGGTGAAAGGTGCAAAATTAAATTAACAGAAGAAACTTTATTAATGAAGTTGACTTTTCCTGTGTGTTTTGCTAATAGAGGTAAAGGAGGAATATTGATCTCCAGCTTGTTCTGTTTGTACAGATATATACAGTAGTCTCTGTATCTATTTTCAACACCGCCAACTTCATGTTCCTTAAAAAGCTGAGCAGTTGCTTTATGCAGAATTTGCTACAGGAGATGTGATAGCCATCGAATGGGATTTGAACCATGCTAAGGATCACATTATCACTTTAGTCTGCGCTCATCTACGCTCGGTTTATTCGGGAGCTAGCATGTAGCCATAGTCTGCCTTTCCCTGTAGTCACTGGCCTAGCAGGACTCAAGAGTGGGTCTTGTCCATTCTCGCTGGCAAGCAAAAGCTGCAATTGATTTGCAAAATCTGATGGAGTGGATTATTTTTGTGTTTCTGCCCTCCCACAGAAATTTTCTATCTGCCCTGTTGCTGTGAGTGGCCACAGAGAGTGGATTCAGGATTCGGAACAACAGGTGCAGGGTGGGAAGCTTTGGTGGAAGAGGGCAGTGCAAACGTACCCCTGAAAACAGATGGGCCACTTGTATGGGAGGTTTCTATAGCATCAACGGGCACCGCTCACCTCGTCGTCTGTGCAAGAGTCGCTCTGCTCCAGCCCCGCACCGTCCCGCCTCCCTCTCCTTCAGGTCTCTGGTGGAGACCTGAACCTGTTATCCAGCTCTAACTGCAAGGAGTAGAAACAATTACTGGTAAAATACTTTATAAAAATTTTTTTAACTTGTTTCATCAGGTTTGATACCACCATAGGACCACTGCAGTATGCTGACCAGTTTTTACAGCTATCAATCAAACTACCTAGCAGCAACATTTATGGTGTGGGAGAGCACGTGCATAAGCAGTACCGGCACGATGTTAACTGGAAAACCTGGCCCATGTTCAGCAGGGATATTGGCCCCTCTGGAGTAAGGACTGGTTTTATTACGCTTCATTATTTGCGGATGACGTCTGGAATCCAAGCCTATTATGCAGTAGACACATTAATAATATCCACTGAGATTTTCCCTAAAGACTTTTCAGGCACTGCATGTTATTACTAAAAGCTAGATGGTACTCATGAAAGTTCCCTGATTTCTGATTTTTGTGTGGACGTGCAGTTGAAAACCAGTTGATAAGCATTAATATATGAGAGCCTTCAGTTTCTACTGATAAACAAAATAAACAACAATATGTGCTAATGCATTGCTGTGTGCAGCATTCAGTACAGATGACACATGCTTCTTCAGTGAACATCCTTGTAGCTCGGAAAATGATGGAAAAGTTCTCTTTAACAGCTGTCTCTTTACAAGATAAAATATGTTTGTCAGCAGTTATTTGTTCCTATAGTCTGTATGGCTGTCTCTTTATGAAATTATTTCCGGGGCACCCATTTGTCAATAATTAGAAGACTCTTGCATCTGCACAGAGACTTCCTTAGGCTTTGATCCAAGTTCTCTTAATAGTTGTGCACACCAGGTACACCCTGTTATGTGCATGAATAAAGGCGAATGACCATACTCATATTGGGATCTGTCATTACTCCGGAATCGCAACTCCCGCTCCGCCGTCGACACTGAACAAAGGGAAACTCCGACACAATGTTGCTCTGTCAGTTCCTCACTGCAGAGATACACTGAGTATATGTGAGTTAAAACCAGGTGAGGTGCCGATTCAAACAAGGATACTCATTTTCTGCTTGTTGCTTTTTCTGACTTTGTATTCCCAGAGACAGTCTTTTCTGTCTTTTTTGGACATGCGGAAAAATTTCTTTACTGAAAGAGTGGTTAAACATTGGAACAGGCTGCCCAGGGAAGTGGTGGAGTCACCATCTCTGGAGGTATTTAAAAGACGTGTGGATGAGACGCTTAGGGACATGGTTTAGTGGACATGGTGGTGTTGGGTCGATGGTTGGACTCGATGATCTTAGAGGTCTTTTCCAACCTCAATGATTCTATGATTCTATGATTCTGTACTTTGGGGATGTAAACAATCAAATCTTATTGCTATGTTCATTAATATCTTTTGCTTTGACTAGGGAAATATTTGCTAAAGCTTGTAAGCACTCACTTTAGCTAATGCTATGAAAAAAACGTTGAAAATCCTGTATGTCTAGTACATAATCAACACGTTATGGACATTTGGAGAAAGAAATCAATGTAGAGCATGAATGAAGGAATATTTGTTAACATGAATATTTTTTGTTTGTTTTTTTATTGGAGTTCCTAAAGTAATTTATTTATAACTAGCTAATGAGCCTCGAATAAACACCATTTGTCACTATTACCTCAGCTTCATAAAGCAACAATCCATTTGCTTTACTCTGAGAGAGCACTTCAGTGTTTTGCTGAAATTGGAGCTATACTAACAGAAGCTAGTGGGAGAGATGACCGTATGTAATTAGTAAATAATTTGGAATTCATACCCCTTACCTTGAGACATGTTCTCTGGGAGTTTTTTCTGAGAAGGGTTTGCAACGTTAGGTTGATATGTGGCAAGGTGAGCACTGTCTGTTCGAGCTCACTGGGGATGACAATGTTAGTGCTGGACATCATCATGAGCTAAGTTGTTATAATTAATTAGGCATCTAAAGATGCAGGTAGATACTTCTGCAAGTGAGCCATGAAGATTTGTATCTCCTTAAGCTGTCCCTCCTGTATTTGTGGCACTTGTCTGTTCTCCCCCATTAGCTAGGAAGGAGGAGTCGCAGAGAGGAAGGTCCCAGCTAAGAAAGCGGGAACACTAGAGTGCACCTGTAGGACAAGCATAAAAATTGCTGCTCCTCAGCCTCCTCCTCTGGCAGCATGCTGTTCCCGGCTCTGCTGGTGGGACACTCAGGGCCTCAAAAGGACCTGAGCTTCCTGCTTCTTGTCTAGATCCAACTGGAGTTATGACAACTGTAATTATATATCAGTAGCCCTATGTGTCACTGAAATAAACACACACATCACCCCACCCCCGCCTCTATTTCCTGTGTCTTCTGAGTCTTCTGCCTTTTCCGTGTTTTAAGTATGTTCTTTATTTTCTTTGCAAATTTGATAGCTGTGGGGGAATTTGACAGGAGAAACTAATTATGCACTGTCAAGATATAATTACTAGAGAAGGAGATGCAGAGTATGATTTGGCCCGGTGAAATGTCATGAAGCTCATTTTTGTTTTCAGGACCAAAATCTGAATTAGCTCACATTTGTCTCACTATAAACAAGCTCTATTATAGAAATAATCCCATTTATTTCCTCTCTCTACTAAATATTCATCTTATAAACTGCTTCTTCTTACTAATTAGTATGTGGAGGTTTGAAGATAGTTCTTACCAGAATGGCTCTACTGAGCGTAGACTCATTAAGTTAAACTAACAGTGAACAGAATCAAGTTAGGCTAATTTCAAATTGCTCAAGTTCTGTTTCTCATTCATTTGTTCTGAGTTTTCTTTTGCAGGGGAAGAAGCACAACTATTGCAACAATTGTTAAAAGTTCTAAGGTTTCTGTTGCTAATAATAATGTAAAAAAAAAATTAGGAAATAAAAAAAAGCAGCAAGGCACTCTCTTATTTCTATAGATTAGATGTAAAAATTATTACCTTGCAGGATTAATATAAATATAGATTAGATGTAAAATCTAATCTATGGTGAAAGGTGATGAAAGCACCTTTCAGGTTCTATTGTTCACTTGATGTGCTTGTATATTGCCCAGAAATAGTACTGCAACATATGCAGACTTGCCTGAAGATCCATCATATCTGCTTGCTTATGTTATCTACATATTTGGGGAAACTTTTTGTTTTAATTGACAATGTTCTCATAAAGGAGAGGAATGCCAGGAAAGAGAAAACAGAACAGTAGGAAGGTGTCAGGATTTTTGTTGTTGTTGTTTGCTATATTTTGAGAAGTTTGAAGTTCTACCTGGGATATATTTTGAAATATCCCAGAACAGATACTGTTATTAGATTTTAATCAGCTTACTTTTCC
Source organism: Aptenodytes patagonicus (assembly GCF_965638725.1). NCBI lineage: Eukaryota > Metazoa > Chordata > Aves > Sphenisciformes > Spheniscidae > Aptenodytes > Aptenodytes patagonicus. The sequence goes on from NC_134954.1 coordinate 20,457,995, forward strand.
TTTTTATCCTTTAAGGCAATGCATAACTTATATGGAGTTCAAACTTTCTTCCTGTGTTTGGAAGACAGCACTGGAGCCTCCTTTGGTGTTTTTCTAATGAATAGCAATGCCATGGGTAAGAAAGCTTTCTCTGTAGCTCTCAGCATTGCAGTTAAATATCTTTTTAAATGATCTGTGGGATTGGGATCAAAACTGAGCTGATGTAGATGTCCTTTTTTTTTAAATACTGTAACATGTAACATTTTAAAGAAAGTTGTCTCCAGATATCTGATGGCAGTCATTACTCTAAGCGTTTAGTAGTATTTTGCGTACACAATATAAGCACTGAGTAGCTCACAGTTAACTTGAAGCTTGTGATGGAATCCTGAAGGCCAGAAAGCTATCTGGAGCCTGTGCAGTAGGCTGAGTTAGTCAGTGAGTTAATAATTTTATGCACTGAACAAACTGAAACACATTATCCATCGGTGTACTAAATTCCACTCCCTTAGCAAAGCTGCATTTATGGAGGTGTTAGCAGTAATAGATGAATTCTTTTGCTATTTGTGTGTTGTCATGAAGTATGTAAAGCTCAAGAGTAGAAAACATCACAAAGCAAAGATGTGTCAAACCAGCAACCAAGAGTAGCATTTTGTTTTGGTAGTAGTAATACTGGCCTTAGTGCAAACATTAAAGAGAAAAAAAGGCTTGAAAGTCATGAATGTGCATTAAAGAAAAGATTGGAAGTAGCCAGAATCAAAATGTGCTTTAAAAGTGATATTTGTAGTCCTTTACTGAAGATATTCTTGATAAGCTCATGTTTTCCAAGACACTTTATATGGATGCAGTGCAGAAGTAGGGGAAACAGTATGATGTCCACAGTCTATGAATATTCCATGGCCATATCAAAAGTAAGGAATGTGTCTTAAAATATTTACAAAAAGGTTTCAGAACAGTACGTGGCCTCCATTTTCCAAAACAACAAGAATTTTCACTTCCAAATTAATCCCCTTTAGGAAAACACCTTTTTTTCCAGTTATTGATTTTTGGTTTAAGCCACTTACATTGATTACTGTGGCTGTGTGTGTATGGTGAGATAAATGTGGGTAACAAACATATTATCGTATATATCCCAAGCTAACTGTTACTTCTAGTAATTTTTAAACACTAGTGATCGATGTGAAACACTTCGGTGTTCTCCCTAGAATTTCAAATGAAATAGAGACATCCATTTATAAGGGGAATAACCAAATTCCTTTCCATGATTTAAATTTGTATGACTCTCGAGCTTTTTTTCTAATGTATGCATATTAGCACCCAAGAGGAAGGTAAAGGTTTGGAAGAAATAGAATGATGGGCAGTGTTAACTAGTAGTCAGTTTAATTTTTTATAGAACATAGTTGAATTTGAAAGAAGAAAGGTACAAACGTGTTGAATGGCTCAGTCACTCTGGCTAGCAATGAAGGTTGAATTAATACATCTCTGGAAACTAGAAGTTTTGTGTAGGGATTAGAGGTGCAGCGTACTGCACATCCAACACATTCTGTTTTTATTTAAAGATTGGAGCAGATATTTGTGGTTTCTTTGACAACACCACAGAAGAACTTTGCAGACGATGGATGCAAGTAGGAGCATTTTACCCATTTTCCAGGAATCACAATTGTGAAGGATTCATAGTAAGTTGTGCTTTCTCTTACAAAATGCTTTGTGTTACACTACCACATTCCCTTTAATGGTATCACTAGTAATCATTACTGTCACTGATGATTATGTAGCTGACTGGTTTGAAAATGGCAGAACTTTAAGCTCTTTTTATGAAATCTGAGAGGTTCAGCTTCATAAGGGTTAATTGCATATAATTGAGACTACACTTATTTGGCAACAGTTTCATGACCGTAGGTTGTGCCTATCACCAAGGGCAAGCACTCAGTGCTGTGTGACCCATCAGACTGACTCTTAGGAACCCTTTGGCATGCACCTGACTGCATGCCAGGATGAAACCCGGGCTAACCCTGATGCACCCTCAGTCCAGATGGGCAAGGAGGGATGCGCAGTGCAAAACACGGTGAGCCTGGAGGAGCAGGACCTCAGGCCACACCACCCAGAAGGCAAACACCATGCAGATGTGCACCACTGAATTTCTGCCTCTCTGAAACAGCAGCCACTTTTCTCATGTTTGGCAGAGTGTTTTCTGCATGCTGAAAATAATAATCATCTGATATTTGTTTTCAGCCTCAGGATCCGGCTGTGTTTGGACCTGATTCAGTCTTGGTGAAAACCTCCAAGTATTACTTGAACATTCGCTACACTTTGCTGCCCTACCTGTACACACTCTTTTATAAAGCTCATACTCAAGGAGACACAGTTGTACGGCCAGTTTTGCATGAGTAAGTTTAGTCATCAGCCTTTGTGATAGTTTTATGAGGAATAAAAAAATCAGACACATTAAATGTTGTTACGGACTATCTAAACAAATACAGCCTGTGAAAATGCACGTTGGAATATATATAGACAACTTCTCAATTCATGAAATACCATTTTAGAGTAATCAGAAGAATAAGCAGAAACCATCTGTAATTTCTGCATATATGCATATATTATTGTCGGTCACTCTTATGAGTTGCTATGAGATGCTATTGTCAGCTGATCAAATTATTCTCCACCATCATATATATATACACATTAGAATATATGTTTCCTTGCCTGGAAACTCTTGAATAAGCCGTGTCAAGAACACACGCACACCTACACTTTCACACATGTGTAGAGAATACTAACTAAACTAGTAAGACCTTACCTTCTCATCTTCAGATTGCCTCAGATTAAAACAAAAAAAAAGAGGGCAATTTTGATCTGGCGTTCTTCAGTCATGATTCTAGACAATCAGTACCCTGAAATATGGGGATTGCTGATGATGGTATAGTTCATAAAAAACCAGTTACTGCTATATCCTTCCCACTTGCCCAGGTTCTACTCTGATGAAGTGACGTGGAGTGTCGATAGGCAGTTCCTGTGGGGCCCTGGGCTGCTTATTTCCCCTGTACTTGACCCGGTAGGTTTGGCTGTTTTGGTATCGATCTCATAACCAGTTCATGGGGCGCAGGGACGTGTTGAGTCACCAGTCCAGCTCTTTTCTCTGGCAGGGGGCTGCAGCATAAAAACCCCAAGATACGCTATGCCCGTCACTCCTTTATTGCTCTGATCGAAACCACCTTCCAGTTCTGAGCCTTTGTTGTTCGGTCTTGTGACGATTCTGTTATTCAGCTTAAAGGTTATAGCTCCTCTACTATATCTGCATTTCCTGCTGAAATCACACTCTCCCTCCTTTTTTATGCTGAACAAGCTGAACCGCAAAAATAGGCTCTGCCGTTTCCCTGAGGATCCCAGGAAATTTGCTCTGGTCCTATTCTAGTCTGAACTCTTCTGTCTCGACCAGACCTGTAAACTCTCTTGGCAAAGAGATTGCAGAGGGCCTTGTTTATTAGCATCAACACAGCTCTATCTCCAGTGCAAACATGTTTTTTGCTGGATCCTTAGATTATGTTCCTTTTTTCATGGGTACATCGCGTTACTTGTTGATGGGTTCCTGACAAGCCTAGGTTTTGCTTCTTTTTTCTTCCCCCTCCCCCCCCTTCATTTATTGCTTCCAGTGAGAGAGCCCACAGCATTTTTTTATCGCTGCCGAAATGGAAAATCTTGCACTTTGTGCTATTAAATCCCACTCCTATTTTCCAGTCCTCTAGGGAGTCTAAGTCATCTGGTCCAATATTCTGATTCACCTCAGCTTTGTATCGTCTCTGCATTTCATTCAGAATCAGCTTCTCTTGCTGCATTTCAGCTTGTCTGAGATGCAGCAAGGAAACAAATAGCTCGTGGCTTATTCTGTGGCAGAGTCTTGTAAATAATGATTGTTAACGCCAGTAACACATATGTCATGGAGAAACACAACGTATTTGTTAAATACATAAAATGAAAGCAAGAATCTGCTGTCTTCCTTTCAGGACATCACCATAAAACCCATTAAAGAAAACAGTGAAGAGGAGAAGTATCAATGATTTTCTCAATGTGAACTTTAGTTTTATTGGAAAATTTAGTTTATTCGATTAAGTTGCCTTCAGATATGAAAGTCGTTTCTTCGTTCACCTTTCAGGGTGTGGATGCAATTCAAGCATATATTCCTGATGCAGTATGGTACGAGTATGATACAGTAGGTAAATGCAGAGGATACTATGGGGAGATTTTCTAAATGGCTATGTGACAAAATAAGATTGTCAGCCCTGCTTTGCTGACAGAGACCTAAAGTAAAGCCCACAGGAAGGAAAATGGTGAGACAAGGGATGAAGGGTGGTGGGTTAAGTGCACAACTCAACGCCTCAAGAAAGGACACAGAGGCGTGGAATATAGCACAGGAGATGGGAAGACAGATTGAGCGGGAACTTTAGCAAAGACCATGTCTGAAATAAAATAAAACAGAATAATTCTAATTCTAATACACGAGAGTTTGCAATTATTGTTTACTAATCTCATTTCTGCAAACAAGTTTCCCGCTGCTGTGATGATCCTTTTGATGGGTGAAAAAGGACATTGTTTGTGTCAGATTCCCATATTCACGTCAGAGTCCCAACAGGACTTGCTCTCTGCATTGACTGAGCCAAAACTGAATAGTGAGAGATGTTGATTTATGACATTAGATCATATTGATATGCAGTTGTTTTACGCTATGTGCCCATTGGCACATAGATGTTTACATAACTTCAGCCTTTTCTAAAAGGAAGCATTAAGATGAAACTCAGGACTTAAGAAGAAGTTCACAGCGGCGAGTAATGCAACGTGCCCGTTCTCTTTTACATCCCTGTCAATAAGGGGGCAAAAATCTCAGTGAGAAAACAATGGACCAACATGTACCTGCCAGCAGACAAACTGGGACTTCATTTGAGAGGAGGCTATATTTACCCTACTCAACAACCAGCTAACACAACAGTTGCAAGGTATGCTTCAAACCCAAACGCTTTTATGGTTTTGGTTTTGGTTTTTTTTTTCAAGACTGGGCTGAGGACTTTCAAATCAGTAGCGGTCCATTGTAATTAGCATTTTCACCTTGAAATATGGGAACAACCGTGAGCCGCACCTCACTTCCGCAGCTCCTGAAATTACAGGTTCGGTGATTAATTACAGGTTTATTTGCACAGCATTTTGTAAACTTGCCATGCATTTTAGTCTGTTTACATGAAAATGAAAGGCAACCAAGGACTAGTATCTAAGACACTTCTCAAAGTATTGCAACCCTGTTGAGTGTCTCGTTCTTGACATGAACATGAAGGATGTATTAAGACTGTTTCGATACTTGTTATACATGTAAGACCGAAAGTCTCTCTTTCCACAGCCGCAAGAATCCAATGGGACTTATAATTGCCCTGGATGACAACAATACAGCTTCTGGGGACTTGTTCTGGGATGATGGAGAATCTACAGGTGAGCAGTTATCAATAGTGAAATAAGTATGATTAACAAGGCATTAATACGTACAAGTTTCAATCTTCCTGCTGCTTTCATGGAGCAAGAATAAGACATTGTTGTAACACGCTATAAATACCTGCTCGTATGTCAATACTTTTGCATCACTTTTAAGTGGGAAACTGTAACTCTCATTAGTTTATTTTTTTCTTGTTCAGGTTTCACTGTAGCCTTAAATATGTGAAGGGGTTTGGTACATTGGCATGCTGACTGTTAAGCCATGCTGTCAAGATTGAAATATATTCTGGTATATATCCAAATTAGTTTCAACGGGTGCAAGAACGCACATAATTAGTGTTCAACACTAAGAAGTGGTAGAAGATGAAAAACTAGCACTGTTATTAACTCTCTGGAATTATTTAAATTGCTTGTGAAAACAGTAGAAATTTTGTTAACTCAAAAATACGGTGTTGGAGCCAACGGGGTTTTTTGCCATCTGTTTTCCACAGCATACGGGTGCGTAAGCACACGAGTGAGCGTGTACGGGCCATATTTGTCATGTTGCCAACCTTGCCTTTAGTAAAGCTGCCGGAGAACTTGTTTCCCCCTGGGATAGTCACTACGATTATGCCAAGGCCTGTCAACCTCATCTGTTGTGATGCACTGGCATCGATGCTACTTACCTCACCGGTTTTTTTTCTGTCAAACAATTTACAACACACATACCTTTTTTGCTTAGGGTAAGATTAAGGTTGCAACTTAATTCTGCACAAGTTAAAATTTAAAAAAAAACCCCAACAAGCGAACAACCACAACACAAACCTTTTAATATAAAGTTAAATTTATTTTGGCTTTCAGTAAAGTTAATGCTTTTGGAATACATGCATGTCTAAGGAAAGCAGGGTTCATTCTAGCGCAATGGAAAGAACCTTTCCATTATATAGCCATAGGTATTTTCTTCATTTTAATCTGGAGATGAAGGAAATTTTGACAAATGAAGTATCTTGAACTGTGGGATTTTCTGTGGGATTTCTGAGGATTTAGTTAGGCATCTTGTTTCCATTAAACTAAAAGGATTTGGGGTACTTAAATCCTTTAGGAAGCTTTTGCAGCCTTTGTCCTTCATTATATACTTTTTAGAAAACTCAGCAGGCAGTTCAAAGGGTTATTCTGAAATGATTTTTTGAAGAACTTTTGTGAAATACTCAAGCTTGTATTAAAATGATTTAAGGACTCGTATTTGACAGACTTTATTGTTTTATTTGCAATGAACCATAACATTCAGAGCTAAGGACTTTGGTTGATGGCATATGCCAGTTAATACTGTTGCATTTCAAGTAGACCCGATCTTCTCCAATTCATGTCCTACTGTATCCATAGACCGCTGTCAGTGGCAAAAGTGTCAGAGTTGTCTTTAGCTACGCTGGAATAAAATGCAGGTTAGAAAAGAGGAAAAACTGCAACAGTAAGAATGTGCAGATAAAAATGAAGTTGGAGTAGTATTACCATTGAGGTAAAAATAAATAATGCTACAATATTATGTGCATGTTTAATTTATAATCCTGAAAATTAGGTCCACATCCTGCAGACAGTTGTTTATGGAGGTATTTTGTCTAACCATGCAGGTCCACATGTGGTATCCAAATTGGTGCATTCTTACCTCTGTCTTCTGATACACCTAACCACCTTCTTCTAGGTACTTAAGCGATCCAGTTTCTCTGGCTTCTCCTCCAGTTGCTAAAAGCTACCTTTATCCTTAGTCACAATCTATTTGTTTCACTTGTGCAGGGCCCAGGGCTCTGACTAAATTTCCATGAAAGCAAGCAACTCTTGGGATTCAAAACTTCATTCCCCCTTTCCTAATTGCATAACTACCTTGTCCTCTACTGGATGTCACTGTCCTTCTAACAAAAGCAGCAGAAGGAAAAATGTGATTATGTTTCACTTCCCATGCCTCAGCTGACACTGTGAGGTTTCACCCCGGGAGAAGTTCGGGACAGGCAGCTGGAGGAGACAAGGCTAGGAAACACTGACTCCGTTGACGGGACCACCTCTGTCAAAGCCTTCAGCTTCACTCACTGTCTCCTTGATGTACCAAACTCCCCATTAGATATTTCCTAGTAGGACCCGTACGTCAGAAATCTCAGCTCAGAAGTCTGTAGTCTGAAGGGTTTCTGCACCCTGCAGGAGAAGATGGTGGTGGAGGTTATTATGCAGTCTGTTAGTGGGACAACTACAGAAAATGCCAAAAAGTAAGATACTTGTTCTCCAGAGGAAAAGTGGTGCCAATATTAGGAAATTAATTGGAAAGAAAAAAAAGTTAGAAAACTTTATGCGTTTAACCTGTATAACTCCCTTTTGTTATTTTAAGTATACCAAACGTATCTCTCAGAAAAACTTTCAAGCCTCTACTGTTTTAAATTTTGTGGAAGTTTGGGATGCTTTTAAGAAATAGAGCTGTGATTTGGCTCATTATTGCCGCCATAAATATTGAAGGCCTTGGGTGGTTGCTATATGACAGCTATATGTACTCCTTTGTCAAGGCCTAAAATAATGAAGTTATTATTGTACTCACTTCTGTTGAGAAACAAAACAATAAAACATCTTATGACGTTATTTCCTGCCCAAAACTTACAGGTTGCAGTCTTTTCAGGGAAACTGTTTACAATTGGCTTGCAATGGTAGTATTCTTCTTTTTGTACATGGAACAAAAAATGCCAGGTTGACTCAACTTTTGCATTTCTGTTTGTGTTATTTCCGCTCTTATGGTTCTGTGGCATAGATTATCAATATTATTGTCATTTTTGCATGAAAAGTACTTATTTAGGTTATTTTAAAGGATTAACTTTGAGCCATACATCTGCATTTAAGAGAAGATAAGAAGGAACAACAGTAAAATAAAAAATTAGTACATTTTAGAAAAGCTAATTTCAATGCATTTTTGGAAAAATTTGGAACATTAGGTCTCCTGGGAGACTGGCCTAAGGACAAAAGAAGAAGAGAAATTTCAGTTCCTCAAAGAAACATTAGTAAATATTTGAGTTGCTCAGTGCAGCCTCTGAACGCAGTAGTGATAATAATTAGGAATTTATTGGTCTCTAGCAGTGGCACGGTCCTGTTTTCAATGCTGTTCCCTTCTGCACTGCAAGTGTAACTTCTTTCTTTACCTTTTAGGTACAGTTGAGAGTAAAGCCTACGTTTACTATGAGTTTACAGTTTCCAGTGTAAGTATTTTCTTTAAAATGTTCTTATTTTCATTTTCAATTTTTATTAATATTCTCTTCAAAGGGCATTCTTTTCTCCCTCCTTCTTCTCCTATAATATTTACTGAGAAGCAAAGTATTTGACAAAGTCAAAGCGGAGTCACGTTCAAAATACTGTAATTTAACTGGGATGAAAATCTGCTATTTGTCTTTTCCTCTCCCAGTTGATATAAGTATCTAGACAACTCCTGCTTCCTTTCACATGACAAACTCAGCAGCAATATTTATTGAGCAAGAGAACTGTAAAGCATCAGTGGCAGTTAAAACAGAGTCAGAAAGGAGGTGAATGCAGTGTTTGGGATTCTCAAAATATTGGAAATGTGAAAAAAGTCTCTGTACACTGTAAAAATATAGCTGACTGTTTCCAAAGAGTGAGAGGGAAACCTATGCCTTGTCTGAACCCACGGAATCTACTTCACGACTAAGTTTTAGTTTTTAATTTTTTTTAACTGAAACTGTGTTGGCAAGGTTAATTTATGGCAGAGTGAAGTCCAGATAGTGTTTCTATTTAATATTGAACGGAGCGATCATATGATGAGGATCCCAAGTAATATGATAACACAATTTTTATTATAATAATAATAATAATAATAATAATAATAATAATAATAATAATAATAATATCTGTTAAAGGCATTCTTTCCCTTGCCATGGTGAAACAGCAGGGCAACAACTGAGAGAGAATGCATAGAAACATGGGAGTGGAAGCAAAGGACTAGAAGGTGGAAGCACATGGATTAATTATTTTTTCAGTCATAGGTAATCATATAATCATTTGTAGATAAGAAACCTCAGTTACTGTTGGAGTTTGAAACTCTTTTAGCCAGATCATCAGTTGACTGTAATGATGTTGAATTAAAAATGAACATAAACTTTCACGTGGAGAGTAATAAGAAAGTTATACACTGACATATATGACAGCCATGGTACAGTTCCACTCTTTGGACTCTTAGTCTAATAATAACTAATGCAGTTGAATAGGAACTGGTATTTTTATATCAGGAAAAGTGAATATGAACCTTCACTTGTTAGATCCCGGTGAGATCACAGCTGAGTAGAGGTTATCTGCCCTGTCACAGACACGTGTCAGCCTTTCCTTATTTCCGAAACAAGCAAAAAAAGGAAGCTGAAACACAACTATGAAGCATATTGTATATATGTTAGAAAAGCACTATTGTGAGAACAACAAGCGGGGCAATAATTAATACGTGAGGAAAAAGGTATTGGCTTACTTTATGCTACAATATGAAAATGTAATTAGAAAAAAATGTTAAATCAGGAGGATTTTTGGCAGATTTTTTTCATAAGAATATGATCACTGTATTATTTTTCAGAATGTTCTACAAATGAATGCTATAAACAGCAATTATGCTGATCCAAACAACTTGAAATTTGAAGAAATCAAGATATTGGGAGCGCTCCAGGAAATAACGGCAGTTACTGTATCTCAGAACAATGTTGTGGAAAATGGTCTACTTAATATCACCTATTATCCTCTAGAAAAGGTAAAACAATAACAGGAAAATGGGAAGTAAACATCTTTGAAATTGCATCACCTTTATTTTATATATTGCCAAGGACACTACTCAGTACTAATGTTGTTTCAACAGAATACATCGTGTATTTTATTACAGAACAAAAGTACAATTGCATTCAACCCAGCTGCATAGAAAGTGCACCTAAGCTCTGCTCTCAGACGCTCAGTGCAACAGAAAGTTTAGTTATGCAGTTATTCATGTAGCAGCATTTAATTTCTAAGAGGAGGAATAGCTTTGTGATTTTGTTTGATATTGGAGGAAGATACAAATTATTTATGTTTTGGATGAGTATTTGTGCATTGATTTTTTTAAAACAAAATCAAGCGCGCTGTTTAAACCTCCCTTATCATGTCATACAGAGCTTTTCACACCACGAATACAGGAAAGCAGCAACACAGTGCATTTATGTGCAAAGCAAGCGAACGTGCTGCTGCTAGTGGGAAGCTTTCATGAAAGTGCTTTCCCACACTAAGGACAGTGCTGGCATTGCTTTGAACTTGCATTGTACACCCTCCTTAATTATTACAAGTGCCTGAGTTACCTGTTATGTTATCTCTGAATCAAAATAAAAATATTTTAACTTTTTCTTAACTCTTGCATTCATATTTCAAAACGTGAAGGAGCTGTGCCCTTATCTTTATTCCTGTTTGTTTCCAAAGAAGCTGTGGGATTGACTCCGTTTTTTTAGATTCTTAATTTTTTAGATTTTGTCTGTAAGAATATCAGTTGTGTGTTATTTGTTGTTTGTAAAAGTGAGACTATATCAAAAGTTACAGGACAGATTTTTCTGTGAGTTGTCACATAAAAATGTATTGTTCCTGAGGACCGGCATCTCTGCTGACTGAAGAAAAGATGGATTTGATGTGGGATTTAATAACTGTTTATTGTTTAATGTTTATAGGTTGCTCATATAACAGGACTTCAGCTTGAACTGGGAAAATCTTACACAGTAAAATGGACTCAAAAGCTGAGTGTCAATGAAAGGTTTAATTGTTATCCCAGTCCCAATCCAACACAAGAAAGATGTGAAAAACTTGGCTGTGTTTGGGAAGTAAGCAAAAATCATTTCTCTAAACTAATGAGACAGAAAGGTTTCCAGAATCATAGCTTTCTCTTTATAGTTGTTACAGTGGAAAAAGTCGTCTGGCAGATTTGTCAGATTTAAATAAAATGGGGGCACAGACAGCTGCAGGCCTGTACTAGAAGGTTTTATTTACCTCACTAAAACTAAGGCAGCTGGCAACCGTGTAAGCTCTTCCAAAGTATATCAGAAATTGAGGAAAAATGTGCTATTTTTTTGAAAGGTGGAAAGAAATAATACCAGAGTTATGAAAAAATAGAATAGACTTGAGATCTGCATCTTCAGCTACCTCTTCTGCCTCACTGGCACCGTGGCCTGCAAGGCTTATCCCCTTTGTCTCACCTTCATAGTCACTGAAGCACATTTTAAGTCAAACCGATTCCTCTGGATCTCAGTTTGAGAAGAAATCCTTGAATCCCCCAGAAATTTTGATTCATATGTGAACTTAATTGTTTATCTCCATGTCGAGGAGGTATATCCAAATCATAATCCCCAACATGCACTTCTTTACCACATAGCTTTATTTATTAGCATCCCATGGCTATAAGCACACGGGAGCAGCGAGCCCTGGCAGGGTTGAACTTTAGACGGTCCCTCCAACTAAATTGCTCCATGCTCCTCTAAATCTAAGTTTTACAGCTTGGACACATCTCCGAGGCATGAACACCAAAATTCTCTGCTAGCTACTCTTGAATCAGCAACAGCTGAAGTGGTTGGTGGACTGTGCTGATTTTGTTGCACTCTTAGGAATATTTTTTTGTAATTTTGGATATTTGGAAATGGCTTTTCATGTGAAATCGAACTCTGGTCCTGTTATGGACTGGGTATGTTTTGAACACTTGTTGAAAGGCGCTTTGAATTTGGTGACGACAGGTGAATAAATATTCATTAGCAATTAAGATGTGCAGAGCAGGCATAGTTTCATTTGAACAACTAGGCAGGATTGACGGTACGTATCCAGAGGTGGAAGGCTAATGCATTAACCTACATCAGCGCATCTAACCTCGGAATACCTAGTTTGAGTGTTTACGTTCAGCTGTAGCAGGAAACCGAAAGTAATTTTGATCTTGCTGTCAGGAGATCTTAGATAAATAGAATGTAATTCTCAGTGGATATTTTAAGGATAATTCGTGTGAATAAAGCCAATGGAAAGGTCTCGTCTGATGTTGCCTGAATATCTAATGAGTCTTGGGTACATCCCTTTATTATCCTCTCATTAGCATTTATCTATGCAGTAAAATACTGGAATACTTTCTTAGCTTGGCTTTATTTAATACTGTTGTAAAGTAGTACTAATTAGCAACTATTTAGTAATGGTTTATTAAAGTACTCCTGTTGCTTACTGTTGTATTCAGTTATAACGAACAGTTTCTCAGAAATTGTCAGGAAGTTAATATTCAGACACAGACCTTACCCCCTGCCCCACCAAGTTTTTTCTTTATATGGATGATGTGGCAGCGTTTACAAAGATTTGCAGTATCTTCCCGATTAGCATATGCTCTGTATATATAGTCTCAGTATTTTCAAAATCTGTAGCAAATGAATATTCTGTGTCTGCATTCTTATGGCCAAAACTTTCATCAGTTTATTGAACAAGCCTGAGATATCTTTCTTTTCATTCTAATATCTTCAATTCTTCAATTCAGTTAGAAGCGGAGTTCTGATGTTCAGAAGTTCGAGCAGCAGTGCTATAGCTCTTGCAGTTGGTATTATTTCAGTCACGTTACTGCTCAGTTAACACAGTGATCTCGCCCGCGGTGCAAGCAGGGCGGTATGAACCTGAGCTGCTGGAAAGGATGGGCAGGAGAAGGTGAGGTGGGTCTGTGCAGGTCTGAGCTGAAGCTGTGCTTCACTGCAATAAATACCTTCTGCAACTGAACTAGCTAGAAGAAAAAAAAACAGAACAGTTCAAGCATGTCTACACCTGCAGCTGCATCGCTGACTGTCTCGGGACAAGCAGGCAAAGTCTTTATTTTGAGTTTAGCAGCTTTAAAATCACTGACCCTGAGCAGGCACAATTTTCAAGGTACCTTTTAAAGACAGTTAACCCACGTCTGATACTAAAGAATCTTCTTGCTCACCTAGCTGGGGAGCGATTCTTGCTATACCAGTTCTGAGGGCTTCATCCATATGAATGTTATGTTGTGCAAGCTTAATTGCTGACCTGCATTATGAAATAAGATGGCCATGGTGCTATTTCTCATACAGTTTAATTTGGATATAATTACTCGCCATCGAGTGTTTCCTTGTCCCAACACATTCAAGCACAACATGTTGCCTTTTCAGCAGAGGCTTCTATAATGAGACAGCCACCAAGGCTGTCCCGGGGCAATGCTCTGCATTGTAAACGAGAGCAGTCAGTCAAAAGACACCGCTCGGGTGTTCATTCACAGGGCAGAATGGAGAACAGGTCTGAACATTTTGATCAGCTGTTGGGAACAGTAATTACTCAGTGATAGTCTCAATAATTACTGTAATTAAAATATAAAATACTTTTTGTTTCTCGGTTTTGCTGGGATAGCCGGGTTTACTCCTAACATTGATATTGTTTTGGCCTTACGCTATACATCTAGTGAGGGAAAATGAATACAGTTTCTTAACAATGTTAATTTAAGAAGGGCTCGATTATGTCCCCTATTTAAAACAAATTTAGTAGTAGTGAAAAGGGGAAACAGTGACTTTTAAAATGCCAGCTGTGTGCATAAGGCTTTGCTCTTAAGAATGTACTTTCTCAGTTCCAAGGCAAACGTCGTTATCTGTTCCTTACTGAATAGTATCCCAGACTGCTTTTGATAACACCTGATCTAATGATAATATATCTGTGCTGTGTCATTTCCAATTCAACAAGTAAGCAAGGAAACAGTGTTCTTTATAGGTCTTAACGACCTTAAAGCCCTTGGTAACTTTGATATTACCATAAAGAAAGAAAATATCAAGGCTGCTTGAATTCTTGACTGAGTGGATGTTATATTTGGCAGCATGCCATGGCAGCGCTGCCAGTCAAGGCAGGAGTGAAATTGCTGACAGGACAGGAAGGAATGTCAGATACCTCTGCTGTCAGACAAATCACATGTGATTTGAGCTTATACAGATATTCTTGCACTTGAAATTTATAGAAAAATGTGAGTTTAAAAAAAAATATATTTATGTGTGTATATATCTATCAGCTCCCAATTTATTCTTTGGTACTAACTGAAGGAGTAATTGTGCAACCGAAGACGTGTTGCAACAATAATTTATTCTAATACTAAACATCCAAACCAGAAGATCGCTTGCATGCAAAACTCACAAAAGCCTGTAACTTAAAAGTGAACAGCAATTTTTTATGCAGCAATGTAATTTCGGCTCTCCATGCGTTAGACAGAGGGAGCTTCTGGATAGTGGCTTAACGCTATTTTTCCATAATGAGACTTTTGCATAGCCTTGAAAGCCAGAACCCTTAGTAGTGAATACAGTAACCATTTGGAGATGAATTCAGGCTTTGTGACATGGGTAATTGCTTTTCATGGACACAGCTGTGGCTTAGTCCTGAAGCAGAGAACTGGCACCTCGAGTCAGCAAAACACTCAGGCCGTGCTCATCCTTGAGCAGTTCTGCGCATGACATACGTACACTTTCTTTACATTTCAAATTTTATCTGCAATTTCCAAGGCATTGCAGAAGTAGGGTAAAGCAAGCAGAGGCTGAAAATGTTTGATAGTACGTTACAAAGAAATAGAAGATACTGGAAAACTTACTGTTTGTCTTGGAAGCAATAATTACAGCACATTAGTCTAGTTTAATTACCACGGTAATTTAAGTGACTTGTGTATTTTTGCTGTAATTATAGTGTCACTAAAGCTGCAAATCCTGTAGAAAAATAAATAAATAGTGCCTTATTGAAGCAGCTGTTTAGGCAATTATTGCGGAGCTAGCATTGGAGAGCAGTGCGATTTAATCAGTGTAGCTTTCTAACTAGTATTGCGGTTTAGTATTTTGCTGTAATGATTCACAGTACGTGTGCACAGCTGCAAAGGAATTATTTTAAGGAAGTGGAGCAGTAATGCATCCGTGCAGGTCACATAGCATAGAGCAACAGCATATGTTGCAAAGAACGGTGCTCATATCCTTGGCGGAGCAACCAGAAAGCATAAATTCCCCCCAACTCAGCTAATTTTTTTTTTTTTTCCCTAAAGCTTACTTGGTTGCATTTGCAGGTACTTTGTGGCAATGGCCAAGGCTTTATATAAGAAAATTAAGGGTTTTTTTAATTATTTGAGGAATGGGGTTAATTGTTGTATATGTATTATCTATGTAACCATTAGCACACCAAAGGGGGGAAAATGTAATGAATTATTTTTCCTTTCAGGTATGATGGAGTTCAGTCTCTTTGGAATATCTTATGTAAGCTAATGAGTAATTACCTTACATTTAATTATCTTCATGCTGTACATGAATTTATAGTATTCCAGTCGGATCATTTTAAAAATTTCAGACAGGGGCTGATATCTGTGGCTTCTTCAAAGACTCGGAGTATCAGCTGTGTCTTCGCTGGATGCAATTGGGTGCGTTTTACCCATACTCAAGGAACCACAATGTGAAAGGAACAAGGGTGAGTCACAATTTTTTAACGGTTGTTAATGGCTGGGCCTTTGCAACACGCATGTAGAGACCAGCCAGAACACTGCACGAGCTGGCCTGCCTCAAAAAAAATACATTCCAAGCAAAATGGACAAGAGAAGAACACGCTTGGCTTTTTATCAAATAAATAATTGTTTTTACTTACATGCTAGCTCTGCCGTAACCCTCCCCCTCACCTGGGAGGCTTTATGACCACAGAGGGGCTGCTCTGGGATTTGGACCACTTGAAGGAAGCATATTCTAAGTTTGCTTTGACTGAATCAAACCCCTACATATTTTTCCCTGTATGCCATTTTTATTTAAACACACTACACCGGCCAGACTAAAATAGAGCGCTTTTATGGCAAACGCACTTAAGGGAGCAAAACTGACCTTGGTGCTCTCAGCCCTAATTGTCCATAATTATACAACAAATGGGAAAATGGAGCAGTGTAATAAGATTCTGGAGTACGACTTGGCAATTTCGTTGCTTTGCACATTTGCCATCATCAGATATTGTATTTCTTTAAAGAGTAAAGGAAAATAATTGCCTAAATGTAGGTCTGTGCTGGCTAAGGACTATATTGTAGAAAGCTGTAAAACAAGATAACTGGAAAAATTAAAAAAAATGGAAACAGCACTTCTGTTCCAGTTAAAGCTTCAGGTCTAGCAGAGTAGAGCTACTTATATGGCATATATCTAATGGCTTAAAGTCTCCTTTTCAAAAAATGTGTGCTTTATCTTGCAGCGACACACCTTCCGATAGGACTTTTAAAGCCTTTAAAAATGCAGATTCAGGGTTATCATGTTGCTTCCAGTCTTACCCAATTTGCCAAGGTATTGTTCAATACATTTAATAAAGATTGGAAGGCTCCCTGACATCAGTCATTAGTGCTTCGGTCTCTTCTTGCAAGTCTTGAGTGCTGCCCTGCAGAAAAGAGGGATAATAAATTATGTACGCTGGGATATATCATGCCTTCAGGACACTTTGCATTAAACATTTTTTACAGTACTCCCGCTGGGTTTTCCTCACCTTCCCTATTTCTAGTTCCCCTCTTAGGGCTGACAGTGATATCTACTGTTTTTAGTGTCACTTACTCCTTAATTGAAGAATAAATAAATGAAAGTGCTCTAGTTCGGAGGAGAAATTTCCTCAGCTTTGTCTTGCTGTGTTGATTTTTTTTTTTTAGGTTTTCTGAACGAAACAATCCAGCTTGACTAACAACGGTCTCTTCTCTTTCAGAGGCAAGATCCTGTTTCCTGGAACTCAACATTTGAGGAGATTTCCCGGAATGTGCTGAATATAAGATACACCCTGTTACCCTATCTCTACACGTTAATGTATGACGCTCATGCCCATGGCAGCACTGTGATCCGCCCCATACTCCATGAGTAAGTGCGGCTCCTTTGCTCTCCTTATCAGGAATTTCCACTAAAAATTCTGTAGTTACACCCCTCCTGACAATAAAGTTTTCTCTTAATTACAGCAATTTTAATTTAAAAAATAAAAGCATGAGATTGAGAATGTGAGTTTTCAATATCAAGTCTCACTTGAACAGCACTAGTTCTCCATTTTTCACTATGCAAAATTGAACATTTGCTTCTCTAGGAGTAATATTTAAATTTTAAAGCTCACCTTTAACTTCTTTAGGGGCAAGCAACAAAATGCTGGGCATATGTAGAATCAAAAAACCAAATGTTGTAAAAAGAGCTGGACAAAAACTTTAAACAAAAAGAGGGAATTCTGTCACAAATCATGAGAGTTTTGCAGGGAAAAATGTTTTTTTTTTGTGTGTGTGTCCAAGCTGATATAGCAGATTTTTTAAAAAAAAGTTGTTAGACACACAAAGCCTTCTTTGTTCCTTGTCAGGCGGGGCAGTACCTGCAAAAGCTTTAACTCATTCTCTTGTGGAGTTAGATGTGGTCTAGTATCTACATGTATGTCCTGGCTGAGGAACACAGAGTTGTTTGCATGTATTGACTTGCTTTTTTCAAAGCAACTGTCTAAGAAAAAAGTGGTGCAAATTAGAAAGTGGTTCCCAGTCTGTCCACTACCTAATTTTATTATTGCTAATACCGGCCAAGCACAACAGACCTTCTGAGTTATGTGATCTAAATATACTGAAAAGCAAATGCAAAGAAATGGCAATAAAGCAAGCTAAGTAATAGCTTGCATTTCTCTAATGAGTTTCACATTAGGATCTTTATGCATTCTTGGCAAGCATTAATTGATCTATGAATTATTAACACTAGAATAAAGATGAGGAAATAGTAGATACTAGGAACAGTAGATTCAATTACCGACAAAAATGTCTTAAAGAAGGAACACTTTGGAAAAGTTCAGCACCCAATGTCTAACCATTATTTCATTAACTTCCAGGTTTGTGGAAGACAGAACAACCTGGGAAATATATGAGCAGTTCCTTTGGGGACCTGCACTGCTCATCAGCCCTGT
The DNA here is from genome assembly GCF_965638725.1 of Aptenodytes patagonicus. NCBI lineage: Eukaryota > Metazoa > Chordata > Aves > Sphenisciformes > Spheniscidae > Aptenodytes > Aptenodytes patagonicus. The sequence goes on from NC_134954.1 coordinate 20,476,361, forward strand.
GATGCAACAGGTACGTTTTTAAGCACTTACGAATATATTAAAGTCACTTTAGCTAAACTTCACTTTTTGATTTAAGGTACCTCAAATGTGTATGTTTAATTCCAGAATGCTGTAACAGTGAATGCTTACTTACCCAATGCCCGCTGGTATGATTACTACACAGTAAGTCCTTTTAAAAGCTGTATTTTACATGTCTTCTTCAGAATGCTGTTCAGACAGCAGCAGGGTGTGCTGAGAGTGGTGGTGAGGTGTGAGCCCTCTCGCTCCCTTTTACAAACTTGCATTCAGTATCAGTTCTTATCAATATAACATCTACTTAGCTGATAAAAAAAAACCCCACTTGATTCCTGTATAATAATGTATAATAACATGACCATAGTCAGGTAAATTAAAAGGTGAAATAATACCTTTAATTTGAAGTCCTTCCATTGAATTTTTTCAACCCTCAAATGATATACATAATGTCTTTGTAAGGAATGCTGGAATAGAGAAAGACAAAACAGGTTTAGCCGCATCATCTTTCACAGCAGATAAGAAAAGTTCTGGTAACAGGAAGAGCAGGCATCAAAAATCACTTCATTAATCACAACTTCGTATTTCACCTGACTGGCTCCTTTGGTTCAGCTGCTGTCACCTACAGTCAAACCAGTCTTTTATAGATACAGAATTTCAGAGTTTTTCTCTTAAAAGCATTATGTAGTTACTCCTGCAGTAACAACTCCTGACTAATCTGTCTAGCAAAAGATGATAATTTCATTCTAAAAAAAACTGTGAAGTGAGAGCAATTCAGTAGAATAGAAGACTTTTTTTTTTTTTTTTTTTTTGTAAATAGGATGAAGAGATTGGTTTTAGGGGACAATTCAAACTTTTACCAGCTCCTTTGGAACATATAAACCTGCATATTCGAGGCGGATACATCCTTGCTTGGCAAAGACCTGCTAACACAACTTTTTACAGGTAAGATTAACTGAAAATTTAAAATTTAGTTTTGCACAACTACCTATAAATACCACCAGTCCTCAGAGAAGATACACGCATGATAGCACGGGAGCTTTATGGCTGGTTTTTCTTTTTGTTTCCTCCTAATGGCCTCCTTTACAGTTAATAGTATGGTCTTAGGAAGATGAGTATGGGAGATCAACTGAGCGGTATACAATGTTTCTAAAAAAAATTCTAACATTTGATAAATATGAACTGTGATTAGCTGAGGAAATTGAGGAAACATTATTCTGTTTTCCATAGCCGAAAAAACCCGATGGGACTCACTGTCGCTTTGAATGACACTCTGTTTGCAGAGGGACAGCTTTATTGGGATGATGGGGTTCACATTGGTATGTATGATGCTTCTTGCCTTCATAAAATTCTTTTTTGCTGCGAGGATGGTCGAACACTGCAACAGGTTGCCCAGAGAGGCTGTGGAGCCTCCACTCCCGGAGATACCCAAAGCCCAAATGAAAACAGGCAAAACAAAACCCAAGGATATGAACTGTGGCGAGATGAAACAAATTACAGCAGTCCTTGCAAAGCAAAAATTGCTCCGTAGCTGACTTACGAGCTTTTCTGTCTACAGTTGTCAAAGTGGAAACTCCAAGCTGTAAGAAACTGCATCGCTTAGCCACCGCTTTGCAAAAGAAGTGCTGGTGGTTGCTTCTGCCTTAGAAGTCCTCAGCGTAGCGTGGGGTGTTCGAGGAGGAGCAATAGGAGCAGGTGGAAATGATGGCGTCTGGCCAAAGCAATCACACCTCTGGAGGACATATCTGAACATGCCTTCAGAGACAAAACTCAAATTAAACCTTCAGATTAGCATTATAGTAAAATGATTTTTCCCGATTTAAACCGCATAATGCTATGATTTATAGAATTAATATGCTGTATAAATGAAATTGTACCCTGGACCTAAGGCAACAAAGATGACAAAGATTTGTTCTCAAACCTGTGGGAACCATAACCATAGATATATGTGGGAAGCTTTAACTAATTTCCTCAACATTAATACATTTAAACCATCTTCAGATAAGCGATACTTAAATGTCATTTGTCCTTTCCATCCAGAGTGTATTACCTGTGTAATAACAATAAGCTATCACCCAAGATTACTGCAAGTAATGCAGAAAATGGTGTTAGTTTGCATAATGATGTGTAGGGAAGTTTGCAGGATGCTGTTAGCGTACTTTGAGGTGCTTCACATACACCACTGCCTGTTAGCACTGGGATTCAGAAACGATGGCTATGTTTATGGAAGTCTGATGATAAAGGAAATCAGCATAGATTACGAGGTGCAGCTCACCACGATGCCTGTGATCTGTTTTTGCTAGTGTAGAAAGGCAAGAACCTGCAATGCCCATGATTATCAGCGCTACTTTGAGAGCATTTAGTGCTGAGTAATAGGATTGATAAAACAGACAACAGTGATTTCAAGGAAGCATCAACATCTCTCGTGGTCATGTGTAACCGTACAGTGACTAGAGGTGGATGTGGGAAACGACTCCCATGCCTTCTTCAGTGAGAAACATTTTTCTCCTGCTGGTCTTAACACCCTTGATCTTCCTAATGCTGTTTGTTTGACTTCTTTTGTATCTTACCTCTAAAATGTTCTTATTTTGGCCTCATTTAAATAGCACGCAGTCCTATTAGAAAGTATTTTATGTCTAAAAGCATATGTCTTCTGGAAATACTGAACTTTATTTATTTATGTATAGATAGACATGCCATATATTTGTGTATAGTGTATGGACACAATTATTGGACTGAAATTTTGGTAATGTGTTAACTAAGGTGAATACCGAATACATTTTATTTTATTCTTTCTTTTTAACAGATGCATATGAAGACGGTGTGTATCTGCTAATATCATTTACTGCTAATCGGGTATGTAATGTTATCTCGCAGTTTCTGAATTATCATTTTAGGTGATTATTATTATATTTTTAACTATAGGTATTTTAATTTGGGACTTCAAAATGTCTAGATAACCCACCCTAACATTAATTTGTGCTCATGATCAAATAGACTCAAATAATGTGATTAAACTGTGTTAAGAACAAATTTAAGAATGATTCTGAAGTTACCAATTTCAGCATATTGTTAAATAGGCTGTACATTTATGGCATTGTAATTTCTAATATAATTCTGAACGTACAAGTTTATTTTATAAATTATTTCTATAAAGTGAAAGCACATACCAATGCAGAACATCTGAGGCATGTAGATGGGTCAGAACAGCTGTGCCAGGAAAAGCAGGCCTTGCTGGTGAAAAAGGAAGCTGGAGGGTGCACACAGGAATCTTTAAGGACACAAAGCTTTGACCCTGGCTTACAGCTACAAAGAATTTGGGTTTCTTCTCAAGGATGGGCACCTAAAATTGTTCCGGATCCATTTTGTGAGTTCAGGGTCCTCCTTGCTGTTCTTTACCTTGTTGTTCAAGCTATATTGCTGCTCCAAGAAAAAAGAAAGAAAAGTTCACAGGGCCAGAAAGAGGGCATCTGTGTTAGTAGTGCATTTGCCTGTATTCACCGTAGAATGTATTTATGGTGTGCAATCTTAGTTCTGGGAGGAAGCAGCAGGATACACAGTCACTGGCAACCAGAAAAAGAAATCACTTTCTAAAACGACAACGGGGGGGGGGGGGGGGGGGGGAACAGGACCTGCCCCATTCATGAGTCCTACTCATGCCCTTCCATCGATGACAAACCAGAGATGTATTTGTGGTTATGAGTCATAAACTTGAGTCCCAGTCCTAGGATGTGTGCATTGACCCCAGTAAACGTATTCTATAGAAACCTCTCAGCATCCCGTAGGAGATGGTAGGTTTTGCTGCCATGGCCATGCCGCTTTGCAAAGCCTGCGAGAAGCAGCTTGATGGGAAAGCAGAGAAAGCAGCTTAGTTCCAGCCATAGCTTTGCACAGCGGTGGTGCAGTCACTGCCTCAGTTCAGGATTGCTTTTTCTCTTTATTCTTCAACATAGAAAATCTGGCATGCATTCCTGGGTAACGAAGTCAATGAACAGGAGTGTTTATTTTAAGTACTGGCATTTCTAGGATGTTGGGATTCAATTTTTATCATAACAAGTTGAATGCCTGGAATTAAATTAGACTGTAATTTTATGGACTTTTGGTTTAAAAGAAATGCTTTTTTTATTGTAATGGAAAATACACTTTGTTATTTCATTAGTTTTCCAGGGTGCCAGAATGTGTTCTAATTTTATCCACACTGTTCTTTGTTCTCATGTAATTCTGTCTTTGTCAAATAATTTAATGTTAATTGCTAAGGAAGAGAAGTTTGTTTTGCTAATATTCAGTATTTGCAGTTGCAAGGAGATTATAAAATAAATGCACCTTTTCCTGTTCTTACAAAAAGTTGGCAAGGAAAAACCTAATTAAAGAGATCTTGCATCAACCAACAGTGAAAAATGCTCACACTAAAAGTAATACCTTCTGAGCACTAAATATGCAGAATTATATCATAGCACATTTGCATGGGATCACACTTGGGCTGTGAACCAGCAGGCACCATCTCTGGGCTGCTTAACATGGCATTCACTCTCTGGAGACCTACTGGACCTGGGTACACCCTAAAGAAACCGTGTGCCCATAATCCACTTAAAATCACAGCAACTGGAAATGAGAGGGGACCTGTGAGTGCTAAGGGAGATGATGGGGGTGGAGGAGCTGTTCTGGGAAGGCATAAAGCGGAGAAAGCAGAGCCTGGATCAGGCCTCATAGAAGCCAGGAGATGAAGCATAACTGCTGTTCCTGTGACAGTGGAGGAAGGGTTTGTCCATGCAGCACTTGCTGCCCATGTCAGGGGTTAAGAGCGTCTGGTTGCTTTGCTCCTCACATCTACCAGCTGACTGGCAATTAAAGACACAGCAGAGCCCAGCATCTAGCCAGATTAACAATGTGAAGAAAACTGAAGCCTTCAACCTTTGGAAAATAAGTAACAACATATAAGTATTTTTTAAAAAATATATTAAAAAAAAAAGGAAGAGAGGAAAGCAAGTGAAAAGCTCAAGTGGACTTGTACCAGTCTAATGACAATCTTTGGTTTTTGTTTTTTTTTTACTTTTCCTTCCAGAATGTTTTAAATATCAGGGTTTTGCATCACGGTTACACTGATCCAAACAACTTAATGTTTACTGAAATCAAAGTCCTGGGGGTGCCCACCAGTGTTAAGCAGGTGACCGTATCGCAGAACAGCAAACAGAACAGCGCAGAACAGACAATTGCATTGTCTCACACCATGGACTACAATGATGCCAAGAAGGTGAGATGCCATTTGCAGGGTAATGCCGCCTTCACAACTCCATATGTGCTCTTAAACCTTTGGAGATTCAGCTCTCAGCTGTAATACCATTTTAAAAATAATTTTCAGCAAGATACATAAGCTGCCAACAGGTAATGATTATATAATACACTGTTTAATATATAGGAAATATTGTGCAGTAAGTGCGGTAGAGCTTTTACGCATAGAAATTACTGTTGAGGAACCGAAACCTCTTCTGACAGTGGAAAAGTGGTGGATTTTGGTTTGTGCTTGGTTTCCACTTTTCCTAATAGCTTACTTGCAACTTGTGAGATTTGAAGGAAGAAAAAGCAACCAGAAGTATTTTCATACTCTCTACATGACCCTGTTGTTGTCAGTCTTGTCTGACAACATTTTCATTTCCCAGCCCTGTTTGCCTACCACCATTTCTTATTCTGTCACGTCATATTTGGGCTGCAGGCATTGCAGCATGAGGTTCCTACACGTACAAGTCAAATCCCACTTCTAAAGTTATCGGCATGGGTTTCCATCTGCATGGGTCGTGCCTGCCCAGGGCACTTCCCCCCTGCCACCTCCCCAGACAATCAAGCCAAGCACTCCTAAAGGCAGCTGAAAGAAGTGTGTATAACTGTATTGCCGTTCGAGACGGCACTCCTGTGGAGCATCCTTGAAATATGAACAGAACTGCTGAGGCGTTCAGTCTTGCCAGTTTTCTGGTAGAAGGAGACTGCCTAACCTCTTCTGTCACTGGGATCTTACTACCCTTCCTTTGAAATTCAGTATTCTGTTAAGTCTTACTTCTTCCTCTCTTTCATGGAAAGCCAGAACCGTATGAGTTCTGTACATAACCAAAAAGATGAGTTAAAAATGCAACAGAGAATGGAAGTATTTCCTTCTGCTGTTGGCTTTTTGATGGAAAAAAGGGAATTCATATGCACAGTTGAATTACAGTGTGTTCCAAGTTTTGCTGCCTTTTTAAAATTCCTTTCTTTCTTTTTTAAATAAAAGGAACCTCAGCTCTAAAAGGGCTTCTGAATGAAGGGAAGGGATCAGAGCCTCATGATCAGACATCCCAAATCTATGCTGGTTAAGCTATGTTTATGGTGATACAAACACAAAAGCAAAGGAAGAGGAATAAATTCTTGTAACCTAAAATGAGAAGGCACCATATTCTCTATCGAAGACAGACAAAGCAGTGGATCTTCAGGGCAGAGTTACTAACTGTTTGCTTTGTTTCATTTTCTCACAGCTCCTGACAATCACCAGGCTTCAACTTGAATTAGGCAAAGACTACACTGTGCAATGGAGCTAAGATGCCTGCCAAACAACATTGGCCATACCACTGAATTTTCTCATTGTTTTAAAACTATCTTTCAACCTTCATACTGCCTCTTTGGCATCTTAAAATACTTTTAATTATAAACATACTAGTACAGTCGATTCATATTAAGATATTATGTGTATAAAGCAGTCACGTTTCAGTACTGTTGAAGGTTACAAGGTCTCCATGCGATGCAAAATCTGTATTTTAAACAGTATGGCACATCAGTGTCACTTCGTCTTTCAAAACTGAGAACTGAATGTAAAACTCCGTGTTTTTTCAGAGTAGAATTTCTGGCTGACTTCACGTGTGCCAAATTTTGTAAAAAAAGATACGTTTGGTGTTACCTGCATGGATTTGAGGCCATAATTCTGCCCATAATTTCTTTGTTTCAGGACCAGTCTCAGTTGGCTACCATCAGGCATGGATGATCAACTCGGATGATCCTACGTGGTTTGCTTCTGAGTTAGAAGGTAATTCTTGCTTGGGTATGTTTTTCTTAAGTAAGCACAGCCAAACATTTTGTCCTTTTTTTTGTGTGCCAAACCACAGAAATTTTGTATTATGTAGTCAAACTTCTGAAGACACATACAATTTTGCTATTAAATACACATGAATTGAACAAATAAAAATTTTGGAAATGTTTCGTTTTGATAAAGCTATAAATAGGCTAATTTACATAGCACCTTACTCACGTTTAATCTTCATGATTTTATTTGTTTTTTAATCATTGTAACCCAATGGGCTGCCAGTATATTTTGGAAGTTCTGCTGAAAACAGATAACAGTCCAAAGAAAAAATAAATAGTCATATGTTTCCTGAAATATAGCCCTCAAGGAATATAGGCAACATTCTAAGACCATTTTACAGAAATATGTCTCTTCAGATATTAGCATAATATTTCATCGGAAGCAGTGTCATATCTGGCATGACAACATGCTTTTTGATGAAAACATCTGGCTTTTTGAGTAATGCCACCATTGAAAGGATACTGTAATATCCTTCACTTTCTAAGGAGAACTTGGCTCAAATGTTCAAGAGTAATTTATCTTATGGTAGCAAGAGTGTCTCCACAAACCTATATATCATTCCTCAGCTAGTTTTATGATTTGTTGCACAATTTTCTAGACTTTCAGTTTTGAGAATTTACCCCATTCTAATTGCAATAATCACCTAGGTAGTAATATTGATTTGATGATACCTCAAGTTTTTGACTCAGACAGTAAAACTTAAGTTATGCAATATTGTTTTAAAGTGGCTAACGCTGTATTGTTTCAACCTGTTACAAATACATATACCAGACAACCATTATATTTTAAATTAGATGCTCTAAATAAAGTAGATATTTTCTAGCCAAAGGGGACTGAAAATTCCTTATATCCGTGAGTCATCATAGTCTAACAGTATCCAATTGCCCTTTGTTTTATTATTTTTCCACTTTTTAATGGCATTACATAACTCTTTCATCAAATCTTTGAGACATTTATGGCTATATAAGACTTTTTTTTTGCCTCAATATTATTTTCCGGTCTTTCTCTCTCATATTTATCACCTCTGTATCTCCACCTGAACACTTGTGGCCACAAGTGCTCAGCTCATTTTCAATGATCCTGAGATGTTTTCTTGTGGGTGAATAACAATTTTTCTGTCAATAGTATTACAACAGTTTTGGCATTTTATTTATTATTTTGCCATTGAGATTGCCTTCCATTCCCTTTGGACATGTGTCACCAGCTGCACTTCTTCCAATTCACACAGAAAAATCTTTCCTTTAACAAGGTCCTTATTTAATACTAATTTAGACCTAACAGTCTAATGCATATCCCTCCATCATTACTGGACATGCATTCCTGTTATAACTACACTGTGATCCCACTGTGGCTGTGTAGTTAAGAGGAGTTCTTGTCCACCTACAATCTCAGCTGTTTATATCCTTTCCATGTAAAATATCAGTAAGGCTAAGAGAGGATGCATTCCTGACCTTCTAATCTTTTATAATTGAGAGAATCTAGACATGAGCTGCTGTTTACAGCTTTGAGACTGTAAGGATTTTAGTAGTGATCATTGGACTGGAATAAAAGGGAAGGAGGCAGAGGTGGAGGATTTCCTTCCCTGGTAGGAAATCTGGGGAGAAAAGAAAGTCAGACTGAGGTGCAGCACTATCTGCAGGTCCCGGTAGCGTGATTCCTGGGGAAGGAAAGTCAGTAAACAAAGGAGACTATTCTTCTTTTCTAATAAACTAAGTGGAAAATTTTCCTGGATCCCTTTGGAGGATACAGTGATCCTTACAACCACAACTCTGAAATTAGTACCTTTGGAAAGATTTTGAGGAATTTCTGGATTTCATGGATTTAAAAAATAAGAAATTTATAGAATATATTTGGAGAGCTTGTATTTTTTTCTACCATTATTTGTTATTAAACAGTTGTTAATAAACTATATACACTTTTATAAGCCCTTGTGCAAACTGACTTTTTTTTAAGTTTAGTTATGTAGATTTTTAATAATCTACAGATTATTTAACAAGTAGAAGCATTTTCAATGGAAGTGATCTGTCTTTTAAAAGCATTATCTTACAGAATTCAGAATTAACACAGTTACTCCAAGTAGTACTTTCCTTTGGGAGTAGTCTTTCCTTTCTTAAAATAATTCCATTCAGAGATCCCTGTTCTCCTTTGGTTTGTGTCTGACAGCATCATGTAAGACGATGGCAAAGATATTATAGTGCAATGAAGTGTCCTATGTTATAGTCAAGTGTTTGATTTGAGATAAATATTACTGGAATACGGCTTTGGGTAATAGTGCTGTACAGAACTTGAACCAGAAGGAGAAGTACTAAAAAGTATATGAAAAGTGACCCCATGTATTCTGAAGCTTACATTTTTTCCTTCATACATAAAAAGATGTTGAAAAAAAAAATTACAGAAGACTTGATTCATCCTACACTACACATAGATATGACCCCATACTTATTTTAAAAGACTATACCTATTTTTAAAGACCACTTTACCTTTTCTTTTCGTCCTTCTTATGACACATCAATACCATGAAACTACTAGATATGACAAAATATAAGATCTTGCTGATGCTTCAGGGAGAAAAATGTCATATTCCATTCCTAATTTTGAAAATCTTTCTGGTAAAATTTGTCAGCTGTGGGGCCCTTTGTTACAGGAAATAGGATTTCAATAAGAGTTAGAAAAAAGCCTTCTCAGGCTAAAATTAGGTAAAGTTACTCCTTTGTGAAAAGATGTCATGTACTGAATTCATTAGCGTTCATATTTTCTTCATGATAAATTAGGACTATGTGAAGTTTCATATTACTATAGTAACAACTTCATTTGCTTTAATTTTCTAATTTCTCTATTCATTTTAAAATTAATTTGGGTTAATTATATATGTTCACAAAAGTGTATTATCAACTGAAATGAAATTCTTTATTCAACTCTAGTAAACTTTATGGACAGAACAAGGTCACGCTGATAGACAAGCTGTTCCTTCCTTGGAGCAAAATTTTCCTAGAATGAGTGATGCATTGTTAAATCTGTAGAGCTAGTAAAAGATTGCTTCTTTATTAATACTTCCTTAATAACACAGTTCAGTATTAACTGTAAGGATAACTATTTACCAAGGCCCTGCAGAGCTGCTGCTGTTGTTTTGGTAATTTAAGGGGTATTTCTTAGGGTGCTGCTTGTGTGCTGGTCACTATGAAAGTAATATTGCCGGCTCATCTTGGCTCTAGCATAACCCATAGTTTTCCTGTTTGCCCAAGGATGTTGCAGACACTCCTTCTTCTGCTGGCAGTGCAGCAACTTGGCTTCTTATGGGAGCCGCCTATCATAAAAGTTATCCTGCTCCCAGGAAAAAGCATTATCAGTATGCCCTATGGCCACTTTTGCATCCTGTAGAGACACCAATTTTAGACTACAAAAATGATGGGATTGAGGTTTTTTTCCTCAGTTTGGCTAGTTCCCTGCTCTTGTCTTTCCAGTCTCTCTCCGTGTCTCCCCTACCTTTTTCTCATTCAAGAGCCATCGTCTTCTGGTGATTTTGTGGGACACGTAAGTGTCCGATTCTCCACAGATCGTGACTCTGTTCAGACTCCTGTGCACCGTGGGGTCACTCAAGTTGCAAAGTCATTTAGCTGCAGGCTAGACTGGGAGTTTTGCTCTCCCAGCAGCCATCAAAGAGAAGAGGATTGCCCGGTCCTAGTAGCTTTCTACCCCAGACTGAGTCACTGAGGTATTTTCCTCCCTATTTGACTATAGTAAGTAACGGCAAGAGCTTGAGTCAAGGAATTGAGTGTTAAAACGATTTGCTATGCAAGTAATGTAGTTTGGACTCATGATTTTGCAGTGGTGTTTAAAGGAGAGGAGATTGTATGAGAGAGCGTCTTAGAATGGAAATAAAGTGGCCACAAGGTAATACACTTGTGCTGGGAGATTTGTCATGTGGAGAGCGTAAACACTTCTTGAGGACAAGGTAAAAAAAAAACAACTTATGTTAATGGGATAGAGCAATGCAAAAATTTATGGTGCTGAGCCTTGCAGTGACAGTGATATTAAAGAACCTCAAATGAGCTGCAAGATACATGAGTCTTCTGGTTAATGAATGATGGTGTTAACATGTCAAGGTATAGAGGGAAGGAGTGTTTGTGTCTTCCTTGAACACGTAAAAACTGTACCTGCTGATTTTTGGAGCTGCTTCTAATAATTTTCAGCTACTGTACCTTGACTGGGTTTTTGTGGTGTTTGCTGTGCCCATGATGTGACCAGAGTGTCAAGAAATAAACATTATCACCAGAGAACGGCAGCCCAGCAAATGCTCTGCACCATGCACCTTTGTATTATCTGCTGCTTCTGTCTCTGAACTCGCTTAGGACTCAAGGAAGGATAAGCGTACCTATGGCGCTTGCAGAGGAAGATCCAAGGGGCTGAAGAAGAGGATCACATTTTCTAATCTGGACATCTGGAAGAGGGAAAATGAGTTGTAGCCTTCTACTGAACACACCAGATCTTCAGCGAGTAGAAAGCAATTCAGTTAAGCGAAGTTAGTCAATGCATACAGACTTGCCCAAGAGGAAGGCTGAGGTTTTTCTGGAATTGGGTGTAAGTACAACTCCCTCTGTATCATTGTTTGTGGAGGGTGTGGCCTACACAATAACACAGCATTGCCAGCCCCAAAAGCTTTGTTCAAAGTCTGGCACTCTTTGATGTTTTCATTCAGACCCCTACTTGAGATTACAAGTGACTGTAAAAATATCAGGTGGTGGTTTGTTTTTTTTTTTTTAAAAAAGCTTCCAGCTGTTGTGTTTAGAGAGAAAACCTTGAAACCAGTATGATCAGAATCTTTAAGGATTTGTAAGGCATGCATGTGTAAAATAGAAGCATCTAAGGGGATTATTTAACATTTCAGGATTTTAATCCTTCATCATAGCTATGCAAACATTACCACTAGGTGCAAGGCTACAGTTTAGCGGTCATTGTGTAGTTTAAATGATATGGAGGGGACTATGCTAATGGAGATCATATGTCTTTGAACTTTGAGGTTTCCCACGTCTTGAATGGTGTAAGCATGAGCTCATCCATACTGCCTGCATGAGCCCTCATGTCACTTACGCAGACCAGCCTCCTGCTGAGTGGTTACTAAATTACCATATAGAAATGGAGGTGTAAGAAAATTAGATTCTTGGCACTGATGTTATTAACATCTTTCGGTTATTATTGCAAATATGTGAATATTAAATATTCACCCTTTTTTAAAAAAGCTCCCAAGCCTTTAATCCTTTTGGGTTTTTACAATGAACATCTATTATTTTTATTGGAAAAAATTGCAAAACTGAATAATGCATTGTAATAAAATGTCTAAATAAGTAAATAGCTGGGAGGAATCAGTATGTAATAATGGTGGCTTTGCTTTGTTTCCTGCTCAGTAGCAGCAAGAAGCACAGGCGCTGGCTGGAGGACCATCTGCAGCAAGGACAAGGAAAGTCATAGAAACAGTCAGCAGACAAGATTTGACAAAAAAATGCAAAGGGTCAAAACAGTGATTTCATTAAGCAGCTACTTTCAGAATTATCTTTTCCTCACTCCAAAAGCTGGGAGACAATCTGTCATTTCAGCTTTTGTTCAATAATGACCTGAAAAAAATGTAATAGCTTAGGAATTATGGATAATGAAGTTAGGACTTAATAAGGTGTGTTTTGAGTGTTATTTACTAACTGGAGTTTTTTATTGCTTTTAGGTTAATGTCAGTATTGCAGCTCCATAATTTCACCTTAAAATACTTGGTATCTTTTTTTTTTATTTTTCTAATGAAGTGAAGGTACTAACCTTCATTTAAAAAGAATAACTAAAGTTTCTCGCCTTCCTGGTTGCAAAAAAGAGTAAAAAATGTGCATATGCAACTTCACAAGCCAAGAAAATTAAAGTCCCCAGTTTTTTGGTTTTTTGTTTGTTTTTTTTTTTTTTTTTAAATAGCATTAGAAAATATATCAATTGCTATTTTGGATCTGCCTGATGTATGACTCAAGAATCCTTGGGGTTGGCAGACTCTTGGGCTTCCTAGTGGTCTGTGCATATGTGTCTTCAAATAGGCACAAGTAGGTAGTCATATAAGTATTTATTTTATATTAGTGTGCATTTTGACAGCCTAAATACAGACTGGTGTGATTTGGGCTCTTAAATCCAAGACTCTGTTTTGCCTATGGTTGAATTGCTAGACTGTACGTGCTTTAGTTAAGCACATATGTGAATCTATCAATTTCTAGAAGGCAAAAAATTAATGACGTCTTGGGAGGTTTAAGAGACAGTTTTCCCTCTTTTGTAAGGACTCAGAATGGGGGAGAGGACTCTCTTTTTAAAGAGTTTTAATACCTGATACATGCATTTTTATTTCCTGAAACCAGTTCTTCAATTTTTCATCAATTAGGTTTCATATGAAGCAATACATATTTTTTTTACTCAAAGCAACGAACTGCAACTTGAATGTTAACCTGGACGTGTCCATGTTCAGAAAATGTCTCTGATGTCTCTAGATCTGCTAGCAGAAGTGAAGATTCCTTTCTGCTGGTACATTTCAGATAGGAAGAAACACACACACAAAAAAGAAATCACATAAGGCTGAAGAATTTGAGAGAATGAAGACTTGAGAGTAAAACCTAACAGCTGTTCCCAGCAATAAGACTCCAAAATGGGCTTGGTCTGTCAGCTTATGACATGCCTCGTGAGCAATTCAGATTTAACACACTGCCAAGTTCCACCCTTCAATAATACCTTCATTTTCTGAAAAGTCAATATTTCTTGAAAAAGCAACTGATCCCTGTTAAAGTAATTTTGCTAGCTGACTCAAACTGTGAATTAAGATATTTGAGGAGGAATAAGTGCTAATGAATTAAACTTCTCTGTGTCTGGGGTTTTTTTCAGCTTTGCTATGATGGGTGTTTTTATCAAACTGCAAATCAAAAATGCCTTTCCATGCTCTGCACATTGCCCGAAGCAGAACAGGAAGATCAGGGTTGTTGCTAAAGAGACCGTCTGACCCTTAAGAAGGTCAAGGTGAAGGAGGAGGGACACAAAGACGTTTGAGGGGGGTGGCACAGGGGCAGCTGTTGGACCTTATAGGCCTGTAGACGCCCTCAGTAGGCTTCAGTGTGAATGTGCTGCAGCAGCCCAAAACTTCCTTAAGGACATGGACGATACTAACCCCTTTGGAGCATCCTTGAGACGGCAGAGCAGAGCTGTGAGGATGTAGCTGAGAGTTACCGGTGGTATATTTTTTAATTTTATGTACTATCAGGAGCTAGCAATTAACTGGAAGCAAATATTAATTCTCCTTTTTCCCCTTTGTCTATAGGCAGTGAAGTCAACCCTAAAGTTAACATTGTCAGCTACAAATGACAGGTTCAAATCACTTACTTGTAGGACACTACATTTTTGAATATCCCTAATGATATCTCATTACAGCTTAAAAAATAAAGAATCAGACAATACATTTTGATTAAGTAACGCTGTCAAACACATTTTGATATTTCCACATTTTGAAGCATGAATAGCCAAAGAGAAAATACACTTTTTTCAAGCAATCTTGTAATTCCTTTCTCAGCTGAAAGGATAGACAATAAATAGTGGCAATACATAAGATTTGGTTCTACTAAGACCTACCATTTGCTATCTTGAAGAACAGCAGTTATTAATTTACAGACATAATCAAGTGATTTATATTCATGATTATGGTTCAGACCATCATGACACTTGTTCCTTCTACATCAGGCTCCTTCTCAGTTCCTGCTTTTTGTGTTCACTAGCTATAAAAAAAGAATGAGAGCTTTCAGGTTTTTTTAGAAGTTTTGTTATAAATTTTTTTCTGATTTCAGGTCTTAACAACTGAATCATCACAAGCACCTGAGAAACATATACTGCACTAACTACAGTAAGACTTTCTGCAATGATTGCTGTATTTTAGAGATTCACAACAAGTAATTTCCTCATTTGCACTAAGAGCTGCAAAATTTCTGTATCTTCAGTTGGAATACTTATCTTCACAATCACTATCATGGCTTGTACTGATCTCTAACTTGACCTAATAAAAATTAATATATAACACTGGGATTCAGTTTTAACTATGTTCACTACGTCTGCCATACTTTGTTGGCTCAAAAATGCTTTTTGAATGAGGATAAAGGCCCACGGTTTAGACACACAGAAACTAGAGTTTATACAATGTCTAATTGCATTTCTTTTGGAAGAACTACATGTACTTTAAAAATGAACTTTAAACATGCTCTACTTTTCCATGACAATGAAATTATTCAATTGATGTTATTTCTGTACCTGGTTAGTAAAAAAAAATCAAAATCTTTTGGCTGTCAATTGCTATAAAATGAACACTACTTTTGTCTGAGACCAAGATTACAGTATCTGATCTTGAATTGTGAGGTGCTTTGGGAAAATGAGACAACTTTGAATGAATTCAAATTCATTCTCTTCAGTCTCTTTGGGGGAAAAAATGTTTGCAATGCATTTGTGAGGCTTTCACAGTTCTTTTTCTTGCTTGGCCAGATTTGTATTAACCTCAGTCTGATGTCTGAAAGAGGCTCCAGGGCAAGTACATATTTTTTACTCTTATTTTTTTCATGAGGAGTTGTCTTGCTCAGTTTCTCCTTAAAATTGATTCACAGTTGTTGTTTTTTTCCTAAACATAGGAATCTTCTGTGTCCTCTTCAGCAGCCTATAACATGTTGCAAAGCTGAACAACAGTGTGCCTTTACACACAGATTTGGAGCTGCGATAAAAATTTCCCAGGGAACTCTGGTAAGGCTTCTGTCTAGAAATTTCCATAAAAGAGCTGCCTCACACTGGCTTTCAAAGCTCTTTTCTGAACACTGGTTATTGAAGCTTAAAAGAGGGAAAAGATGCCTATGGTGTGGCAAGCATTTACTTTGTTATAGCCATTAATGAACTTTCTGAAGGTGTTTTCTTCGCAGTCCATCTGCTTAGCGAGCTCGCAGGTGCTGGTAGAGCCCTGGAGGGTGGTGGTGCAGCAGACAAAGCTGTGCTGTGAACCACATTGCTCATTCCAGATGCTCACTGCAGTCTTAGAAGAGTGCTGAAGAACTGGTTAAGGTGTGTGCTGAACCTTCTTCAGGTTGAATTCCACCAAACTCATCACACCTTACGTTGCTTGGTGGTGTTCTGCAAAGGTCTGAGGACTTTATCTAGGTTTCCATTTACTCGTGTGATAAAGAAGATATGGTACAATCTATAAAAAATGAAGGGTAAGAGGTATCAACCTAAATTTTCCTTTGCTCCTGTTTAACAGTGCCAGGGTAGTTTAATAATTCAGTGCTGTTCAAGCCACAGAGAACATGCAATGACTTCAACTGAAAAGCTGATGCTCTTTTCAAATTAAGGAGTCCTAGTCTCCAACCTCTGCTTCAGCACTGTGTATTTTATTCACCATTTATGTAAAATAGAGGAATAACCCTGAAAGCACCCAGTCTTCTCTCCAGATGAATATAAGAATGGGAAAAATGTAGTTACAGTTTCTCTTAGCTCTCTCTATGGGCTGGGATTGTTCTAATGGAGTTTCTAAAACCTGACCTTTTTCAGTATGAAGAGGAGCTATGCTTCTATTTTGAAAGGGTTTGGATTTTTTTAATTGAACTGGAACAAGTCTTCTGTGATTTTAGTGTCAAAGAGGAAGAATTTGGGGGCAGGAGTAACATCCATGTGATCTGCTTGTTATTTGATGGTGGAATTTTATCAAGGGTTTCCCAGGAGCCCTCTAAGAGTTGTGCTGAATTTGGACCAGTTTTCTGCTTGTGTGCATCTGCCTCATTAGTTTGCCAACATGTCCTGAAATTCTTGGGAGCAAATTCATCACTAGCATGAACCAACTTAGGCAGCAGAATTACAGCAGGGACAGATTGGGTCTTCTGCCAACAACCTGTCAATTGTATCATGTAGAATCTGAGACTTTCACCAAATGTTGATTTGATGCAGTTATTTAACTTTTGCCCAACTAGTAAATTTGTTTTCTCTCAGGAAAAGTAAGTTATTACTCAATGTATGCAGAATCTGTAATGTTCAGATATATGCAGATATATTTAGATATAAACTGTAGTACAATTGTGCCCGTACTGCCAGGGTGGCACTTGTGCATGGTCCCCCTGTCCCCACAACTAGGAGAGGAGCCTGAGTGCGGGGGAGCCATGGGGTCCTCCTACCAGAGCAGGTGGCTGGGGACCAGCACCTCAGGTCACAGACCACAAGGCGTTTGTTCAGCAGGGCATAGCAGCCAGAAACTTCAGGAGCTGTAAGGCTCCTTGGGATAACAATCCAGTGACTCCTTAGAGAGGCTGAACCCTTTTCTGTTCTCTAGGTAAAACGCTCTATACGTCACTAATCAAACCATAGTTTGCTTAACTCACAGTGACGTATATGTTTCATTGAGGCCCTGAATATTCTATTCACACCAGAGTAATGCAAATCTGTTCAGATCTGAACTATATAAGTTGTTAAAGCAGAATCTTCTCGCAGCTCTCACTGAAGCTTTCCCATCTTTGCTTTGTTTTGTCTCAGGTTGTGTCTTGGTAAGACCATTATCTTGTTTTCACACAGTGCCTTTCATCTAAAGACTTTAGAAGCATTCACAGAACTATTTTCATCTTCATTACCCGTATGGAAAAATCATGAAGCAAGCAGATGATGAGTGCATGATGATTGGCAGTTGACAGTCAGTTAATGAGTAGCTGACATGGGAGTGGAGCGCAGACATATGGCTCTTTGCACTGAACAGTCACTTGCACTTCAGTACACAGAAAGGTGATAAGGGCTGGTATCTCCTTCTCCTGAAGGAACAAGGGATGCATCTAGTATTTCAGAGAAGGAGGAGACCTCAGTTTGCAGCTGCCTTGTCATGTGCAGAAGGTAAATCAAGATTTCTTTTTCCCAGGCTTGAGGGATGAGTCTTTGAGCACAGGGTTCCCCACTGCTGCCTCTAAAAACTGCTCAGCATTCTTCCTTCCTTGAATATGACCATAGCTGCACGGAAGAGCTCCCAGTTTGCTGAGCTGCGATTGAGGAGTGGTTTCAGCCATGCAAACATTGCATGTGGGGAGTACAGGAGTGTGCTCCCGTTGGATCTGTGATAGATGTCCTTCCACGATGGTTAATGATTATGTTCCTGACTGAACTGGTAATCTGCAAGCCACTTCTTGCAGGAATTAAGGGCTCCAAACTGTAACTTAAAGTAAATGTTTGATACCAAAAAGTGAAAAAACAAATCTTGTGAAAGCATAGAAAAAGCATAAGCTATTTCTTTTTCCTAACATTGTCCCTTAGCTGGAAACTCAATTATTAGCACAACTGTCTGAATGAATACAACCAGGGAGCTAACTATGACCAGCTAACAAGTTTTTCAAGTTGTATGTGATTTAATTAAAAAGGGACCTGTTAAAAACTAAGAGATAAATGTCTCTTTTTAAATGACTACATTTTTAACAGTACCAAATTTCCTAGCTTGCTTTCCTACACTATTCTCTACAGTCTAGCCTATGCTCCTGGGCTTCTAGTAATTCTGCTTACTAGCTGTCAGAAATGAATCAGCTTTTAATTCCTAGAAACCAAAGCAGGACACAGCAGTGACCGTGCTGTTCCAGCTCTTGATTTAATAGAGTTTTTGGTTGTCTTTATGGTCTCTCAGTGTCCCCAACTGAAGAGCCTTCCCCATTCCTGCTCCTTGGAGTTCAATATCACATCTTGACCTGAAAGCCCTGTTTTTGATATCCTTTGTAGACTAATGGAAAATATACTTAGCTAGGAAACCTGCTGGTTAACCCTCTTGTGAGACCTTTTTGTTCAGTGCTTTTACGCTCTCAAGTTGCATAGAAAATGTTCACTAGGTGATTGATAATATAGGTTTGTAGCACTGTGATGTGAATTCAGGAAAGCACTTAAGCAAATGGTTATATTGATGGCAGGGTGATTAAAGACATGATTAAATGAAACACATGGCCATATGCTTTGCAGGACTGAGTACTTTCCTGGAACAGTTAAATGAAGATATAAACCTCGGAAAACAGATATACATCAAACAAAACTCCCAGGCCTTCCAAACCATTGATATCTTCATAGTCCATGTGAAACCATTATTTCTCAATATGCACACATAAAGCAGCATATTAGCAATATTGAGAGGAATATTAGAATTACATTTCCAGAGCTTACTTGCACACATGGACATGCATGATGTTACAATGAAATGGAGAGGGTGAGACAGCTAAATAACAGGCTGCATTTCAAAACCAGTCATTGAGAGTGGTGGCATTGATTTGCGTAAAGACGGATGGTTACAGGAGAGGCCCAGTGCTCTATATGTATGATTGATTTTCTTTCTTTTAAATGCTGACTAAGGAAAAGAGGACCATTCCCTTTGTGCTCAGAGGGGACACATCTAATTGCTGCACTTCACAGCGGGAGGTGAGATGTTCAGGAAATTGAATAAATTTGTGAACAGTTCAAAAAACACAAGTGGCACTTCTCAGCCATTTCTACATTACTGAAAAATAACCTGTAAATACTTTAATAGTATGAATTGAAAGCTTTCCGTGGGAATATAAAGATTTAATGTTAAGATTCTATCTATCTGTTCTGAGAAAAAGACAAAACCCAGTTACATATGAAGGTTTCATATTAAGATTATGATTGAAACTTCTTCCCTATAAACTCTTTTCCATGTTAGTCTTTCATCTTTTTCTTCTGCTTTTGGCATTTATTGTTAGTATCCCATGAAATCTGTTTATATTAATATTAAAATTAATACTTTATAGTTCATTCCTAAGTAAGTTTTAATGGTCATAAATTCAGTTCTCTCCTGCAACTATTTTAATAGCGCTCTTCCTCATTGGGAACATTTAATGACTACATGTGGTGCTTAAAGCAGAAATGATAGACAAAGAATGTGAAGGTTCCATGAAGGTTCTAGTAACAAAGATATGGAAAAAGAAGAGAATAAAAACTGTTTAGTCATGCAACATGGATAAGCTTATTGGCATTTTATTGCCACTTTTCTGTCATTTGCAGAACCTCATACATCATATTGAACCAAAATATTACTAATTAACCAGCCATTCCTTGGCTGCAATAATCACAGTAACTATGTTCAATCCAAAGAGAGTTTCTGCAATCTGTCTGTAATTATGTATGTGTCTGCCATTGGTAGATCAGTTAGCAAACAATGCAATGGACTGATAACAGCAAAGCATAAAGCATCGGTTTTGATATAGAGCTTTACAATCAAGAGCAGCGGATGAAGGAAGCAGAGGGGCTTTAAGGTATGTCATTCCTTCTATTGCATCCAAGTTTCTGGAGACCTTTACCTCACTGCTGAGTACGCATCACACAACAGAACTTACATTTATAAATTATAAAACCTTTTTTCCAAAGTCTCAGGTCTTGGGGGACACCATGAGAAGGAAAGAACTGAAATGCAACGTTACAGTTGGAG
This sequence comes from Aptenodytes patagonicus, assembly GCF_965638725.1. Taxonomy (NCBI): domain Eukaryota; kingdom Metazoa; phylum Chordata; class Aves; order Sphenisciformes; family Spheniscidae; genus Aptenodytes; species Aptenodytes patagonicus. The sequence goes on from NC_134954.1 coordinate 20,496,952, forward strand.
GCGGGGGTAGGGGAGGGGCGGGGGAGAGCTTGATGACAAGAATTTTAGTAAAATTCTAGTTTCCAGAAAAATGAATGTTACTTTTTAGGACTCTTAGTCGACATGTATTCAGGCAATGTTAAAGGGAACTCAGGAGAGGAACTGCTGGAGTGTGATTCCCTCATAGTGAAGAACAGGCCTTAAGATGTATGCTTTCCAATACGCAGTGTAGCTGCAGACTTTAAATACAATGTTCCCTGGGGGAGTAACAATAATGATAATATTAAAAATGGCTATAAATTTTTATATTAATGGAGAAAATATGAATAGCACTATGCTATTTATGAAAGCTTCTTTATTAATCACCATACTGAAAAGCACTTAGTTATCTAAGCACTAGCTTTACTCTTCTGGGGACTGTTGACGGGCCAGTATTGCTTTTACTCTTTGTTCATTCCTGTTGCTGCGAGATTTCCATGAGTAGGGGTGCAGGTGGGGTGACAGGATATACTTCACTGACCTTGGTGTCTGCAGGGTTGTTTCTCTCCCATTTTTTCCTCACACCTCTCTCTCACAGCTGCTGTGCAGTGTTTTTTTGTCCTTTCTTAAGTGGTATCACACAGATGCCACCAGCATCGCTGATGGGTTCATCTTTGGCCAATGGTAGGTTCGTTTTGGAGCCGGCTGGAACTGGCTCTGCCCGACACGGGGCAGCCCCTGGTCTCTTCTCACAGAAGATGCCCCTGCAGCCTCCAGCTGCAAACACCTTGCCACCTAAACCCAATACAAACATGTGAACGTATTTTGATATGCCAGTGCAATGCACATTTATTCACGCACTTTCTTGCTTTGACTAAAAAGAACGAATTTTTCTGTATTTAAGGCTGTTTTATAAGGTTAAATGTTCTTAACCGAATGTTAAATGCAGTAGCAGCTGCCAGTGTATATTGATCTGGATGCTGGAGATTAGTTTTAATTAGTTCTATTGCTGGTGTGCAGTTCAACGTTAATGGTACGGTGGTGTTCTTCGCACAGGGCTGAGCAGCTGGCTCTGCAGCCAGCACAGCCCCCTTGGCGCAGCATGCCTTGCTCCACTGTGCCTCACAAAAAAAGCAATGCTGGGAAAAACACAAGTTTTACATGGCATTTTAAGGTGCTGAGTCCACCTACATCCTCTCCCTTGTTTCAGTTGTGATTTCAGCAGCAACCAGCGTACCTCTTGTGGCAGTTTCTTCTGCTTTCACTGAACTGCAGCCCTTGTGAAATCCCATGGGATTATACGCATGGCATATTCTTCCACTTTACAAATAAGTAACTTTCCCTGTTACCTATGTCTTACTCCATGTGTCGTGAGCATGCAATCAGAGCTCATTAGAGGTTTTTGTCAAGTACGCTTTTAACAAATCAACATCCTGCTTTATAACACAGAGTATAGTTTGTGTTTGTTCTAAGGAAGGAAAGAAAACTTGAAAAAAAAAAAGAAAAAAAAAAAGGAAGGGGATTTTGTTTGTTTTCTTTTTCAGGAGTTTCAGTAACATGTAAGAAACTCCATAGTTAATCTCAGGAGAAAATTGTGTTTTGTGTGTAAAGTGGTTTGCAGGGAACAAAATACCTTTCTCAGTGATTGCCCGCTAGTGTAATAATGCAGTAATCTGTGCTGTGTGAATTACCCTGAATAAGAGATTTATTGCACATAGTCCTTAAGGAGTGTGTTATTTAAACCCTGGGATTAGGGGACATGGTTTAAAACCTGAATAATTTATAAATTTTGCTAATCTATTAAATTAGTAATGTAATTTATAGAGTTTTCAAAGCTGTTACTTCTGTTTTCCTTATACCAATGGGGTTTCTCTGGGCCTAGATGGGCAAGAGGAAGTTCAGTGGGCTGGAAATCACCCTGATCGTCCTCTTCTGCCTGGTGGTGATCATAGCCTGTGTCCTCATTGGGCTTTTAGCATCAGGACAAACCGGAGTCAAAAATACAGGTAAGTACTTCCCATTGCTGCTGTAGGACCAGAGCGAAAACCCTTAGTGGGAACTGCTGATCTCTGCTTGCTGAGACTCTTGTAAATGCCACAGAGCTTCAGGAACTAACCACTGGCATCATTTCTGTCACTGTTTGAGTCAGACTTTTCAAGAACATGGATATTCAAGTGAGGAAAGAAAAAAATCACTGTAAGCTCTGTAAAAAAAAAAAAAAAGACTGTAAAGTACTGACTGTCAGTGTTGGTGTTATGTTCTTATCATTACCCAAAGGTGAATCATGGTCAATCCTTCCTACAGATAATATGAGTAAAGTTACTAGTTATGAACATAATAAATAGTGCGACTCAGAATTTATTGTCATGAAAAAGCTTTTATCCCTTTCTCCCAAGACTGGACTTGTTTTATAAACATAGAACTGGTATGATTTCAAAATTTTTTAATATAAAAAAGACAACGCTGAAAAAAAGGGATCAGGGAGACTATGTGGGAGCAGCCAAATTGTGAGGAACAGACATTATAAACATAAAAACCTGTAGTGTTTTTCCTAATGCATTGGCACAGTAGAAACCACTTGTCTTACAGGGATGTGATATAGAGCACCCTGCTGTACATACAGTTCCATTTTAGAATCATAGAATCATAGACTAGTTTGGGTTGGAAGGGACCTCTAAAGGTCATCTAGTCCAACCCCCCTGCCGTGGGCAGGGACATCTTCAACTAGATCAGGTTGCTCAGAGCCCCGTCCAACCTGACCTTGAATGTTTCCAGGGATGGGGCATCCACCACCTCTCTGGGCAAGCTGTGCCAGTGCTTCACCACCCTCAGCATAAAAAATGTCTTCCTTCTATCTAGTCTAAATCTTTAGTTTAAAGCCATTCCCCCTTGTCCTGTCGCAACAGGCCCTGCTAAAAAGTTTGTCTCCATCTTTCTTATAAGTCCCCTTGAAGTACTGATAGGCTGCAGTAAGGTGTCCTCAAAGCCTTCTCCTCTCCAGGCTGAATAACCACAACCCTCTCAACCTTTCTTCATAGGAGAGGTGTTCCATCATTTTTGTGGCCCTCTTCTGGACATGCTCCAACAGGTCCATATCTTTCCTGTGCTGAGGGCTCCAGAGCTGGACACAGTACTCCAGGTGGGGTCTCACCAGAGCAGAGTAAAGGGGCAGAATCACCTCCCTCGACCTGCTGGCCACGCTGCTTTTGATGCAGCCCAGAATATGATTGGCCTTCTGGGCTGTGAGCGCACATTGCTGGCTCGTGTCCAGCTTTTCATCCACCAGTACCCCCAAGTCCTTCTCGGCAGGGCTGCTCTCAATCCCTTCATCCCCCAGCCTGGATTGATACTTGGATTGATACCTGGGGTTGTCCCGACCCAGGTGCAGGACCTTGCAGCTGGCCTTGTTGAACCTCATGAGGTTCACACGGGCCCACTTCTTGAGCTTGTCCAGGTCCCTCTGAATGGCATCCCATCCCTCAGGCATGTCAACCACACCACTCAGCTTGGTGTCATCTGCAAACTTGTTGAGGGTGCACTCGATCCCACTGTCTATGTCATTGATGAAGATATGAAACAGTACTGGTCCCAATACGGACCCCTGTGGGACGTCACTCGTCACCAGTCTCCATCTGGACATTGAGCCATTGACCACTACCCTCTGGATGCGACCATCTAACCATTTCCTCACCCACTGGATAGTCCACCCATCAAATCCATACCTCTCCAGTTTAGGAAGAAGGATGTTGTGGGGGAAAATGTCAAAGGCCTTACAGAGGTCCAGATAGACAACATCTGTAGCCCTTCCCATGTCCACTGATGTAGTCACTTCATCATAGAAGGCCACTAGGTTGGTCAGGCAGGACTTGCCCTTGGTGAAGGACACCTCCCTGTCCTCCATGTGCCTTAGCATAGCTTCCAGGAGGCTCTGTTCCATGATCTTCCCAGGCACAGAGGTGAGACTGGCTGGCCTGTAGTTCCCCGGGTCTTCCTTTTTTCCCTTTTTAAAAATGGGGGTTATGTTTCCCCTTTTCTGGTCAGTGGGAACTTCACCGGACTGCCACAACTTCTCAGGTACGATGGATAGTGTCTTAGCAACTTCATCTGCCAGTTCCCTCAGGACCCGCAGATGGATCTCATCAGGTCCCATGGACTTGTGCACCTTCAGGTGCCTTAGATGGTCTCGAACCTGATATTCTCTCACAGTGGGCGGCTCTTCATTCTCCCCGTCCCCGCCTTTGCCTTCTGCAGCTTGGGCGGTGAGGCTCGAGCATTTGTCAGTGAAGACTGAGGCAAAAAAGTCATTGAGTACCTCAGCTTTCTCCATATCCCAGGTAACCAGGTCTCCCATTTTGTTCTGGAGAGGGCCCACATTTTCCCTCGTCTTCCTTTTATCCCCAATGTACCTATAGAAGTTTTTCTTGTCACCCTTGACATCCCTGGCCAGATTTAATTCTATCAGGGCTTTAGCTTTCCTAACCTGATCCCTGGCTGCTCGGACAATTTCTCTGTATTCCTCCCAGGCTACCTGTCCTTGCTTCCACCCTCTGTAGGCTTCCTTTTTGTGTTTGAGTTTGTCCAGGAGCTCCTTGTTCATCCATGCAGGCCTCCTGGCGTTTTTGCTGGACTTCCTCTTTGTTGGGATGCATCGCTCCTGAGCTTGGGGGAGGTGATCCTTGAATATTACCCAGCTTTCTTGGGCCCCTCTTCCCTCCAGGGCTTTGTCCCACAGCACTCTACCAAGCAGATCCCTGAAGAGGCCAAATTCTACTCTCCTGAAGTCCAGAGTAGTGAGCTTGCTGTGCGCCCTCCTTGGTGCCCTAAGGATCTTGAACTCCACCATTTTGTGGTCACTGCAGCCCAGGCTGCCCTTGAGCTTCACATTCCCCACCAGCCCCTTCTTGTTGGTGAGAACGAGGTCCAGCATAGCACCTCTCCTTGTTGGCTCCTCTACCACTTGGAGAATGAAGTTATCATCGACGCATTCCAGGAACCTCCCGGATTGCTTATGCCCTGCCGTGTTGCCCCTCCAACAGATGTTGGGGTGGTTGAAGTCCCCCATGAGGACCAGGGCTTGTGAGCATGAGGCTGCTCCTATCTGGCTATAGAGGGCCTCATCCGCTCGGTCTTCCTGGTCGGGTGGCCTGTAGCAGACCCCCATGGTGTGTAGCAGACCCACACTCATTTTGTGTGAGTAATCCCATTTGCACACAGGGATTGAAGCAAAAAGCTTGGAGGTGAAAATGACAGTAAAATAAAAATAATTGCTTATCCAAAACAAACATTTTGGTGTTTTAGTAAAGCTGCCCATACAGACTGATATCTGCATATTTTCTGCCTGTTTCAGTCTCAAGATGAGTAGGAGTCTGCCTGAGAAAAAAGTACAAGTGCGTATATTGCAGATAATGTAAACAGAGGAGTCCATGTATTTGTGTGCATCTCAGCCTGAGACAAGATTTCTACACTTCATAGTTCTCATCCGAACATATACAGTGTTCCAAAATATATGTAAAGTAACTTTCAGTGTTGGGAGAAACTGAAAACAACCATCGAGTACCCTTTTGTCAGCTAAAGTTGCCAAGAGGTCACCTTAAATTCGGACTGACAAACCCGAAATCTAATTTTAATTTGTCATGTATTTTCACAAGAAGCAATGCATATTGAGCTACAGGACTTACTGAAAACTGGATTAATGTATAACTTAAGAAATAAAATTATCAATGTCACCCATATGTTCAAAAACTTTAAAGTGAAGTTGTCCTACCTTTATCTGAAATAGTTGTGTGCAAATTTTCAAAGGTAAAAATAAATCACACTAGCAATAATTTATTCATTTGAATTAATATTAATGGTTAGAGTTTCAAGATGGTGAGAAACAGCCAGCAGAAGCAGTTACTGGGTTAAGAGGTAATCAAGTTATTCCTACATTTTGGAAATCCTGGTAATAACCCATTAATTTATTTCCCTAACAGAATTTTCACCAGAATGTCCGAACATAGTAATAGCAGAGAGAATTGACTGCATCCCGGATCAAGTAGCGACAAAGGTCTGAAAACATTCTAGAAAAAATTAGAACATAGGCTTTATCCCATAAAGCTTCATGCTTAGTTACAAAAATTTAACTTGTCTCTACTATATCAGTTGTTTTCTTAACCTTTTTTAATCTGTGATTGCCTGAACACTTTGCAGGGAAGTGTAACTCCTGTATAACCCATTTCAGCCCATTGGCAGAAGGTCTGATTTTTCTAGCCACTGTAGCAGTTTGCTGTCAAAGGTTGAAGACCACTGCCAAAGTACTCCCCAGCAGTTTGGTTTTGGGATAGGTGGAAACAAAATTACTCAGACATCAAGCAGTTTAAAAAAGTTACTCTTTTAACAACTTTGCTTCAACAGTTTCTTTTTGTCTGATGGTCAAGTACTAGCATTTATAATAGTTCAGAAATAGCAGGTGAAGGTGCACTTTACCCAGATGCACAGGACTTTTATAATATAAGTGACATGGTCACAGTTTCCTTTCAGAACCAATTTGAATCTCAATGTCTTCCTTTCTTGGTTGTGGTGTCTCTTATCTGGGAAAGCGCAGAGTTTAGAAATGACTTTTTGGGTTAAGAATCTATGAGTTAAGATTCCCGGTGAAAAGTATCATCTGAATTTTTCAGTGCTCTCACATTCAGAACATTTTTGTAGTGGTTGGTCCTGAAAGGCTATTATTATTTTTATTATCATTTCACAGGATTAGAGATAAATATTACCTTTAACCTGTGTGCTGATGAAAGCTGTTAGGTGCATGCCTGACACAAGCCAGAGTCCCACCCCAGTGCGTCTGTTCATTCCTGTATAAATTTTCTCCTGGAAGCATTTTGGTTGTCCTTCTTTAGGCTATTCTAATACAGCAACCAGCAGAGCTGTAAAACTACAGGTACCTGCTAAGAATAACTTAACTCTTCTGTAGGGGGTTCCATTAGTGTTTTTCAGAATAAACAGTAGCTGGGAACATTATGATTTGCCTAAGCTCATATAGCAGGTTAGTGTCTGTCTTGATTTCTTTATTCACTGAAGATGTCCTAGATGAAGCCAGAAAATGAGTAGGATTGCAGAGGATAGAAGTATGGAAAGCAAATAGATATTTATTAACCGATCTCAGGGTTGACGAAGATAGACATACTGAAAGAAAGTAGATATTTATTAACTATTCAGTGCTGTGGAAAATTGCCATGAAGTTTGATTAGGCAATAAGAATGCACTAGTAAAAAATGAACTACCATGAGCAGAGCTAGTGTTGTCCATTATTGGACTGATACCTCTGAAAGCTTGCGGGAAGGGTGTATTTTTGGTTTTGTTTTGGTTTGTGTGGTTTTTTTCCCAAAATATCCTACTGGCAGAGGTTTGTTTGGGTGCACATAAGAGAAACAGTTTAGCACATAGACAAGCTATTCTTTTTAATCCTTGGTGCTCAGTTCAATGCTCAGAAGCCATGTCATACTGTACCCCAGCGTAAACTGTTTCCTGGTATCCAGGATTATTTCTAATTAAGCTTTGACTTTCTCTTTGGCTTTATTGGGTGTTGGTATTTATTATGCTGGTTTTATAGCTCAGAGGCTGTGGTCAGCTCACATCTTTATTTACACTAAATGATAGCTTTTATAACAGCCTCTCCAGTGTCTTTGGATGAACTCTGCTCCTTTCCCTGTGTCAGGTGTAACCGATCTTGCACTTCTGTATTTACTTCCTTATGCAGCAAGCTTAATGTGTCACGAAAATACAGAGCTATAGCTTACAAATCCAGTAGAATAAGATCTAGCTAGAAGAATATCACTGGACTGTAAAGTAACTGCTGAAAACAGTCAACAAGTATTCATGAGAAGTAGCTGGAGAAAAACACAAGCATGCTTATGAAGTTAGGAACGCAGATGCTTGAACTACCAGGCTTTAGGAAAATCTGTTGTTCAAGCTATTCTGCATTGCATGGGATAGTCACTGGTCTAGGAAGGGATAAAAAGATGGAGGTAGCAACTCTGTTCTTATGTATTTAGGATATTCCCCTATGTATGAAAGAAATGAAGTAAATGAAGTAAGGGAGCAAAGCTGTGATCTCTGCAGTCTTGGAGGGGATTGGTGCTTCTTCTCATTTACTCTGTAGTTTATAGTTTATAAAATGGGAAATAGGGAGCTCTCGTGGTGGGACCTGGGAAGGTAGAAAGTGAGCATGGGTTTTTCACAGCCTTAGAAAGTGCATTGATTTGTGGATCAATGTGGGGGAAAATGAGTCACTATATCTCTCCTCCAACCATGTTTTTTGCTTGGAACCTAATGAAAATGACAGCATACCTGTTTTCTGATGTGATGAGTCCATGACAGAAAGACAAACATTTCTCTATTTGGTGAATCTGGATTTTATCTTGGGTGGTTTTGCAGATATTTCTGTACTCCATGCAATCGCTACCAAATAAATGCACTAAGGCTTCCCAAGCCAATGGCTCTGTGAGCTCCCTCTGTGCTTTGCTTCAGCACTTGCATGATTTCTGGGCTGGAGCTGGCTTATCTTTGCTCTGTTCAGAGGCTGAGAAAAACATTTGACCTGCACCGACCAGGTTGGGCTCTATAACCCAAAACCAAGTGCCACCAAGGACAGCAACAATAGAGATTTTGGACCATCTCCACCTGTTTCAAGCTGCAGAATATTTTAAATAAACATGGCATAAGCACCAAAAACATTTGAGCACAATCAGATGAAGGCAGAAACAACTTCTATTAGTGGGCAGGTGGAGAGAAAGGTCTTAAAGATCTGCAAGTTGGATTTGGATACCTGAGATCGCTTATGGACACTGCCCTTTGCCCTCAGTGAAGCTTGTTGTATTACTACTGCCCTTTGCCCTAAGTAATGAGTTGGGTTTTTAATATGAGAAAATGTGTGGAAACTTAGTGATATATTACCCAAATCTTATCTTCAAACATAACACTCACTCAAACAGCACGTGAATAAATTAATTCCTAACAGCAAAGCAAATGTACTGTAGCTTATTGGACCACTAAAAGGTAGTGTAAAGGTTGGTGCCACGATGCTGAGATATATACTTTAAACAACAGGTTTATTTGTTTGTTTTTTTTTTTTTTTAAAAGTTGATTTAGCTCAATTTGAGGTTCTGCAGAAGCAATCTGAACACTTCTGATATTGGAAAATTACATTAAAATGTAGATATTATACATGATGATCAATTATGCATATGTAGATGTTCAACAACCGGATGTTTACCAGTTGTTAAGCCAATTATAACTTTTACGCCCTCTCCAGCATGTGACTTTTGGTCAGACTATACTGCATCTGTCACAGCTTAAATGTTTCAATAATTCTTTTTAAATGTTCATTTTGCCTGTGGATCTTGTGGTTTTAAGAAAGAAAGAATGTCTAATAAGCACATTTCTACTCTGAATCCAGAAAAAAATCCTTTTTATTTAGTGTATTCTGTGCCATTGAATTCACCCGATAGATTTTCAGAGAAGGAGTTGATCTGATTGCAGATATTGTTAAGGTTCCTGGTGTTTGAGGTAAAATACACTCCATGTGCATTTTAACTGTTTAATTTGTGCCCCTCATGTCCTTGAATCAGAGCACCTGCACCCTGCGTGGCTGCTGCTGGAGTCCCGAGAGCAATACCAGTGTGCCCTGGTGTTTTTTCTCTTCGAACCATGGGTACAAAGTGGATGGGTCAATAAGATCAACTCAGGCAGGTAAGCTGCAGGCTGAGCTTCCCAATTTATGCACATACCGATGTCTGATTCAACACAATAACATTGCAACATGTGTTTTTGCCCAAGGATTCGAGACTACATTAACAAGGCTGCCATCACCTTCCTTCTTCGGAAACGATATCAACATTGTCCTCCTCACAGGAGAGTATCAGACACCAAATCGCTTCCGGTTCAAGGTTAAACTTTTTTTATTCTGTTTTAAGGTTCATGTTCTGTGCAAGATTTTAGGCTGGCTGTTACTGTGCAGTGAGGTTAGGAGGGCTGGATTCATCCCTCTGATGCACTCTCATGACTCCCACTGAAGTGTTTGGCTCCTCCTTTCTTTGCTGTTGTAAGGCATCAGGTTAACAAGAGTTTAGCACAGTGGAATTTCTGCATGAAAAATTACTGAGACCTTTGAAAAGCTCAGCTTTTATATTATCTACCTTTTTTCCTCATCATAGGAAAATTTTGGGGATGAATTTATTTACTTCCTTTTTGTTTATGGCCTGGCCATAACTCTCAATCGTTTTGACAGACAACATTAGCTCTTCCAATGATTTCTGTTTTATATGGAAAACTCAACAGTCTGTGCCATGAATGTGGCGTATCGATGAGTTCTGGGGTTGCGCAGGACTTCTTCTGTGGGAGACGTTCCTCTTGTGGTGGGTTCCTGCTAAGCCAGGAAAACACAGGGTCAAATATTATGAGGGAAATGGCTGAAAATCGGTGATGAAAGTTGGAAATTAATAACAATGAAGGCCGAAGAGGAGACTGGGATAGGGGTGGGAATATCCTAAGTTAGAACTATGTGTTAATGCTGGAAAATGCTTGAATTAGGCATTAGTTTTTAAAAGTCCAACACTTCTGTTGTTTAAATATGTGCAGATCACTGATCCTAAAACACACAGATTTGAAGTCCCCCATGAGCATGTGCGATCTTTCACTGGATCCGCAGCCTCCAATTTAAACTACAAAGTGGATGTGAAGCAGAACCCCTTTGGCATTGTGGTGACCAGAGTGAGCAACGGTAGAGTGCTGTAAGTAACGTTGGTGCTTTTTCTGAATAACACAGATGTCATTGGTTTTCTCTAAAAGCCCATGTCGCCACGCAAGCAATGTCTGTCCAAGATGCCATATGTGAGGTGCCCTCTTGGACGTGTAATCTACTTTTTCTCTTCTTTTGACTGATGGATGTTCTGCAAGGACTCTTGCGAGGCCTTTGGAAACAAATTCTGTGATATGGAGAGCTCTGTCTAAAAGGTTTTAGGTCTGGCTCTCTGTTCACTTCCCCCCGATACTAGGGAAATCTTTACAGCTACTTTGTTTCATCAATTCGGGGAACTTTTATGGTCTGAAGGACTCCTTGCCAGTGCTTCACATCGCATGGGAACACTCTTCCTTGCATCTTTTATCTTATTTGTCGCAGTCATGCTGAAGCCCTGAATCGCCAAAACCAGGTTGCCCTTTAGACCTATGATATCCAAGAACAGCCGGTGCAAGGCACTGATAAGCTGGTCGTGTAATGCTGGAAGTAAAATATTTGACGGACTCGTATATTGAATGCTTTCATGTCATTTAGGTTCTAAAAATAAATAAATAAAGCAAACCTACAAACCTAGCGGCATGGCTTTAAGACCCATTAGAAGGGGGAAGTGTCAGGATGAACATGCTTATCAAGTCAGTCCAAGAATGATCACCTGTCAGAGTACGAGGTCAGTTGAATGATCAATGCTTCAAGTTTAGTTAATTAGCAATTACTTTTGTGCTCTTATTAGTATTGTTTTCTTGCTTAGAATCCTCTATAATGATTGATTTGCAATTACAGAGAGCACAAAAGATGGACTTGGTATTCAGTAGTGCATGACTGATGAAACAGGTACATGGAAGGGGGAATAGTGAAATCTAGTTCAATAGAACCATGTTGAAACAGTGCTCTGGAAGATAGTGTATATTTTCCTTAGGCTTTTGTTTAATTTGATAAAAGTGGTTGCATTTTCTGTCTCTCAAGAAGAAAATTACCATCATGCTTGACTCTGAGTTTGAGTATCTCAAAGAAAGCTGTTAGAGTGGGATAAGGGCAGCCCCTCAGGGATAAATCCTTGCTGCATTTGTTTACACAAGATGAGTGCTTTTCCCCAACTCTCAAACAACCAAACAAAAGGAAGGCCTCTTTGGAAAAGGAAGAGTGGGAACCAATGTGTTATTCCAGCTCATTACAAAAATCCTAATTATCCAGACAGTTATAAAGCCTACAACCTTCCATCATCATTTGTCACACTTGAGCCCCCCAAAACAGTTAGAGTTCTGATTGACCTATTACCATCATCATTTGCAAGACAAGCTGAAAAATTGCCATTGTTTCATCAGAAAAAATCTAGTTCCAGTGCAGTTTGTGGGCAGATGGGCAAGGTAGTCCTTGGAATCATTAAAAGTGGGCAGAGATACATCAGATGAGGATTTGGCCTATGAAGCCTCTCTCAAGTGTCAGTATTTTTAACTTAAAAAAAAAAAAAAAGAAAAGGTAAATGAGCAGATTAAAATCGTAGCAAGCCCAGACTCCCTTATTTTTGTCTCTTGTTTGTGCAGTGTTTGTAATCGCTAGTGCACTGTGTCTTTATTAAATAGTTTAAGGACCTCTTTATGCGTAAAAGAACTTACTGATAATGACATACTGATCGTGATAAACGTCGTTACAGTCTACTAATACATCTGAAGTGATAAGGTCCCTTAAAATTAATGTGGCTGTGTTTGCGTAAGTCGAGAGAAAGTTGTGTTACTCTCCCCTATATGAATATCGTGACTATTAAAACTACATAAAGTGAGTAGATAAAAGCATATTCCTTTGAAATCGTGTATGGTGTTAATACACATCGAGGTAGTTTGCCGTCTCAAAGTAAGGCATTTTCTCTGCTTTCAAGGAAAGACTGCATTCCTGCAGATCCCTGTAAGCTCTTGGTTTAACGAAGCTGGAGATAACCTTCAAATCTGAGGGTCAGCTTCATTCCAATTGCTCTCTGCTTTAAATCTGGTTTAACTCACAATTACATTCTATTTATGATTATTTCATTTAAAAAGTGACGACTGATGGAAACTCAAACTACTTCTGGGTAGAGGTCAATTTTGATACATTTTCCAATTCGAAATGTTCAAAATCTTAGGAGAATGGAAGAGGAAAATGAACATGATTATGTACAAAAGGAATGAAATTTAATGTTTTGATTAATTCCATGAGTTGTGGGAGATCCTTGCCCAGGATGATATTTGGTGTTGCTTAGGAAATGCAGAGCGGTTCAACCATTCCTGTGCACTTGGCTGCTTAGGGAGATACTTAATTGTATCGCTAAGATAAACATGACCAAAACCCCAGCATTCTTGTCACAGGATAGAAAATGACCACATTTTGGTGGTGTTGCGGGCACACTCCTGGCTGTAGAAAAACATCCCTACGGATGGTCCCCTCCATCCATCAGGAGTGAGGATGCCTAAGATGCCCAATGGAGCCTTTCTGGCACCATCGGGGACCGCAGGTGGGGCCACAGCTTGAGGCATTTCTGGTCAAGGGAGTCTAGAGTCTGGTTCACTGTTAGGGCTGCGACAGCTCAGCAGAGATAAAGGAAGGAGGGCAAATCAGTGAGTCCATTGCCTTGCAGTAAGCTGCTCCTTGGTGCACCTTGCGGCAGGAATCGGGCTGCCCCCCGCTGCTCTCTGCCTCATCACCGCTCAGATTTCCCCACCGTTTCTTGAGTCCTTCCCGTAGAAACAAGGAGTGAAACCAGGATTTGCTTAAGTATTTAAGGCTCTCGTAATCCTTATTTGGAAGATGGATTGTTTGTCTGTAATGAAAGGAAATGGTGAAAGGTGCAAAATTAAATTAACAGAAGAAACTTTATTAATGAAGTTGACTTTTCCTGTGTGTTTTGCTAATAGAGGTAAAGGAGGAATATTGATCTCCAGCTTGTTCTGTTTGTACAGATATATACAGTAGTCTCTGTATCTATTTTCAACACCGCCAACTTCATGTTCCTTAAAAAGCTGAGCAGTTGCTTTATGCAGAATTTGCTACAGGAGATGTGATAGCCATCGAATGGGATTTGAACCATGCTAAGGATCACATTATCACTTTAGTCTGCGCTCATCTACGCTCGGTTTATTCGGGAGCTAGCATGTAGCCATAGTCTGCCTTTCCCTGTAGTCACTGGCCTAGCAGGACTCAAGAGTGGGTCTTGTCCATTCTCGCTGGCAAGCAAAAGCTGCAATTGATTTGCAAAATCTGATGGAGTGGATTATTTTTGTGTTTCTGCCCTCCCACAGAAATTTTCTATCTGCCCTGTTGCTGTGAGTGGCCACAGAGAGTGGATTCAGGATTCGGAACAACAGGTGCAGGGTGGGAAGCTTTGGTGGAAGAGGGCAGTGCAAACGTACCCCTGAAAACAGATGGGCCACTTGTATGGGAGGTTTCTATAGCATCAACGGGCACCGCTCACCTCGTCGTCTGTGCAAGAGTCGCTCTGCTCCAGCCCCGCACCGTCCCGCCTCCCTCTCCTTCAGGTCTCTGGTGGAGACCTGAACCTGCTATCCAGCTCTAACTGCAAGGAGTAGAAACAATTACTGGTAAAATACTTTATAAAATTTTTTTTAACTTGTTTCATCAGGTTTGATACCACCATAGGACCACTGCAGTATGCTGACCAGTTTTTACAGCTATCAATCAAACTACCTAGCAGCAACATTTATGGTGTGGGAGAGCACGTGCATAAGCAGTACCGGCACGATGTTAACTGGAAAACCTGGCCCATGTTCAGCAGGGATATTGGCCCCTCTGGAGTAAGGACTGGTTTTATTACGCTTCATTATTTGCGGATGACGTCTGGAATCCAAGCCTATTATGCAGTAGACACATTAATAATATCCACTGAGATTTTCCCTAAAGACTTTTCAGGCACTGCATGTTATTACTAAAAGCTAGATGGTACTCATGAAAGTTCCCTGATTTCTGATTTTTGTGTGGACGTGCAGTTGAAAACCAGTTGATAAGCATTAATATATGAGAGCCTTCAGTTTCTACTGATAAACAAAATAAACAACAATATGTGCTAATGCATTGCTGTGTGCAGCATTCAGTACAGATGACACATGCTTCTTCAGTGAACATCCTTGTAGCTCGGAAAATGATGGAAAAGTTCTCTTTAACAGCTGTCTCTTTACAAGATAAAATATGTTTGTCAGCAGTTATTTGTTCCTATAGTCTGTATGGCTGTCTCTTTATGAAATTATTTCCGGGGCACCCATTTGTCAATAATTGTAAGACTATCTGTTGCTATTACCTCAGTTTCACAAAGCAACCACCCATATGCTTTACTTTGAGAGAGCACTTCAGTGTTTTGTTGAAATAGGAGCTATACTAATAGAAACTAGAGAGTGAGACCACTATATGTGATTAATTAATAATTTGGAATTTGTACTCCTTATCTTGAGACAACTTCTCACTGTCTTCTCTGGTAGAAGATTGTTCTTACCAGAATGGCTCTACTGAGCGTAGACTCATTAAGTTAAACTAACAGTGAACAGAATCAAGTTAGGCTAATTTCAAATTGCTCAAGTTCTGTTTCTCATTCATTTGTTCTGAGTTTTCTTTTGCAGGGGAAGAAGCACAACTATTGCAACAATTGTTAAAAGTTCTAAGGTTTCTGTTGCTAATAATAATGTAAAAAAAAATTAGGAAATAAAAAAAAGCAGCAAGGCACTCTCTTATTTCTATAGATTAGATGTAAAAAATATTACCTTGCAGGATTAATATAAATATAGATTAGATGTAAAATCTAATCTATGGTGAAAGGTGATGAAAGCACCTTTCAGGTTCTATTGTTCACTTGATGTGCTTGTATATTGCCCAGAAATAGTACTGCAACATATGCAGACTTGCCTGAAGATCCATCATATCTGCTTGCTTATGTTATCTACATATTTGGGGAAACTTTTTGTTTTAATTGACAATGTTCTCATAAAGGAGAGGAATGCCAGGAAAGAGAAAACAGAACAGTAGGAAGGTGTCAGGATTTTTGTTGTTGTTGTTGTTTGCTATATTTTGAGAAGTTTGAAGTTCTACCTGGGATATATTTTGAAATATCCCAGAACAGATACTGTTATTAGATTTTAATCAGCTTACTTTTCCTTTTTATCCTTTAAGGCAATGCATAACTTATATGGAGTTCAAACTTTCTTCCTGTGTTTGGAAGACAGCACTGGAGCCTCCTTTGGTGTTTTTCTAATGAATAGCAATGCCATGGGTAAGAAAGCTTTCTCTGTAGCTCTCAGCATTGCAGTTAAATATCTTTTTAAATGATCTGTGGGACTGGGATCAGTCACTGGTGCATGTGACGTAAGCAGTAAGTAGCACACAGTTAACATTAAGATTGAGCTGGAAACCTGAGGGTCAGAAACCTACCCAAAACCTGTGCAGCTCTGTGCAGATGTGTAGGACACTGGAATCGGAGCCTAAATTTGGAGGGAGCAATACTTGAAAGTAAATGCCCTTTAGGCTTTTTAGATAAGCATGCATATATGTATGCTTTACAGAGCTCTTCACATCTCTTGAGGCTGGAAAGTTGTGCTAAAAATTTAAAGATAAAAGGTTGAGCCATTGGATTTCTTCTGATTCTCTTCTCTGTAGGATGTAAAGGAATGGAATTATGGACATTTAAAAGAGTCACCTCAATACATTTCCCCTTCATTGCAAGTTCAATTAATGGGTTTGGGTTTCTTAGGTATTTCTGTTCTGTGTTTTTTTTCTTAAGTAAATTTTCTAATCATCAGTTAGAAAATTACAAAGTTGTTTTAGAATTAGCTGGTATTCAGAATTGGTTTTGTGCACTCTTGTCCGGCAGAGTTTGTGGTGCAGCCTGCTCCAGCAGTGACCTACAGAACCATTGGCGGGATCCTTGATTTCTATATGTTCTTGGGGAACACTCCAGAGCAAGTAGTCCAGGAGTACTTGAAGGTACCTTTAGCTAGAGAGACTATGCATTGAACAGACTTTTCAAAGTGCTTGGCATTTTTTAGTGGTTTGGGGTTTTTTTTCACAGTTTTATATGACAGTATGTCTTCACTATGTTATCTATTACCACAAAATACGACTCAGTATATATTTAACTAAGAATAGCTGTTAGTATGTCCCTAATGTGACTGCTGTCATTAGTAATAGCTAGCTGGGGTTAAGCTGGGGTGTAGATAGAATCATAGAATCATAGAATCATTGAAGTTGGAAAAGACCTCTAAGATCATCGAGTCCAACCATCGACCCAACACCACCATCCACTAAACCATGTCCCTAAGTGCCTCATCTACACGTCTTTTAAATACCTCCAGGGATGGGGACTCCACCACTTCCCTGGGCAGCCTGGTCCAGTGTTTCACCACTCTTTCAGTAAAGACATTTTTCCTCATGTCCAATCTAAACCTTCCCTGGTGCAACTTGAGGCCATTTCCTCTTGTCCTATCGCTTCTTACCTGGGAGAAGAGACTGACCCCCACCTCGCTACAACCTCCTTTCGGGTAGTTGTAGAGAGCGATGAGGTCTCCCCTCAGCCTCCTTTTCTCCAGGCTAAACAGCCCCAGTTCCCTCAGCCGCTCCTCAGAAGACTTGTTCTCCAGACCCCTCACCAGCCTTGTTGCCCTTCTCTGGACACGCTCCAGCACCTCAACGTCCTTCTTGTAGTGAGGGGCCCAAAACTGAACACAGGATTCGAGGTGCGGCCTCACCAGTGTCGAGTACAGGGGCACGATCACTTCCCTCCTCCTGCTGGCCACACTATTTCTGATACAGGCCAGGATGCCATTGGCCTTCTTGGCCACCTGGGCACACTGCTGGCTCATGTTCAGCCAGCTGTTGACCAACACCCCCAGGTCCTTCTCTGCTGGGCAGCTTTCCAGCCACTCTTCCCCAAGCCTGTAGCGCTGCATGGGGTTGTTGTGGCCGAAGTGCAGGACCCAGCACCTGGCCTTGTTGAACCTCATACAGTTGGCCTTGGCCCATCGATCCAGCCTGTCCAGGTCCCTCTGCAGAGCCTTCCTACCCTCAAGCAGATCAACACTCCCGCCCAACTTGGTGTCGTCTGCAAACTTACTGAGGGTGCACTCGATCCCCTCATCCGGATCATTGATAAAGATATTGAACAAGACCGGCCCCAAAACTGAGCCCTGGGGAACACCGCTCGTGACCGGCCACCAACTGGATTGAACTCCATTCACCACAACTCTCTGGGCCCGGCCGCCCAGCCAGTTTTTGACCCAGCGCAGAGTGCACCTGTCTAAGCCGTGAGCCGCCAGCTTCTCTAGGAGAATGCTGTGGGAGACAGTGTCAAAGGCCTTACTGAAGCCCAGGTAGACCACATCCACAGCCTTTCCCTCATCCACTAGGCGGGTCACCTGGTCACAGAAGGAGATCAGGTTGGTCAAGCAGGACCTGCCTCTCTTGAATCCGTGCTGGCTGGGCCTGATCCCCTGGTTGTCCTGCACATGCCTTGTGAGCGCCCTCAAGATGAACCGCTCCATAATCTTCCCTGGCACCGAGGTCAGGCTGACAGGCCTGTAGTTCCCCGGATCCTCCTTCCGACCCTTCTTGTAGATGGGCGTCACATTGGCAAGCCTCCAGTCGTCTGGGACCTCCCCTGTTAACCAGGACTGCTGATAAATGATGGAGAGCGGCTTGGCGAGCACCTCCGCCAGCTCCCTCAGCACTCTCGGGTGGATCCCATCCGGCCCCATAGACTTGTGAGTGTCCAGGTGGCGTAGCAGGTCATTGACTGCTTCCTCTTGGATTATGGGGGGTTCATCCTGCTCGCCGTCCCTGTCTCCCAGCTTGGGGGGCCGAGTACCCTGAGGATAACTGCTCTGCCTGTTAAAGACTGAGGCAAAGAAGGCATTAAGTACCTCAGCCTTTTCCTCATCCTCGGTGACAATGTTCCCCCCCACATCCAATAAGGGATGGAGATTCTCCTTGGCTCTCTTCTTGTCATTAATATATTTGTAAAAGCTTTTTTTGTTGTCTTTAACGACAGCGGCCAGATTGCGTTCTAGCTGGGCTTTTGCCTTTCTCATTTCTTCTCTGCACGACCTAACGAGATCCCTTGATCTTGAGTCACCTGCCCCTTCTTTCACAAGCGGTAAACTCTCCTTTTTTTCCTGAGTCCCAGCAAGAGCTCCCCGTTCAGCCAGGCCGGTCGTCTTCCCCGCCCGTTCTTCTTACGGCGTACGGGGACAGCCTGCTCCTGCGCCTTTAAGACTTCCTTCTTGAAGATTGTCCAGCCTTCCTGGACCCCTTTGCCCTTCAGAACCGTCTCCCACGGGACTCTCTCAACCAGCGTTCTGAACAGGCCAAAGTCCGCCCTCCAGAAGTCCATGGTTGCGGTTTTGCTGCCCCCCCTCCTTACTTCACCAAGAATGGAGAATTCTATCATTTCATGGTCGCTAAGCCCAAGACGGCCTCCGACCACCACATCTCCCACCAGTCCTTCTCTGTTAGTAAACAGCAGGTCGAGCGAGGCACCTCCCCTGGTAGGCTCACTTACCAGCTGTGTCAGGAAGTTGTCTTCCACACACTCCAGGAACCTCCTAGACTGCTTCCTCTCTGCCGTGTTGTATTTCCAGCAGACGTCCGGGAAGTTGAAGTCCCCCACGAGAACAAGGGCTAGCGATTGAGAGACTTCTGCCAGCCGCTTATAGAACGCTTCATCCGCCCCTTCATCCTGGTTAGGTGGTCTATAACAGACTCCCAGCAGGATATCTGCCTCGTTGGCTTAAGGATGGATGTTTTTATCTGGCCTGTTACGGGCAGCTGAAACTTAAGCACTAGTTTTGCTGGAGATGTTGGAGCAGACACCATTCAGCAGCTCGAGGCCCACAACGTTTATAGCTGCTAAATTCATCAGTCTGTATCGCCTGACGGATTTACACAGTGCTTATTGGAGCTAGAGATGGTCTACATGGAATAACTTATGCTTCCTTGCTGAGGCTCACTCTTGTTATATGGACAAATTCCTGTTCATATGACAATATTATAGAGTAGTTAATGTGCTTACAGGTATGTCATGTTTTTATGGTCATAAGATATCAGTGATATCTTTTGTACTTCTTGAGATCCGCTTATGTTTCAGTGACACCTCTAAAGAATGGCCATTGTCCCAAAATATTTGTATTTATTAAAATTTAAAAAAAAATCATAGAAAAATATTGCATTTGTGAGTGGGCTGCTCATTTCACCCACTCAAGCTTATCTATATCATTCAAAAAAAATTTGAGGAGTATGGATCTGGGGAAATGGGCACTGAGGTGACACATGCAGTGTCCACTGACAGTGCATGGGATTTTTGCTCTCAACTTGCAGCTCGTGGGACTGCCAGCATTGCCCTCCTACTGGAGCCTGGGCTTCCAGCTCAGCCGCTGGAATTACGGGTCTCTGGATGAGGTGAAGAGAGTTGTGGAGAGGAACAGGGCGATTGGACTCCCTTATGTAAGTATGGGGTTTGAGGAGGGCAACAGCCCTGTGAAGGCAGAGCTCTGCAGGAGAAATGACCCAGAGATCCTGACCACGGTGTTCTGCAACTGGCTAGTTTCACATCAGTTTAAATTAGTAAATTTCTAATATATAGGCTTCTGGTGTCAAAGGCTTTTATGCATTTTAATGGTAGACCCATTATCAGAATGTGGGACATGGTGAGGCTTAATTACAGTAAGTTATATTTGAACACTTTATTGTAATACTTTTTCAGTTATACTTTCCAACTATATCCACTTATCTTCTCATGTTACCTAATCCATGATTTTTTTTTTTAATTGTCCTGTGTACAATTATGGAACCATATATTATTTTTAATTGGCAGCCAAAGGTAAAGTACATTTAACTTTTAAAATTAGATTTCAGATTACATTAGCCTGATGGCTTAAATAGAATAAAAATACCCTAATGTTAAGCTAAGAGTTGAGGAAGAAATATTTGGATTTAAGGGGATAGCCCTTGAAGTCAGGCAACTGCAATGAAATAGCCACACGTCCAGGGGCTATTAGAAAGGATGCCAATATATACATTCATTTAAATTCTGTTAATGTTAAATGTAGGTCTTTTTAGGCACAAAAGATGTGTCAGTACCATTAATTAAGGCTGTAAGTATGGGAAGAGATGCACATTGTCTGCAAGTGGTCCTGACAGCATACTCTCTGCCAGGCTGCAGTAAAGTCCCAACAGTAAATTCACTATAGGACAAATGTGAATTGTCAGAAGAAATTGTGTTGGACTAATGTACAAAATCTTTGCATATCACTTCTCATGTTAAAGCTGAACACCCTTCTCTTTCAGGATGCTCAGATCACTGATATTGACTATATGGAGGAAAAGAAAGATTTTACTTATGACAAAGTGAAATTTCGAGATCTCCCTAATTTTGCAGCTTATATGCATGACTATGGACAAAAATATATTATCATATTGGTAAGCATTTAACTATTTCTTTTTCCCTTGTAAATACTATCATTATAACTATTTATTATTATTCTTTACTTATTCTATGTAATTATTACATTTCTTGCTTAACATTCTAGTAGTCTATAATAATTGATGGAGTGTATCTTAGTTTCTTCTTATTTTTTGTTTTCTAATTTTTTTTTAGGATCCTGCTATTAGCACACAAAATTTAGTTGATGGTAGTCCATATGGAAGCTACATCAGAGGAGAGAACAAAAAAGTCTGGGTTAATGAATCAGATGGAGTAACAGCATTACTTGGGGAGGTAATCATGTTTTTATGAATTTGAACTTGGTCTGTTGTCACTGTTATGGTTTAATTTAGGTCAGGGGGCTCCTTTTAAACTCTCATTTTCTAAGTTGCTTTTTTCAGTAAGATTACCTGCCAGTGAGAACTAAGTTTATAAGGTCCCATTTAGGATATGATACTTCTCAACCTTTCTTGATTTTTTTTTGTTTGTTGCAATTTTTTACATTAAACAAAAAAGAAAACTAAAGTAGCTTGAAGTCTCAAGGGACAAGTCATCAGCCAGCTCCTATTTATTTTCAGTAGTGACTGAAGAGCCAGCTCCCACATTATTCTTTTAATTTATAATTTTAGCTTCTATTGAGAATTTTTTCTGTTGTGTATTGTTCCTTGTATGACTTAAAAGAAAAGCAATTGAAAACTCCAAAGTTAAGAAACTCATACTCTTTTCTGCCTTCTTTCTGCATGCAAGCTATTGTCACTCTAGCAGTTTGTTGTTCAAAAGTCTTCATCAGAGCACTATATTAGCACTGGGGGCAGGTGGACAACAGGCTGAACGTGAGTCAGCAGTTTGCTGCTGCAGCGACGAAGACAAATCGGATCCTGGGCTTCATCCACAGGGGCATTACTAGCAGAGATAGAGATGTGATCATCCCACTCTACTCAGCACTTGTCAGGCTGCACCTGGAGTACTGTGTCCAGTTATGGTCCCCACAATTCAAAAAAGACAGGCTGCAGAGGATCCAAAGGAGGGCCACGAAGATGATCAAAGGGCTGGAGAACCTGCTCTATTAGGAAAGACTGAAGGAGTTAGGTCTTTTCTCCCTAGAGAAGAGAAGGCTCAGGGGGGCCTTCATCACAGTATTCCAGTACTTAAAGGGCAGCTACAAAGAAGACAGAGGCTCTTTCTTCACAAGGAACCACAGGGGGAATACGAGGGGCAATGGGTACAAGTTGCACCCGAAATATTTTACAGTGAGAACAATCAATCACTGGAACACCCTCTCCATGGACATGGTAGAGTCCCATCACTGGAGGTTTTCAAGATGTGATTGGACAGGATGCTAGATGATCTCATCTGGGTTCTCTTTCCTATGAAAGGTGGGACCAGATGATCTTTCAAGGTCCCTTCCAACCTGGGCTGTTCTGTGATTCTATGAACTCTTTTTAATATCATTAAAAGTTTAATTAATTATTTCTCTTTTAATATTGCAGGTGTGGCCAGGGGAAACTGTGTTCCCAGACTTCACCAACCCAGACTGCACTAGCTGGTGGGTGGAAGAATGCAAACTGTTTTATAACGTAGTGCCGTATGATGGGATCTGGATTGTAAGTAATTCAGAACTTTCATTTTTATTTTTTAAAAATAAACAAGGATAGGTGTTTATCAAATTCAATTTGCATTGAATTTGAAAGGAATGTTTACTATTACTAACCTGAAATCAGTGCAGGATGTGTATGTCTTCTGGTGTTGTACTGCAATTAAAATTTGAATTTTAAATTTTAATTTGAATCATTATTTGTGGCATTTAAATGATCAGTGTGCTGGTTTTTGGATGTTCAGTGACACTTTAAAATGCTTCAATTGATGAACCATTGCTAAAGGCAAATGCTAGCACACTCCTGTACTCAGAACGGCAATATTTGGAGACCTGCATACCTGCTCAGTGAATGCGTCCTAAACAGGTCCTGAATACAAGGTATAATACATATAACCTACATATCTATGCTCCAAGTAGCTCCTGGAATTTCCAGTTAGTGAATCTGCAATTGCTATTCCAGATAAGGATTTGGAAAAATCAGGCTCCCTCAACAAGTTCTCCCACAAAAGGACTAAAATAGAGTCTGGCACAGTGGATTTTAGGTACAGTTCATGGAAATCAGATGAGATTAAGCACCATTTTGACTGACTAGATTAGTTTTTTAAAGGAAGATCCTGTAATAAAGCTTCTAAAAATGCATGCCTGAAGGTAATCTATACTTAAATAGATTTTACTTCTCAATCCCTGTCTCAGCGCCTTCTTCCCCTTATTCTTTTTGTGTTTTTCCTACTTCCTTTTACTTAAAAATAAATAAATATTTCAAAAGAAAACAAGAACCTACTGAATATTTTGCCATGCAGTTTAAAAAGCTGTAACAATTTTAAATTAACCTGTATGGTAAAATAAAGTCCTTCAGCTGCTATGTGATAGAATGAGTTTTTCTCACTTATTTTTGCTGACTCTGTGGTTCCACCAAGTCAAGCTATGAAGTGTAAGACTGCACAGCTCTCTTATAGAAAACAAATAATTTGAGTGAAGCAAATTGGTCACTAGACTACTTTGCCTCCATGATGAATTTGCTCCCTTCTTCCATGCATGCTTCTCCTGTAGCACGTTCAGGGATGCACATAGAAATGCACTTACAGTGCTGCCAAATAAAATATTAATGGAAGGAGACAGCAAAGTTTAAAAGTATAATGGCTTGGAAAGTATTATAAAGGAGATGCTTAAGAATATCTAGTCACCTTGTGTATTTTGACAGAAAGTTGCAATGGACATTTGCTGGTTCTGCATTTCTCTCCAAACACACACTCCACACCAAAGACATTTCCTTGAGATGTGTGGAGTTGGTCATAGGTAGGAACAATGTATACATGAGCACCTTTTGCAATTTCTTTCTGTGGAGGGATAAGGTACAGCACTTGCGACATGACACTCACCTGCATATAGAAGTCTGTCCAACACTGAGATCTAAATTAATACAGGAATGGACCAGGTCAGTATCTGAGTTATTTCATTCTTGCCTAATTGTACGGTACTATTTCTAAGTAATTATTCCTTAAAGGATAAGAGACTAGAACGTAAGACTTTGTTAGGAAAACGTACTTGAGGAAACTTTATTACATTCTGCATCTTATTTTTTCAGGATATGAATGAAGTATCCAGCTTCATTAAAGGCTCAAAAAACGGTTGTGCACAGAATGACTTAAACTATCCTCCTTTCACTCCCAGTAAGTCCATCTACTTTTACCAGAAAGCAAAATATCAAAAAGTTTATGAATTACTGTGCAATTGACTACAAGGATGCAAAGTGTAGTTCTTATGGGTGGGGCTTGAACATTACTATTGACAGAAAATACTGGTATATTTTGGCCCTCATCAAAGGCGTGGTTTATATAACTGGCTTTTTTCCCTTTTCAAATTATTACTGAATATTGTCATTGCCTTAATTATGTCTGATAATATAATGATCTTTTTTCACTATCAGTAGTTTTTGAGATGTATGCAGAACTAAAATGGAGTTCAGTTTGTATTAAATAGTAGGTTTAAGTAACCATTGCCAACGTGTTGTCAGATAATGATTCAGAAATTTAGAGTGTAGTTCTCAGTTATTCCTTGCATGGGTGCAAAGCTTAAGAATAGAAAAGGTCACAGAGCAAAGATCAAAATCAAATCAATCAAACCAGCAGCCAAGAGTAGCATTTTGTTTTTGTAGTAGTAATACTGGCTTTAATGCAAACACTAAAGAGAAAAAAAGGCTTGAATGCCATGAATGTGCATTAAAGAAAAGATTGGAAATATCCATAATAAAAATGTACTTTAAAAGTGATATTTATATTCCTTCATTGAAGGTATTCTTGACAAGCTCATGTTTTCCAAGACACTTTGTATGGATGCAGTGCAGAAGTGGGGGAAACATTATGATGTCCACAGTCTTTATGGATATTCCATGGCCATATCAACACAGAAGTAAGGAATGCATCCTAAAATTTTTACAAAGAGGTTTCACAACAGTACATGTCCTGCATTTTCCAAAACAGCAAGAGATTTCACTTCTAAAGGAACCCAATTCCTGGAAAATACTGTATTATATTTAAGCCAATGCAGCTAAGGCAAAATCTACTAAAGTTAGTAGTAAAAGCCACACATTTGTTGTCAAAGCTGTATATAAAGATTACTTAAAATGAATGTCTTGAACTTCGCTAAAAGACACCTGCTTAACTGTAAAGAAGTCCACATCCCTGGTATGAATAATTATTGTAAATCAGTCAGTGTAAATCTGCCTTATATAAAACTATTGGTGTCCAAGTTGTCTTTTTTCCTTTGTGTAATTCCAGTCTCATTTCCTTTAAGAGTTATTGAATCATTGTTTCCTGGAAAACGAAGCTTCCTTATTTCGAGGTCTACTTTTGTTGGATCAGGAAAGCACACAGGACACTGGCTGGGAGATAATGCAGCAACATGGGATCACTTAAAATGGGCAATACCTGGAATGCTGGACTTTAACCTCTTTGGAATTCCTTATGTATGACATTAGTTTGTGACATGCTTTCAAAACATATGGATAAACAGTAACTCTACCTCTGTGATAACAGATTATCTAATCAAACACTATCTAGATAACTATCTTACATTCTCAGCTCCAAATTAATCCCCTTTAGGAATCTGGTTTTAACTTTTTTTTTTCAATTATTGATTTTTGGTTTAGGCCACATTTTTATTATCGTGGCTGTGTGTGTGGTGAGATAAACATGGGTAACATGTTTAACATCTTATTGTCGTGGTTTAACCTCAGCTGGCAACTGAGCACCACACAGCCGCTCGTTCACTCCCCCTGCCCCAGTGGGATGGGGGAGAGAATTGGAAGAGTAAAAGTAAGAAAACTCGTGGGTTGAGATAAGAACAGTTTAATAATTGAAATAGAATAAAGTAAAATAGTAATAGTAATAATAATAGAATATACAAAGCGAGTGATGCATGATGTAATTGCTCACCACCCTCCAACTGATGCCCAGCCAGTTCCCAAGCAGTGGTCACCGCCCCCCAGCCAACTCCCCCCAGTTTATATACTGAGCATGACGTCACATGGTATGGAATATCCCTTTGGCCAGTTTGGGTCAGCTGTCCTGGCTGGGCCCCCTGCCAGCTTCTCGCTGGCAGGGCATGAGAAGCTGAAAAGTCCTTGACTAGTGTAAGCACTACTTAGCAACAACTAAAACATCAGTATGTTATCAACTTTATTCTCATACGAAATCCAAAACACAGCACTAAACCAGCTACTAAGACGAAAATTAACTCTATCCCAGCTGAAACCAGGACACATATATCCCAAGCTACCTGTTACCTCTAGTAATTTTTAAACACTAGTGATCGATGTGAAACACTTCGGTGTTCTCCCTAGAATTTCAAATGAAATAGAGACATCCATTTATAAGGGGAATAACCAAATTCCTTTCCATGATTTAAATTTGTATGACTCTCGAGCTTTTTTTCTAATGTATGCATATTAGCACCCAAGAGGAAGGTAAAGGTTTGGAAGAAATAGAATGATGGGCAGTGTTAACTAGTAGTCAGTTTAATTTTTTATAGAACATAGTTGAATTTGAAAGAAGAAAGGTACAAACGTGTTGAATGGCTCAGTCACTCTGGCTAGCAATGAAGGTTGAATTAATACATCTCTGGAAACTAGAAGTTTTGTGTAGGGATTAGAGGTGCAGCGTACTGCACATCCAACACATTCTGTTTTTATTTAAAGATTGGAGCAGATATTTGTGGTTTCTTTGACAACACCACAGAAGAACTTTGCAGACGATGGATGCAAGTAGGAGCATTTTACCCATTTTCCAGGAATCACAATTGTGAAGGATTCATAGTAAGTTGTGCTTTCTCTTACAAAATGCTTTGTGTTACACTACCACATTCCCTTTAATGGTATCACTAGTAATCATTACTGTCACTGATGATTATGTAGCTGACTGGTTTGAAAATGGCAGAACTTTAAGCTCTTTTTATGAAATCTGAGAGGTTCAGCTTCATAAGGGTTAATTGCATATAATTGAGACTACACTTATTTGGCAACAGTTTCATGACCGTAGGTTGTGCCTATCACCAAGGGCAAGCACTCAGTGCTGTGTGACCCATCAGACTGACTCTTAGGAACCCTTTGGCATGCACCTGACTGCATGCCAGGATGAAACCCGGGCTAACCCTGATGCACCCTCAGTCCAGATGGGCAAGGAGGGATGCGCAGTGCAAAACACGGTGAGCCTGGAGGAGCAGGACCTCAGGCCACACCACCCAGAAGGCAAACACCATGCAGATGTGCACCACTGAATTTCTGCCTCTCTGAAACAGCAGCCACTTTTCTCATGTTTGGCAGAGTGTTTTCTGCATGCTGAAAATAATAATCATCTGATATTTGTTTTCAGCCTCAGGATCCGGCTGTGTTTGGACCTGATTCAGTCTTGGTGAAAACCTCCAAGTATTACTTGAACATTCGCTACACTTTGCTGCCCTACCTGTACACACTCTTTTATAAAGCTCATACTCAAGGAGACACAGTTGTACGGCCAGTTTTGCATGAGTAAGTTTAGTCATCAGCCTTTGTGATAGTTTTATGAGGAATAAAAAAATCAGACACATTAAATGTTGTTACGGACTATCTAAACAAATACAGCCTGTGAAAATGCACGTTGGAATATATATAGACAACTTCTCAATTCATGAAATACCATTTTAGAGTAATCAGAAGAATAAGCAGAAACCATCTGTAATTTCTGCATATATGCATATATTATTGTCGGTCACTCTTATGAGTTGCTATGAGATGCTATTGTCAGCTGATCAAATTATTCTCCACCATCATATATATATACACATTAGAATATATGTTTCCTTGCCTGGAAACTCTTGAATAAGCCGTGTCAAGAACACACGCACACCTACACTTTCACACATGTGTAGAGAATACTAACTAAACTAGTAAGACCTTACCTTCTCATCTTCAGATTGCCTCAGATTAAAACAAAAAAAAAGAGGGCAATTTTGATCTGGCGTTCTTCAGTCATGATTCTAGACAATCAGTACCCTGAAATATGGGGATTGCTGATGATGGTATAGTTCATAAAAAACCAGTTACTGCTATATCCTTCCCACTTGCCCAGGTTCTACTCTGATGAAGTGACGTGGAGTGTCGATAGGCAGTTCCTGTGGGGCCCTGGGCTGCTTATTTCCCCTGTACTTGACCCGGTAGGTTTGGCTGTTTTGGTATCGATCTCATAACCAGTTCATGGGGCGCAGGGACGTGTTGAGTCACCAGTCCAGCTCTTTTCTCTGGCAGGGGGCTGCAGCATAAAAACCCCAAGATACGCTATGCCCGTCACTCCTTTATTGCTCTGATCGAAACCACCTTCCAGTTCTGAGCCTTTGTTGTTCGGTCTTGTGACGATTCTGTTATTCAGCTTAAAGGTTATAGCTCCTCTACTATATCTGCATTTCCTGCTGAAATCACACTCTCCCTCCTTTTTTATGCTGAACAAGCTGAACCGCAAAAATAGGCTCTGCCGTTTCCCTGAGGATCCCAGGAAATTTGCTCTGGTCCTATTCTAGTCTGAACTCTTCTGTCTCGACCAGACCTGTAAACTCTCTTGGCAAAGAGATTGCAGAGGGCCTTGTTTATTAGCATCAACACAGCTCTATCTCCAGTGCAAACATGTTTTTTGCTGGATCCTTAGATTATGTTCCTTTTTTCATGGGTACATCGCGTTACTTGTTGATGGGTTCCTGACAAGCCTAGGTTTTGCTTCTTTTTTCTTCCCCCTCCCCCCCCTTCATTTATTGCTTCCAGTGAGAGAGCCCACAGCATTTTTTTATCGCTGCCGAAATGGAAAATCTTGCACTTTGTGCTATTAAATCCCACTCCTATTTTCCAGTCCTCTAGGGAGTCTAAGTCATCTGGTCCGATATTCTGATTCACCTCAGCTTTGTATCGTCTCTGCATTTCATTCAGAATCAGCTTCTCTTGCTGCATTTCAGCTTGTCTGAGATGCAGCAAGGAAACAAATAGCTCGTGGCTTATTCTGTGGCAGAGTCTTGTAAATAATGATTGTTAACGCCAGTAACACATATGTCATGGAGAAACACAACGTATTTGTTAAATACATAAAATGAAAGCAAGAATCTGCTGTCTTCCTTTCAGGACATCACCATAAAACCCATTAAAGAAAACAGTGAAGAGGAGAAGTATCAATGATTTTCTCAATGTGAACTTTAGTTTTATTGGAAAATTTAGTTTATTCGATTAAGTTGCCTTCAGATATGAAAGTCGTTTCTTCGTTCACCTTTCAGGGTGTGGATGCAATTCAAGCATATATTCCTGATGCAGTATGGTACGAGTATGATACAGTAGGTAAATGCAGAGGATACTATGGGGAGATTTTCTAAATGGCTATGTGACAAAATAAGATTGTCAGCCCTGCTTTGCTGACAGAGACCTAAAGTAAAGCCCACAGGAAGGAAAATGGTGAGACAAGGGATGAAGGGTGGTGGGTTAAGTGCACAACTCAACGCCTCAAGAAAGGACACAGAGGCGTGGAATATAGCACAGGAGATGGGAAGACAGATTGAGCGGGAACTTTAGCAAAGACCATGTCTGAAATAAAATAAAACAGAATAATTCTAATTCTAATACACGAGAGTTTGCAATTATTGTTTACTAATCTCATTTCTGCAAACAAGTTTCCCGCTGCTGTGATGATCCTTTTGATGGGTGAAAAAGGACATTGTTTGTGTCAGATTCCCATATTCACGTCAGAGTCCCAACAGGACTTGCTCTCTGCATTGACTGAGCCAAAACTGAATAGTGAGAGATGTTGATTTATGACATTAGATCATATTGATATGCAGTTGTTTTACGCTATGTGCCCATTGGCACATAGATGTTTACATAACTTCAGCCTTTTCTAAAAGGAAGCATTAAGATGAAACTCAGGACTTAAGAAGAAGTTCACAGCGGCGAGTAATGCAACGTGCCCGTTCTCTTTTACATCCCTGTCAATAAGGGGGCAAAAATCTCAGTGAGAAAACAATGGACCAACATGTACCTGCCAGCAGACAAACTGGGACTTCATTTGAGAGGAGGCTATATTTACCCTACTCAACAACCAGCTAACACAACAGTTGCAAGGTATGCTTCAAACCCAAACGCTTTTATGGTTTTGGTTTTGGTTTTTTTTTTCAAGACTGGGCTGAGGACTTTCAAATCAGTAGCGGTCCATTGTAATTAGCATTTTCACCTTGAAATATGGGAACAACCGTGAGCCGCACCTCACTTCCGCAGCTCCTGAAATTACAGGTTCGGTGATTAATTACAGGTTTATTTGCACAGCATTTTGTAAACTTGCCATGCATTTTAGTCTGTTTACATGAAAATGAAAGGCAACCAAGGACTAGTATCTAAGACACTTCTCAAAGTATTGCAACCCTGTTGAGTGTCTCGTTCTTGACATGAACATGAAGGATGTATTAAGACTGTTTCGATACTTGTTATACATGTAAGACCGAAAGTCTCTCTTTCCACAGCCGCAAGAATCCAATGGGACTTATAATTGCCCTGGATGACAACAATACAGCTTCTGGGGACTTGTTCTGGGATGATGGAGAATCTACAGGTGAGCAGTTATCAATAGTGAAATAAGTATGATTAACAAGGCATTAATACGTACAAGTTTCAATCTTCCTGCTGCTTTCATGGAGCAAGAATAAGACATTGTTGTAACACGCTATAAATACCTGCTCGTATGTCAATACTTTTGCATCACTTTTAAGTGGGAAACTGTAACTCTCATTAGTTTATTTTTTTCTTGTTCAGGTTTCACTGTAGCCTTAAATATGTGAAGGGGTTTGGTACATTGGCATGCTGACTGTTAAGCCATGCTGTCAAGATTGAAATATATTCTGGTATATATCCAAATTAGTTTCAACGGGTGCAAGAACGCACATAATTAGTGTTCAACACTAAGAAGTGGTAGAAGATGAAAAACTAGCACTGTTATTAACTCTCTGGAATTATTTAAATTGCTTGTGAAAACAGTAGAAATTTTGTTAACTCAAAAATACGGTGTTGGAGCCAACGGGGTTTTTTGCCATCTGTTTTCCACAGCATACGGGTGCGTAAGCACACGAGTGAGCGTGTACGGGCCATATTTGTCATGTTGCCAACCTTGCCTTTAGTAAAGCTGCCGGAGAACTTGTTTCCCCCTGGGATAGTCACTACGATTATGCCAAGGCCTGTCAACCTCATCTGTTGTGATGCACTGGCATCGATGCTACTTACCTCACCGGTTTTTTTTCTGTCAAACAATTTACAACACACATACCTTTTTTGCTTAGGGTAAGATTAAGGTTGCAACTTAATTCTGCACAAGTTAAAATTTAAAAAAAAACCCCAACAAGCGAACAACCACAACACAAACCTTTTAATATAAAGTTAAATTTATTTTGGCTTTCAGTAAAGTTAATGCTTTTGGAATACATGCATGTCTAAGGAAAGCAGGGTTCATTCTAGCGCAATGGAAAGAACCTTTCCATTATATAGCCATAGGTATTTTCTTCATTTTAATCTGGAGATGAAGGAAATTTTGACAAATGAAGTATCTTGAACTGTGGGATTTTCTGTGGGATTTCTGAGGATTTAGTTAGGCATCTTGTTTCCATTAAACTAAAAGGATTTGGGGTACTTAAATCCTTTAGGAAGCTTTTGCAGCCTTTGTCCTTCATTATATACTTTTTAGAAAACTCAGCAGGCAGTTCAAAGGGTTATTCTGAAATGATTTTTTGAAGAACTTTTGTGAAATACTCAAGCTTGTTTTAAAATGATTTAAGGACTCGTATTTGACAGACTTTATTGTTTTATTTGCAATGAACCATAACATTCAGAGCTAAGGACTTTGGTTGATGGCATATGCCAGTTAATACTGTTGCATTTCAAGTAGACCCGATCTTCTCCAATTCATGTCCTACTGTATCCATAGACTGCTGTCAGTGGCAAAAGTGTCAGAGTTGTCTTTAGCTACGCTGGAATAAAATGCAGGTTAGAAAAGAGGAAAAACTGCAACAGTAAGAATGTGCAGATAAAAATGAAGTTGGAGTAGTATTACCATTGAGGTAAAAATAAATAATGCTACAATATTATGTGCATGTTTAATTTATAATCCTGAAAATTAGGTCCACATCCTGCAGACAGTTGTTTATGGAGGTATTTTGTCTAACCATGCAGGTCCACATGTGGTATCCAAATTGGTGCATTCTTACCTCTGTCTTCTGATACACCTAACCACCTTCTTCTAGGTACTTAAGCGATCCAGTTTCTCTGGCTTCTCCTCCAGTTGCTAAAAGCTACCTTTATCCTTAGTCACAATCTATTTGTTTCACTTGTGCAGGGCCCAGGGCTCTGACTAAATTTCCATGAAAGCAAGCAACTCTTGGGATTCAAAACTTCATTCCCCCTTTCCTAATTGCATAACTACCTTGTCCTCTACTGGATGTCACTGTCCTTCTAACAAAAGCAGCAGAAGGAAAAATGTGATTATGTTTCACTTCCCATGCCTCAGCTGACACTGTGAGGTTTCACCCCGGGAGAAGTTCGGGACAGGCAGCTGGAGGAGACAAGGCTAGGAAACACTGACTCCGTTGACGGGACCACCTCTGTCAAAGCCTTCAGCTTCACTCACTGTCTCCTTGATGTACCAAACTCCCCATTAGATATTTCCTAGTAGGACCCGTACGTCAGAAATCTCAGCTCAGAAGTCTGTAGTCTGAAGGGTTTCTGCACCCTGCAGGAGAAGATGGTGGTGGAGGTTATTATGCAGTCTGTTAGTGGGACAACTACAGAAAATGCCAAAAAGTAAGATACTTGTTCTCCAGAGGAAAAGTGGTGCCAATATTAGGAAATTAATTGGAAAGAAAAAAAAGTTAGAAAACTTTATGCGTTTAACCTGTATAACTCCCTTTTGTTATTTTAAGTATACCAAACGTATCTCTCAGAAAAACTTTCAAGCCTCTACTGTTTTAAATTTTGTGGAAGTTTGGGATGCTTTTAAGAAATAGAGCTGTGATTTGGCTCATTATTGCCGCCATAAATATTGAAGGCCTTGGGTGGTTGCTATATGACAGCTATATGTACTCCTTTGTCAAGGCCTAAAATAATGAAGTTATTATTGTACTCACTTCTGTTGAGAAACAAAACAATAAAACATCTTATGACGTTATTTCCTGCCCAAAACTTACAGGTTGCAGTCTTTTCAGGGAAACTGTTTACAATTGGCTTGCAATGGTAGTATTCTTCTTTTTGTACATGGAACAAAAAATGCCAGGTTGACTCAACTTTTGCATTTCTGTTTGTGTTATTTCCGCTCTTATGGTTCTGTGGCATAGATTATCAATATTATTGTCATTTTTGCATGAAAAGTACTTATTTAGGTTATTTTAAAGGATTAACTTTGAGCCATACATCTGCATTTAAGAGAAGATAAGAAGGAACAACAGTAAAATAAAAAATGAGTACATTTTAGAAAAGCTAATTTCAATGCATTTTTGGAAAAATTTGGAACATTAGGTCTCCTGGGAGACTGGCCTAAGGACAAAAGAAGAAGAGAAATTTCAGTTCCTCAAAGAAACATTAGTAAATATTTGAGTTGCTCAGTGCAGCCTCTGAACGCAGTAGTGATAATAATTAGGAATTTATTGGTCTCTAGCAGTGGCACGGTCCTGTTTTCAATGCTGTTCCCTTCTGCACTGCAAGTGTAACTTCTTTCTTTACCTTTTAGGTACAGTTGAGAGTAAAGCCTACGTTTACTATGAGTTTACAGTTTCCAGTGTAAGTATTTTCTTTAAAATGTTCTTATTTTCATTTTCAATTTTTATTAATATTCTCTTCAAAGGGCATTCTTTTCTCCCTCCTTCTTCTCCTATAATATTTACTGAGAAGCAAAGTATTTGACAAAGTCAAAGCGGAGTCACGTTCAAAATACTGTAATTTAACTGGGATGAAAATCTGCTATTTGTCTTTTCCTCTCCCAGTTGATATAAGTATCTAGACAACTCCTGCTTCCTTTCACATGACAAACTCAGCAGCAATATTTATTGAGCAAGAGAACTGTAAAGCATCAGTGGCAGTTAAAACAGAGTCAGAAAGGAGGTGAATGCAGTGTTTGGGATTCTCAAAATATTGGAAATGTGAAAAAAGTCTCTGTACACTGTAAAAATATAGCTGACTGTTTCCAAAGAGTGAGAGGGAAACCTATGCCTTGTCTGAACCCACGGAATCTACTTCACGACTAAGTTTTAGTTTTTAATTTTTTTTAACTGAAACTGTGTTGGCAAGGTTAATTTATGGCAGAGTGAAGTCCAGATAGTGTTTCTATTTAATATTGAACGGAGCGATCATATGATGAGGATCCCAAGTAATATGATAACACAATTTTTTATAATAATAATAATAATAATAATAATAATAATAATAATAATAATAATAATAATATCTGTTAAAGGCATTCTTTCCCTTGCCATGGTGAAACAGCAGGGCAACAACTGAGAGAGAATGCATAGAAACATGGGAGTGGAAGCAAAGGACTAGAAGGTGGAAGCACATGGATTAATTATTTTTTCAGTCATAGGTAATCATATAATCATTTGTAGATAAGAAACCTCAGTTACTGTTGGAGTTTGAAACTCTTTTAGCCAGATCATCAGTTGACTGTAATGATGTTGAATTAAAAATGAACATAAACTTTCACGTGGAGAGTAATAAGAAAGTTATACACTGACATATATGACAGCCATGGTACAGTTCCACTCTTTGGACTCTTAGTCTAATAATAACTAATGCAGTTGAATAGGAACTGGTATTTTTATATCAGGAAAAGTGAATATGAACCTTCACTTGTTAGATCCCGGTGAGATCACAGCTGAGTAGAGGTTATCTGCCCTGTCACAGACACGTGTCAGCCTTTCCTTATTTCCGAAACAAGCAAAAAAAGGAAGCTGAAACACAACTATGAAGCATATTGTATATATGTTAGAAAAGCACTATTGTGAGAACAACAAGCGGGGCAATAATTAATACGTGAGGAAAAAGGTATTGGCTTACTTTATGCTACAATATGAAAATGTAATTAGAAAAAAATGTTAAATCAGGAGGATTTTTGGCAGATTTTTTTCATAAGAATATGATCACTGTATTATTTTTCAGAATGTTCTACAAATGAATGCTATAAACAGCAATTATGCTGATCCAAACAACTTGAAATTTGAAGAAATCAAGATATTGGGAGCGCTCCAGGAAATAACGGCAGTTACTGTATCTCAGAACAATGTTGTGGAAAATGGTCTACTTAATATCACCTATTATCCTCTAGAAAAGGTAAAACAATAACAGGAAAATGGGAAGTAAACATCTTTGAAATTGCATCACCTTTATTTTATATATTGCCAAGGACACTACTCAGTACTAATGTTGTTTCAACAGAATACATCGTGTATTTTATTACAGAACAAAAGTACAATTGCATTCAACCCAGCTGCATAGAAAGTGCACCTAAGCTCTGCTCTCAGACGCTCAGTGCAACAGAAAGTTTAGTTATGCAGTTATTCATGTAGCAGCATTTAATTTCTAAGAGGAGGAATAGCTTTGTGATTTTGTTTGATATTGGAGGAAGATACAAATTATTTATGTTTTGGATGAGTATTTGTGCATTGATTTTTTTAAAACAAAATCAAGCGCGCTGTTTAAACCTCCCTTATCATGTCATACAGAGCTTTTCACACCACGAATACAGGAAAGCAGCAACACAGTGCATTTATGTGCAAAGCAAGCGAACGTGCTGCTGCTAGTGGGAAGCTTTCATGAAAGTGCTTTCCCACACTAAGGACAGTGCTGGCATTGCTTTGAACTTGCATTGTACACCCTCCTTAATTATTACAAGTGCCTGAGTTACCTGTTATGTTATCTCTGTTACAGAATCAAAATAAAAATATTTTAACTTTTTCTTAACTCTTGCATTCATATTTCAAAACGTGAAGGAGCTGTGCCCTTATCTTTATTCCTGTTTGTTTCCAAAGAAGCTGTGGGATTGACTCCGTTTTTTTAGATTCTTAATTTTTTAGATTTTGTCTGTAAGAATATCAGTTGTGTGTTATTTGTTGTTTGTAAAAGTGAGACTATATCAAAAGTTAC
Organism: Aptenodytes patagonicus; assembly: GCF_965638725.1. Classification (NCBI taxonomy): domain Eukaryota; kingdom Metazoa; phylum Chordata; class Aves; order Sphenisciformes; family Spheniscidae; genus Aptenodytes; species Aptenodytes patagonicus. Next base: position 20,533,397 of record NC_134954.1, read on the forward strand.
AGGACAGATTTTTCTGTGAGTTGTCACATAAAAATGTATTGTTCCTGAGGACCGGCATCTCTGCTGACTGAAGAAAAGATGGATTTGATGTGGGATTTAATAACTGTTTATTGTTTAATGTTTATAGGTTGCTCATATAACAGGACTTCAGCTTGAACTGGGAAAATCTTACACAGTAAAATGGACTCAAAAGCTGAGTGTCAATGAAAGGTTTAATTGTTATCCCAGTCCCAATCCAACACAAGAAAGATGTGAAAAACTTGGCTGTGTTTGGGAAGTAAGCAAAAATCATTTCTCTAAACTAATGAGACAGAAAGGTTTCCAGAATCATAGCTTTCTCTTTATAGTTGTTACAGTGGAAAAAGTCGTCTGGCAGATTTGTCAGATTTAAATAAAATGGGGGCACAGACAGCTGCAGGCCTGTACTAGAAGGTTTTATTTACCTCACTAAAACTAAGGCAGCTGGCAACCGTGTAAGCTCTTCCAAAGTATATCAGAAATTGAGGAAAAATGTGCTATTTTTTTGAAAGGTGGAAAGAAATAATACCAGAGTTATGAAAAAATAGAATAGACTTGAGATCTGCATCTTCAGCTACCTCTTCTGCCTCACTGGCACCGTGGCCTGCAAGGCTTATCCCCTTTGTCTCACCTTCATAGTCACTGAAGCACATTTTAAGTCAAACCGATTCCTCTGGATCTCAGTTTGAGAAGAAATCCTTGAATCCCCCAGAAATTTTGATTCATATGTGAACTTAATTGTTTATCTCCATGTCGAGGAGGTATATCCAAATCATAATCCCCAACATGCACTTCTTTACCACATAGCTTTATTTATTAGCATCCCATGGCTATAAGCACACGGGAGCAGCGAGCCCTGGCAGGGTTGAACTTTAGACGGTCCCTCCAACTAAATTGCTCCATGCTCCTCTAAATCTAAGTTTTACAGCTTGGACACATCTCCGAGGCATGAACACCAAAATTCTCTGCTAGCTACTCTTGAATCAGCAACAGCTGAAGTGGTTGGTGGACTGTGCTGATTTTGTTGCACTCTTAGGAATATTTTTTTGTAATTTTGGATATTTGGAAATGGCTTTTCATGTGAAATCGAACTCTGGTCCTGTTATGGACTGGGTATGTTTTGAACACTTGTTGAAAGGCGCTTTGAATTTGGTGACGACAGGTGAATAAATATTCATTAGCAATTAAGATGTGCAGAGCAGGCATAGTTTCATTTGAACAACTAGGCAGGATTGACGGTACGTATCCAGAGGTGGAAGGCTAATGCATTAACCTACATCAGCGCATCTAACCTCGGAATACCTAGTTTGAGTGTTTACGTTCAGCTGTAGCAGGAAACCGAAAGTAATTTTGATCTTGCTGTCAGGAGATCTTAGATAAATAGAATGTAATTCTCAGTGGATATTTTAAGGATAATTCGTGTGAATAAAGCCAATGGAAAGGTCTCGTCTGATGTTGCCTGAATATCTAATGAGTCTTGGGCACATCCTCTTGTGTGAGCCAGAGACCAGAGAGCAATGGGATTAAAAGGGAGGAAGCTTTAGGAATTTCAACAGGCCAAGACTAAGCCATGTTGTGTGATTGAGCTGAATATCATAGATACAGGGAAATTAAATCCACCTTCATTGTGCGAGGATTCAGTTTCCTGACTGACTTATTTGTACAGCCTTCACTAGATTGTTTGATTATATATGATTTAGTGTAGAGATCAATGGGTTCTGTATTACTTCTTTATTGTTCATTAGTTGCATTAAATTTTTCCCAAAATTCTACATTTGACAGCTATCTGATAAACATGGGAGTTTTGGATTCCATGCTAATAACTAACAAGAAATACAGCAGGCCAGTGTAGCTCACTAACCTGCAACTTATTTCTGTTTGCAGCAAGTAACATCAAACTCAGATATTCCACCCTGCTATTACAGCTCCGACAATGCTTACTCTGTAGACAAAGTAGAATACACCTCATCAGGTTTGGCAGCCAACCTCATTTTAAACAGTGCTAAGACCACAGCTAATGAGAATTTCACTACACCAATTAGTACACTACGCCTGGAGGTGAAATATCATCTCAACCACATGCTGCAATTTAAGGTAATGTTATTCCAGAATTTCTATGAGTATGTAATGGCCTATTGTTAAAAATAGTCTTATTTATGGAAATTATAAGGGCTTTTTACTGTCAATTTTATATTACACAGACAGTAGCACCCTTTCCTAAATATGTTTCTCCTTCTAATTTAGTCGTTATTGTTCTTAGCTCACATCTTTTTTTGTCCTGTAACTCTGTACTCTCTTTTACAATGAAATGATATGAATCAAAGGTATAATGTCAATGTATATCTGTAATGTCAGCCAGAAACTCTGGAACTAAAGACATTTTATTAGTATACAGGTAAATTTATTTATAAGGGTTATCATGACTACACAGTTTATTTTTGCATTAATCGTTCTACTTCTATTCTAAAATTTTTAATACACTGTTGTTTAGAATATAATTTATTACTGTTCATTTAATAATACTGAAATAAGTGTGAAGCCTTAAAATGGTCAAGCATCAAAAACTAACTTCTGTCAGCTTTCAGAATACAGAAAACTTTAAAAATAATCTCTTAAAGGTGGCTAAAAGATTAATCAGAAAGGCATTTACCATACTCACATATATATACACACACCTGTATTTTAAATATAGATATATACTTTAAATTCATATATATGAATTCACATATAAAGAATATGTCTTGAAGGAAAATACTCCTCTCGGCAAGTGTTTTCAACAATTTTCTATATTCATTTTAACTAATTCAGATTTCTATCGCTATAGGTAAGATTTCAAACAACTTGTTCATTGAAATGAATTGATTTTTACTTCATAGATTTATGATTATCAAAACGCACGATATGAGGTTCCGGTACCACTGAATCTCCCAAGCTCCCCAATAAGCACGGCCAAGGAAAGACTCTATGAAGTATCAGTTCAGAAAAAACCATTTGGTATACAGGTTTGGCGCAAAAGCACAGGAACAACCATGTAAGCCATAATAGTTTTATTTTATTTCACTTGTTTTTATTAGCTATTTTCAAGCCAAACCATTTTCTTGTGTACTACTTTTTAAATACCTCAAGACTGGCTTTTGTATCCTTCCCACAAAATAGCTCTGTCTGTCAAATGCCAGATGCTGCTGCAGCGGATATGGCTTCACCATTGCATTGTATGAAAGCACTGACCAGGGAGAGGACGGAGAAGGTGCCTTGAGCAATATCCGATTTTTTCTTGTAATCATCTAAGGTTTTTCCCCTGTCACTTCATAGTCTGACACTTGCTAAAAGTCCGTTATAACATGTTGAAGTGCAGAACGTAACTCCAAAGGCTGTTTCTTGTGTAGTTCCCAAGTCTCTGGGAGGCACAATGATTTTCTACGCTTCCTAAAATTTTCCTTAGGTGACCACAGCACTGATCATTAAGGATTGATCGTTTGATTCAGTTTTGGGGAATGGTTAGGAAAAAAAGAATTAGAAGAAAGTATTGTCTCAACTAACTTACAGTCTGACAAGAGCTTCATTTCTTTCCTTGATTAAGCTTAAGTCAGAGCTAGAAAACAGAGAACAATGATGTTAGCAGTTGCGTGTGTTAAGTTTTTTATTTAAAAAAACATTCTTATGTCATTTTTTAAAGTACTCAAAACTTAATTGCAAGCTGAGTTCTTTTTTGCCAACCACAGTAATCATTCAATGTGCAATTCAGCCTCCTGGAACGATGTAATTCTTTAGCAGAGCACCATCAGGCTGCAGTTTGTTTTCAACTGTAAAGATGCGGATTTACAACAAATGAGACCTATGAATACAGTTTCAGTGTAATCTGCACAAAAAGTTCAGTGACCTGTAAAAAGCACCTTATTTACTATATTCGATGTGGCACCAAGGATCAGTCTGGGAGGAAAATATGATCATACTCTCCTGAAACACATTTTCTCACTAAATTGCCAAAATATGATGCAACTTGCTATGCATGATGCCTGTGCATTATATATATCTCTCTGAGAGACACAGAGGACTTTGCGTCTCTAAACTGTGTATCAAATTCTTAGACATCCCTATTTCATATGCTTTAAGTTTTCTCGATAACCATAACAGTCTTATTTCACCTTGACTGAAGAGTGAGATTTTCAGAGAAAAAGAGAAGCCTAAAAAAAGTGTCTGCCAGCTAAACACAGTACTGAAGACACTATATTCTTGTTTTTATTTTCCTCTTTCCATTTTAGCTGGGATTCACAGCTGCCCACCTTCACGTTCAGCGACATGTTCATTCAGATTTCTACCCGCTTAGCATCCCAGTATTTATATGGATTTGGAGAAACTGAGCACACCATGTTTCGACGTAACATGAGCTGGCACACTTGGGGAATGTTCACAAGGGATCAGCCTCCTACTGTAAGTAGAAACAAATGTAGCTTTTGGACCAATGAGCCGAAAGTGCAGAGATGTTCGGCAGGACTTTAAAGTCCAGTGGATGTCCACTGGTACTGGACACACTTATTGACTTTGATCGTATTTATCATGGCTTATAATTTGGATGGTGTCTCAATGGCAATGGTCTTTAAACCTATTCTTTGTTTGTAACCAGAGAGACCAATGTGTGGAGCTCAGGCCCCGAGTCAGATGTCGGAAGACAACATATGGCTTAGAAATAACAGCACATTCCTCCTTTTTTTAATCTTCTCAGCTAATTATTCTGGAAGCTAGACATGAGTCAGGACAACTCCCACTACTTTGGGATTAAACTAGTACTTAACAGAAGTAAATTGGAAATCTTATTTCTATGTGTATACTTGTGTTATTTCCTACGAGATAGCACAAGGTTTACAATATGCAGGGACTAACCAATAAAAAATTATAGCTCTAATTTCCAGTTCAGGTTTCAATATATTTTTGAGTAAATGAAAGACAACAGAATGTCAGCAGCATCTCTTGATCACATAGACACCTGCTACTGTTTGAAAAGAAGGGAAAGTTTTGTCCTGGGGAAGCACTTTCTCATTAGCAAGTTTTAAAGGCAGTAATACCTTTGCTTTCCTTCCTGCCTGGTCAGTCTGAACAGGACTGACTCAAATAGTGAAGTTGAAAGTGAACTTCTACAGGTATGTTTTTTAGGTATGTAGGGTGTAAATATATAATTTTGGAGTTTATTTGTTGTATGTTTGGCAGTTGTGTGTCTTATCTTTTATTAAATTTATTAATAAATGTAAATAAGTGAATGCTTGCGATGTTTCCCCAGTAGAATGTATTTTATTTTGTTTGCAGTACAAGTTGAATTCCTATGGTTATCAGCCATTTTACATGGCTCTTGAAGAAGATGGCAATGCCCATGGAGTTCTCTTGCTTAACAGCAATGCAATGGGTAAGAAAACCTCCACTTTATTTTCTCAATGTATTTTATTTTTATGGTCAGTGTTTTGCAATAGTAGTGAATCCAGGCATCCTTTTCTCATTTCACTTCCCCTATTTCTAGATGTGACGTTCCAGCCAACCCCTGCCCTGACGTACCGCACGACTGGAGGAATTCTCGACTTCTACATGGTTTTGGGCCCAACACCAGAACTTGTCGTTCAGGAGTACACTGCAGTAGGATTCTTACTCTATTACAAACTAATGCTGGTTTTTGGTTGGTTGGTTGGTTTGTTTTGTTTTCACCTACTCACCACAAATATTCTTTCTTATTTTTAGCTGATTGGACGACCGGTCATGCCACCCTACTGGTCTTTGGGATTCCAGTTGTGCCGCTATGGATACAAGAATGACTCGGAAATTGCCCAGCTAGTGGAGGGCATGAAGGCAGCTGGGATTCCTTATGTACGCTGGTAGCAGTTCACATTTGAGCTCATGCCTGAACTTTTGGCTTCAGAGTATTAACTAAGACCATTTAAACACAAAATCAAAAAACAATAAAAAAAACCACCACCATGGTAGAGTAGAGCAGACTATGTTTTATGTCAGAGCTGAACATCTCTGCACACTCTGGGCCATGTTAAATGTAGGTGTCAGGCTGCTTTATTTTCCTTATCATTCACACCAAAGAAACACCCAGATGCCTTAGTCAGTCATGGACTCTCGCCATGCTGGCTATGAAGGAGCAGTGGTCAACAAGAAAAACAAGCAGGAAAGAAAATGAAGCAGCATCATTCCAATGGTATATTGCTTTGTGTCAAGTCAGCTATGATTTGGCACAGGTTGTTGTTGGGAAAGTTGAAACAACACATAGATCTATCAAAATTATACTGTAAATTGAATGTGATTCTTCATTTTAAATGTAATTAACATCACTATTTCAATACAGAACAACTGTTTCCACTGTTTCCTTATAGATATGGTAACATAGGTGCAGTTTCTGTGTACATACACGTATGTACAAATCCAGGACTTTTTTCTCTATCATGTATTAATTTCTACCCTCAGACTAGATGCAGTAGTGAAAGGTTTATTTTGTATTGGACTTGCTGATAGGTTGAGTAATATTCATTTAATAGCTTTAGGTTAAAGTTACAGCTGCTTCCAATTCTACAGTTCAAAAGTTCAGTAGTTTACTTATTTTGGCAGATTTTCAATAAATATGTATTTGGGAAAAAAAAAAAATTCATTTTACATGAATTGTTTTTGTGAACTGCAGGATGTCCAATACGTAGATATCGACCATATGGAAAGGCAACTGGATTTCACCATTAGCACAAGCTTTGCTGGATTACCAGCTCTGATTAACAGAATAAAAGAAGAAGGAATGAGATTTATCATTATCCTGGTCAGTTTTGAATACTGCTTTTAAATTTCAATATATCATTGCAGAATGCAGAATATATTCAACAGCATTTCTAAACTTGTTTTTTGAGCATAAAAGTGTTTTTAATTGTAGGATCCAGCCATCTCTGGAAATGAAACCAATTATCCTACCTTCTCAAGAGGTGTGCAGGACGATGTCTTCATAAAATGGCCCAATACCAATGACATTATATATTCCAAGGTACAGTTCTTAACAAGTTGATGACAGTAGAAGCATGCTGTATCCAAGTGAGCAACATGTCAGCCTAGACTTCAGTGCTAGCCATAGGGGGAAAGTCTGCTAATGGTATATTCATGCCTGGCTGTAAATGACACATTGAATAAATACTATAAACTGAATTGTCTTCAGTTTGTGTTGTCATTCATACAGGTATCAAGGAATAATGGTTATAGCTGTGTCTTGCTGATGCTCAGTTTATATTCAGTGTGGTTTGATTATTTTAAAATGTCCTTTGTCCTATTAGGTCTGGCCATTTCTTCCCAATCTGCAAGTCAATGAGTCACTGCCTGAGCAAACCCAAATACAGGTAAATACTGATATGGTTTGGTTATGGACCCAAATACAGGCAGAGCAGCACGTTAATTAAGGAAAATAGCAGCAAACTAGTTGATAAACCTTGTGGGAGGAATAAGGTACAGAAACTGGCCAGCCTTCCTAACAGAGCCAAAAAAGTTAGTGAACAAGTAATATTTTTTTTTCAATTTTTAAATTTTTTAAACAAATTCCAACATTTTAACAGTGGGATGCTTTCAATCCTGTATCTGTTTTGTTTTCCTACTATTATTACAGATCTACGGAGCACATGCTGCTTTCCCAGACTTCTTCCGCAATTCCACAGTGGGGTGGTGGAAGAGAGAAATCCTGGAGTTCTACAACAATCCCACCAACCCCTCAAGAAGCATCAAGTTTGATGGCCTGTGGATTGTAAGTGTAGAAATACATTCAATTTCTGGATTTTTTTTTCTCTGCCAGACACTAGCAGATAGGCTGGAGGGAAAACAAGCTGAGCACCAGGCAGAACCCGAGCCCCCCAGCCAAAGGCACCACTTTGGCTTTAGGTTGTACACTTGCACTGCCTCTGTATATCATGACTTTCTTCCTCTACTGTGACACTGTCTGCACAGGGGAAACGGCCCAGACTCACCGTTCTTCCCTTGAAACACTTTGTGGCTCCCTGTCCCTGCACCATGCCACACGTGAATGTGTCAAGAAAACAAGGAACGGCAGACTGAGCCTGCAGCTGCAAGGGCTCCTGAGGACTTCTACAATGCTGTTTATTTGTAATTTAGAATTCAGTGTGTTTTACAGGTTTGAAGCAAATACAATCAGGTTTTGCTCTATGTTTTTAGGACATGAATGAACCAGCAGCTTTTCTGAATGGTGCCATTGATGGTTGTAGAAATGACCTCCTAAATATGCCACCATATATACCACGTAAGTCTGATCACTCCTTAAAACAGTTTTAGGTCATTCTGGTTACTACGTAATTTCTTATATGGTATATGTGGCGTAAATGCCTAAAGTTAGGTATATAAAACCACAACTCATACCTGAAAGTGACCCTTTTTTTCTGAGATTATGGGCACATGTCAACCCCATCTGTTTCGGTGGGAGCAGTAACTGCATGGCACTTTTTAAAAATAAAGTTATTTTCAGCTACTTGCCTGCATATGGATTTTGATACCTATTTTATATCTAGGTGCTTTCCTTTAGGCATGGTAGAGAACGTAGTTCTCCATTTTGCAGTTTTCTCAGACAAATAATGCAATTAATTAAAAATTTAGAAAATATCCTTGTGTCTCCTCTCATTAACATTTATCTATACAGTCAAATACTTGAAATACTTAGCTTTCTTAGCTTGGCTTTACTTAAGTACTGGTGTAAAGTAGTACTAAGTAGTAATTATTTATTAATGGTTTATTAGCATACTCTTGTTGCTTACTGTTCTCTTCAGTTATTATGAATAGTTTCTCAGGAATTGTCAGGAAGTTAATATTCAGACACAGACCATACCCCCCACCCCACCATTTTTCTGTTTGTACGGATGATGCGACAGTGTTTACAAAGATTTGCAATATCTTCTGAATTTGGATATACTGTTTACTCTTTGAGCCTCTTCACTAAGAGCATCTGTAACTGAGATCTTAAAACACTTACAGACCCAGATGCCTACATAGGAATATTAGAAATATTCTATTTCAGAAAACTGGAAATATTATTTTTATAATTATAAATAAATAAATGACAGTATGCATAACTAAAAGAGCATGAATGCCAAAGAGATTATGAAAATTAAGAAAAAGTAACTCAAATAATTATTGAATGTTCATTATTAAAAAATAAATATTTTTTTCCCTTTCATTAGATTTGGGATACCGTTCAGATGGATTAACTGTCAAAACTCCATGCATGGAAGGTCAACAATATCTTCCAGACGGTACCCCTGTTAGACACTACGATGTCCACAGTCTTTATGGATGGTCACAAACAAAACCTACACTAGAGTAAGTGAAGTTTGCGTTACTTTCTTGTTGTCTTCAAAATCTGTAGCAAATGAATATTCTGTGTCTGCATTCTTATGGCCAAAACTTTCATCAGTTTATTTAACAAGCCTGAGATATCTTTCTTTTCATTCTAATATCTTCAATTCTTCAATTCAGTTAGAAGCGGAGTTCTGATGTTCAGAAGTTCGAGCAGCAGTGCTATAGCTCTTGCAGTTGGTATTATTTCAGTCACGTTACTGCTCAGTTAACACAGTGATCTCGCCCGCGGTGCAAGCAGGGCGGTATGAACCTGAGCTGCTGGAAAGGATGGGCAGGAGAAGGTGAGGTGGGTCTGTGCAGGTCTGAGCTGAAGCTGTGCTTCACTGCAATAAATACCTTCTGCAACTGGAACTAGCTAGAAGAAAAAAAAAACAGAACAGCTCAAGCATATCTACACCTGCAGCTGCATCGCTGACTGCCTCGGGACAAGCAGGCAAAGTCTTTATTTTGAGTTTAGCAGCTTTAAAATCACTGACCCTGAGCAGGCACAATTTTCAAGGTACCTTTTAAAGACAGTTAACCCACGTCTGATACTAAAGAATCTTCTTGCTCACCTAGCTGGGGAGCGATTCTTGCTATACCAGTTCTGAGGGCTTCATCCATATGAATGTTATGTTGTGCAAGCTTAATTGCTGACCTGCATTATGAAATAAGATGGCCATGGTGCTATTTCTCATACAGTTTAATTTGGATATAATTACTCGCCATCGAGTGTTTCCTTGTCCCAACACATTCAAGCACAACATGTTGCCTTTTCAGCAGAGGCTTCTATAATGAGACAGCCACCAAGGCTGTCCCGGGGCAATGCTCTGCATTGTAAACGAGAGCAGTCAGTCAAAAGACACCGCTCGGGTGTTCATTCACAGGGCAGAATGGAGAACAGGTCTGAACATTTTGATCAGCTGTTGGGAACAGTAATTACTCAGTGATAGTCTCAATAATTACTGTAATTAAAATATAAAATACTTTTTGTTTCTCGGTTTTGCTGGGATAGCCGGGTTTACTCCTAACATTGATATTGTTTTGGCCTTACGCTATACATCTAGTGAGGGAAAATGAATACAGTTTCTTAACAATGTTAATTTAAGAAGGGCTCGATTATGTCCCCTATTTAAAACAAATTTAGTAGTAGTGAAAAGGGGAAACAGTGACTTTTAAAATGCCAGCTGTGTGCATAAGGCTTTGCTCTTAAGAATGTACTTTCTCAGTTCCAAGGCAAACGTCGTTATCTGTTCCTTACTGAATAGTATCCCAGACTGCTTTTGATAACACCTGATCTAATGATAATATATCTGTGCTGTGTCATTTCCAATTCAACAAGTAAGCAAGGAAACAGTGTTCTTTATAGGTCTTAACGACCTTAAAGCCCTTGGTAACTTTGATATTACCATAAAGAAAGAAAATATCAAGGCTGCTTGAATTCTTGACTGAGTGGATGTTATATTTGGCAGCATGCCATGGCAGCGCTGCCAGTCAAGGCAGGAGTGAAATTGCTGACAGGACAGGAAGGAATGTCAGATACCTCTGCTGTCAGACAAATCACATGCGATTTGGGCATTGTAAGTAGACAATAATTTAACACTAAGAGGAATCTTACCGTCGTTTCTGTGTTAAGTATGAACTGAAATGTAGGGAAATACTGTCTTCTGTTTTGAGAGGTACCGTAACAGAAATGGCTATGAAAAATTACACAGCTCATACAGATATTCTCACACTTGTAATTTATAGAAAAATGTGAGTTTAAAAAAAAATATATTTATGTGTGTATATATCTATCAGCTCCCAATTTATTCTTTGGTACTAACTGAAGGAGTAATTGTGCAACCGAAGACGTGTTGCAACAATAATTTATTCTAATACTAAACATCCAAACCAGAAGATCGCTTGCATGCAAAACTCACAAAAGCCTGTAACTTAAAAGTGAACAGCAATTTTTTATGCAGCAATGTAATTTCGGCTCTCCATGCGTTAGACAGAGGGAGCTTCTGGATAGTGGCTTAACGCTATTTTTCCATAATGAGACTTTTGCATAGCCTTGAAAGCCAGAACCCTTAGTAGTGAATACAGTAACCATTTGGAGATGAATTCAGGCTTTGTGACATGAGTAGTTGCTTTTCATGGACAAAGCTGTGGCTCAGTCCTGCAGCAGAGAACTGGCACCTCGAGTCAGCAAAACACTCAGGCCGTGCTCATCCTTGAGCAGTTCTGCGCATGACATACGTACACTTTCTTTACATTTCAAATTTTATCTGCAATTTCCAAGGCATTGCAGAAGTAGGGTAAAGCAAGCAGAGGCTGAAAATGTTTGATAGTACGTTACAAAGAAATAGAAGATACTGGAAAACTTACTGTTTGTCTTGGAAGCAATAATTACAGCACATTAGTCTAGTTTAATTACCACGGTAATTTAAGTGACTTGTGTATTTTTGCTGTAATTATAGTGTCACTAAAGCTGCAAATCCTGTAGAAAAATAAATAAATAGTGCCTTATTGAAGCAGCTGTTTAGGCAATTATTGCGGAGCTAGCATTGGAGAGCAGTGCGATTTAATCAGTGTAGCTTTCTAACTAGTATTGCGGTTTAGTATTTTGCTGTAATGATTCACAGTACGTGTGCACAGCTGCAAAGGCATTATTCTAAGAAAGTGGAGCAGTAATGCATCCGTGCAGGTCACATAGCATAGAGCAACAGCATATGTTGCAAAGAACGGTGCTCATATCCTTGGCGGAGCAACCAGAAAGCATAAATTCCCCCCAACTCAGCTATTTTTTTTTTTTTTTTCCCTAAAGCTTACTTGGTTGCCTTTGCAGGTACTTTGTGGCAATGACCACAGCTTTATTTAAGAAAATTATTATTATTATTTATTTATTTGAGGTAATGGGGTTAATTGGTGAATCGATTCTCCACCCAGCTCATACACACCCACACCTCCAGGGCCTCAGGAGCTCTTCTCCTGAGTCATTGGCAAGCCAGTCTCCCTTCCCAATAGCAATGATCCTGAGCAAGGCCATAGGGTTTTAGTGCCAGAGCATCTTGAAAAGTCCTTGACAGTCATTGCCTGGTGCTAGCTGTTTCCTTCTATCCCCCAAACCCAAGCACCTGTACGTTTCCTGCCCTGTAGCTTCTTGCCTCTAATCTGGGAAAGAGAAATAAATCCCACAATCCTCCAAAGGTTACTAACCTCTGGTCGAAGTCTCTTCTGCTTATGAGGAAGTCAAATGTGATCAGACCAAGAGCTCAGCTAATGCCAAGGTAGTCACGCACATTGTTAGTAACTCCTTAGCTGTAAGGCCTGTTACCTGCCCTGAGCAGAAAACAGCTGGTTTAATATGTTTGCTTCTAGACAAATCCATGTTGGTCATTTCATATTGATATCATGTCACCCTCATGTTTCTGAAGTGACTACAGATCCATGACTTATTTTTTTGTTCCAATACCTTTTTGGCAACTAGAGTTATACTGACAGGTCCAATATTCCTGGCACCTTTATTTTCCCCCTTATGATCTTTTTGGTATGAGTTTTGTTAAATTATTTTCAACTGTTGCTGCAATTTTTCAGGTAATTTAAGAAAGGAATGATGTACCCTGGAATATATCGTGGAGCCCTTAAGAAAATGTGCAAGTTGGGCTACATTCGTATTTTCACACACAGTAATTAGCCTGAGCTGGAAGTCTGTATTCTAGCACCTCCTTGTTTTGCCAGTTCTTTTTCCAGCTACAGGTTGGCTGACACTGTTGAGTTCCTGTGTATGTGTGAATCATAGTGAATTGCATAGTAAAAAGCACATCTGGATTGGATGTATGCATATTCATGCATAAAACAATGCTGCCTTTCGCTATGAAAATATAAGCCGTTCTGTTTATTTTCAAAGAGGATCTTATGTAATAAATTCTCATGTAATTTTTCTCATGTAATTTGTTTTTTTGTCTATTTTCAATGTCAGCGGTTTGCAGAATGCCACCAAGGAGCGTGGGATTGTTATCACCCGTTCCACATATCCCAGTAGCGGAAGATGGGCAGGACACTGGCTCGGTGATAACACTGCAGCTTGGGATCAGCTAGCTAAATCTGTTATTGGTATGTAGAAGGAAAAGGATCTGTATTCAATTTACTGTGTGCAGTTATTTCTTTTCCTCCATCTACTTGCTTTTAGTGGTTTTAGCTGAAATAAGCTCTTTAGTTCAGCAACAAGAATTTGTGGTCAATTCCTTTTTTACTTCTTCGCTTCTGCACCAGGTGCTGGGAGCTCTTTTATTCCCTTGGAACCAGCCACCTTCCTGCCCTGTGTCCTGCCACTCATTTCTTTCTTTGCTCTTGACCAACCAGCTCCCATCTCTTTCTGCAGCAGAAAAACATGACACATTAGAGAAATCGTGGGGTTTGTGTTTTGTTTTTTTATTTCTCATTCAGCATTACAGTATGTACTATCTATGTAACCAATAGCATACCAAAGAGGGAAAAACAAACCAGCTAGTAATGTTGAATTATTTTTCCTTTCAGGTATGATGGAGTTCAGTCTCTTTGGAATATCTTATGTAAGCTAATGAGTAATTACCTTACATTTAATTATCTTCATGCTGTACATGAATTTATAGTATTCCAGTCGGATCATTTTAAAAATTTCAGACAGGGGCTGATATCTGTGGCTTCTTCAAAGACTCGGAGTATCAGCTGTGTCTTCGCTGGATGCAATTGGGTGCGTTTTACCCATACTCAAGGAACCACAATGTGAAAGGAACAAGGGTGAGTCACAATTTTTTAACGGTTGTTAATGGCTGGGCCTTTGCAACACGCATGTAGAGACCAGCCAGAACACTGCACGAGCTGGCCTGCCTCAAAAAAAATACATTCCAAGCAAAATGGACAAGAGAAGAACACGCTTGGCTTTTTATCAAATAAATAATTGTTTTTACTTACATGCTAGCTCTGCCGTAACCCTCCCCCTCACCTGGGAGGCTTTATGACCACAGAGGGGCTGCTCTGGGATTTGGACCACTTGAAGGAAGCATATTCTAAGTTTGCTTTGACTGAATCAAACCCCTACATATTTTTCCCTGTATGCCATTTTTATTTAAACACACTACACCGGCCAGACTAAAATAGAGCGCTTTTATGGCAAACGCACTTAAGGGAGCAAAACTGACCTTGGTGCTCTCAGCCCTAATTGTCCATAATTATACAACAAATGGGAAAATGGAGCAGTGTAATAAGATTCTGGAGTACGACTTGGCAATTTCGTTGCTTTGCACATTTGCCATCATCAGATATTGTATTTCTTTAAAGAGTAAAGGAAAATAATTGCCTAAATGTAGGTCTGTGCTGGCTAAGGACTATATTGTAGAAAGCTGTAAAACAAGATAACTGGAAAAATTAAAAAAAATGGAAACAGCACTTCTGTTCCAGTTAAAGCTTCAGGTCTAGCAGAGTAGAGCTACTTATATGGCATATATCTAATGGCTTAAAGTCTCCTTTTCAAAAAATGTGTGCTTTATCTTGCAGCGACACACCTTCCGATAGGACTTTTAAAGCCTTTAAAAATGCAGATTCAGGGTTATCATGTTGCTTCCAGTCTTACCCAATTTGCCAAGGTATTGTTCAATACATTTAATAAAGATTGGAAGGCTCCCTGACATCAGTCATTAGTGCTTCGGTCTCTTCTTGCAAGTCTTGAGTGCTGCCCTGCAGAAAAGAGGGATAATAAATTATGTACGCTGGGATATATCATGCCTTCAGGACACTTTGCATTAAACATTTTTTACAGTACTCCCGCTGGGTTTTCCTCACTTTCCCTATTTCTAGTTCCCCTCTTAGGGCTGACAGTGATATCTACTGTTTTTAGTGTCACTTACTCCTTAATTGAAGAATAAATAAATGAAAGTGCTCTAGTTCGGAGGAGAAATTTCCTCAGCTTTGTCTTGCTGTGTTGATTTTTTTTTTTTTACGTTTTCTGAATGAAACAATCCAGCTTGACTAACAACGGTCTCTTCTCTTTCAGAGGCAAGATCCTGTTTCCTGGAACTCAACATTTGAGGAGATTTCCCGGAATGTGCTGAATATAAGATACACCCTGTTACCCTATCTCTACACGTTAATGTATGACGCTCATGCCCATGGCAGCACTGTGATCCGCCCCATACTCCATGAGTAAGTGCGGCTCCTTTGCTCTCCTTATCAGGAATTTCCACTAAAAATTCTGTAGTTACACCCCTCCTGACAATAAAGTTTTCTCTTAATTACAGCAATTTTTATTTAAAAAAAAAAAAGCATGAGATTGAGAATGTGAGTTTTCAATATCAAGTCTCACTTGAACAGCACTAGTTCTCCATTTTTCACTATGCAAAATTGAACATTTGTTTCTCTAGGAGTAATATTTAAATTTTAAAGCTCACCTTTAACTTCTTTAGGGGCAAGCAACAAAATGCTGGGCATATGTAGAATCAAAAAACCAAATGTTGTAAAAAGAGCTGGACAAAAACTTTAAACAAAAAGAGGGAATTCTGTCACAAATCATGAGAGTTTTGCAGGGAAAAATGTTTTTTTTTTGTGTGTGTGTCCAAGCTGATATAGCAGATTTTTTAAAAAAAAGTTGTTAGACACACAAAGCCTTCTTTGTTCCTTGTCAGGCGGGGCAGTACCTGCAAAAGCTTTAACTCATTCTCTTGTGGAGTTAGATGTGGTCTAGTATCTACATGTATGTCCTGGCTGAGGAACACAGAGTTGTTTGCATGTATTGACTTGCTTTTTTCAAAGCAACTGTCTAAGAAAAAAGTGGTGCAAATTAGAAAGTGGTTCCCAGTCTGTCCACTACCTAATTTTATTATTGCTAATACCGGCCAAGCACAACAGACCTTCTGAGTTATGTGATCTAAATATACTGAAAAGCAAATGCAAAGAAATGGCAATAAAGCAAGCTAAGTAATAGCTTGCATTTCTCTAATGAGTTTCACATTAGGATCTTTATGCATTCTTGGCAAGCATTAATTGATCTATGAATTATTAACACTAGAATAAAGATGAGGAAATAGTAGATACTAGGAACAGTAGATTCAATTACCGACAAAAATATCTTAAAGAAGGAACACTTTGGAAAAGTTCAGCACCCAATGTCTAACCATTATTTCATTAACTTCCAGGTTTGTGGAAGACAGAACAACCTGGGAAATATATGAGCAGTTCCTTTGGGGACCTGCACTGCTCATCAGCCCTGTGATGCAACAGGTACGTTTTTAAGCACTTACGAATATATTAAAGTCACTTTAGCTAAACTTCACTTTTTGATTTAAGGTACCTCAAATGTGTATGTTTAATTCCAGAATGCTGTAACAGTGAATGCTTACTTACCCAATGCCCGCTGGTATGATTACTACACAGTAAGTCCTTTTAAAAGCTGTATTTTACATGTCTTCTTCAGAATGCTGTTCAGACAGCAGCAGGGTGTGCTGAGAGTGGTGGTGAGGTGTGAGCCCTCTCGCTCCCTTTTACAAACTCGCATTCAGTATCAGTTCTTATCAATATAACATCTACTTAGCTGATAAAAAAAACCCCCACTTGATTCCTGTATAATAATGTATAATAACATGACCATAGTCAGGGTAAATTAAAAGGTGAAATAATACCTTTAATTTGAAGTCCTTCCATTGAATTTTTTCAACCCTCAAATGATATACATAATGTCTTTGTAAGGAATGCTGGAATAGAGAAAGACAAAACAGGTTTAGCCGCATCATCTTTCACAGCAGATAAGAAAAGTTCTGGTAACAGGAAGAGCAGGCATCAAAAATCACTTCATTAATCACAACTTCGTATTTCACCTGACTGGCTCCTTTGGTTCAGCTGCTGTCACCTACAGTCAAACCAGTCTTTTATAGATACAGAATTTCAGAGTTTTTCTCTTAAAAGCATTATGTAGTTACTCCTGCAGTAACAACTCCTGACTAATCTGTCTAGCAAAAGATGATAATTTCATTCTAAAAAAAACTGTGAAGTGAGAGCAATTCAGTAGAATAGAAGACTTTTTTTTTTTTTTTTTTTTTGTAAATAGGATGAAGAGATTGGTTTTAGGGGACAATTCAAACTTTTACCAGCTCCTTTGGAACATATAAACCTGCATATTCGAGGCGGATACATCCTTGCTTGGCAAAGACCTGCTAACACAACTTTTTACAGGTAAGATTAACTGAAAATTTAAAATTTAGTTTTGCACAACTACCTATAAATACCACCAGTCCTCAGAGAAGATACACGCATGATAGCACGGGAGCTTTATGGCTGGTTTTTCTTTTTGTTTCCTCCTAATGGCCTCCTTTACAGTTAATAGTATGGTCTTAGGAAGATGAGTATGGGAGATCAACTGAGCGGTATACAATGTTTCTAAAAAAAATTCTAACATTTGATAAATATGAACTGTGATTAGCTGAGGAAATTGAGGAAACATTATTCTGTTTTCCATAGCCGAAAAAACCCGATGGGACTCACTGTCGCTTTGAATGACACTCTGTTTGCAGAGGGACAGCTTTATTGGGATGATGGGGTTCACATTGGTATGTATGATGCTTCTTGCCTTCATAAAATTCTTTTTTGCTGCGAGGATGGTCGAACACTGCAACAGGTTGCCCAGAGAGGCTGTGGAGCCTCCACTCCCGGAGATACCCAAAGCCCAAATGAAAACAGGCAAAACAAAACCCAAGGATATGAACTGTGGCGAGATGAAACAAATTACAGCAGTCCTTGCAAAGCAAAAATTGCTCCGTAGCTGACTTACGAGCTTTTCTGTCTACAGTTGTCAAAGTGGAAACTCCAAGCTGTAAGAAACTGCATCGCTTAGCCACCGCTTTGCAAAAGAAGTGCTGGTGGTTGCTTCTGCCTTAGAAGTCCTCAGCGTAGCGTGGGGTGTTCGAGGAGGAGCAATAGGAGCAGGTGGAAATGATGGCGTCTGGCCAAAGCAATCACACCTCTGGAGGACATATCTGAACATGCCTTCAGAGACAAAACTCAAATTAAACCTTCAGATTAGCATTATAGTAAAATGATTTTTCCCGATTTAAACCGCATAATGCTATGATTTATAGAATTAATATGCTGTATAAATGAAATTGTACCCTGGACCTAAGGCAACAAAGATGACAAAGATTTGTTCTCAAACCTGTGGGAACCATAACCATAGATATATGTGGGAAGCTTTAACTAATTTCCTCAACATTAATACATTTAAACCATCTTCAGATAAGCGATACTTAAATGTCATTTGTCCTTTCCATCCAGAGTGTATTACCTGTGTAATAACAATAAGCTATCACCCAAGATTACTGCAAGTAATGCAGAAAATGGTGTTAGTTTGCATAATGATGTGTAGGGAAGTTTGCAGGATGCTGTTAGCGTACTTTGAGGTGCTTCACATACACCACTGCCTGTTAGCACTGGGATTCAGAAACGATGGCTATGTTTATGGAAGTCTGATGATAAAGGAAATCAGCATAGATTACGAGGTGCAGCTCACCACGATGCCTGTGATCTGTTTTTGCTAGTGTAGAAAGGCAAGAACCTGCAATGCCCATGATTATCAGCGCTACTTTGAGAGCATTTAGTGCTGAGTAATAGGATTGATAAAACAGACAACAGTGATTTCAAGGAAGCATCAACATCTCTCGTGGTCATGTGTAACCGTACAGTGACTAGAGGTGGATGTGGGAAACGACTCCCATGCCTTCTTCAGTGAGAAACATTTTTCTCCTGCTGGTCTTAACACCCTTGATCTTCCTAATGCTGTTTGTTTGACTTCTTTTGTATCTTACCTCTAAAATGTTCTTATTTTGGCCTCATTTAAATAGCACGCAGTCCTATTAGAAAGTATTTTATGTCTAAAAGCATATGTCTTCTGGAAATACTGAACTTTATTTATTTATGTATAGATAGACATGCCATATATTTGTGTATAGTGTATGGACACAATTATTGGACTGAAATTTTGGTAATGTGTTAACTAAGGTGAATACCGAATACATTTTATTTTATTCTTTCTTTTTAACAGATGCATATGAAGACGGTGTGTATCTGCTAATATCATTTACTGCTAATCGGGTATGTAATGTTATCTCGCAGTTTCTGAATTATCATTTTAGGTGATTATTATTATATTTTTAACTATAGGTATTTTAATTTGGGACTTCAAAATGTCTAGATAACCCACCCTAACATTAATTTGTGCTCATGATCAAATAGACTCAAATAATGTGATTAAACTGTGTTAAGAACAAATTTAAGAATGATTCTGAAGTTACCAATTTCAGCATATTGTTAAATAGGCTGTACATTTATGGCATTGTAATTTCTAATATAATTCTGAACGTACAAGTTTATTTTATAAATTATTTCTATAAAGTGAAAGCACATACCAATGCAGAACATCTGAGGCATGTAGATGGGTCAGAACAGCTGTGCCAGGAAAAGCAGGCCTTGCTGGTGAAAAAGGAAGCTGGAGGGTGCACACAGGAATCTTTAAGGACACAAAGCTTTGACCCTGGCTTACAGCTACAAAGAATTTGGGTTTCTTCTCAAGGATGGGCACCTAAAATTGTTCCGGATCCATTTTGTGAGTTCAGGGTCCTCCTTGCTGTTCTTTACCTTGTTGTTCAAGCTATATTGCTGCTCCAAGAAAAAAGAAAGAAAAGTTCACAGGGCCAGAAAGAGGGCATCTGTGTTAGTAGTGCATTTGCCTGTATTCACCGTAGAATGTATTTATGGTGTGCAATCTTAGTTCTGGGAGGAAGCAGCAGGATACACAGTCACTGGCAACCAGAAAAAGAAATCACTTTCTAAAACGACAACGGGGGGGGGGGGGGGGGGGGGAACAGGACCTGCCCCATTCATGAGTCCTACTCATGCCCTTCCATCGATGACAAACCAGAGATGTATTTGTGGTTATGAGTCATAAACTTGAGTCCCAGTCCTAGGATGTGTGCATTGACCCCAGTAAACGTATTCTATAGAAACCTCTCAGCATCCCGTAGGAGATGGTAGGTTTTGCTGCCATGGCCATGCCGCTTTGCAAAGCCTGCGAGAAGCAGCTTGATGGGAAAGCAGAGAAAGCAGCTTAGTTCCAGCCATAGCTTTGCACAGCGGTGGTGCAGTCACTGCCTCAGTTCAGGATTGCTTTTTCTCTTTATTCTTCAACATAGAAAATCTGGCATGCATTCCTGGGTAACGAAGTCAATGAACAGGAGTGTTTATTTTAAGTACTGGCATTTCTAGGATGTTGGGATTCAATTTTTATCATAACAAGTTGAATGCCTGGAATTAAATTAGACTGTAATTTTATGGACTTTTGGTTTAAAAGAAATGCTTTTTTTATTGTAATGGAAAATACACTTTGTTATTTCATTAGTTTTCCAGGGTGCCAGAATGTGTTCTAATTTTATCCACACTGTTCTTTGTTCTCACGTAATTCTGTCTTTGTCAAATAATTTAATGTTAATTGCTAAGGAAGAGAAGTTTGTTTTGCTAATATTCAGTATTTGCAGTTGCAAGGAGATTATAAAATAAATGCACCTTTTCCTGTTCTTACAAAAAGTTGGCAAGGAAAAACCTAATTAAAGAGATCTTGCATCAACCAACAGTGAAAAATGCTCACACTAAAAGTAATACCTTCTGAGCACTAAATATGCAGAATTATATCATAGCACATTTGCATGGGATCACACTTGGGCTGTGAACCAGCAGGCACCATCTCTGGGCTGCTTAACATGGCATTCACTCTCTGGAGACCTACTGGACCTGGGTACACCCTAAAGAAACCGTGTGCCCATAATCCACTTAAAATCACAGCAACTGGAAATGAGAGGGGACCTGTGAGTGCTAAGGGAGATGATGGGGGTGGAGGAGCTGTTCTGGGAAGGCATAAAGCAGAGAAAGCAGAGCCTGGATCAGGCCTCATAGAAGCCAGGAGATGAAGCATAACTGCTGTTCCTGTGACAGTGGAGGAAGGGTTTGTCCATGCAGCACTTGCTGCCCATGTCAGGGGTTAAGAGCGTCTGGTTGCTTTGCTCCTCACATCTACCAGCTGACTGGCAATTAAAGACACAGCAGAGCCCAGCATCTAGCCAGATTAACAATGTGAAGAAAACTGAAGCCTTCAACCTTTGGAAAATA
This sequence comes from Aptenodytes patagonicus, assembly GCF_965638725.1. Taxonomy (NCBI): domain Eukaryota; kingdom Metazoa; phylum Chordata; class Aves; order Sphenisciformes; family Spheniscidae; genus Aptenodytes; species Aptenodytes patagonicus. Next base: position 20,554,934 of record NC_134954.1, read on the forward strand.
AGTAACAACATATAAGTATTTTTTAAAAAATATATTAAAAAAAAAAGGAAGAGAGGAAAGCAAGTGAAAAGCTCAAGTGGACTTGTACCAGTCTAATGACAATCTTTGGTTTTTGTTTTTTTTTTACTTTTCCTTCCAGAATGTTTTAAATATCAGGGTTTTGCATCACGGTTACACTGATCCAAACAACTTAATGTTTACTGAAATCAAAGTCCTGGGGGTGCCCACCAGTGTTAAGCAGGTGACCGTATCGCAGAACAGCAAACAGAACAGCGCAGAACAGACAATTGCATTGTCTCACACCATGGACTACAATGATGCCAAGAAGGTGAGATGCCATTTGCAGGGTAATGCCGCCTTCACAACTCCATATGTGCTCTTAAACCTTTGGAGATTCAGCTCTCAGCTGTAATACCATTTTAAAAATAATTTTCAGCAAGATACATAAGCTGCCAACAGGTAATGATTATATAATACACTGTTTAATATATAGGAAATATTGTGCAGTAAGTGCGGTAGAGCTTTTACGCATAGAAATTACTGTTGAGGAACCGAAACCTCTTCTGACAGTGGAAAAGTGGTGGATTTTGGTTTGTGCTTGGTTTCCACTTTTCCTAATAGCTTACTTGCAACTTGTGAGATTTGAAGGAAGAAAAAGCAACCAGAAGTATTTTCATACTCTCTACATGACCCTGTTGTTGTCAGTCTTGTCTGACAACATTTTCATTTCCCAGCCCTGTTTGCCTACCACCATTTCTTATTCTGTCACGTCATATTTGGGCTGCAGGCATTGCAGCATGAGGTTCCTACACGTACAAGTCAAATCCCACTTCTAAAGTTATCGGCATGGGTTTCCATCTGCATGGGTCGTGCCTGCCCAGGGCACTTCCCCCCTGCCACCTCCCCAGACAATCAAGCCAAGCACTCCTAAAGGCAGCTGAAAGAAGTGTGTATAACTGTATTGCCATTCGAGACGGCACTCCTGTGGAGCATCCTTGAAATATGAACAGAACTGCTGAGGCGTTCAGTCTTGCCAGTTTTCTGGTAGAAGGAGACTGCCTAACCTCTTCTGTCACTGGGATCTTACTACCCTTCCTTTGAAATTCAGTATTCTGTTAAGTCTTACTTCTTCCTCTCTTTCATGGAAAGCCAGAACCGTATGAGTTCTGTACATAACCAAAAAGATGAGTTAAAAATGCAACAGAGAATGGAAGTATTTCCTTCTGCTGTTGGCTTTTTGATGGAAAAAAGGGAATTCATATGCACAGTTGAATTACAGTGTGTTCCAAGTTTTGCTGCCTTTTTAAAATTCCTTTCTTTCTTTTTTAAATAAAAGGAACCTCAGCTCTAAAAGGGCTTCTGAATGAAGGGAAGGGATCAGAGCCTCATGATCAGACATCCCAAATCTATGCTGGTTAAGCTATGTTTATGGTGATACAAACACAAAAGCAAAGGAAGAGGAATAAATTCTTGTAACCTAAAATGAGAAGGCACCATATTCTCTATCGAAGACAGACAAAGCAGTGGATCTTCAGGGCAGAGTTACTAACTGTTTGCTTTGTTTCATTTTCTCACAGCTCCTGACAATCACCAGGCTTCAACTTGAATTAGGCAAAGACTACACTGTGCAATGGAGCTAAGATGCCTGCCAAACAACATTGGCCATACCACTGAATTTTCCAATTGTTTTAAAACTCTCTTTTAGTTTTTCAATTTTCAGAGTGCCTCTTTGTCAGAATACTTTTTACTATAAAAACATACTAATACAGTCAGTTCATATTAAGATATTATGTGTATAAAGCAGTCACGTTTCAGTACTGTTGAAGGTTACAAGGTCTCCATGCGATGCAAAATCTGTATTTTAAACAGTATGGCACATCAGTGTCACTTCGTCTTTCAAAACAGAACTGAATGTAAAACTCCGTGTTTTCTCAGAGTAGAATCTCTGGCTGACTTCATGCATGCTAAATTTTGTAAAAAAGATACATTTAGTGTTACCTGCATGGATTTGGGGCCATAATCCTGCCTATTTAACTTTCATCTTAATTTTAATTATGCCTATGTAAGTCACTACTACGGAGAAGTATTTAAGGCCAGACAAAATAAAAGTAAATGTTTTCAGATTACTGATTTAGCATGAAATGATGTTTCAAGCTGTTGATCTATAAAATACTAAGGTACTTGCAAAAGTCATTTGAAGTTTTTTTTTTTTGTATGACTTTAGCCAGACATTTGTGTTCCCCAATGTTTTGATCTGAAGTTGTAAAATTAAACCTGAAGTTTCAAGGTTAATTAATGAATGTTGGTCTCTGAGTGTTTATTTCACTGAAAGAAAGGTTGTTGTATTTTTACTATACAGTAATTCATGTTAAAGACTCTTTGTATTCCAGGAGTGCAGCATATGATCTAAACAGATTGGTAAAGCATGTTTACAATTAAATTTGATGGGAATAAACTGCTGTCAGAGGTAGTAGTAATCTCTAGTGACTGTGCTTAAGATTCATTTAAAGGATTCCTCTCTGCTTTAAAATTTTGTGGTAAAACAGCTAAGTAGCCAACATCTCATAGGTGGATCACGGTAACTATAGGGCTGAATTTATTGAAACTTCCCTGTAAACTAATAATGAAATTAGCAATCCAGAGAAAATGATCATTTAGGACTAAAGTTACCATTTTGACAAATATTTTTGTCTGAAGGAACAAACTACACTGTTTCTCCAGAGCTAGCGATGACCAGCTGCGTAAGTAAGCAGATGCAAGGACATGTCCCATCGCTGCAGAGAGGGGAGGTGCAGGTTACCGAGCCTTCGACACATTCACTGTCACGTTATGTCCTACCACTTTGCTCCCACCCAACTGACATGTGAAACATTAGGTATAGCCAAAGGCTTTCCAAGAACTTATTTTCACCATTTTTCTTATTATTAGTTTTATTGGGGGAATCTCATTGTTCTGTTTTCTCGGCTTTGAGAGGCTCAGCATGTCAGCTGAACTACTGGCGTTTCAGCCACAGAGGAAGGCTTTTTCTGCGTCCCCAAGATAAAAATTCATGAGGAACTCATACAGGCTGAGAAATCACAGCTTCAAACATGCGTTGGCCACCTTTGGCAGGTGCTGCCTGCTGTGTCTCTTCCAAAGGGCATGGGAAATGAGCATCCCCTCCTGCAGTTTGTACAAGCACATGCAGCCCAGCAGAGCCTAGCCCACAGCTCACTTCTGAAATATCTGTGCGGCATCACGGCCCTCAGTTGGAGACCAAAGAAGCTATATGCTGAACTGGGTGGCGGGTTTTTTCAGGTCAATAATAGCTCTTGATACAATGCTACTCTCTGGGTCAGGTACGTACACGTGTTGTGAAACCTCCCCTGCTGCAGGAAGTCCCATTAAAGTCCATGAGCCGTGCCGAGTAGTGGGGCAGTTTTCAACAGAATTAAGTGAGCAGCAACAAACTTACTACTTGTGTTGAGGATAGGATTTTTTGACTATCGCTCTCTGCATAGTTTGACTTTCTAGCACTTAAAAAAATTACTCGTAAAATAGCATAACAACCCCCAGAGATTTGACGCAATCCTGCTGCCCATTGCACCAGAAAATTCTCACTGAAGGCACAGCATCTTCTCTGAAAGCCATAAGGTTCTGCTTTCAATATCCTTTTTCTGGACTTTATTGGCTGCTGTCTTGGCTATTCTTAAAAAATAAATCCAAAGAAAACAGTGCTTGCGAAAAGTCATAAATTTATTTGGTATATTAAAATTTTTTGCTAGCTTTTTCCTGGTATTAAAATACCAGGGTTACATTATGAATAGCGTGTTGTGGGTTAGCCCTGGTAGGCAGCTAAATAGTGTCAAAGACCCAACAGACTGCTGGAAATGAGGATGCTGCATTCAGAACACTGCCCCGCATGCTCCCTGCTCTGAAACAGGTACTTTGGGTGGCCAGAAGCAGGATCCTGGGTGATGAAGCTCCTTGCACTGAGCCAGTCTCCATTTTGCACCTGCATCAGTGTTTGAATGGATGAACAAAAGGAAAGCTCACTTCCTAATGAGACGTCTTGCATTTTTAATTCCTTAACAAACTGGAAGTTTAACCGTGACCATTTTCAGCAGGGTTCTTCATGTCATATGTACAGCTGAAATATGTATTTGTACGTAGGTATGTATATATATATGAGTATTTTATATACCTATATATACACACAGACATCATTTTATATATATATACACACACATATGTATACAGAAATATGTATATACTATATAAATCTATTTATCCATGTTATAAACATACATAAACATAATATATATATACACACACACATATGTGTATATAGATGCATATGCAAATACATGTGTTTTATTTCATCATTAATAAGTGGGTTTCCTCTTTAATGAGACTTTTTTTAAACTTTAATAATGTTCAGGTTTCAGGGGAACTACACGAGAGAACAGCCAGATGCAAACAGGACCTTATGAGTATACTTTCTTGCCTTGAAACAATGTTCAAGGTTTAAGTAGCTCATCCCAGAGCTGATCCAAACCTCATGGGAATCAGTAAGTTTCTTTCTGTGGGCTTTGGATTGGCTCCTGAAAGATTAGGTCAGTTTTTTAAAACCTGTGTCTTCTACTGCTGGCACGGGTCCCAGCATGGGTCCAGCTTCATTTACTAGAGCAAAAAAGGCCTTTGAAACCATAGCTGCAGACAAAGACTGCAGCTTGGAGATTAAATCAAGGTCAAGTAACAAGTTAATGAACTTTATGAAACTGTCTCTCCTAGCTGTGTAATTAGGAGCTGTGATCAAACAAAAAATTCAGCATTCCAGTTGCTCTAACCTCGGCATGCAAAGGACTTGGGAAACTTCACAACATACAGCAATTGCACTTAAAAGCTAAAGGTAGTTGTGCAGATCCCTTCGCTTTAGCTAACATGCTTCTGCAAGATGAACAAACGTGAGTGTTATCGCTGTAAGAGCGCAGCGGATACAGAGAAAATGCCCAGTAAATACCCCTCCAGATGACAGCTTTTCAGGTACTAGTGGATAATCCCGACTGTTTTAAAGAAAATCAAATAGTTCTTTATCCACATAACAAATGGTTAATGTTGCAGTTATTTACCGCTGCACCAGTGAAGATGCCGTACAAGCCTGAGCTCTGTCCCAGCTCCCCAAATTAGCCTGAGCGCAAGGCCACCAGGGGGGACTGATGGAGGCCAGGTCTATAACTCCACCACAAATCAAGAGGAAATTACATTTCCAATGACAGGTAGCACGACCTTCAATACCTCGCAGTACAGAAGCATTTTATATCCAATTATTATTAATCCATCAGCTGGCCAGGCAACCACTGTGTTTGCCCTTGTGCACTGAGCACATGCAGCCGACCCAAAGGAGAAAGTGCTCTGACGAAATATGGCACGTTTGGATTGCAAAGGCCAAGGTGTTTTTTTTGGGTGGATTCCCACCTGGCCTCCGTGTCCCCTGCTAAGAAAGTTCTGCTTTTGGTCTTAAAGAGAGAGAAAGCAGAGAAACTGCAAATTTGGGGTTCATTTCACCCCTTTTCCTTCCTATTTCTCAAATAGCAAGTACAGCAGACCTCTCTGCAGTGTCCTGCACCATTTAGTAGTTTATCTCTGTATTTTAAATATGGTTATGTGGCTGTAGCAATGTGTAGTATTTAGATCTAATTACCTTTCTCGTGCTTGGAAAGTGGAAGAATCCAAGAATTCTTCAATAATACAACACATGAAGCACAAGCCGGGAAATAGCTGGACATTTTCAGAGGAGTGCCCTGTAATAACCAGAGGGCGACTTACCTTAAACAGATTCTGACTCAAAAACCTGTGGAAACAATAATGAAATACTGGTGTTTCCAGAACGCTTTTGGGTCAGAACCCAGGTCTCCAGGCTGCAAGGTTAATTCCTGCAGTATCACACCTGATATTACTGCTATCTGGGAAGATGACAGAAGCTACAGATTTCAGTGATAGCTTTGTTATAGCATATGCTATATAAATAGTGGATTTTATAAATAGTTCTGGTTCTCATGGACTAAAATGTAGTCGGGATGCTTGCATTTTTTGCCTTTTGAAAGATGCTGCCATGTGGCTGTCCTTCCTCCCGTCTCATGTTGCGGCTGAAGGATGTTAGCAGCGAGTTGTTCAATACAAGATCTCCTACCTTAGCTTAGTTCTTCCTCCATGAAACTATTGCATTTTGAAAGGAGCTCTTTCACTGCTAAAAAGAAGTGCCCACTTATGCCAACCTACAGGAAAACCACCACTAATTGGCATGGGAAGGAAATTATAAAGAATCAGCTCACATTTGCCTTCAGTGTGATGCCAAAGGGTTTCTACATGATGCACTTACTCCGAAGGACTTCTCTTGGGTACAAAATAAATGAGCGAGTGGAAGGACTGTCTGGGGGTGGAGTATCTCTGTTGAACAGGACCAGATATCATTGTGCTAAAGAGGCATTGATGGCCCTGAAATTACTATTCCACTAATGTAAAAGACAAAACTGTGTCACACTTGGCTGTGCTTGTTCTAATGAAGCTGCCACATACACACACAGTTAATTGGATTTTTCCTTGGAGCCTGGAAGTAACAGCTGGATGGCAACATCTGGCAACACGTCGGGAGCATGGTCTGGCTTGTGACAAGTGAGCGGTATTTCACCGTTTGGGATAGCATGGGGAGGGTGTGAAGTTTTCAAATGTCTTCACTGCTCCGGCACAAGGAGCTCACCTCTACCTCCCCTTTGGCACAAGGACTTCTTCCTTCCTTCCTTACATTTTTTTTATCTCGAGGTGGTGAGCAAACTAGCATGGTTATATGTTTTAAAGCTCTCCTAACTCCAGTGATAGGCACTAAGACAAATATTTTAATTCTATTTTATAAAAATGTAAGGGGTTTTTTGTACTATTAGTTGATGAACTTTTTGGGTTTTTTTTAGCTAAACCAGGAAATTTTGGTAAGAAGCTACACCAGTAGTGAAGAGTTTGTACATTATGCTTTACATTTGCTGAAAATACTAAACTCATATTGTTCTGAGGATTAAGTCAAGCTTGATGGTGTTTTCACTGCTATTAGCATTACGAATATATTATTATATGAATTGTTATGAGTTTTTGAATGATGATGAATTGAAATTGAAACTTTAAAAATTGATCCAATGGGACGTAACACTTCAAATTATCCTATGTGGAAAGGTTAAGTGTTTGAATACACATTTGGTATATGCTACATATATATAATTCATAAGTGCGTGTATAAGTGTATACACTTACACACATACACTATATATATTCTTTAAATTATTAATATTTTAAATTCTATTATGTAAAATAAGGGGGTTTTTACTTACTATATGGTTATTCTCAAATTCAGAGTAATTTCAGTTGAATTTTTAATGCATATGAGGCATTATGCACATTATAATAATTATGTAATAAGCAATTTAGAAATGCTCTCTGACCAGTGGTTCCCTTTTAATAATCTCAAGAGGCCTTTCAGGCGGATGTAGTGCACCATTTACTCCCACTGATAGAAACCCTATATTCAGGGTCAGGCCATAAAGCAGCTGATAGTAAAATATTCCAGCTATTTTTAAAAATTGAAGCAATTTGCATTGAGCGCTCAGTGCAGGAAAGGCAAATAAAAGTGACATTCATGCGGGTTGGCCAAAAAGTATTATTTGTTAAAAACATTATTTGCCATAAATTGCCTCTTAAAAATACTATGGGGATGGAGGAGAGCAAAGAATCTGGTCTAGATGAGTCCCTCCAGGTCTGTGGCTTTCTTTGCTGGCATGGGAAGAGCTGAGCTAGAGGATCTGCTGTGTAACATAGAAAATATTCAACTTCTATGTTGATCCAAATATCCAAACCTAGGGCTCATCAGGACACAGCCACGGGAGCTGCTATTAAATCAGATGTGTACAGGAGTTGATGAAACAGCCTTCCAATTCCCTGTATTTGGGGGCTGTTCCTGTACAAGGTGTCATGAGGACAGTTCAACTCACTTTGAAACAGCCGGTTAAAAAAATAACCTCATATCTGGTTTTAACATTTGGATAAAAGTCTAGGACTGAGGAGTACAACCTGATGTTTTGAATCCAGAAGAGCTGCTGCCTAAAAATTACAGAAATTTGATGGCTTGTGTTATTTTCTCATGAATATGAATGTAACGGAGAGTAACACACTGTGACTTGTGATTGTAATGTTTGACATGAAGCCAGCAAATGGAATTTTGAGAGTTGGGCTCTTTCTCATGCCCAGCCATTTTGCTTCATTCATTTTGTTATTGCTTTCACTAATATATTTAATTCTATTAGTTATTATTTTTAACAGATTCATTGGAAAATAAATAGCATTTCTTAACAATATTTACACTGTCAGATATATCCCGCCTAGTGGATGAGGGAAAGGCTGTGGATGTGGTCTACCTGGACTTCAGTAAGGCCTTTGACACCGTCTCCCACAGCATTCTCCTCGAGAAGCTGGCGGCTCACGGCTTAGACAGGTGGACTCTGCGCTGGGTCAAAAACTGGCTGGACGGCCGGGCCCAGAGAGTTGTGGTGAATGGAGTTCAATCCAGTTGGCGGCCGGTCACGAGCGGTGTTCCCCAGGGCTCAGTACTGGGGCCGGTCTTGTTCAATATCTTTATCGATGATCTGGACGAGGGGATCGAGTGCACCCTCAGTAAGTTTGCAGACGACACCAAGTTGGGCGGGAGTGTTGATCTGCTTGAGGGTAGGAAAGCTCTGCAGAGGGACCTGGACAGGCTGCATCAATGGGCTGAGGCCAACTATATGAGATTTAACAAGGCCAAGTGCCAGGTCCTGCACTTGGGCCACAACAACCCCATGCAGTGCTACAGGCTTGGGGAAGAGTGGCTGGAAAGCTGCCTGGCGGAAAAGGACCTGGGGGTGTTGGTCGACAGCCGGCTGAACATGAGCCGGCAGTGTGCCCAGGCGGCCAAGAAGGCCAATGGCATCCTGGCCTGTATCAGAAATAGTGTGGCCAGCAGGAGGAGGGAAGTGATCGTGCCCCTGTACTCGGCCCTGGTGAGGCCGCACCTCAAATACTGTGTTCAGTTTTGGGCCCCTCACTACAAGAAGGACATTGAGGTGCTGGAGCGTGTCCAGAGAAGGGCAACGAGGCTGGTGAGGGGTCTGGAGAACAAGTCTTCTGAGGAGCGGCTGAGGGAACTGGGGTTGTTTAGCCTGGAGAAAAGGAGGCTGAGGGGAGACCTCATCGCTCTCTACAACTCCCTGAAAGGAGGTTGTAGCGAGGTGGGTGTTGGTCTTTTCTCCCAAGTAACTAGCAATAGGACGAGAGGAAATGGCCTCAAGTTGCGCCAGGGGAGGTTTAGATTGGACGTGAGGAAAAATTTCTTTACCGAAAGAGTGGTTAAATGTTGGAACAGGCTGCCCAGGGAAGTGGTGGAGTCCCCATCCCTGGACGTATTTAAAAGACGTGTAGATGTGCTGCTTAGGGACATGGTTTAGTGGGCATGGTGGTGTTGGTTTGATGGTTGGACTCGATGATCTTAGAGGTCTTTTCCAACTCAATGATTCTATGATTCTATGATCCTATGATTCTATGATTCTGTGATTCTATATTTAATAAATGTTATCTGTAATGACACTTTCTGCCTCCTCTGAAAAGACTGCACAACTCAGTACATTTATTTAAAATAACAGCTGCAACATCTCTTTTCTCCTCTCTGTTGTCTCCTATTTGATCTACACAATTCCTCACAACATCCCAATGCCTATATCTTATCATTTGTGCTGGGACGTTTGGATTAGAACAGACAGAAAAAACAGCTCTGGGAGGATCTGTCCTGTTAGGAAACACAGTTGGGTTTGCTGTTTAATCGTGACACTGTTACCCACTGTGCTGGAATTAATGCGCTCCACTCCCTCCTCATTGCCACTTGCTGGGGATGAGCAATGCTGACCAGGGACTTGGCCAGCATTAGCTGACCCAGGCATTACTGGAGATTAAAGTTGATTAATCAGAGCCAGGTAAAGGGAAAGGTTTTCCTCCTGTGTTAATACCACTAAATAACATCTCCTTGGGTAATAACATTATAACAATGTTTGCAAATCCTAAGAGAAATAGTAACCCCCATTCTCTAGCAACTCACAGTGAGTTCAGAAACTGCTTGAGCTGTGCATTTTTTTTCCATTTCTTGTGCCTTATCTCTGTGGTATAGGAAAGGGTGCACACCTGCAGCACTGCTTTTTTTTTTGCCTCTTAGCTTAAGACGGTTGTCTGGCTGTTGGCTTTGGATGGCAGCAAACTCTGAATTCCTCAAAGCCACGACTTAGGGCTGCAGAGTTGGATGTTTTCTCTGTCGCTTACTGACAATTCATTCTTTTAAAAAAGGAAAGCAAACCGTGGGCCACTTTAACCGGAGGCCCTTTGCTGGCAAGCAATGGGAGAGCTTTCCCCTCTCCTCCTCCCGTGCCATCTCAGCTTCACCCCGATAACTCTTCCTTCCAATTCCTGGTGGTCCCTCGCAGCCCCACTCCCCACCCCTCAGCCCCGGTACTGCGTGGTCCCCTGGCTCCCTCCACTTCTGCCCTCCCACCCACCTTCTGCAGCGACCGAGAGAGCAAAACAGGGTTTCGGCAGATGCCTTATGTTTGGATACACCAGTCAGCCCCATCCTTGGGTTGGCAGAAGCACCAACGTCCACAGGCTAAACCACAGCTAAACACTTTCTTACAACAGGGTGTCAGACAAAGGTTTTTCTGATGTTTCAAAATTATACATTTCCCTTGTATTAAATAATGAATGAAAATAGAACTTCCTGCACTGCATATACAAGCTCTCAGATTAATTTGTTACTCTGCAATATTCCCGGATTCATTTCCCATTGCAGCGGGAAGCACGTTTTGTTATTTTTCATACCAGGCAGCTCTTCCTTCCTCTACAAGTTTCCATCTGACTCCTTTAATGAAATACCTCTCACAATTGAGCTACTCTCTCCCTCAGTTCCTCCTTTTCTCATTTTCATGGCCAGCCTTTACCTTCTGTTCAGCACTCTGTGCTGCCATCAGGCTTGAGAAAATGCTTTTACAGATTCTACCTATTCCATCTCTAACTCTAGAAAACGAAAAATTTTCATGCCACTTCTACACACTGCAATTTTAAATGGATCTAATTGGTTCTGCCCTCTACCTTTTATAACTAGAAACATTTTCAAATGAAAATTGAGATATCCCATCCTTCAGTGATAGCTAAATCTCTCACTCTCTTCCCACATAACGTTTCAAGCAATAAAAAAAAAGTTTGCCTGACTTTGAGAACTTACCCACAGCACAAAAGCCTTTTCCAAGTTTTAATTGAAGCTAAACATCTATTTAGGTTACAGTGTCCTATCTTCAACTTAAATAGAATAATTCCTTTTCTTGTACTTAACCTTTGATCAGCTACCTACCTTGGAACTCTTGGATAACTACCCCCCTTCTTGTTATCCTCGTCCCATTTCTCCCGTAACTCTTGTGTAACTGCACCCTATAAATCAAAATAGAATTCTTTTCGGTGAGAGAGAATAACTTCTGGGTTTTTTTCACAGGGACCGTTTTAGTCACTTGCTTGTCCTTTTGTTTTTGAATATAACCATTATAGAGATCTGGGATATAATACTGTAGGATGTTTGTACAGTTTTAAATTAAAGTCAGTATTGTAAAAACAACCAAAAATCCCCACAACTAAATCTAATATTGATATTCCAGATTACGTCTGAAAAGTCAACTTGTCTATGATGGACTTCGCCCAGCCTGCTTCACGGTCACTTGCTGGATTCACCTCCCTCCTCCAGTCCCCCATCGCCCTCGGAGATCAACCACAACCGGCACATCAACCCACTCGGGCAGGACGCTGGGCAGGGGCAAGAGGGATCGCTCTCTCCAGGAAAAGCAGAGGAAGTAAGTGTCCTGCTACCGCCTGTGCTTGTGGGTTACTCCCTCCAGGTGACAGACACCCGTAAGGATGCTCCAGAAACCTCAGAAACTTCAAGATAGACTACATGAGGAATAACAACTAAAAAGAAAACAATGACATACTGTTCAATTTGATTGGCACTTTTTTCAGAATTACACCTGCTTATGTCTCTCTTTTCTGCCTCCCGGTGATCATGCAGATGATTTCTGGTGATGCAGGAGGGAAAGCAGCGACAAGTGGGTTGTTTTGGGTTGCAGCAGCCTTTATGTACAAAGCTGAAGCAAGCTTCTCCACACAAGTAACTGGATGATGGCTGTTGCAGCAAGGGCCTGGGTGGAAAAACAGCTTTTATTGATCAAACAGAACTGCTGGAGTAAGGCAACACACAACTTGTTTTGTCACTTAGTCACCTAACTTTTGATGTAGGTACCGACCCTAAGCTACCTGTGTCTAGCACTTATAGAGAGCTTGAGTTAACAAATTTTAAATATTCCATTTCAGAAAATATATACTTGCAAATATATCATCAAATCTTCCCAAGTTAATAGTATCACTCAAAAGAACCTGTGGTTACATGAATAATAATAATTAAAAAAAAATAACATAAATCAAAAATTAACATGCTAAAAATTGTGGCATGGTCAGAATTTTTTTCATATCAGCAGTGCATGATTTAGAATGTTCTAAACTATTAATTACCTTGTTTTAAGTGCTTGCATTAAATGATTTCTTGCTTCAGGATAGACGCAGGTAACAATATCTTCCTTATTAGGAAGGAAGATTGATGAATTCAGAACAGAGAGTTGAATTTCTGTATTCATAATGCATGGACTAGTAAACAGTTATCAATCCCCTTTTCCCCAAATAGTTTCAAACTGTACAGATTTAAGTGATTTATAATTCATATGGCACTTGCAGACTTGGCGCACATACAAAGGTTTGGGTTTTTTTTTCTTTTTCTTTTGAAATATCCTTTTTCATCACACAACCCACCCCACTTCTTTCATACCCTAAATGAAGAGTAAATATTTTCTCACCTAGTGTGCATATAGAAATCAATAAAAAGCTGATTATAAAATTAGTCATGAATCCTTCCACATTAGGAGTGTTCTCTCAGAAAATCAGAGAGTAGAGTTGCACATAAGGGCAAGATACCTGGAAGGATGAAATGACGTGAAATGAAACTACCTACTAGACACTCGGTTCATGGTGTATTTTGACACCAAGTTTATTACAGGCAAGGTTACATATTTCATTTCAAATATACACTGAATATAGCTGGAGATACCACCATTCTCGTTGTACATATCTTCCTTTTCCCCCACCTACGTGAATGCGTATCAGCCTGTGAAACGCTCCCAAGGACAATTTATTCCCTGTGCATTTCTTTGTTAATGCAGCATTAACATGCAAAGACTTACTTCAAAGTTTCCAAACTTTGAAATAGGAACATGGAGAAAAACTTCTGCTACTGAAATAACCCAACAGTTTCGTTCATTTTGAGAACTATTTCTCCATAGATTAACCTAATTTTCCCTCTATTGAGTGGCAAGTTCACAAGGAAACCGTAACATTAATGAATGATGGTGATAGAGCCGGCATTAAGTTGAGGTTATTTGCCATCAAGGAAAGCTGTGCTGGTTCCTCACTGTCAGGGTTCCTGAGGATGCTCAGCTTCTTGCAAGCTCTTTTCATCTCAGCATGTTCTGCATGGCAGCAGCTAGCGAATAAAGCAAAAAAGAAATTATTTTAATAAAATAATCGGAAATTAAATTATTTTTTAAACTGAAGGACATTACCAAGATGTTCATAAAGAAGGATCATCTTATTGAAACTAAAAATACATGATAAATAATACTGCTGAGAGGGTAAGTAAGTGAGGTGAGACTCAGGAAAGTCCAGGACTGCAAAGTTCAATTGCATCCTTTTTGAGCATCTTTATGTTGGTTCTATTGTGCATCAAAAACTCAAAGAGATTGCTAGTTCATGTGCCTTATTTCACTGCGGCAACACCTCTGTGCTCAGGCAATATTTTATAGTGTGCTTTAAATATGAATCAAGTATACTAACATTGTTCAAGTATGGTAGTGCTGAGTGACATTTCAGTCAGAAAAAACAGCCTATACAACTGAAGGCTGTAAAAAGTGCATGCGAGTGTGAGGAATGTTGATTTGCAGTTATAAAAATATCCATAGTTAAAATATTTTACCTGACCCAGTGATTTTTACACCTGCAGATAGGCTTGTAAACATGATTTAGCCAGGTCCATTTTAAACAGGTTATGTGCTAAGGTGAACCAGGCTGTGAGCCCCTGTATATTGTTTTATAACAGGGATCTTGAAGAATACCTCCGATTTTTTTCTTTATTCTCTAAGATGAAAAATAGGCTACTTAATACTTTTTCTCCCAACTATGTGCATGCCCCAGGAACGGACAGGACAAGCATGTTGATAAGGGGGATCTCCTGTACCTTTACATCGCAGCCAAGTGCTGGCAGGGCTGCGGGCTGCTACCAACAGCCTGGCTGGTACGTGGAGGGTGACAGACCAGCCTGCACAGAGGGTCACTTATTGCAGATGCATTTGACGGGTGCCCACGGGAGCTGGAGGTACCAGCGCATCCCCTTGCCATGACGTGCACCAGGAGGCGGCTGCAGAGCGTCACATACGGCTCTTTCTTGAATGAGGTGGCCAAACCAGTAAAGATGTAGATGATTCTGATGTGGATCCTCTGACCGTGGATAATTAACCAACCAACCCCAAAATAAACTGCAGCACAGAGACATTCAACATATTAGAATAATTTATAGCACTGGATATTATGTCCATGAAAGAAAACAAACATTTGCGTAGTTCAAACTAATAAGACAATCTAAGTCTCAGTGCATTTTATTTTGTTTTGATGGTTCCATTAAAAAACTAATTTGCAAATAGTTTAAAAATATTATGCATATATATACATACACACACATATATCCCACACTGATATACAAATATATCAGTATTATTACTCCACACAAGTATTACACAACTATGCTGACACAACATTATATACCTGTTGCCATAGTAAATGACTGAGTATTGTGGAAATAGTTTTCCTTTCCTTCCCTGCACTGACAGAGGTGGAGGCAGAGCCCTGCGGCATGGCACTGCTCAGGACCGGCACTGCAAAGAGGAGTTCCGAAAAGTCAGTGGGAAAAGCCAGCAAACATACACCAAAAGTGATTCCCCAAAGCCTCAGCAAGTTAAATTTCCCTGGCGTGAATATAAGACCAGCTAAATGCATGTCTTTCATGGGATCAATAAAAATAGCTCTGCATTTTCTCAGCATTTTTTGGACTTGGATTTTCTCACAGGTTGTAAGCCAGGTAGGGCTTCACTGAAACCTCTGGAACTACACTGAAAAAACCTCCCAGAAGAAGATACCCATGTCTTTTCTAGCAGTGGACTATTCTGATTGTTTTTCAAAGTTCGTTGTTTCTCATCTGTATACTGACAACATTTTTCAGATCAGCATTCCCCTTACTGGATGTATCTTATGCCCTGTTATACTGTCTTCCAACAAGCTTAAGTTTTTGATATTTCTTCATTTTTATGTCTTTATGACTTTCAAAAAATGAATATTGCCATCAGCCAGTGCAGGCTTTCACTGGCAGCACCACATGCATGACCAGAGTGATTATTTAAATACTCTCTCAGTGCCTAGAAAATAGAACCATTCATTAATACCTTATGAGAAGAATTTTGGGTCAGGCTTTTTGCCTCTCATAATGCATTTTAATGCATTTCTTATTGAGTCTTCCATTACAGCTCTGGAGAGGTAATTCACACTTTCTTTCTATTTAATATTGCCTTGCAAGAGAAGCACAAAAGCTGGAATTCTCTTCCTACTGCTAGATAATTCCTATGAGATTTTTTTATTTATTACTAATAGATATTAGATAGGGAATATACTTTCCACCATATCATAAAGCATATTTATGAGAATACAGATACATATATGGGTCAAAAAGGCAATTATTTTTTCCTTAAATAAAGTAGAAGCAAAACTAAAAGAAGCTTTTTTTTAATGACTATGCATTGAAAACTTCAAACTTTGAGGCTATGTATTTCCAACATAGATTGATTCAAAGTTCCTTTACATATTGGGTAATGAATCATAATATTCTTTTTGTTGTTGTTGTTGTGTAGAAACAACACCCCAGAGAGGAAATATTTTCAGCTGCTAGAAATGTGGCTTTCACATTTGTGTATAGCATATACATATACAAAATGTGTCTATTATGATATTTACACACAGAGACATGCATCTACATATTTTGCAGAACCGATTATGTCAACAAGAAAATATTTAATTACTTGACAAAAGATATCAGCTTTATTTTTTAAATATATAATGCATGTAATAAAAACATAACATATTGTAATGTGTTTTCCAGCATCTATGAAGAATACTGTTTTCATACTATGGTGACTCTGTAAGAAGTTAACATGTTCAGAGATTGTGCATATTTGTTTTTATGGATATTTATGCTTAGAAAACCTGCAGCTATCTATATGCCCTGTATTCACATAAGTATCTTTCCAGCTACCTCTTCAGCTGTGTAGATGTACGGTTATAAGCAATGTGCTTCCTGTGTTTTTTTGAGATAATTTTAAATAATCACGAAATTTAATAAATCAGTACATCTATAGTAGCAAGGCTTAAAATAGTATATTCTTATTATTTTGGTAATTATCTTCAAGAATGATGACAAAACAAATACTTAATTTTCTATAGCTTGATATTATATAATTTTAAAAAATTTTTGAGTTTTTGAATAAAGTACCAAAAAAACCTCCCTTCAGTTTGTTTCACTATCACATAAAAGTAAAAAATAGCAGCTATGCACTTATCGCAAAATGTGTATGAGAACACCATCATCAGCTTAGATGCTCACTGGAGATAATGTTGAGTATCTGCTGTAAATGAAAATATGGTTGTGCTGTAGCAAATCTGCAGCCATTTTCAAACACGCTGCAACCAAACAGCGGAGAGAACTGTGGTACACAGTGAGAAAATACTGCTGAGGAACTTTAGTCCCTCAGTCCCTTTATTGCAAGTATCATGCTTTTATTCTTATTTACTTTATAGGTATCTTATAAATATTTAACAGGACCCATGGAATAAAATGAGCTTTTAGTACAAGGTGACTGAGTGGTTATTTGGTTTAACTTTCAGACACAATTAAAGCATTTATTGCCATTCTACTGGAAGAGCATAGACACAGTAAAATGTGCGAGATGAGGAGGTTCAGCCCAGGTGGAGCCTCCTGAAATCCTGAGGGCACCCTACATGCTCACGGCTCCCAGGGCAGCCGGGAGGGATGTGGCTGGATAACCCCATCCCTGAGGCCACAAGAAGGGGAGCAGCACAGCCCTGCACCCCCACAGCTGCAAACAGAAAAAAATAAAAAGTTTGTATGTAGCACTGTGGAAAAATAGGAAAACCAGGAGTACTTTTTTTTTTTTTAATTCCAAGTCACATATTTTAACAATAGGGAGAAAAACATTATTGTTGAAACCAAAGAATTTGAACTTCCCAGTCGTCTTTTTTTGTTGTCAACTTCAGAAGTTTCCAAAGCCTAACAACATTACTTCAAAAGCATTTGGTTTAAATGTACTCTAGATAACGAAAGAACATCTTTTAAGAATATTTTCAGACACAAAAAAAAACCAGCAAACTTCCATGGCTGACATTTTGACAAATGATGTACCAAACAAGATCTGGTCACAGAAATAAAGATGGTGGGGAGAGTGACACTTTCTCTCCCGCTAATTGACAACTTGGGAAACAAACACATCAAAAGAAATACATTATGGTACTACTCTAGTGAATACAGTCTGTCAGAAAACACAGCCTGTTTATTAGTTTGAAATAAGCATTCATTTTGATCTCAGGCAGGGTACAGAGATGAGCTCTGGAAGCAGAAGAAATCTATCTGCAAGGGCTCACAGCACAATGTGCTTGGAGAAACAATGAAGGCGCATTTGAAGGCCCATTAGACAGCAGCAAGAGAATCTGAAAAGGCAGCAATTTAAATATTTTTAGTGCTCTGCAGCTTCTTTCTTATTTAACAGCTTAGCAGGACTGCATGTATTGCAGACGAGTTGGAAATAACTTCAAGATGGGAAGTTGGGGGAATAATATGTTAAAGACATCACTCAGCCACTCGAATGACTCTGGATTCAGGACAGTAAAATTCAGAACAGAAACCACCTCCAAGAGCTGTGTTTGGAGAAAAATCCAGAAATCCAACATTTGATGTCAAGTATTTCAGACCCAACCAAGTTACATGAAACTGATTCCTTGTCTAACTGTTCTGGCAGTCCTGTGGAAATGTGGAGCTGGGAATCTCCTGATCATCCCCCAAAATTGCCATCCAGCAGCAGGAGGAAATGGAGTGCTGTTCACTTGAATAGCCCACGTTAGATGCAAACCTACCCCAAACCGCTAAAAATCCTGTGTATTTTGAATGTTACTAGCCCCTGCCAACACATTGTTAGCAGTTTTACCATAAGAAGATCTACCGGCTCTGAAAGTCCTCCCATTGCACCCATTTTTAAAGATAAAATTAAGGAGTCAGGGAAAATGGAAAAGAATGTAATAAATGTGACATCCCGCAACTTATTAATGAAACAGATAAAGTATTACTACAAGATAGAAATGGGAAAGAAGGAAAAGAATATAAGACCCCTTTAAAAAGTGCAGAGAAGAAAATATGACAATTTAACGTCAACCATGGCCTAACAACATTATGACCACCCTCTCCACCCCAAAGTCAAATATGTAGATTTTAGGGCATTCAGCATCAGAGCAAATTCACTCCTAAATTCAATTTCATTAACCACCTGGTTTTCAGACCCCTACTACAGTGGTCTATGGTGCAAATACAGAGAAAAGAGTGGGGCGATAAGACTTTCTGTGAAAATGGTCTCCTGGTTCATATTTCTCTCTTACAATTCTAGAAATCTCAATAAATGTGAAGTAAAATGTTAAAACGTTAAAAAAGTTGCATGTATTATTTATTTCTCACATAGTTGATTGCATCTTCATAAAAATGTGCAGAAAGAATAAATAAAATTTTGACACAATTGTCCTTTTCCATTTTTGCAAGTACCCCCACAAATGGGGATGGTAAAACCTCGGCATTGCTGATGTCAGAGAACCTTTCTAGTGACTGGGTCCAGGATCTTTACTCAAGTTAAATATGTCTGTTTCCATAACACGTATTTATTTTCAGGAAGAGAAAAATACTGTGAGACAATAATAATTCTATTAAAATAAGGTCATAGAATCATAGACTAGTTTGGGTTGGAAGGGACCTTTAAAGGTCATCTAGTCCAACCCCCCCTGCTGTGGGCAGGGACATCTTCAACTAGATCAGGTTGCTCAGAGCCCCGTCCAGCCTGACCTTGAATGTTTCCAGGGATGGGGCATCCACCACCTCTCTGGGCAACCTGTGCCAGTGCTTCACCACCCTCAGCATAAAAAATGTCTTCCTTCTATCTAGTCTAAATCTACCCCCCTTTAGTTTAAAGCCATTCCCCCTTGTCCTGTTGCAACAGGCCCTGCTAAAACATTTGCTGCCATCTTTTTTATAAGCCCCCTTGAAGTACTGATAGGCTGCAATAAGGTCTCCCCGAAGCCTTCTCTTCTCTAGGCTGAACAACCCCAACTCTCTCAGCCTTTCTTCATAGCAGAGGTGTTCCATCCCCCTGATCATTTTCGTGGCCCTCTTCTGGAACTGCTCAAAAAGTTCCGTGCCTTTCCTGTGCTAAGCGCTCCAGAGCTGGATGCAGTACTCCCTTTGAAATGAAGGTGTTTGAAATGAAGAAACCATGTATGAATGTTTAGCCTTATTTAAAAAGGAACTGTACCATTGTCATTAGTTTGAGAGCTGAGCTATATTTTCAAGGATTTTACCACTGATACTTAAGGAAGTAAATAGCAAAATTGCTTTTTATTTTTGTCTATAATTGTGTTCAAACAAAACAAAAAAAGGGTTTCAAGCATTTGTTGTATTGTTTATGACATCCTCAGTGGATAGTCTTCTGAACTGCAGATTAACAGTATCTGTCATTTTTAACTAGACATTTGTCTGATTTTGAGAAATAACGAGAAAAAACTGAATTGTCCATTTTTCATTTCTATACCATGATATTACAATTACAATGTTAACAAATATATCTTAAACATTTTTTTTTTCTTGTTTAGATAGTATTAAAATAGCACTGAAAGTCAGGAGTACCTGGTTTATTTATGGACTGGCGAACACCTTCCATTTCCTTCAGCAATAACCTTCTCCATGATACTGCAGCATGTGATACAACTTAAAAAGAAAGATCTCTTGACTTTCATGCGTGTTTACACAAGTTAATGGTGATATGCTCACCAAACAAAGCATTAAAGTACAAATTGCTGCTTAAAACTGGAGATGTCTTTGATCAGAGAGAAGTCCATGCAAGAGAACAATTTCCTACTTTCCAGCAGCCACTGCTTTACCGCAATGATTATTTCCCTGTACAGGTAATGGGCTGACTTCCCACATGAGGCTACTCAAACGGCTCTGGTGAATAGGTTAACTGATGAGCAGAGACTAAAGTGAATTCTGGCCAAGCTTGGCTTAGCAGGAATCAGTGTCATGGGCCTCCAGGGGATAAAGGGATCATTGAGAACACGTGTCCACAGTCACAGATCGTATGTAGCTGTATCAGAGCCTTCCTTAGCAGAAGGGAGCACAGACCAAATAACCAATTTCAAGGTGAGTGTGTCTAAAAATACATCTGTATCGAGTCAGAGATTGCCTTCTCTTCAAAATTTATACTTATTAGAAAATGACTGAAAAGAAAAAACACAGCAAGCAATCAGAACAGGTAACAGCAAATGCTATTTCACTTGGCTCATTTGACAGCCTAATGACAAAACCATCCAAAACAAAATTATTGTCTAATTTAAGAGCAGAGATGAAGCCTTCTACAGGAATGAATGAAAAACTTGTGCATTTGATGGTTACAAGTTGGTTTAGCTTCTCTAGATAGATATAACACATCCCTCCATCTCCATCAGCCTTTTCCAAACAACTTCCTTTTCTCTCTTGTGGGAATTGTCCACTTTTAGTTTAATGGTATTTTCCACTGGCAAAGGAGGAGGAAAAAATCATTCCACCACTGTCCCTCAATAACTCCTGAGCACTGGCTAAGCAGTAGCCTGCCTTGAGATACTCTAGCCCTTTCTCACTTTTCTTTTCCAAATAACTTCTACAGAGTTAATAAATAACTGCAGACATCGGTGACCACTAAAAATAGGAAAAGAAAAAAAAAAGAAAAAAAGCCACACATAAGCCCACCAAACAACAAACCCCAACAGTTTTCACATACTATTTCGGAACAGCTTCAAATCCCCTATGTACACAAGTGAGGACCTGTGCTTAGACCCTATAGCAAAATCCATCACACAGCCTGGCTGTCCTCAGGCATTTCTAATTTGTGCAGGTAAATATTGATAAAACATCATTAGGAATGCTGAAGATCCTCCGTCAATTCCCCACAACTCTTGCAGAAAGGCTGCCTGGGCAGTCGCTGGTATGAAGACATGAGCAGTTCTCCTGGCCTATTGGTGAGGGGCAAGTTAGCAACCAAGCCATTTGAGTGGGCTAGAAAATCGGTGAACAAATTAGTAATATAAACCTAAATTCAATCTCACAAAAAGGTTGAACTTGCAGTTTGAAGCAGCATCACGAGAAGAAATGCAGACCTTGGAGTACACATCTGCTTACAGGAACACTGGGTTATGTGATCAAGAGATCTGTGCAGGCTTATGCTGACTCATTGGTTTTGGTAGCAATAAATCCTACTGCTTTTCTCCTAAATATGGTGATTTCTTTTTTCCCTTTTCTCAGTATGGTGAAATCAGCAATTATTTGATATGCTTGCTATAGAGCTCTTTAATCATTCCACTATTATAGCTGCCAAAGTTTTTGTCTTCTGTAAATGACACAAAGTCTGAAAAATATTGGGCATTTTATTAACCCTCTTCTAATGCATTCTCTATGCAATCATGAAACAGCCTTAGGTTTTATATGCTACACTAGAAATTTTGGCTAAAATGACTACAAATCAGATTAAAAGAAATTTAAGATTAAAGGCAGTCTCCTACTAGATATTCTTAAATAATAAAAAGAAAAGACATGGAAGAGGTGACCCTCTGGGGAAACTAAATCTAGGAGAAAATAATGGTTTTTTTACAAGTGAATTTGAATTTTTATCCATGCTACAGACTTTATATGTACAAAACCTGTCACCAGACTGCTTCACAAAGACACTTTTGTGTTCCTGCTCTGCTGCTTGACTTGCTTCTGCCACGAGATCGTCAGCCCACTTGGCAAATTGAGAGCCTTTGCTGACGGCTGAAAGAATTCTCCTGGAGAAAGGTGCGTTGTTTATTAGCCTGAAAATGAAAAGCCCTTTCCTGAGCAGGAAAACTGCACAAGGTGTGATGTTACTCCATTGATGGCAACAGGGACTAGTCCTCCCAGCCTCTTGCCGCCGGGCAGTGGCATGTTTGCACAGACACCCACATGTTGTGGTTTAACCTCAGCCGGCAACTGAGTACCACACAGCCGCTCGCTCACTCCTCCCCCCCACCCCCCCCCCGGTGGGATGGGGGAGTGAATTGGAAGAGTAGAGTGAGAAAAACTTGTGGGTCGAGATAAAAACAGTTTAATAGGTAAAGCAAAAGCTGTGCACGCAAGCAAAGCAAACCAAGGAATTCATTCACTACTTCCCATCGGCAGGCAGGTGTTCAGCCATCTCCAGGAAAGCAGGGCTCCATCACACGTAATGGTTACTTGGGAAGACAAACGCCATCACTCCAAACGTCCCCCCCTTCCTTCTTCTTCCCCCAGCTTTATATGCTGAGCATGACGTCACATGGTATGGAATATCCCTTTGGCCAGTTGGGATCAGCTGTCCTGGCTGTGCCCCCTCCCAGCTTCTTGTGCACCTCCAGCCTTCTCAGTTGGTAGAGCATGGGAAGCTGAAAAGTCCTTGGCTAGTGTAAGCACTACTTAGTAACAACTAAAACATGGGTGTGTTATCAACATTGTTCTCACCCTAAATCCAAAACACAGCACTGTACCAGCTACCAGGAAGGAAATTAACTCTATCCCTGCCGAAACCAAGACACCACATATGGACCTTTCTGAGTCAGATTGTATTTTCTGCTCTAACTTTTTGCATTTCTTCTCTTCAAACTTTTAAATGAGGTAGATTTGTACAACTTTATCTTACTAGTTAGTGTCCTTGTGCTCTTCTACTTGTTTCCTTTAAACTTAACAGTAACAACTTGTCTATCTATATCAAGAGAGCTCTTAAAAATTGCACCTTTTACATGAAATAACACTGGTCCAGTGGTTGTTTTTCACACTTTCATTTCTTTCTACCATAAAACCAATCCTCCATGAACTTACCACCACTGTAGACAATAATAGAAAACAAAATGCACTGATGTTAACTTTAGTGCTGTTTCAACCTACAACCAACCCTTATGGTTATGTTAGAAATGCTATAAAATATACCTTGTTTATGGGAAAGTTGACACGCTCTTTTTGTGCCTGTAATCTCTGTAGACCACAGCTGCACTGGGTAGTTTTGATGATTTTGCCAAGGGAGTTACAAGAAACATTAAGGAAAAGGCCACCAGATCATATATTTTGCATGCAAAAATGATGTATGGAGCTTTCAAGTTTGCCATGTACATTATTTGCTATAGTGATCACACAATTGAACAAATTATTAGAAATAAGACAATTGCATACTGAGTTCAGGGCATTTCCTTTGCAGGCTCAGCTATTATGCATTTTATTTCACTTTGCAGAGAATTTTGTTTGGTCTACTGCAGAAATATTTTCATCAAGTATTAATAGTTTTTCCCTATTCATAGTCATAATATGCTAAGTGATTGACTGTTTTCCATCATTCTAATAAACTATTCTGAAAGGAAAGAATTCTGAATTGTCTTAGATGATGAAGCAATATTACACTCACAGTTGAAAACTAAGTTCCGTTTCTGAAAAGCACAATAGAGAGCAAGTCTACATGATTGATGAAGAAATGCTAGGGCTCGCGATGTACAAATGCAATTTGTCAATCTTTTTTTTTTTTTAAATACCAGAACA
This sequence comes from Aptenodytes patagonicus, assembly GCF_965638725.1. Classification (NCBI taxonomy): domain Eukaryota; kingdom Metazoa; phylum Chordata; class Aves; order Sphenisciformes; family Spheniscidae; genus Aptenodytes; species Aptenodytes patagonicus. The sequence goes on from NC_134954.1 coordinate 20,579,103, forward strand.
CTTCAGGTATTCTTGTACCTTCTTCACACAATTCAAAACCCACTTGAACTTCTGTGGGAGGCAATTAACAATAATGAAAGCTAACTGCAGTTTTGAGTACATTGTTTTTAAATGCCACCCGCAGAAGTTCAGGTAGATCTTGAACACTTTCGGTGAATAAAAACTTCTATTTCAAAAAGGGGATGGACAGAGTCTATCATACACCAAGAACTTTTGTTTGCCTTCATTGCAAATTCAAAAACTTGCTCCCATAGCAGAAATCATGGTTGACTTTGAGAAGTGAACAAATGGGATGCAGACTCATTTCACTTACAAAGACTAATCACATAACATGGATAGGAAGGAACTCAACCTCCAGATTCACCTCAAATTCTGAGATTATCTAGATCGCATCTAGATTTCAAGGCCTCTTTTCTTTTTTAAGTGGATGTACAACCAGCGGGAGACAGCTTTCATTTGCAGAGTGAAGTTTAAACAGATCTAATTTCTCATAAATGTGTAGGTATTTCCTTTCTGAAATGCTTTTAAACAAAAGCTGCCTACAGAAAAGGAGACAAAGATTTTGTTAAAATTAAGACTTTCTTTCAATAATATTTTAGGTTAAATTCATGATTTAGTAAGTGCGACTATTGCTGTTACTACACTTCCACAGCATTTCAAAAAAAGTAGACAGCTAGAAAAAACTTGAAGAATTATTGCTAACAAAGACATGGTGTAACACATTTAAAGCTCTTGCCAACTACAAAAGTAATAAAGTTTGAAGAAGACAATACAACAAACATAATGGTTTGCTTTGCATCTTAAATAGATAATGAAGCAACTAGAAGCAATATATCTAGCAGCTAATGTGCTCAGTACTACATAAATAACAAGTTACTGCAGTATTATTTAGTACGCTAATAAAACTAACAGATGACCAAATTATGGCTCTTTTACTCACACCGTTGGTTCCACTGGATGATATTCTCCCACTGAAGTTAGTGGGGCTACTCCCTTTAATAGCACAACATCAAACTTTGGACCATTAGAGACAAATTTAAGCCAAAATGCTATGACTCTCCTTCGTGGAGAATAACTGATTTTGTGAATGGGGAGAGATGGTCAGGTCTTTAGGAATGGTGCACCAAACGTTCCCAGAGCATGACAGTGTTTGCAGGTCCCACAGGAGCCTCCCTCCCCAGCCGGGGCAGCTCCGTCCCCGTGAGAAAAGGCTCCAGCTGCTGCTCCCTGCCCCCACCCCTCATCCCGGTCGTCAGCACCTTCAATTCAGAGAGGAAAGAGCTATCATAACACACTGAACAACGAGGCGAAGATAAACAGTCGTCTAATGGCAGCAGTCAAGGCTTAGGCTGAAATTAAACAATCTTGTACCTAAATGCTCTGCTTCTATTCACACTAAGAAAATCCTCTTGACATAATTTAATTACACCTAAGAGGACATTATACCACAGCATAAGCAAGAAATTTTGAGAACACTGTGTCATAGCTGATGATATTATCTGAGTCACTTTTGATGGGATTAATATTGTTTAAGTAATCTGAAGAGAATTTCACTGCGCGAGAGAGAATAGCAACAGAACAACAGGTCCAGAGGGCGAACAATGCTGTTACAGGCAAAGGCGGATAATTATGAAATGTAATTATACTTTGAGTTTCTCAGGGAAAAGAGCAAGACTTGATAAACATTTTAGCACTTTCTTGCTGTGAGGAAAAAAGGGCATTTCAAGGAAATTAAAAACATAAGCCAGAAGTTTTTGCAGCAACAGTTTGAAATGCTGAATCATGGTCATTTAAATATATGAAAAGATTATTTATTTCATGTAACTTATACCTGTACAAATAAAAGCAAATAAGAGGTAACATGAATATCATACATATGTGTGCATATACATGTATGATGAGAATTTTAGAATCTCGAACTAATTATCGGCTAAACCTAACATGGAGCCCCTTCTTTTTGCTGGTGGCTTCTCTTCTCCGCATTGCTCAGAGGCAATCCCACTGCTTCTCCAGCAACAGTAGGTATGGAGTTGATCTAGCCTGGATGCAACTTGCTAAACTTTGCATAATATTCTGAACAAAATTATAGGAAAAAACTCATAAGAGAAAGGAATAGAGGCAAAGAATCCCATTTACTCTATTTCCCTATACCTTTGTACTAAAATGCGTGACATTGAGTAGTTCACACTGACATTGCCCAACATGGGCTGAAATGGATTTAACATGCCTTTTCTACTACAAATTGTGAAAAAGTAGAGGATAATAGGATGACAGTGGCTATGATTGCCAAAATAACCAAACACACATTACTGGATAAAGCAGCAAAATTTTTGTTCACTCCTTACAATTTGTTGTGAATTAAACTTTTCACACATAGCAAATCATATATAATATTAATGATCTGCTCCCTCTCTATTTCTACATGCAGAAAAAGTGGGATGTGCTTTGCTGAGGACTGTGAAAATACAAAAAAGTTGTGAACGGAAATATTTTAACAGAAATATTTTTAAATTACTATTTGGATAACATAGTTGGATTCAAAAAAATTTCACTCCTCGAAGCTGTTGCAAGAGGTGGTCTCAGCTGAACTAAAATTTTGCTATTTGGAGTCACTTGTGCAAAACTGTCATTCTACCTTATGTTTATCCAATTTAGGACAGGTATTATGGGGCCAGAAATGTGTGATAGCTGCACAAACAGATGTGCTACAAAATAGGAAAATCTGTAGCTGCTTTAGCTGGGATCCCTTGCATTTTGTCAGTTCAAATGAAGATTTGCATGTGTAGTTATGCATGGTTTTGGCTATTTTGATGAATCTATTTTTTAAATAATTTTGCATATATTGAAAAGAAATCCAGCAGATCAAAATCTTCTAATACAATCAGTGACAGACTAAAAATAAGTTTTGTGAGGTTAACAGGAAGTGACTAGAAGATACATCTAAGTGTGTATTTTTGTCGTTTGGTGTCCCCCTTAACAATAAAACCCTGTAAGCTGTCAAAATGTCAAGGTGTGTTGATTTCACAACAAGCAAAGAAAGGAAAAACCTTATGAAATAACACAATAGAAATGCTGTAAGAGAAAGGAAAACTTTGGGTTACCGTACATTTTTTAACATTTACACAGATCAAGTATCTAAAAATAAAAATGCCTGCCTTTCCCAAGAAATTAGTCTCAGCCAGAGTATGTTGTCGGATACACACATTATATAAAACCAAAAGGGTATTAAAAATAGAAGAAACTAACTAAATAAATAAAAAGCAAGCCAATATCTTGCTTTGAAATAAGAGATTTGCTTTCATATACATAAATACAAATGATTCTTTTATCATGGCATATGTATCCTTAATTAGAGGTGTATATATAGGATTTTTCAAAAACTACAGAGGATCTGTCAATATAGTTCACAATGTCCATCTGAATAGTCAGGCTGCACAAAACTACCATGTGCAGCAATTTCTTTTGCAGAACAACACGGAGGCTTGTTTGCAGCAACATATTTATAAATGTTGTTTTTAAAAAAAACAATTAAAAAATCAAAAAGCAATCAATTCTGTACTAAGTATTACCTGAAAAGTATCTTCACTATCTGATTTTTTTTTCCATAAACTTATTTCTATATCTACCCAAAATCATTTTGAAACCCACTTGACTTAGTGCAGCACCTAAGTGGAAGAAATTTTTACCATCCTGGTAGACTTGTATCCTCTGGTACAGTCATGTCCTCATTATCCATGAAGCTGGTTGGTTCTTTTGACCCGGGAAAACTCATGCGCATATTGCATAGTCTGGCACCCATCTCCCAGTGGGACTGGCAGAAGGGAAAGGAAGAAAAAGAAAGGCAGAAAAGGAAGGACAGACAGACGGAAGCACTGCTACACATCTTGATTTGAGAACTCGGTCCTTTCAAGAAAAGGAGTCACAACCAGAAGTGCTGCAGAGTGCTGCAGAACGTGCAGAGATGCAACACCTCTAATTTCAGCTGCAGTGCCATTTTAGAGGATCCAGAAAGAAAAAAAAAAAAAGGAAAAAGGAAAATGCAGGAACCCATGCACCTTGGATTACTCAGGGCTCCCATGATTTCAAATTCATAAGGTTGAAAGCACTGGGTGCCTAAGTCAGTGGGGAAACCACAGGGGAAGAAAACCCACAGGTTTGACACTCAATCATTTTCCTGCCTTCCTGACACATTTTTTTCCAGTAAAACTGGACATCTCAAACTGCACATCCACTGACCCCTTTAAAAACTCAGGATTAAATCTAATGATCATCTAATGATCAGTGACTAATACAATTATGAGCATGTGAGGTGTTTCAGTATAAAATCACAAAGAATTGCCATTAGAGCTTAGTGGGTGGCTTTGCAAGAAATTAAACAGAGTCAGGCAAGAAAGGAAATCACTAGCAGTGAGAAGGAAATATTTGGGCACAAAATAGGATGGAAAATTATTTTCTTGGAAGTACTGTATTAGAAATCCAACAGTTTGCTGGTATTAATTAAAAAGTAGTGGTAAAATGGAATTACTTTGCACACTGATGTTGGGAATGAAGAGGTCTTTTTGGAAATTCAGAAGTTTTCAGGATTCTATTTGTCTATTGAGATGCCTTCAAAATAACTTCTAACATAAAGCAAACAAAGAAATGGTAGCAAACCAATTCACTAGCAGTGAACGTGAAGATTCAGTGGTTCAGCTATATTTAGAAAAACAAATATTAAAAGATTTGATCCTTTAACAGTAATATGAGTGCTCTTAAAAACTTATGTGCCACTCCCTCTGTGCTAGGTGGTATTCTTAACATTGCTGACGATGAACAAAGTGTTGGTCTAAGAATGTATTTGTGGAAAAATGCAGATTCAGGTCAACAGAACTATTTATATCTAATTCACGAGATTGTCTCATCTCAGGAAAAAAGTTTTAGTAGACATCAGAGTGGGTTTTTTTGTTTCAACATTTCAAAGCAAAACTGTTTCTATTTCTTACTTTCAATGTTTCATTTCAAAGTACTTCTTTTTTAAAGAGTAAAACATAAAGATATTTTTTAAATTTTTGTTTTGTTAGAGAAGCTAATGAAAATAGTTTAGATTAACATAAAACAAGCCACTAGCTGTCGGAGGTGTGTTTGGCTCACCTAGCAAAACAAATATCAGTTAACCATATAGTTTCATAACTTCACAATTCAAATGAAATAAGAAACTATGAGAAACTATATCCCATCACTTGATAAATAAAATAGTCAAATGGTCATATTATATTATAATGTGCGTGTGTCCCCATTCCACAAAGTATACTTTTAATAAAGTTTCATTTTACTTATTTTTTACAGATTTGACATCAAATACTCAAGTCAACATGACTCCATGCAAACAACAGCCTGATGGCATATTCTGAAAGTTCAGAGCTTCTGATGTGTTTGTGTGTGTGTACAATTGCAGGGCTCATTGAGAGGGCTTTAAACTAGGCTCGAAGGGGGAAGGGGATAAAACCAGGCTCACTAGAGATGAGCCTAGGGGTGGCATGCCGATGCCGGGGGTGAAATCGATAGCCCAGCTCAAGTGCATCTACACCAATGCACGCAGCATGGGCGGCAAACGGGAGGAGCTGGAAGCCATTGTGCAGCGGGAGAGATATGACTTAGTCGCCATCACAGAAACATGGTGGGGTGACTCTCACGATTGGAGTGCTGCAATGGATGGCTATAGACTCTTCAGAAGGGACAGGCGAGGAAGGAGAGGCGGTGGGGTGGCCCTGTATGTTAGGGAGTGTTTTGATTGTCTAGAGCTCAACGATTGTGATGATGATACAGTTGAGTGTCTATGGGTAAGGATGAGGGGGAAGGCCAACAAGGCAGATATCCTGCTGGGAGTCTGTTATAGACCACCCAACCAGGATGAAGGGGCGGATGAAGCGTTCTACAAGCAGCTGGCACAAGTCTCTCAATTGCTAGCCCTTGTTCTCATGGGGGACTTCAACTTCCCGGACGTCTGCTGGAAATACAACACGGCAGAGAGGAAGCAGTCTAGGAGGTTCCTGGAGTGTGTGGAAGACAACTTCCTGACACAGCTGGTAAGTGAGCCTACCAGGGGAGGTGCCTCGCTCGACCTGCTGTTTACTAACAGAGAAGGACTGGTGGGAGATGTGGTGGTCAGAGGCCGTCTTGGGCTTAGCGACCATGAAATGATAGAATTCTCCATTCTTGGTGAAGTAAGGAGGGGGGGCAGCAAAACCGCAACCATGGACTTCTGGAGGGCAGACTTTGGCCTGTTCAGGACGCTGGTTGAGAGAGTCCCTTGGGAGACGGTCCTGAAGGGCAAAGGGGTCCAGGAAGGCTGGACAATCTTCAAGAAGGAAGTCTTAAAGGCGCAGGAGCAGGCTGTCCCTGTACGCCGTAAGAAGAATGGGCGGGGAAGACGACCGGCCTGGCTGAACGGGGAGCTCTTGCTGGGACTCAGGAAAAAAAGGAGAGTTTACCGCTTGTGGAAGAAGGGGCAGGCGACTCAAGAAGAGTACAGGGATCTCGTTAGGTCGTGCAGAGAGGAAATGAGAAAGGCAAAAGCCCAGCTAGAACGCAATCTGGCCACTGTCGTTAAAGACAACAAAAAAAGCTTTTACAAATATATTAATGACAAGAAGAGAGCCAAGGAGAATCTCCATCCTTTATTGGATGCGGGGGGGAACATTGTCACCGAGGATGAGGAAAAGGCTGAGGTACTCAATGCCTTCTTTGCCTCAGTCTTTAACAGGCAGAGCAGTTATCCTCAGGGTACTCGGGCCCCCGAGCTGGAAGACAGGGACGGCGAGGAGGATGAACCCCCCGTAATCCAGGAGGAAGCAGTCAATGACCTGCTACGCCACCTGGACACTCACAAGTCTATGGGGCCGGATGGGATCCACCCGAGAGTGCTGAGGGAGCTGGCGGAGGTGCTCGCCAAGCCACTCTCCATCATTTATCAGCAGTCCTGGTTAACAGGGGAGGTCCCAGACGACTGGAGGCTTGCCAATGTGACGCCCATCTACAAGAAGGGCCGGAAGGAGGATCTGGGGAACTACAGGCCTGTCAGCCTGACCTCAGTGCCAGGGAAGATGATGGAGCGGTTCATCTTGAGGGCACTCACAAGGCATGAGCGGGACAACCAGGGGATCTGGCCCAGCCAGCACAGATTCATGAGAGGCAGGTCCTGCTTGACCAACCTGATCGCCTTCTATGACCAGGTGACGTATTTAAAAGACGAGTAGATGAGGCACTTAGGGACATGGTTTAGTGGGTGGTGGTGTTGGGTTGCTGGTTGGACTCGATGATCTTAGAGGTCTTTTCCAACCTCAATGATTCTATGATTCTATGATTCTATACGTGGTACTTTTCCATTGTGTATTTCTTATTATGTATGTGTATTATAATTACATATATAATTACATATATTTCATACAAATATTTTTATATAAAGACACTAAAGTATTGAGAATGAATATGCATTTTTGAAACTTCTGCTTGCTTCTCTGGCTTGGTCCCAGAAATGTAGATAGCATAGTTTAAGAGGTGAAATGGTGTTTGTTTCCTTTTTATTTCCTTTCCTTTCTTTGATAATGGGTTTTTTTCCTCCTTTTAAGATTCTGTGACCTATTTGCTAAGGAAAGAGCTTACCTGTTTGTTGGGAAGGAGTCTGCCTGCCTGTCTTGACTCAAACAAAGCCATCAGCTTGATTATAGGAGATTCAACTGTTTTCCCCAGCTAGACAGCACACAAGAAACTCTGTGTTGTATTGTTTCTAAACATTTACTTTGGAGATACAAATCCCATCATTCTTTACATCTAAGCCACACACCACAAACCAAGAATATTTGGGAAACATACCAGATTTTAACATTATTCTTTTTCACACAAGAGAAACAAACCATTCAATCAGTCATCTCTATTAAGAGAATTTCTCAAACAATGTTATAAGAATTTATAGGGTACTACTAACAACTTTTTTCCCCATCCTGATCACAATTTCAACATGTGGAGTTTGTTTTGGTTTTACAGGTTTTACAAACCCTGTAAAACACTGGGAGAAAACCAAAGACGTCGCTTTGCCTGCACTCTAGCTAGCGATCGGGAAAAAAGCTACTTGGATAAAACCTCTGTTTTCAACAGCTAAGTGTGTCAAAATGATAGCAAACATCATCAGACAGATTCATCCTCATGACTTCTGCCTAATGATAGATATAATCCCAAACCATCTCTCCAAACCTCAAAAAGTTAGTCTATTAGCATACTTATTCTTTGAAAAAAGCCTGAGGAAAAAACCATACCCAAAGGATGCTCTTGTGTTTGCAGTACTGGATTGGGAACTAATAGCAACTTTTTGTAACAAACTGTTCTTTTGATGGGCCACCAGTCAAGCAGGGATAAAAAGGCATTCCTGCTTCTCAGTGATAGAGGAAGGATAAATACATTAAGGAGTGAGAACTCCATCCTAGGGAAAAACAAACAAAAAACCAAACAACCTTATAAAAAATAAGAAACAGATAAATATCTTTCACCAAATCTAGGAAACAGAAAACAAATTCCAGAGTGGTATGATTACTTTGAAAACATAAAATGAAATAAAAACAAAATTCACAGTAGAGTGCACTAGAGAAAAAAAATTAAGTAACAGACCTTCCTTCAAGTCTATAAGATTAAGCCTAATATGTTAATTTAACCTTAGAAAAAAACCTGGGTCTTTACAACAGGTCAAAACTTCAAACTGTACTTCAGGCATTTGTATAGAGAGTTCCTTAAAGCTCACTGGAAAAAGCAGCACTTCAACCAAAAACAAGAAATAAAACTGAAGCTCTCAATTGTATTTACATTGAGAATGGAAAACCAGGCCAACAAGAGAGCTCTCTGGGAAGGACGTGTTTCCACAGAGCTACTAACTTCTCGAGGTAACACAATAAATCCTGTAACAGATCATAATTGGATTTCCATAGCAGAATCTGCACATTCTGATATTATTCTGATTCAATTTCTCAAGTCGCTGGGACATATTTCTCTGAGGGTCTCACAAAGACCATTTTTCTTAACTGCTGTGGGACTCCAGCAGACAGAAGCGCACTGGGTAACAGATGGCATGCTTACTGATTTGTAATATCACAAGAAGGCTTGCTCTGGTTTTGTTTTCCAATTTGTTTAATTTTACAGATCTGTGGATATGCAAAATTAAATAAAGCCTTCTATTCCCTCTGCCTAATGCATAGTTATGTTTTATGTTCTAAATAACACCCCAAAATGTGCAAGGACTCCATTACAGGAGCAACGGTTCAAACACATAACAAATGAGAGTCTTTGTTCCAAATAGTTTGTAATTTGAACAGAAAGAAAATAATGATGAAAAACTGGAATTGCTATTTTGTCATCTTAAAAGTGGCAAAAGATGCTTTCAGTTGAGCAAAAGATGAAGCTGAGAGTGTTGAGTCTGACAGCTCAACAAAGCAATCCTTTTCCCTTTCTTACAGCCACTTTACATAGAGGTAGCTGCAGAATATAGTTAAATAAGAGGGAACTAATTGTACACATCTGATTGTACATTTAAGCCTAGGAGGGTAAAAAAAAAATCCAGAAAATCTGCAAGCCTCATGCGGCCCCATTACCACCAAGCTATGTAGACGGATGGGGCAGGCAGAGCTGCAGGGCTTTCAGGGATGCCCACTGAGCTGCACAGGCAGAGGAGGGGCTGGGTGAAATCCCAGCACTGCCCCTTCTGAAATCTGGCTCCACTGTGGAAAAAACAGGAGACTTGAGCAAGGCCTCAGAATAAGTCAGTCGTAACCAATATCCATCAATCCCCTGACTGCTGACATGCTCAATGACAGGCACCAGCCTCACGGTTTGCAGTATTGCCCTCGCTGGCCAATGTTCTGCAACAGAGTAGTCTGGTGGAGGAGGTTGGTGAGAAGTTTAAAATCTCTCTGTTGAGATGCAATTTCCCATTTAACCCACGCTTTTCTGTTTTGGGTTATGCAATGCAACATTTCCTTCCTGAATCAGGATCATCATTAGGCTTTCGCTCCTCCCAGCCCAAGAAGAAATGTGCCAGGGACAGTGGCGCTCTGCTGCTGCAGTGCAATTTATGAAGGAAGCGACACCTCATGAAGAGGCAGAGGTACTGCAGACACACAATATATCAGCCAATGCCTCTCTGAGTCTCACTGGATGTATCTTGTTACTGCCTTCAACTACTACCCTTAGTTTATTGGCATTTGTTATTGTTCCAAGGGAGCAGCAGCAAGGCAGACTCGCTGGCCGCTTTGCTCTCTGCTAAGCAGGCTGATGGGACAAGATCAGTGTCATCAGCTGCATCCATTTAGTTGGGGAGCCACAGCTCCTGGTGCAAGTATGAGAGTTGGCAGATAATGGGCAGAACACACTAAGCAGAGAAGATGATTTTTGTGGGAGAGCAGGACAGTTGATCTTACCTAGACGCAATGAGACTCACACGTCTTTCTGGATGGCAAAGCCAGAGCTTGGAGTGGTGTTTTTTGTTCTGCAATGTCCAGGTAACAGAGATGACCACTTTGCTTAACCAGGTACCTCATCCTCCAATATTTAAAACAGCGAGAACACTGGAAATATCAGCTACCTAAGAGGCATTCCTGGAACCCATTGGCCTTAGCAACACAGTGTAAAAATGAGAGCAAACTTTGTGGATGTGGGAATTCAGGACCCCAATACTACTGCAGTGTGAACCTTTTATTTCTCTGCAAGCGCACAACAGCGAACCTTGGCTGTGTCAGAGGAGGTGTTCTGCCAGCTTTCTGAACAGACCAGCATCAGCTCAAATGAGGTTTTTTTTTTTACTGTTTTATACCATATGATGCAGATGAATAATGAGAATAAAAATTGAAGAGGCTAGATTATATATATGTGTATGCATGTGTGCCTATATGTGTGTGTGTATATATATAAATATCACACTTCAGCTCTCTCCCAAATGTTGTGAGAACTGAAATAATTACGCTGTTCACAACTTTAATTAAAAGACTCTGGTTTTGCTACTTTCCAGGAGCCTTTTCTTTTTTAAATGTTGGGGTAAAAGTAAAGCGTCTGATGTAATGAACTCCTGTGACTTACACAGTTCTGGAAATTTCAAGAATATATTTGAATTTGCTATTTATGTTTTCTGTAAGTTTCTTCACATCATGGGTGAACTTGTAATGAAAATCTAGACCGTGTGTTGCACAGTAGCCATTTACTGAAACCTGCTCCGCTGCCTTGGCAGTAAATCACACTTCCTGTGCAGAACTTTGAGGAATTTTTCCCTTTTCAATACCCACCCAGGAAAGTCAGTTGATTTTTTTCTGCAAAACTCAGCCCCTCAACTTTTAAACTTCTCTCAGAGATACATTGTGATACCACAAGTCATCCAGAAGTCTATTTGGATTTAGGAAATGAATTTTTCCTGGACTGTTCTCAAATCCAGGCAATCCACATTAGGCTTAAGGGGTATCTGCTCTGTGGAAAGCACAGAATTATATTTACCACACAGGTTATTCCTCTTGCAAAGCAAGTTGAAAGAAACAGAAACAAATAGAAATTGTTCAAAAGAAATGTCTTTATAGCTACAGTCCCTCCAAACTTATTCCAACAATTAAAGAAAAACAAACAAAAAAAAGAGACTCTTATAATAACCATGTTCATGGGGGAAATGGCTTTCCTGATTATCAGATTCTTTAGGTATCAGTAACATCAGGAGTCATTTTATGTTAGCATACAAATGTACATATTTGCAAAGGAAATGGCAAATTTCTAAGGATTCACCTGTTGCCAGACACAGTGTGAGAATATACCAGTGACTGTCAACAAAGTGTCAAATGAAATTATGCAATGTGCAAAGTAAATGTAGGGAAAGATCATTTGGGAGACATTATTAATCATGTTAAATACACATAGCAACACTGAAAGTCTAAATTTCCAAGGCCTAGAGGTGCCTAATGAGATTTTTAAAACTGCCTTTTTAGCAGAACTGAAACATGGTGGGAAGTGTCTCGCTGCACCTACCTACCTTTGAAATTATCGTTTTATGTTTCTACCTTCAAATGAAAAAATACCCTTCTGAAGCTGCGGAATGAACGAAGGCGACTCCAAGGAGCCATGTCATCTCTGCATATTTGAGATTAAAGCAGCATTTAAAGGAGATCTCCTCTGAATTCAGCTGCCTTCAGACCAGGCCTAAGAAGAGGCAGAACTGGAATTTCTACAAATCTACTCGCACACCCACTGTGTGCTGGCTGCTGACGCACACATTTTCTGGGCTAAGACACATCCCTTTAGGATTCATGCCACATCATTCGTTTACCTTCTTTCCCATTTAAAATAGGAACAGTGACATAACTTCAGTGACATGTATATGGGCATCTGCACTACATATATACAGAGGTTTTTGCTCCAGGCAGCCATCAGTGGCCAGCTGGCAGTAGGGCTCAGAGGTGGTCTCTTCTGAAATCGTCTGCCATATCACAGCCCCCGACCCAGGCCATTTCTAGGGCTCAGGTATTCCCCCGGTGTTTCTAAGAAAAGGGTTCTGCAATTTTTCAGCTTGATCTGAAATGAGGGGACTGAGCTGCAGCCAGGCAGAGTGGCTCAAAGCATGGGTCAAACAGCACAGAGTGTCGTCAAGGAGTCTCGGGACGGCTTTGAAGCACTACACAGAGTCAGTCAATAAAAAAAATAGAAGGGAAAAAATCCTGGATTTTACTTTACTTTGAAACAAGCCAAGCCTTATGGAGCAAAATCACAAATATTAACAGATAAGTGTGGAGGACTGGGGCTTGGGACCAAACCAGGGAGCTAAGCTTTTGACAGCACAGATATACTTGTGATTCAAAAAAACTCTATTTTTTTCCTTTTAAATTTGCTGTTGCTCTCTTGGTTCATAACAGAGATATATCCTCTTAAAGATGAAGGGTAAACATTGCATTTGAAAAATGCAATAAAAATCCATTTGCCATTTTTTCCCCCCACAAAAAGCAAGCTATTTGCATAGCGATGCCCAGGCCGTCCTTTTCCTCCCCACGGGCAGACTCTGATGCTTCAGAAACACAAAGAGCAGAATACAAATCAGTTCCTACTTCCATGACATCCCATGATTTCAGCTGAAAGCAATTTACTCAAGATGTATTTCTTCAGCTGGGAATACACAGCACCAGTTCTCCTTATTGTCCTGGACATTTCACCCACTAAACCATTAGTTTCCTCTGAGGACAGAAGTAAATAGCACAATTTGTTCTCACAGAAGACTAGCTGTTTCTGAAATGTGAAGAAGCTCATGGCAAATGGGCAGAATGTTAGGAATAAATAAGAAAAATGGGGCAGCAAAAATAAATCTTCTACGATGACTTCTCTCATTCATTTAAAAGGGAAACAGCCTTTGCTGTTGCTTGCAGGAATCAAGACACAACAAAGTTTGCAAGTTCCAGAGAAAATATCTTTAGTTCATCGGTAATTTTCTACGCAGATTTGAAATATAAATTTTAAAGAAAAATGTGAAGACACAGACTTCCAAAAACCGCTAGCAATTTAAGAAAATTATATCAGCAAGGAGAACAATGATGTGTGTTATAACCATTTAAACAATAAATTGCTTTAAACATGTAAGTAAACCAATGGAAACACTAAATCTTATCCTATTTTTCAGAAAGCTATTGCTACACCAAGGCAGGAATTAAATAGTACATATTGTACCTGATCTTACAAAAAAGTTTAATCTCAGTCCCACTTCATAAGTCTGAAACTCCATCTGCCAGAAGATTCACCTTTTCCAGGTACTATTTCATGCTTTTCCCTTGCCTATAGCAGAGTTTTCCCCTGCAGATTAATCTAAGTCTCTTCAGATGCTCAAGAGACTTAGATGAAAATGGTAAGTCAACTCTCCTGATGCTTCTCAAATTATCAGGAAGATTCAGTACAAATGCAGGTGACAAACCTGCCCCAGCCAGATTTCATTGGGAATTTCTGGAGCAAAAGCAGAAGCAAGATATCTCATTTGCCTGAATTATTCCTGAATTTTCAGACGATACAGTGATCTCGACAGTTTTTCCCAGAAGACTTTCGAATGATCATACTTACTGGGGCAACACAAGGAGGGGCTATCATCAAAGCTGCGCAATCAGAGAGAAAAGGAAGTATTAGGCAAACAAAACTTCGGTCAGAAACATTGATTTCTAAGTATTTCTGGATTTTAGCTGATGCCAGGCAGATGTCATCTCAGGTCAATTAGGATCACAAGCGTATCAAAGAAGTTAAAATCCAATCTCCCGCCCCAAGTAAAAAGCTCTGGTGCCCTTCCCTGTGCTGCTCCTTCCTATCACCCTCAGCAGATGCCTCACTCCTACCATCCTTCTGAGCCCTCAACCCTGTGAGTAGCAAACACAGTGGGACCTGCAACATACATCTCTGGTGTCCAAAGCGAATGTCTTATCCAAAAGGATCTTTTTTAATTCAGTTTTTTCTTATCCTAGGATATCCTATTCCTATCCAGAGAGGAATTAAAAGAAACTTTCATAACCAAACATGTCCAAATAAGGTGGTCCCTCAGAAACATTTTATTTCAGTAACAAAAGTCCATGAGCTTGTTGAGTAACTTCTAATTTGTTCTCCTCAAAATACTCTGTGATTTCACTTCCCAAACAGCATTTTCTTTCCCAACCTGACAAGTTGATTGATCATTCTTGTTATCTGTCTCAGAGCTTCTTCACTGAATTTTGAAGAGACGTTATAGGGCAAAATAAATTCAGAAGATAAAGTGGTTGAAATTAGAAATGTTCAGATTTAAGACCAAATTACACTACTTCACCGTTTTCTCTAACTTTAAGCCAGCGGAGATGTGAGCATTACACAGGTGCTAAAGTGCCATGACTTGTATGTTGCAGAGCAGAGCAGTGCACAAGTTACATTAAAAATAACCAATTTAAACTTTCAAAACATTTCACACTCATATTAAATGTCTTAGCAACTATGCTCCTTCCTTTTATATTCAAGAAGAGTTAAATTTAGATTCTTTCAGCATAAGAGGGCAAAACAGGTGACTGTAAATATGGTTATGTGTTGCTGAGAGTGAGTCCACACCTATCTATGAAAATGGAAGCTGACATCTCCTATGCATGAGGGGATTAGCGGAAGGCATGAGTTACAAGCTACTTGTTTAGATTCCCTCAGAACACGGACACGTTTAGGAATTTGGTCCATAAACTTTAACAATTATTCAATTAATTTTTCTATTCAACTGTGTGCCTGGCATGAGCTCCATTAAACCTTTTGTCTGTAATAATGTCATCAGCCAGCCACCAGAAAATGCACCCCGCAAGTCTCCGCAGATAGTGCATAGCTATTTTTGTGACAATGATTGTCACGGGAAAAGAAATGTCACGTCATAATTGCAGCTTTCTGAGGCGCATTGAAATGCAGTCTTGTCATTACAGACTTTTACAAACCTACAGGATCCTAAAGAAGGAAGACTGAAGATTTTCCTACCTTTGCATATGAAGAAGTTGCCTTTCCAGAGTTTTATAGCCAATAAAATATCACTGAGCACAGGATGCCCAGTGCCAGCACTGGTAAAAATACACAGGAGACCTATGCATCAGGCGTGAAGGCAGGGTGTAAGACACAGCTTAGCAACAGGTTGTCCACCTACAGTCACAGACCTGGACAACAGCACCGCAAAGAAGCCTTCGGACAACTCTGGGAAAAGACAGAGCAAGAATGATTGAGATAATTTGTTTTTTAAATGTGAATGAACACAGTTTTCAAGAAGCTGTAGGCAGAGAAATAGAGCATTAAATCAGTCTACAAAAAATGTTTCACTTACCTCTCTACCAAATCTTAAAACTGGTAAGAAGAAAGCAAAAGTAGCTCTGCGATGTGATCCTGGCAGAAGACATAAGATACATGAGGCTGGTCTAGGCTGAAGCTCAGATGAGCCACTTCAACCAAAACGCTTGATGCAGCAGCGAGTTTTGTGGTGGTGGTTGTCACAGTGCTCGTGTGGAGCCTGTGGGTTCAGATTCAGTGAGAATCTGAGAAGCTATCCACAGAAATAGCTTTAGACATGTTTACCAGCCTGTACACCAAAATTTCCCACGTAATTACCAGGAAAGGTTGGTCTCACACTCGGTCTTGGGGCTGAACAGTTGTCATGGTTTAACCTCAGTCGGCAACTGAGCACCACACAGCCGCTCGCTCACTCCCCCCTGGTGGGATGGGGGAGAGAATTGGAAGGGTAAAAGTGAGAAAACTCGTGGGTTGAGATAAAGACAGTTTAACAGGTAAAGCAAAAGCCGCACACGCAAGCAAAGCAAAACAAGGAATTCATTCACTACTTCCCATCGGCAGGCAGGTGTTCAGCCATCTCCAGGACAGCAGGGCTCCATCACGCGTAATGGTTACTTGGGAAGACAAACGCCATCACTCCAAACATCCCCCCCTTCCTTCTTCTTCCCCCAGCTTTATATGCTGAGCATGATGTCACATGGTATGGAATATCCCTTTGGCCAGTTGGGATCAGCTGTCCTGGCTGTGCCCCCTCCCAGCTTCTTGTGCACCTCCAGCCTTCTCAGTTGGTAGAGCATGGGAAGCTGAAAAGTCCTTGACTAGTGTAAGCACTACTTAGTAACAACTAAAACATTGGTGTGTTATCAACATTGTTCTCACCCTAAATCCAAAACACAGCACTGTACCAGCTACCAGGAAGGAAATTAACTCTATCCCTGCTGAAACCAGGACAACAGTAAACTGGGCTTTCTCCCTCCTCTGATGCCAGAGGTGCTGCCATTCTGCTTACTCTTATTTCTGTTATTCTCATACTGATGTGTTAGTACCAAGATGTTAACAGAATCATAATTAAAAAAAGAAGCAGTTAAAATACCTTTGGCCAGTTGAAATAGTAAATCAGGTTGATTCAAACACAGGGGAGAACCCCTTTTAAATAAGTGTTTCTCTACTGAACAAAAAGCACTGAAGAGAGGACGTATCAGACAAATGCAAAATGAACTAAGCTTCACAATAAATTTTTCTCCATATTAATAAAAATTCTGTCCACACAGAATGTTGGTAGTGTTTTACATTAACTTACAGCACTTGGAACTAACAAACTTGGCAAGCTCAAAAATAGGTGCATGTAAACTATAATCTCCTTTCTAGATATATGTTTTTATTAGGATACTGTGGTTTCCAAAGCAGATGCCGTGTAGCCAAACAGGAATAGATTTTATTCAGGACTTTTATTCAGCAATGCATGCTGCAAATAGTTTAATATAAATGTCAGCTAGGGAGAGGATTTCACCTTAGCAATATTCAAAGGTTAGGACAATATGTCAATGGAGATACTTTGTTAATGCCGGTACAATGGCTATATAAACACCTGCAACAGAGAATCATGAAAAGCAACTTTAATAAATTAAAAACTCAGTTAGAAGTATTTATAAAATGCATTAAATTTCTCTGTGAGTTATTCAGCAAAGAGAGGAAATCTGTTGTTGGAGTGGAAAGACCATTAAGTTGTTGAAAACAGCTATTGTGAAACCATAGCCAACACCCAGGCTCCATGCAAAGTCTCCACTGTAGTGAATTTCTGTCTTGATCATTAATTTTCATGCCTGAAAGTAGTCTTGTATATTTTATTCTCATTTAGAATATCTGAGAACAATAAACGCCCAAAAAAGGAATGGATGCTTTGTAAGTTCACCCAAAGTGATTAATACCTCTTAACTTCAATACAACAATAGGACATGTCTGACCTACACCACTGAAAGAAATGATGAACAGACGTGTAAATCTTCCTTAATTACTTCTCTTTGTAACATGGAAAAAAATGGGTGGTAACTTGAAGAAGAAGTAATCAGTCAGTCAAATCACAGAGTAGTGGAAAGGTCAGATTCTTACAGCCTAAACATCGTGAATTACAAGAAATATAAAGCGTTAAAATTCCAAATGGCTCTTTTTGACAGAAGTTTTAACGAGAATGGAAAAAGAGAAAGCAATCTGTCCTCACGACAGAAATTGTAATGAGGATATTCTCGTCCTCTTTAAAATCTCTTCAATGAGGGAAAATATGCTTCTGTACCAGGACCACTAAGGATTTGATTCATGTTTGCACATTATACATTTCAAGAAATTTGCATGATCAATTGATTTGCCTGTCATTTCTCCATTACAAAAACAACTGTGCTGAATCATCTGGCATGGCTTCCAGCTGCCCTCTGCTGTGACTCTTGTTTCCCATTTGGTTTATAAAATGCAC
Source organism: Aptenodytes patagonicus (assembly GCF_965638725.1). Classification (NCBI taxonomy): domain Eukaryota; kingdom Metazoa; phylum Chordata; class Aves; order Sphenisciformes; family Spheniscidae; genus Aptenodytes; species Aptenodytes patagonicus. Next base: position 20,597,362 of record NC_134954.1, read on the forward strand.
ATCCAAATTCTTTAGTGGGCAAGGAGTAATTAGGAAAGAAGCATGAACAACTACAAATAAAAGCTAAGGAAGCCTATCTAAATGACGATATTTTAAATCCACCATTAAAAGCATGCCCATTAGCAAAACCATCAGAACGATTTTTTTTTTTTTACTCTGTAACACTCCAAAACCCAGATTGCCCTTGGACAAAGATCCCTGGAGTTGAGAGTCCCATCCGTTCCCACACAGGCACCGTAGACAGGCTGTGCTGGGAGAACGGCTCCGTCCTGCTCCGGCAGTCACCGAATGGGTGCTCAGCTGCCACTTACCAACCCCGCAAGCACCCAAGTGACTTCTGCAGCCTCCTTGCCCAGCTTTCAATGAGCTCCACTAAGGACTTCCCAAGTCCCAGATGGCATTTCTGTACTTAACAACCCTTGTTAGAAACGTGTCTAATGATTTTAATTCCATGTGAAAAACAACATTTTTAAAGCTTCCCAGTGTTTCCTTACTAATGTATCTCAAATATGCCCAGGAGGAAAGTGCCTCCTGAGTGTAAAAGTGTCTTATTCTGTTCTTGGCTTCTCTACTGTGCATTTCATCAAGGATGTAAAAGTAAGTTTGGTTTTCCATAAGAACTAGAAAATAGACTTTTTTGCGATTTTTTTTTTTTAATATATCACTAACCATTATCAGTTTTTGGTAAGTGGCAGACAAATAACATGAATTACTTCAAGGTGATTACATCTGAGGCTATCTTTAAAGGAGCCTCATACTGATTCTATCATCATTACCACTACAAGTGGGTATAACAAGTTGTCCTTTCTATGTTTAAAAAATAATCATGGTATCATGGTGTTTTACCATTGCAGTTCCTCTTTCTCTTGCTCTCTTTCTACATCAAGCCCCATAGGAAGCAATCATTTCTATGCAAATGCTGCGTAATAGAAATATAACTTCTCCATAACCTGGTTTTCCTTGGGGAACCCAATCTGCTGTCTGTGTTTGGAAACGTAAAAAATAAAACCACTGTGGTTTCCAAGCAAAGCACTAAGCTGCAAAATTTTATGATATTAATGGCCTTCTGCATCATTTACATATTCATGCATCACTTCTGACTTCTGCACATTTTATTATTTTTGGAGGAGCAATAATAATCTCACTTATGCAGTACCTGATATTGGCCGGATTCAATAATCTGAGGTAACTGGTACAAACACCACACAGACCTTATCAGCCATGCCACCCCCTATAGTATTATTTCATAAACCACTCAGAAAAAATGTTTAAAAGACAATGATAGCTAGGAGGGAGACTGTTGCTAGGAACAGTTAATTGCAAAGTGCTTCATATTCCCTGATCTCAGTGGGGAATGTCAAGACCATAGCACTCAGCTTTGGGGTAAAACATGAGAAAATGGCCTGTTCACAGTGAGGTACACAAGAGGCCACTTCGCATAGTCCCCTCCTGCTCAGAAATGAAAAAAATGGCAGATATGGATAATAACAGACAGGAATTATTAGTAGACAGCACATTTGTCATCTCCACCAATCTGCAAAGCAGCTGGTAATCTCTTGAGTAGGTACAGTCTTGCTGATTAAGCAAATAACCCACTCCCTCTGGATTGCAGGACATGCTGCAGCAAGGTTTGGGCTAAAAGGGCCAGATTTGTCCTTTTCACCTAGGGTCCAAAATTTCACGCTTGGGGTCTCACTGTGGGAAGGAAGAAGAGACTTGTCCTGGTTTCGGCAGGGATAGAGTTAATTTCCTTCCTAGTAGCTGGTACAGTGCTGTGTTTTGGATTTAGGGTGAGAACAAAGTTGATAACGCACCGATGTTTTAGTTGTTGCTAGGTAATGCTTACACTAGTCAAGGACTTTTTAGTTTCCCATGCTCTACCGACTGAGAAGGCTGGAGGTGCACAAGAAGCTGGGAGGGGGCACAGCCAAACTGGCCAAAGGGACATTCCATGCCATGTGATGTCATGCTCAGTACATAAACTGGGGAAAGCTGGCCGGGGGGGGCTGCTGCTCGGGGACTGGCTGGGCATCGGTCGGTGGGTGGTGAGCAATTGTACTGTGCATCACTTGCTTTGTGTATTATTATTATTATTATTATTATTATTATTATTATTATTACTACTACTACTACTACTACTACTACTACTACTACTACTACTACTACATTATTCTTCTTATTATTATTATTCTATTTCACTTATTAAACTGTTTTTATCTCAACCCACGAGTTTTTCTCACTTGTGCTCTTCCAATTCTCTCCCCCCCATCTCACGGGGGGAGGTGGGGGGGGGGAGGAGTGAGCTAGTGGCTGTGTGGTGCTCAGTTGCTGACTGAGGTTAAACCACAACAAGGCTTTGCCCAGCATTATCCAAAGCCTTCAACGCTCCCCCTGAATGCACAAGCTGTGTTATATTAATTTCAATCCAGCTGCCAAAAATCTCTTTGCCTTTCTAAAAAAATTAAACTTCCAGGGAAAATTATAAATATGTGGAAAATTTATTTATGAGAACCTTTGAATTAATACATGGGTTCCTCAGTGCTGATCTCAGTAGCACTGCTAATGCTCTCCAGAGTGTAAGACTTTAAAAGTGAGCTGTGCAATGTAGCCTTTTCATATTTGTGCCCAATTACCTAAAGCAAATAAATAAATAATGTGAACCTTTTGTATGCATAACACTAAGAACAAATATATCAATAGCTATTTCCTGTGAGCCTGCACTGTTTGCTTTTGCACGTCTTATAGTCACATAGTGTATTTGATCTCTCCTGATCTTAAAAGGTCACCACATGAAGAAAGCAGGCCCCTAGGAACTTCTTCTCTCTAAACACTACTAGCATGTGTAACACCACCAATGTGTCTCTTCATTGCCTTTTGTGACTGTCCAAGGATGTGGGAGTTAGTCCTTACAGCAATCGCTGCAAGCAGATGTAGAGCAGGTTCTCAAGCATATTTGTGGAGCAGGTATTTGGGTAAATTTGCAGTCACTTGGAGGCACCACAAGTTGCCACATTGCTTTACTGCATATCTTTTTTGTACTTTGGAGAAAATAATGCCCGGAGAAAGGATTTCTTCATGTAAGAAGCCATGGCTCCAAAGTGGGCTTTGAATGGAGAGAGGTGCTGAAGTGCACAGCAGTGAAAGAGCTTCTGTCTAGCAAAGGTTAATCCAGAGAGTAATCTATGCTGTGAAATTTTAGTTACGCAATTGCCAGCTCACTTCCTGACATGGAAAATGTTTTTAAACATGAACAGAACATCAGATTTCCTTTAATGGTACCTTTCTGGCCAGGAGTTGCAGCTATTGCTAGACGCACACTTTCAATACAAGAGATCCAATTCATTTTCATACCAAACAGATAACAGAGAAGACCATTTGTGCTCAGGATTCCTGTGGATATCTTAAGCAAACAAACACGTTTCCATCCTTACCTCCAGTGGCAGAGTTCAGCCTCCTGAACACCCGTCTCCTTATCTCAGTGGTTAGGGACCCAACCACTTCTGACCACCAGCATCTCTCATGCCCCAGTTCTCCGTCTGGGGCGGGGGGGGGGGGGGGGGGGGGGGGAGATAGTTGTGCTTTCCTGCTTAAAATGGCTGTTTGGAGAGAAAGTGCAGGGGAAGGTATGAAACCTTGCAGACCAGTAGATAGAGGGGCTATATAAGATTAAATATAGCTACAAAACAAGCACTAGTCACAGAGGTTACGGCAGATTCTGAGCATCAAGGTGTTCTAAATGTAAAAGGAAGACACGGTGAATTGTTAATTCAGAATTAAAGAATTAAATCCTAATTAAATTAAATTAATTAAATTAAAGAATTAAATTAAAGAATTTAAATCCTCCACCTTTTAAGAAAATGCATCCAATTGAAAATATTATCTTTCTAAAATATAAAGTTTCTTTCAAACAAGAACTGCTCAAAGGTAGTTGCAGAGATTCCTATTTTCTATAGTTATCAATCTGAAAATTTTCTATAGTTATCAATCTGAAAATTGATAACCGCACAAGAATCATTAAGTTAAAAAATGGCTCATAAAATAACTCAAAGTTCTAAAAAAATATTCATATTAAATTTAACAGATTTTTTTTTTTCTTTCTTTTCACGAAAGCCCTTGGTTGTACTACACCTGAACTTGTTAATCTCTAATCTTATCCATGGGGAGGTAAATGAAACAAAATGCATTGTTTCTGGTTGATGAAGCATTTTAGTCTCCCTCAATAAGCTCATCTTTCCATTAATAACACAGTCCTACCTCTAACAAAAGATTATATTTTCAAAAGAGAAAACAAAGATGAGAAAAATCAATGCATAGGTGACATTATTTGAGGAAGTAAATAGAAAAAACCTTTCCGCTAATCGAATAGAAATAAAGCAAAGCAACGTGAGAGTCAGCAGCTTCGAGCCAAATCTCCATCCCTCTGCGGTTTCTGGTGTCTGCAGGTATCTCTAGGTTTTTACTCTTTCTGTCTTTACTGTTTTGTTTTAGGCTCGTTTTTTCATTTTGATGTATTTCCATGGCTAAATCAGACTTATGGCAGGCTTATGTGCTAAATCAGCATATTCTTCAGTTAACCTGGATATGCCATTTTTCCTGCTGCTGGTTGACCAGAGGCCTATTTTAGGAAGAGCTGTGAGCACTGCTGGGTGCTGTGGGTGCTGCAGCTGGATGCAGTCCTGTATTCAAACTGGGAGAATTGAGCCCTCATCCATTTGTGTTTGAAATGGCTGGAAGTGTACTTTTATAACCTTGTGAGAATTTAAAAACATTAGCCTAAGTAAAATTGTTGTTGTATTTGTTTTGTCAGGCTCTCCCTTTTATCTGCATGATAATGATTTTGCCTCATCAGTTCAAGAAGTGTCTGTGGGTGGAAACAGTGAGTGATAGATTCATATAATGAGGGTCTAAATGACTACAAAAGACTTTACATCTCTGTGAATCATCCGTCTACAGTGCTGCATTATTCAGAAATTAATGCAACCCTATAAATGAATAATGATTTAAATGTACTTTTAAAAATTATTAATGCTCCAGCATTTTTCCTTCTCTACATAATCAGAAAATTGATTATGACTATGACTAGACCTATGTTCTTAATTTAACTTAGGTAATGGTAACATAGAAAAAAATCTTGTGACAACAATGAAAATGGAAAGATTTCCAGGAGACTAGGAATGGGTTTATAACCTTCAGAATTCCCTAGCCAAATTCAGTCGACTTCAGAGGGAATTAACACCAAAAAAGCCTCCTGAAATGCTGCATGGTCTAGAGACTATTGAATTATTGCCAAAGTTGATGAAAAGGATCCAAAACAGATTAGAATACATGTCAAATGCCTAAGAATAAAATGACCACAGAAAACAGTTTGCTCATTATTTGTTTTCTTATATTATTTTTTTTTTCTAAAAGTGAGTGATTAAAAGAATCATAAAGCAAGGAGCCATATGAGCAGTAGAAATAACACAAACTAATTTCCCAAGCATTTGTCTGAGGATGATCTGTGGTAAATGGAGTGAAATCCAGTTGGCGGCCGGTCACGAGCGGTGTTCCCCAGGGCTCAGTTTTGGGGCCGGTCTTGTTCAATATCTTTATCAATGATCCGGATGAGGGGATCGAGTGCACCCTCAGTAAGTTTGCAGATGACACCAAGTTGGGTGGGAGTGTTGGTCTGCTCGAGGGTAGGAAGGCTCTGCAGAGGGACCTGGACAGGCTGCATCAATGGGCCCAGACCAACTGTATGAGACTCAACAAGGCCAAGTGCCGGGTCCTGCACTTGGGCCACAACAACCCCATGCAGCGCTACAGGCTTGGGGAAGAGTGGCTGGAAAGCTGCCCAGCAGAGAAGGACCTGGGGGTGTTGGTCGACAGCCGGCTGAACATGAGCCGGCAGTGTGCCCAGGCGGCCAAGAAGGCCAATGGCATCCTGGCCTGTATCAGAAATAGTGTGGCCAGCAGGAGGAGGGAAGTGATCGTGCCCCTGTACTCGGCCCTGGTGAGGCCGCACCTCGAATACTGTGTTCAGTTTTGGGCCCCTCACTGCAAGAAGGACGTTGAGGTGCTGGAGCGTGTCCAGAGAAGGGCAACGAGGCTGGTGAGAGGTCTGGAGGACAAGTCTTCTGAGGAGCGGCTGAGGGAACTGGGGTTGTTCAGCCTGGAGAAAAGGAGGCTGAGGGGAGACCTCATCGCTCTCTACAACTACCTGAAAGGAGGTTGTAGCGAGGTGGGTGTCGGTCTCTTCTCCCAAGTAACTAGCAATAGGACGAGAGGAAATGGCCTCAAGTTGCGCCAGGGGAGGTTTAGATTGGACGTGAGGAAAAATTTCTTTACTGAAAGAGTGGTGAAACATTGGAACAGGCTGCCCAGGGAAGTGGTGGAGTCCCCATCCCTGGAGGTATTTAAAAGACGAGTAGATGAGGCACTTAGGGACATGGTTTAGTGGACATGGTGGTGTTGGTTTGATGGTTGGACTCGATGATCTTAGAGGTCTTTTCCAACCTCAATGATTCTATGATTCTATGATCTTATATGTAGATTACCTGATGAACAAAATAGACTGAACGCAACCACAGCCTTCATCACAGTGGGATCTATAAAAGGATTTCACACCTCTATCTGGATTTTTATTTTTAGAAAATACTGATAGCTCTCTCTCTTTGAGACAACATTGATAAACAGACTCAAAACTGTTGAAGGCAGTGAGTTAACATATAGATTAATAGAGGCAAAGAATTGTAGAGAACGGTCATATAATTCTTCAGAAACCAGGATAAAAATCAGGTACGATGTTACAACCTTGGTTTCAGCACTTCTGAGATTCACATACATAGGCTGCCCCTCCAGCCATGTCACGTAATCAACATATGCTAGGGTACTCCAACTCAGATTATGCTCCCAATTCTAGCCCTGTAAAGCTTATTCTATTAAAATCACTAGTAGTATTCTGGTGTTTTTAGGAGGATGGAGGATGTGATCAGCCTATCAGTACTTCAAGGGGGCTTATAAAAAAGATGGCGGCAAACATTTTAGCAGGGCCTGTTGCAACAGGACAAGGGGGAATGGCTTTAAACTAAAAGAGGGTAGATTTAGACTAGATAGAAGGAAGATTTTTTTTACGCTGAGGGTCGTGAAGCACTGGCACAGGTTGCCCAGAGAGGTGGTGGATGCCCCATCCCTGGAAACATTCAAGGTCAGGCTGGACGGGGCTCTGAGCAACCTGATCTAGTTGAAGATGTCCCTGCCCACGGCAGGGGATTTGGACTAGATGACCTTTAAAGGTCCCTTCCAACCTAAACTATTCTATGATTCTATGATCAAGATTAGAACTGGGTCTATGCATTTTAATGAACACTATGTGAACAACATATAAACCATTTCTTTAGGCATATGTTTTAAACCAGATATTACGTAAATTATTAAATGCTTTTCTGTTCAAGTCATAATAGCAATTTTTCAGAAGGCGACCAAAGATGAGAAATTGTTCTCTTCGCACTAAAACAAGTGAAATGTAATAACTCGCTTCACCAAAAGACTATTGAACAAGGTTTCTTTCTTGTGCAATACTAAAAGTAGAAAGGACACATATTTAGTGTTTCATTTAAACTAGATACTTCAAAGAATCTTCAGCCATAGGAGATGGTTTCAATAAAGTCATCTTCCACTAGGATTTTTTTTTATATTCTGCAAGTCCCTATTAAATTATCGTAAATTATTGATGCTATAAAAGACATGAACTCTACTGAGACTACAGTCACAAATGTCCCCCTTATGAAAACCTTGTAAAAATCGCTACCACTCGAGCAGCAGAATTGAGTTTTCATCAAAGACGCAGTGAAATATTGCCACCCATCTATCAAACCGCTGCTCCTTCCAATTACTTGGAGTTTGATAAACTTACCAGTATGTACTTTCGTTACTACCTAATTCTGCTGATAAACTGCAATCTCAACATTTTTGTCCACAAATCATTTACTAGGCTGAAAACAATACTGCCTGTCTTAATTCATCTTATCCTGTGAGGACTGGATGAACATTGGGACTGTGGTGTTACCTGATTCTTTGGTATGGGACCACCCTGCCTGCAATGAAAATCATTTCAGGGGTAACCCAAAGTGATCTGCCTTACACTCCCCCATACTAGCTACTCTTCCAATTATGGAGAGACATGGTGCTGCTCTATATCATATTTAATACTACAAGCAAGATTTTGACAATATTCAGACACACTAATAATGACCAAAACCGTTTCCTTTTCTGTTAGCTGCCAAGCAATATTTCTATTTCTGCAATTTGATTACTTGTACTGAGTCAGACAAAATTTCTCAAGCTTTATATCCAGGATTATACATTTTTCATAGATGGTGAAGAAGAGAAGCTAAAGTTTTCAATTTTTTATAGACTTAAAGGGAGATTGATCTTTGAATCTATTAAGATTTTTTCCCCTTACAAGAAGAAAAATTTTGATCTCAATAATAAATATTAGCCAGCTATTAAAAAACAAGTGTCTCATCTTAACATTGGATAGGATCTTCAGTGTCTCCTTTCACAGCTGACTAAACAGTTAAGCCAATAACACCAAAATCAGGGTGGCTGCAATTTTCTAATTGATTCAGTTTGATTTTTTTTTGTTTGTTTGTTTTTTCCTCCCAATGTTATTGTGGCTATTTTTTAATTGTCAGCAGTAGCTTCTCACTTTAGTACTCTCTTGAGTGAACTCATTAATGAAGAAAAAAGAAAACTTCTGCTATTGTCTAGAAATTGTTTTAGGGTTATTCCAAAACCAAAATGATCCTTTTGATATTCAGTATCAAGAAAATGAGTAAAAAATTCCTAAATTACCTCACATCTCACAAGTGCATGTGGTTTCTTGGTTTTAAATAAACTCAATACATGGATTAAACTAGGGGATGTTCCACTTTATATAACTAACTTTGATGATTTGTATGGAAAGCATACAAAATCTGGCTCTCCTGTATTTTCAAGATAGCTGGGAATGTGACTATTACTTGTATAAACTCACACAGGAAGAGACATGAGCAATAAGCAACGAATCAAACTCATTTAGAACTTCCTGGACACACACACACAACTGGAACGTAACTCATCTATCTTGTACCATCCTGATCTTCATCATTAAAAGCTGCCAATCTTAATATAACTTTGTGTTACTTGTTTTTAAGAATTCCAGGTCCTAGTTCTTCACATCTGATCTCACAAGGTCTAGGAAATGCTTTATCTGAAACTTTTAGCATTAAACAGGGATTTCCATGAATCACACATTATTCTCTCTCTCTTTCTGACAAATGTGCCACCTTTTCAATTTAATTAGGGAAATTCTCTGTAAGAGATGTATTTGAGTCAAGTTCTGTTCTCGTAGTTTCACCTTAGGTTTCATCCTTTATATCAGCCACAGAATTATACTCAACTTGTTCTCTGAGAAATCCTCTCATGTAGATAAAACAAAATATTTGATTTTACATATTTATATTTGTCTTGAAAGATGTCTTTAAATCCTCCTCTGTCTGGCAGGGAGACACATCGTTCTTCTGAGCTTCCTAAAGGAACAGCTTCCCAATGCAGGGGTGTTAAAGGATGTGAACTCATCATTATGCAACTACCTTTCACAACCACTTCACCTTCCACCTCCAGTCCATGAATTCTGCCACTACATTTAATTCACAGAAATCTGCATCACAGCAAGGCCAATCAAAAGAAGGGCCAAGAAATAATCAGGGAGGAATAAATAAATTAATTATGTTGAATGTTTAAAGTAAAAAATTCTGTATAGCATTTCTGTATTAATCACAGGTTTTGAAAATACAGAAAATATCTTTTCATTGGAAGAATTTCAGATATTAAACTTTAATTACTCTTTGTCTGCATTTTTCTTCAAGACCCTGAAACACAGAAGTCATTGGATCCTTATGCAACGGCTTCCAAGTTATAGTCTTAACTATGGATTTACTACTATTGATTCATAACATAGTAGCCTAGGAGAAATATATTAAGTTGATTAAAATTACCCATTTTTATTGAATTCTTTTGTAATGAATTTTCCTCTAGCTGAACAAAAGCACATTAATGTAATCTAAACTTCTCCTGTAGCAAAGAATCAGAAGCAGCAAAATGGACAAATTACTTTGAACTTAACATGCATTGTTGGTTCCAATCTCAGCTATGATTGCAAAAATAATATTCCCCAAGTTACATCAGATGTACATAGTTTGAATGCATGTATTGCTGTTACTGCAATGCAGCAGTAATATCCATGCCATACACGATAAAGTATATTATTCTAATATGATTAATTTTATAGTTATGGTTACATTTGGAGAGTCTCTTTTAGTGAGTTATGGAATATGCAGGGACTGTGATTCTTAGATACCAAAAGTGTTGCTTAAGACTAGTTTTAGAATTACAAAAAAAAAAAAATCAGAAAAAACTCACAACTTTTTAACACACACACACAAAAAATAGAACTTATAGAGAGACTGTAATGAACGCACACATGAATGCTATTCCTTTTCTTGACTGTGAGAAATTGGGTAGATTAATTTCATTCCCAGGTATTGGACTCTTCCCTGACTTCCCTGTTTCTTGGTTTTCATAAATTATAATGCTTTGAAAATTTTTGAACTACTGTAGCTTGGGTTTTCTAAAACTTAGTGGGTGGTGACATGACATTTAAAATGTGATTTATTATGTTCCTGAATTACACAGGCATTACTTTTACAACTGGCAAACCCACAAAGATTTAATAGAGTTTTTGTCATCCCGGGTAACTGTTTAGCCAGGTATATTAGTGTATTTTCTAGGACCTATAGATTTTGGTGAAATTCCTTTTTGACATATATATAATTCTGCAAACTTTAAACACCATTAGCTGACTGAATATGTGCATATGAGAAATTCATCAAAAACAGTCCTTACTAAAAATCCCTCCATTGAAGAAATTAACATAGTTACTTAAAATAAAGAATTACCAAACTTGTCATCCCTCAAACACCGAGGCAGTGACAGGTAGGCATGGACTAGATAATGAATGAAGTCTAGAGAGCATGACCAAGGGCACAGTGAAAGTAAGTATTTTTGAAAGTTTTTGGGGGATTGGATTTAGCCTCCTTCCCTCAATGAACAAAACTTGCCTAAGTATTCTAATAATGGCTTTGGAGCTCATGGGTCAACTTCAACCAAATCTGACAGCTGAATATGATTCAGTAACAATTTTCCTACAAATTTTGTATTGTAGGTAGCTCAGAGAAGAAAGAGAGTGCCTATACTTGTCCCCTATTCACGATCAATGTGACCTCAAATCTTACTCTTACATTTAAGCACAACCATTTTCCAAAGGTCTGTAGAAGAACACATTTAGTAAAAATAAAAGTGTGGTTTTCTATCCCAAATCCTTGATCTGACTTCCAACAATTTTCTTTGTCTTAGTCATAAACATTTTCATAGAATCATAGAATCATAGAATATTTGAGGTTGGAAAAGACCTCTAAGATCATTGAGTCCAACCATCAAACCAACACCACCATGTCCACTAAACCATGTCCCTAAGTGCCTCATCTACACGTCTTTTAAATACTTCCAGGGATGGGGACTCAACCACTTCCCTGGGCAGCCTGTTCCAACATTTAACCACTCTTGCAGTAAAGAAATTTTTCCTTACATCCAATCTAAACCTCCCCTGGTGCAACTTGAGGCCATTTCCTCTCGTCCTATCGCTTCTTACTTGGGAGAAGAGACCGACACCCACCTCGCTACAACCTCCTTTCGGGTAGTTGTAGAGAGTGATGAGGTCTCCCCTCAGCCTCCTTTTCTCCAGGCTAAACAACCCCAGTTCCCTCAGCTGCTTCTCCTAAGACTTGTTCTCCAGACCCCTCACCAGCCTCGTTGCCCTTCTCTGAACACACTCTAATACCTCAACATCCTTCTTGTAGTGAGGGCCCAAAACTGAACACAGTATTCGAGGTGCGAATTGTTTCTAATACTGTTATCCTTTTGGTAGTTTTCAAGATTGCTCTGTGAGACATCTCTCAATTGTTTCTTGTTATTCTCACAGTCCTGTAAATTGTATTGAAGGCCATACTCTTTATTTTACTTTTCTGGCCTTATTTATGTATGTATTTATTTATTGGTATCACGGTTTATTAAGCTCATGACTAGGTCTGTCTGCTTTTCCCCAACAAAACGTAGCGGCAAAAGATGCAAAGAAAAAAATTAAATTGTTCCAATTTTGTAAAACTAGGCAGTTAGGTAAAAGAGAAACCAGCTTTTGAACAATTTTGTCCTAATTACTATTGATCCTACTGGGGAATTTCTGCAGCAACCATCATGTCTCTGCCAAAATATTCAGCAGAAAGGGATTATAGGTATATGCAGAGATAACATAATCTTCATATAAATCAGCTAAATAGTCAATCAACCAGGAGACACAAATCCATAGGAATCCTGGCTTCATTAGCTTCATTGCTCACAGAACTACTTGGATTTTTTTTTAATGGTGCTTTAATCCTGTTAGATTTCAGAGGCAAAGCAGTTACGAGATTGAGCTAGAATCTATTCCTCCTTATGCATCATTAAACAACTCCAGAGTGAATTAATTATATCTGATCAACCCACTGAAGGCAATGAGGCCATGACAGGTGCAAGCTAGGGGCTGCAAAACATTTATTACTGATGACAGGGCACCAGAAAGAAAACTCTCTGACTTTCAGATCCAAGTGTGAGCTAAAGATCTAAGCTTGATTTAGTAAGGCTGGTTTTAGTGAAATAACACTTTTTAATCTATAAAGTGGTTGCATTTGAAGTGGAAAAATGGAATACAGAATGCAGTGACATTATTTTCATTTTTACAGAGACATTTTTGAGCACGATACTACAATTTCACTTTGATGCTTCAGGCTTCACCACCAACCTCAATTCCTGTAGGACTATATTCAGCATACAAAAGAGTATACTGGGCAGGATCTCATGTCACTCTGCAGTGCTGAGACAGCTCTTACTCGCAGTAGGAGCTGGACCATACAGGAGTAACAGTAGATCACTCACTTGGTTCATCCAGAAACTGAACCTGTAGGAACAGGACTGGGCTCAAAGCTGGATTTAGTCAGCTAGCCACAAAATATGAGCCCTATGGGACAACTCAGATGCCAGCACAAGTGGAATGCCACATAGATCCATAAGGCTATCTGCATCTGCCTCTCTCTCTCTCAAAGAAAAGCTTCTCTCTCCTTTTCTGAGCCATAACCCATCAGGGCTTGTGTTCTTCATCCCCTAGATCTACGTCCTCCTGCCTCTACCTCTGAACACAAAGCCTCCTTGGCAAGTCAAGACTTTTTCCTGCTCAACACCACAAACCTGAAATATTTTCATCCCTCTAGAGGCCAAGACTAGTGAGGAGTGCCCGTGGGCCAGTGGTCTCACCAGTGCCACGTGGGCCTGCTCTAACCACTGTGTGGCTCTCTGGGGTGGCTCTTCTGGATGAGTTTGCTTCTCGGTCTGCTGTAAACACGTTACAGGAGAAGCTGGGGCTTTCTACAAGCACTACATCACCTTGCTGTTTCTGCTGTCAGGATCTGAAATAAAACTCCACACCCAGCTGAATGGTGCGACCTGTTCCTTCTCCTGCCTACTGCATATCAGCATCTGCAACCCCACATCGACTTTACAGATACAGAGTATAACCGCTTTCATAAGCTTGTTAAACATATCAGTTAAAATGTTGAGACCTTTATAACACCACAATCACCAGGAGACAGATACGAAACCTCTCTCCTTGGGCAATTAAAATTCATCTTCTTTCCAGTCTCTGCTTATTTGTGACCCATTGGTTATTGTGCCAGCAGCAGCATCTTAAATTATTTTCTCCCAACTCTTAACCCCTTGAGGTATTTGCAGATAAGGCTTATCCTTTTTCACCTTTCATTTTAGTAGGCTAAGCAAACCATAAATTAGGTTCTCTGTTCTCCCTATCACTGTAACAGTCTTTCTCTGTTCACGTTCCTATTTGAATTCACCTTTTTTAGCATAAATACACTGTATTTAAATGAAATTTAACTAATGGCCTGAACTATATTTTGCATTATTACTATAACTGCATACCTGCACAAAGACTATATTATGCAGCCCTAAACCAGTGACATCTCTATTTTCTAATACCTTTGATCTAGCAATCTAATTCTCTTTTCTGTCAAGACTAGAAAGTGGATAAGAAATATTATGATAAAGCAATTTTGTTGGCTTTTTCCGACCTCTATTACATGGATATATTTCAGTGTCATCGATGCTGGCAGAGTTCACACAGCAGTTTGTCTGACCAGCTCCCCAGCAGCTGTCCTTACCCACCGATGAGCCAGCTTCAGCCACATGCTGCCCAAGGGCTGCCTGCTCTTCCACGAGGATCTCCAAAATCTGGGGTTTGCTCAGTTTGCAAATACAGCTATGCTTCAATATAACAATATTCTGCGCAAAACAAAATGGCCGGTCTTTAGTGAGTTACTATGTTAATATCAGTCTATGACCCAGTGAGTGATGGGATACAGGTTGCTGACAAATTTATATACCAGACCTCCCATCTATATAATCTCAATTTATACAGAAAGCATACCCATTCTTTGGGTAGTTCTTCTTATATATTTTGCCAAACCTTTTTTGAAATATTGAAATTGACAACATTTTTCTCAGTAATTTGAAAATGTCTATGAAAAAAGTTCTTTTTTTTTTTACATGCTATGTTACAGATTTAACAGACCCTTCCCCTTTTTTCATCCCCATCTTCTATATACTGTCAGAAATGAAAAGAAATTTAACAAGTAGAGCTAGTTAAACATATTTAGCACAGCTACCTAAAGTAAATCTTAATAGTTTCAGTATTCCTAAAATAGCTCTTTGAAAACATATGTAGCTGAAAGAAATGCATTAGTGTGTGGTGCAGTTTTCTTTAGCATGACTCTTCAAGAAGGCATCACTACAGATCATCTTTGTTACGATGGATTACGAAGACCTTTTGAATTCTGCTCAAGAGGGTACTTCACATCATGTCACCTAGCACTGGCTGTGTACAACACTCCCCAGAAGTCAGACCTCCTGACTTCTCGTGTTCTCTTGTAATAATTTTGGGAAGCTATCTTTATGTTATCTTTATACATCTCGTGCCTTCTTGTGGGAAGGATTAAAATTACTACACTGTTTAACTCCTTAACGTAGATAAAGTCAGCCATTTTTTTGGTGCTCCAAAATCCTGTGCATCCCCACCATGGCCATTCCCCTTCTACAACTCTGAATTGTAGAGGAAGGAAGTTTGTACAACTGCTGTAAGAGCACTGAGAAAGATATCCGAACCCATGGCTTATTTCACATATGTGAGTAGCCTCACTGTGGAGTTGGGACAGGCGGAATAGAAAGAGTTCTCCTTGTCTCACAAAACATCAGAGGTTGGTATGGAGAGATACTAGAAAGAATAATGGCACTTTCTTTATAAATGTTGGCGTCACAGATAAGAAAACTCTCCTTCAATTCTTCGCTCGTCAGTAGGAGTGACAGGACATGCATATTATTACTAACTGCAATTCCAGTTATTCAAAGACTTTTTCACCTCTTTAAATGTTAAGCACTGTGAAGAATCCCACTGAAGTCAATAGTCCTCTTCTCTTTTATAAAATTAAGTGTAATGTGGGCCTAGTGCTAACATAACTCAACCATCAAACAGATTAACTTCTCCAGATCCTCAGCATGTCCCAAAGTGTATGTCAGGAATTTTTAATCTGCAGAATAATCATTCCAGTGCTTGATTCTGACGGACACAAAATATTGAAAAGAAGTTATTTTTGTGACACTGATTACAACTGTGTGTGTTTTAAACTTGAACTCTTAATACAAATACAATTATAAATCAACAAACACGTTTCCAGAAGTTTCACCCGTTATCACGTAATGCTTAAATGATGGCACACTCGAAACTTCATAAACACCAGAACTGTACAAAATTAAAAATTGTAACTTCTTAACTAGAACTAGATAAAACTAAAACTAAATAAAACTGGTTACAAAAAAAAAAAAATCTGGTTAAAACTAAGTTACCTATGCTTTCATTACAGAATGGAACTAGAAATAATTTCATGAATAAAAAAGGAACTGTAACTAATTCATTGTTACAGAATAGTAAATACTGAACATTACTGCTTGTAGTAGAAACAGATTACAGTCTGACTAAATCCGTCATGCCTCTGCATTCCTGTTAAGCTTGTTGAATGTCCTGGGTACCAAGGAGCAGGGATAAAGTCATTCAGCAGCTAGCCAATGTGCATTGTAAAATAAATGTGATGATGTCTACACCAGATTAAAAACCTGCAGTGGTAGGCAGTGAAAAGCAGCATGATAAAAAGGACACACATATCAAGTTATTTGATTTTCAACAGGAATGAAACAGGCAGTTCTATCAGCAAAGAGATGGAAGGGACACAGCACTGGCAGGAGCACAGCCACTCCTGTGGCAAGTCTGTCCATGGGTGATGTTAACAGCAAGGCAGGGAAGGAACTAGGTTTAAACAGTCAAGATGTAGGTACCTGATCATATAGAAGAGTCAAAAGCTACAGACAAAAAGTAGCTGCCAGATTTTACAGGACAGGCCAGTTAAGTGCCCGGAGGAATCTCGATCCTGTCAGTTTTCCAAACACAAGTCGGTGTTAGGATGAAAAAAACATATCTGTGTTAAATCTCCAAAAATATTACAATTGTAAATTATTATAGATCCTTTTAGCTCCCTTTCTCTGTAAACTCTGACTTCTTGTGTTCTTGTAACTTCTGTTTAAATTATATTTACTATTATTAGATCCTGATTTCCCTATGAAGTTGCTTGCTTCCATTTCTAGAGCCAAACTTAAAAAAAAAAAAAAATAGTAAAAATACAACTGTTACTAGATTTTGTTTAACTGATCTTGAATGTGTGTTGGCATGGTGTAAGGTTCATTGACTATTCAGACTTTTTCCTGAAACAGAGAAAATTGTTTTTTTTTCCGTTAGGCTAGGAGTTTTATTTATAGATGCTGGTGAAAAAAAAAATTTAACTGATGTTCAGTGGTTATTGTGTATGTGCTCACAGGGGCTCCTCTTACAAAAAAAAAGCAGTATTAATTAGTTAATCTTGTATAAATGACCTAGCTGTACCATTGCTGTAGTTGTCTAAATGGGTGTTAATAACAAGGCATTTCACTATTTTCTTGGGAAATCAATAGTTTCAAAGTAGAAATTGCCATTTTCTGCCAAAATTAATGAATCTGCTGCTCTAGAGGTCAGGATGTCATTTGTAGTGTGCTGTGCAGACTGTGAAAGAAATAATTTCTCAGTGCATTTATTCACATTGAATTGTAGCATTGGTCCAGCGTGAATATTAATAGATTTATGAGCAAGAGGTTAGAAAGTATAGACTAGAATATAAGGCAACAAACACCTGAAGTCAGGGAGATAGCTGAACTAAAAAAAGACATTATTTGTTTGTTGTAACAAGAATAATGAAACAAAGTACGCCAAGTCCCCAGAGTGGTATTTTTTCTGCGGCTAGCTCCCTAAGAAAGGTAGAAGAGTTATGAAAAGAGCTCATTTCCCCAGCTCATTTCAAATGTTGTCTTCTATCTCAAGTTGAAAGAACTCCAATAAACCCTCCAGGCCTCTTCTGCTCCCAGATCTCATTTCCACGGCCTTGGCCAGCACAATAATTCTGTTGTTCCAACATGTGAGAAACTGTCAGCTGTGTTATTTACTGGGATGTGGTGCCCATGCTGGAGGCTGAGGAAGCCATCTCCTGCTCCAGACTGGGACTCCATGTTCTTTAGTTACAACCTGGAATTACCCACACCGTAAATCCCACTGCTTTCATCCTGGAGTTACCTGTTGTATGATGAAAGAGAAGCCAAAATCTAGACTGCATTGCACAAGTGCATCATGATTTTGTAGCTGAGGTCTGCATATTATTCTCTATGAGTTATTGTTAAGAGAAAAGGCATGTACCTAACTGCAATGATTTCCAGAGTCAGTGGCTACTCTAACTTGGATTTTAAATACATTCCTCCATTTTAAAGTATTCTTCAAACTTTCCATAAATAAGAAAGTTTCTTTTGTCCCTAGGCATATTTTCCCAAGGTTCCACAGCTCTAATTATTATGAGCAGTATCTTCATGGTCTCCTGCTACATCGCTCAAAATATAACGAAAAAAGATCTATTTTGAAAGTTTCTTTGAACTTCATAAGTCGATGATTTCTTATATAACTGCAGTAGAAACCTCTGGGAAAGAACCTATTATGAGTACTGTGTCAGCAATTTTAGCTTATTACAGATGGCTTGCTCCCCTTTCCACATAACTATTTAATGAATTTAAACTAAGGATTGTATAATCTTATAGCTGATAGCAGCCATGAGCTTCTACCAGGAGGTTTTTAAGCTGAGATTACAGACCAATTTAGGAAAGGAATTTAATGAAGAAGGTAATTCTTAAATGCAGCTGAGCAGCATTTGACTTCAGCCATTTCAGCAGGAACTCAACACCAGATCACATCTTCCAGAAGCTGTGTCAGGGATCCTACAACGCCTTTCAGCACTACGGTAGCGCATGGGAGATGTGTTGAGGATGTTGGCCAGTGACACCCCAGCACGGAGACAGCTGCTACAAGAAGAACTGGGACAGTGCCACAGCAGCAGCGAGCAGGGGTGCAGAGCTGCTATGTAATACAGCCATCCTGGGAGTCAAACATCTAAATGCTCCATATTTTCCTATTTTCAGGTGGCTGGCAGGAGTTTCAGCTGTTAATGGTGAACCTCCAGGAGAAGCTGTTAAAAGGCAGCAGACTGCCTCATTCAAGCATACTGGCTGTTACATCTCAACAACTGGATGTTTCCTTATTTTGTTGTTTTTAATTTTTTATCCATTTTCCAGCCAATTATCCTTACATTTTAAAGCAGTTACTGTAGGAAGTATTCTCTTTCCTCCCTTCCTCCCTTCACTCTGTTATGAAGCAATTGTTACTGCTCCTTGTTAGAACAGCAGTTATCAATAAAACTATTTATATCCTCATGGTGTGCCCATTCGCTGGTCAAATTTTAATTCTACTAAGAACTGTAAATAAAATAAAACAAATTGTAAAAAATAAAACAAAGCAGCTCTCCATCTCCCTCTCTCCCTCCCGCTCCCCATAAAAAAATCCCAAACTGTTTCCCACAGAAATCTTATTTCTAGGATAATAAAAAAAAGCAGATTAAAAAAAAACACAAAGTGAGGGTAGAATAAGAGTGCAAAAATACGGTATCGACATAATTCTTCACTCGCATTATAATACCATCACAGGCTTTAGTATCTGTAAGAGGATAATAAGGTCTTTTTACAGCGTGAATTGCAACCCTCTGCCTTTCAAAACAATTTTGATAACCAACAATAGCACAGAAGACAAAGTTTTGAAGGTTTAATGTAAATTTTTAGATTCTCCTTTCTCAGCATGACTTCTGTATGAAACCATTTCTGTACAAAAGTTTTGCACCCATTATTGAAGATTTAATATTTAGTGTAAAGCATAAATTTACTGTTGGCTAAAAATACAGGAAGTCTTGCATGCTTAGGGTGACCTTATGCTTTTATGAATTTCATTTTTCTTTTTTTACATTTTGACATTTGTGGACCTGAAGGATCAAACCAGAAGTTCCAGTCAGGAAGATTTTGGTTCATACCATAGACTGACATTACCTACACCAAAACAATGATCATTTTGCTTTTGCAAAGTCATTAAAACCAAATTCACCCACCATCTACTGACACATCTTCTTCCCATCACAGCCACATATGTGGCATCACTGTTGGCATTTACCATCTCAAATAACACCAGGAAGCAATTTAAAGGTGTGTTCTCTGACTTATAGGAATGAGAGAGAATGGATTTAATTGAGTGTGATGTTTTTCATTTGACTAGTATGTAGCAAAAAAAACCTGAGCGCTGCTGAACTGGACTGGCTCTGCAGAGCTGTGGGAGACTATGCAAAATGTCTGTGTACTCCAGGTTTCTAGAAATTCCCTGTGATCAGGGAGGGATTTTAGAGAAGACAGAGGAACAAGTCATACCAGATTCAAACACCAATGGATCTAAGTCGGAAAAGAGATTAAAGCAGAGTACTCAATACACTCCAGTTACTTAGTGCGCTGCAGAAGACCTGCAGATTCTCTACACACACAGCTACTTTCCTAGGCATAATGGTTTTCTTGAATACGTTGTACTCACAGTATCAAGAGGAAAAAATTACCTGTGTTAGGCATAGGTAGCCAAGTGCCATCTGTTAGCCAGCCTGAAAGTGAACATTCACCACAAACTCATGATTACAGTTTGCCTTCTGGAGGAGGTACCATTGGGGGTAAAGCTAATGAAACTAGCTTAAGTTTATGTGAGGTATATCTAAAAGTTATAGGTCCGCAGAATTTGACCACTACCCACAAAAATATCCTGACTATGGTGAATCATAATGTGGCAAAGAAATAAAGTTACTTTTTACTGTCTGGTATCTTCCAAATGCCCCCATACACCACTAATTATCCATTACTAACCATGTGAACACATACTTGACATCGTAATTCTAGTACTTATTTCAACTATTGTCCCTTTGCAACCTAAGTGCCAGAACCTTGCCTTCAAGTAAAGTGAGGGTATTATTAATACATAATTCAAGAAAGAAGCCTACGATACCCATAAAAGTAATTTTTTCATTTCTAGGCTAAGCTATGCAACAGCATCAGAACAAAATGGCCAAATTCCAACATTTTTGCAAGCAGATAACTAAAAGCAAACAAGAAAATCCATGAACATTAACATTTTAATTACTTACATTCTAAACACTATGATAACAACTAGATAAAAAGCACAAGAGAGATTTCTTCAGCATCAGTATTATTAGCTGCAAATATTGCTGCAGTTAGTCAACAAGCAAAGTTTTTATTGTTAAATATGTAATTAAAAAAGAAAACATCACATTCACTTAGGAAAACCTGAATGGATTTGAAACAGAAAATCTTATTTTGAATCAGCACTTGAGAATCCAAGCGGAAGCCCATACCACTAACAACTCAAGAATTTGGTTTGTCTATTTTTTATTACTCCATAGTCCTCCCACAGTGGAAAAATAGATTAATTTGAACTGAAAGAGTGCATGCTTATTTGCATAATAGTAGCCCTGAAAAAAAGCACCTTAGGACTACCAGGTATAGGATGAAATGATTTAGGCTTGCCAATGTGACGCCCATCTACAAGAAGGGCCGGAAGGAGGATCCGGGGAACTACAGGCCTGTCAGCCTGACCTCGGTGCCGGGGAAGATTATGGAGCGGTTCATCTTGAGGGCGCTCACAAGGCATGAGCGGGACAACCAGGGGATCTGGCCCAGCCAGCACGGGTTCATGAGAGGCAGGTCCTGCTTGACCAACCTGATCTCCTTCTGTGACCAGGTGACCTGCCTAGTGGATGAGGGAAAGGCTGTGGATGTGGTCTACCTGGACTTCAGCAAGGCCTTTGACACTGTCTCCCACAGCATTCTCCTAGAGAAGCTGGCGGCTCACGGCTTAGACAGGTGCACTCTGCGCTGGGTCAAAAACTGGCTGGATGGCCGGGCCCAGAGAGTTGTGGTGAATGGAGTTCCATCCAGTTGGCGGCCGGTCACGAGCGGTGTTCCCCAGGGCTCAGTTTTGGGGCCGGTCTTGTTCAATTTCTTTATCGATGATCTGGATGAGGGGATCGAGTGCACCCTCAGTAAGTTTGCAGACGACACCAAGTTGGGCGGGAGTGTTGATCTGCTTGAGGGTAGGAAGGCTCTGCAGAGGGACCTGGACAGGCTGCATCAATGGGCCCAGACCAACTGTATGAGACTCAACAAGGCCAAGTGCCGGGTCCTGCACTTGGGCCACAACAACCCCATGCAGCGCTACAGGCTTGGGGAAGAGTGGCTGGAAAGCTGCCCAGCAGAGAAGGACCTGGGGGTGTTGGTCGACAGCCGGCTGAACATGAGCCGGCAGTGTGCCCAGGCGGCCAAGAAGGCCAATGGCATCCTGGCCTGTATCAGAAATAGTGTGGCCAGCAGGAGGAGGGAAGTGATCGTGCCCCTGTACTCGGCCCTGGTGAGGCCGCACCTCGAATACTGTGTTCAGTTTTGGGCCCCTCACTACAAGAAGGACGTTGAGGTGCTGGAGCGTGTCCAGAGAAGGGCAACGAGGCTGGTGAGAGGTCTGGAGGACAAGTCTTCTGAGGAGCGGCTGAGGGAACTGGGGTTGTTTAGCCTGGAGAAGAGGAGGCTGAGGGGAGACCCCATCGCTCTCTACAACTACCTGAAAGGAGGTTGTAGCGAGGTGGGTGTCGGTCTCTTCTCCCAAGTAAGAAGCGATAGGACGAGAGGAAATGGCCTCAAGTTGCGCCAGGGGAGGTTTAGATTGTACGTGAGGAAAAATTTCTTTCCTGAAAGAGTGGTTAAACATTGGAACAGGCTGCCCAGGGAGGTGGTTGAGTCCCCATCCCTGGACGTATTTAAAAGACGTGTAGATGAGGCACTTAGGGACATGGTTTAGTGGGTGGTGGTGTTGGGTCAACGGTTGGACTCGATGATCTTAGAGTTCTCTTCCAACCTTAATGATTCTATGATTCTATGATTCTATGGAACAGAAAATTAAACTAACATTATTTTGGCAGTTTTTCAGCATTTTTGTGACTAAGATTCTGACCTACTTTCCAGTATTTTTCTGAAGCTGGTGTATCTCTGTCTAGTAATCCCTAAACTAGAACTGAAAGAAACTCATTGTTTAAAATGAACAATTCCTTTTGGAAGAACTGATTCTCTAATACCAGGTAAGTCTCTATGACACTCCTCATAGTTAACTTGCACATCGTTGTAACTTAATCCAGTTTCTATATTGACAGCAGCGTTTAGTGACAGATTCATTACTAGGAAGATACTCTCAGGTCTGTCTTTTTCTGTCTTTATTGTATCTTTTACACCCTTGGTTAGTGGGTACCTCAGAACTTTAAAACCAACAAATCTCATTTAGTCATTTCTACTAAAACGAGGGCTTTACACAAGGTAAGGCCCACACAGCTGACAAGAAAGTTAGTGAGGGAAAAATAAAGTTATGCAAAGTTTCACTAATGATCTGATCTTTATAAATGTCTTCTACCCTTCAAACTGTTTTTATCATGTTGTTAAAATACCTGTTTAGACATACTACCTTCTTGCATTACGCTACGATATGACATAATTTCATTTATTACACATCAGTGATAAAATTCAGGCACATATTAGGATGTGAGATAAAGAGATAAATTGCCTTATTTATTGAATGCTTAGTGCAATAATTAGTATTGAAAAAGATCATACTGAAAGATGTTTCAGTAAGTATCCATCATTTTTCCAGAAATATGCCTATGTTGAAAACTGGGATGATATGATGCCTAACCTGTATCTGCATCATTGCAGCTATTAATCTTTTCCAGGTACAGTGGCAGTTGAGTGCCCAGTTCTACAATATTGCTTTCTTAATACTAAAAATTTAGCTGCAGACATTATTTCTGTATCCATTCCTTGCCAGCCTGGGCAGAACTGCCTCTCCACAACCTCTGCTGGGATCTCTCTTTGCTATATAACTCCCCACTGTGAAATTCTGGTTATTTCTCCCCTTGCATCTGATTCTGCTCCTCTACCTTCCTTTTTTGAGATCACTTCTGGCTTTCTCCAGTGTTCAGCCGTGAGGACGCTGCATGACTGGCTTCCCTGCCATGGCCACCTCCCTGCTCGCAGTGAAACCAGAGCTGTGCATGGGAAAGGGATGCTCCAGCACAACCACTATAATGAAAATGAGTGGGCTGAATGAAAAAGAATCATGCTGAAAAAGAAGCTAAGAATATCATCTGTGCACAAAGACTCATGAAAATACATGAAGGACTTCCCTTGATAGACATTCAGACCCAGATTGTGTTTACCTCTCTAGGATGTGAAGCTGATTATTCATCATCAGTATCTCATCAGTAACAGCAGTTGCAGTTTCCACCCGCACGCAATGAAAATGATATTATGATCGCATCAGCATATTTTATTATTATTGTTACATCAAATCATCCTCCCTAGGTACACGTAAACACTCTTGTTGTTTTCTTCCACTGAAATAGCTCACTGGGTGGCCTCTTTATAAAATAATGAAGAATAAAGGTGTTCACATAGATTTGTGTCAAAAACTATTCATCCATCCAAGGAATAGAATGAAACGGCATCTCTGTACACCTGTAATAAAATCTGCATGACTGTTTTGATAGTGCTAAGTCCCTAATCAAATAAAAGGGAGTTAACATCATTAAGTAGAAACATCCTGAGAGGCAGTGATAGAACATATTCACCCTCTGTTCAACCCTCACAGATACATAGAAACATAATTTTACACAATTTCAAACAGAAGTTCAGACTGCCCAATATTAAATTTTTAAAAAGATCTGTGAGACTAAGAAGCACCTTCAAACATATGACACAAATCAATGCATTTATGGAACTTAACACAGTGAATGAGACCTTGAGTCTAATGAGACCATATTCATGACAATGGGAGCTTCATAAGAAAAATTGCAGCTACGTACAGTTGTCAAGGTCCCAGCCTGAACCGTTCCTTTACACTGACCCAGGATCTCCAAGCATTAGATGAGCCTTGAATAAGAGTAACAGAGTTGTTGTGACGATGCAAGTCTATAAACAAGGGAGGGGTTTAGGACAGAGGATTCTGAGGCTTAAAAATGCTTTTGAGAAGCTCATTAAGGAACTGAAATTCATAAATCTCTTGAGTCCACTGATAACAGAAATTCAGACAGGTACTACTGTCCCAAAGAGCATATTTTCTTCTTTTGATAACCTTCAAAGCGGAGACTTCAACCACTCCCTACCCTGAACTGTCTCACCAATTAACATAATTGAGCTTAAATTTCAAGACACTGTTCTGAATTAAATTAGCTTTGCTGTTGCATCTACCTTCAGGGATGTTTCTCCAGCTCTGACAATCTCCAGTGAAGCAGCGTCTTTAACCGCTGTCCGTAAACCCTTTGTGTCTTTCACTACCCTGGGTTAGAAGCCTTTCTTCGTGACATTTAGTAAAAATATTTTTTCTTGAAAATTATTCACCCTAATGTATCGTTGTCCATTTTTGTAAAAGCCCTTCATATATCTGACATCTGTCCTGCAACTTTCCCAAGACGTGACAACCCTTTGAATGTGCATTCAACACATGAAACACCTGCCAGCTAAAACCCATGTACCATTCATGTCCATGCATGTATATGCATGAATTCACATTCACACATACAGCCTAGAGACTAAAAATGAAAGAAATCTTGTTTTATGAAGCAAATCCTTGTGTTGAGACTGAGAACAATATCTCATGTTGAAATTCTAGGTAATTTGAAAAGTTCAAATACGAACAAGTCTAATGATACAATCCATGAGGCTGGAGAAAGCAAAATTCATTAAATGCTCAATGCTGTCACTTAGAAGCTGCCTCCACAAAATACAAAAAAGCATTTCTGAAAAAAGTTTTCTATTTGGACAAGAACATCAACTGGATGATCTACTGTAAATTTTTTTCCCATAACATCTGTGATTTTTTTAATTAGAGGTTTATATCCAAATGCAAATTCATTATTACACCAGCTGTCATTCTAATAATAAAAGCAAATAAATAAAGATGGATTTTTTAGACTGTAACACCTAAACTTGAAAATGTTATCCATCTATCAAGTAATAAAAACTTTTCCCATCTACAGCTATTTAGATTTCCTGGGAATGACAGTTACTGGTATTTGAGTAAAGCTGCAAAAAAACAAGATGAGGAGTAGTTGGTTTGATTGATAGAAAGGACTTTTCACTTCCCATTTATCTGAATCTTGAGTGTATATATGACAATATATCGCCCAATGCCGTAAATAAAACCCATTAGATATTAAAATAGAATTAAGTTTTCAGTCCAATTTTTAACTTGCTAAACCCATTTATTTCATTCTTTGTTTCCTTCCTTTAATCAGTTGCTAGTCCATTATGTCCTACCCTGTGATTACTCTTAGTTTCCTTAATAGCCTCTTCAGCTTTTTAAAACCCAAAATAAATTATATGTATTACTTCTCAGTTACCTGTTATTTTGCTGACACCCTGGAGGAAAGACAATTTTCCTTTTGGAAGCACTGCAATTTGTCCTTATAATATCACACTCATTACAACTCTATAGTTATTTTTCAGCTAATTTACTAAATACTGAAATAAGGCCCATTGGTTTATAACTCCTGAGCTCAATCCTAGCACGTATTTTAAAGATAGAGAAAACATAGTTTTCCCTCTGGTTGTCCAGATTTTAACAATAAGGTAGTTCAGGAAACTCATTCTTTAGTTTCTGGAGAAACCTTGAGAAAGAGTTGTCTCAATTTCAGGGAATATATATTAATAATGCCGCGAGTTGTCTTTTGCAGTTTTAAGCTACTGTATCACTTGGTGTGCCAACAGCACAGAGCATAGGCTGTAGGGCTATATTCCTAGGAAGAAATGTGATTATTACAAAATGATACAGAATAGATTATCTGCATCTTTAATCAATAGTTTAAATGTTAAACAATGCATATTGAGCATTGAAACATGGTGTTTACTGCTTTATCCCTTGTGGACTATAGTCATATTTTATATACATGAAAGCAATTTCATTTGTTTGTATCAAAAGATACACTAGTGTAATATACAAAATAATAATAATGTGCACAATGAGCCAAACAGGATTTAAATGTTTTTAACAACTCTGTATTAAATAACACATCCTTTTATTATTTTAGCAGACTATCTGCATTCAGTATTAAAAAAGAAAATCAGGAGTGAGCTCAAGCGGAAGTGAGATGCAGTTTGATTAAACCCCATGTTACTCCAGTCTTCCTCTGGAGTAAATCTGTTCATTTCAGTGGGGTTAAATAAATCAAATATGTGATATATCAAGTATACCTCTCTCCCATCCTCTAAGCACAGGATTTAAACTCATCCTGACCTAAGAGTGCATGTTTACAGGGAGAACTGACTGTACGTGCTTGCCTCTGCGCAGAAACCTGACCTGCTTCGCTGCCTTTGTGGTTATTTTATATAAGTGTTACCCTTTATAAGATTTGGGTACATCTGGGACAAGGAAACCAAATACCAGGGAGATCCACCTTTCAATCCTTGTCCTCATGGAAGTCCACTGTGGTTCTGAGCCTCAGATCTTCTGCAGCAAAGAGGCAAAATGGAAAAAAAAACCTCATGGATGGCTGTAGTGGAATAAGACTACATTTGATACTTTTTTTTATCTTCTTCTTGTAGATTTTGTTATTAAAGTATACGTAGAGAATGAAAATGTCCCGTGGTTCATATAAAAGCCAAAAAAGAATACACTGCTGAACTCTGCTCCTTCCCTTTTCTCCACACAGCAGTGTTACTCATCCCTCTCTGCACCCATGCTTGCCAGCCAGCCTTGCGCAACTGCTGCAGGGTGGTCACTGCTTCCCCTCTTCTCATCACTGGAGCCAGATACCGAAAACCAAAGCATAAAAATAGCCACTATCTTTGTAGAATTTTAATAATAGAGTTCTGTAATGACTAAGTGATCAGTTTTGACGTGCAGTGCAAATCTGAAGTTAAAAATATCATTTTTCTGCAAAGTTAATTATGAATCATTAGAAAGACTGAAATAAAATCTCCTACCACTTTTCCTTTTAGATTTTCTGAGCAAATATGGAAAATATAAATCACTTTCGAGAACTGCTACAATGTAGCAGACACTTGGTAACTTTTGGGCTTTTTTAAACTAGTCTAATGTCTCTAAATCACAGGATTTTATTGTTGCATCTGGAAGTGCTATAAGCTAACAGGTGTAAATTACCTTAGTGACTACAAATATCTTCTGCTGAAGTGTACTGAAACTAACAGGTACATGAATAGACACACATTTCATGAGTGTGACGAAAATTTGATATGTACACTGAAAAAGCACTAATCAATTACAACAAACCAAAGTAGAAACAGAAAAGTAAAGTATCTCTCCCCAGAAAGTAGCCCTTGGTAAATTTAAATTCAACTGCTTTCTACACTACAGCCTCTCCCTGGGCTGTAGGAGGAAATTAGCCATATTGCTGAAGCTACAGAAAATTCCTTTTTTTTTTTCCACATCTTCTGAAATCCAAAAAGAGGTATTGCTCTCTTCTTGTCTCTTTCAAGTCACTCAAGAATGAACGGTGTTTCAACAGCACCAGAGGTTGGTTTGTTGATGGATTTTTTTCAAGAAAAGCACAAGAAGGCAGAAATAGCAAAGTATACTTCTCTCTATTTTCTTAGCACCATATCTCAACTCAGATCTCTGAGGAGTCTTTTTCTGCCCTCAACTGTACCCCCTAATGCTTGAACACTTAAGTTATATTTCACTGTGGATGGAGAAGAGGGAATTGAGAGAAAGACCAAGGGGAAGAAAGAAGGGGTAAGAAAAGTCAAAGGTATTTAAACTTCCAGGAACATACTAAAGGCAAAAACAGTAAATTGATACATGTCTCTATATACACAGCGTGACATCAATAACCTGTGACATTCTCAGCCACAAATATCAGAGAGGCTGAGACTGAAGGAATTTAAAGGATTAGAGACAGGTAAATAATTTATGAGCATATCCACAAGTACAGGAGAAAGAATATAGTAATAGCGATACATGGTCCACCAAACACCAGCTGAGTCTGATCCTTTCCCACAGCACTGCTCCCTGACAGTGCTGGGCACTGCTTGCCTCTTTCTGGATGTTTCTGTGAGAAGGCAATAGCGTTATGGATGGGACCGTGTTGCCAGCACACACAGTCAGAAGCCCAGAGAAACAAATCCACTGTATAAAGGTGGTATTTATGGCAAAAGACACCACTACTTGCCTATATTTATGGCAAAAGACACCACTACTTGCCTATACTTACAAAACAAAAAAGCAGTATTTGCTTGGGAATGTCTGCAATCACCTTCACAATCTATAGATTAAAGCAGGCAGGAGGGGCTGAGCAAGACTGAAATGCATTTTAACTCCGCTCTTCCAAAACCCCCCTGTACTTCAGCAACAGTACATCAAACCTCAGGGGCTTCCACCTAAAATCCCCTGATGTCACGACTTTTAGAGTGGGGAAGATGTCACTTAGCCAACTGTCACAGCTCATGGAGGTGCTGCTCCACTGAGAGCTTACAAAAGTTTGTCTTGGGGTGAGGCAGCTCCCCGATATGTGGGCAATGTGTGGTGCAGTGTGGCTTTCTCACTTTGCATGGCAGAGCACTCTCTGATGCTCCCACAGTCATCCCTGCCCCGCTGGGTAAGGCTCGTGTGGGGATTGGCAGAGGCAGAAAGCCTCTTTCCTTCTTCTCTTTCCAGCATTACAAATGCACATCAAGACTTAAAGCATGCTGTTCCAAAAATATAACCTGTACCCCTCTCAACTGAAGCAATTAACATTACTTGTTGACTGATTTCCCCTACCATGTATCTAAAGCAATGTTACTCTATTAAATATGCTTCCGTAAGTACTTGTCTCACTCCCAGGATAAAATATCATTGCAATAACCTCAGCAATAAACACGATACCTGCAAAAAAACACATTATGTGGAAAGCAGCACAGGATGAAGAGGACACTGCACGCTCCTCGGCGTGTACAACCTCTACTAAAACCACAGAATGGTCAGGGAAGGGAATGCCTGACCCAGCCAGACATCCATGGGAAAGACTCAAGTTGAACATGATTAAACCCTCTGACAGACCCCGGGAGCCAAGGGCCCGCTGTCATTCTTCATTCCCAGTGGCTGAAGGGACAGTTGATTTGATGAGCTTGGAAGAAAGCTTCGGCTCCTGAGATCTAAGTAAAATTGCCGCTCACATCTGCTTCCCCTTTCCCTCACCCCGCTGCCCTTGGCCAGCTGGGCTGCCTCCCCTGGCAGCCACGGTTCCCTTCCAAACAGCCCAAACCCTTCAGCAACCTGCAAAGTCCCTTCGGGGAAGTACTGGGGATACCAGACTTAGACATGTATGATTTTATTTAGTGCTCGGCTCTATTAATTTATACTTGTCACATTGGGCTCTGTTATGCCATGAGATATTGTTCCTCTGTTTCATTCAATTCTTTTGATTTTAGCAGGACTGTTGCAACATAATGCAAAGCCAGGATCAAATCGTGTTTCATTTACATTGAAATAAAAATATTAGTCATTTTTTTTAAGGATGCCGTAATTTTGACTACAAGAAATAAATTTATTTTTTCTAGTGCAGGCCTGCAGATTGCACCAGCAAAGCATCCCAGCATGAATGCAATGTAGATGCAACTTCTGTGACATGCAACAACTGTGTTACAGTAAGCAGGGAATTAACATGTGCTGACAATACACTTAAAAAGCTGATTTTCTTTACAGACATAGATAAACCATTCTGGATTTCCTTAATTTCTCAGTCAGCTTCAAGTACAACACAAGTAAAGGATAAGTAAGACTGTCCTTTCCTTTCCCACTGTCAGTTCACATTAACTAATTTATAAGAAATAGTTTACCTTTATTTAAATGGAAATTACCCACCTCAAAAACCAGCTTCAGTGTGAGCTAAAAGCTGCTGTACCCCCAGCAAAATTAAGATAACTTTATACACACTGCTGCTGCTTTTTTTGTGTTTTTTCTTGGTATGGTGGTCAAGTGTACTTTTATTTAAAAAAAGAAAAGCCAAACCTTAGCTGCCATGCTAACCACTGGGAATACAAGAGTGGCCTGAAACAGTTTTTTACTGCAATTTCATTTTATCATGTTGTAACACCTACTTGTTCTCCGGAGTAAATTACCTGCGGAGATTGTATTAAAGAATTTCTGGGCACTGTATTGAAGAATAATAATGGCAATTTCATAGTGATTTCACAGCATTAAGCATGCACCACACAAGAAAAGTATCACAGCAAAATCCAATTTGTTACTTTTCCAACACTGAATTTTACTTTTCTTTGGTTTGCAATTAATTATTACAAAAGTTTAATCAAAGTCTCAGTTTCTTCTTCCTCTTTATATGTAGCACAGTCAGAATAAGATGTAACCAATAATTAAGTAAAATGGACTTGGCTCAGTACACAGGAAATTGAGGATAATTCAAAAACATTATCCATTAGCAAATTGTATATTCATACAGTAGTTTGGTTATTTTTAGAAGAGATAATATTTAAAGATGTGATTAGAAAATAAAAGTATTTTTCAGGTCTATTAGAATGATAAATTATTTTACCTGCATGTAGAGAGGGCTGCACTAGGATTTTAAGGGAAGCTGTTGTGCAAGTAAGTGGAGATTGACCTGAAAGAGAGAAATGTAAATGGGAAAGCATCACAAAATCACAGTATGAAAGAATGATGCAGAATCTTTTCAAAAGAAGAAAAACATCACGGATATAGTGACAATGGAAAGAGAAATACCTAAAGTAATAGGGAAATTAAAGACAGATTTGGGCCTATCAGACCCTAGAAGAGTGAATAGTAGGACTGAAAAAAATATTTCAAACAAATTATGTAGAAAATGTTAAGGCAATGTTTGGCTGGTTGCAGTTCTAACCTTTCTTTGCAAAGAAAGAACGTGGTTCAGCAGCCAGATAACAATGCTCACAAGTGCTGTTCAATCAATTCAAACCCTGTTCCGTACGTAGAAAAGTTAAAAATTGAAACGTGTAAGACTTCTGTCAGAAGGGATGAGATTTGGACAACACAGTCACTGAGTTAGGTGTTTTGTCAGGAAAGGATGCCGATAGCTGTCTGAACTGCTGCCACTTTCTGAAATGAAGGAACCCAATATTCAGAAGGTAAATGTGGGACCTGAAAAGCTTTCCTGAAGATGGACACTGGCACATGTCCTATGAATTCAGCAAGTCTAACACCTTGACAATGTTTTCTCCAGAAGGAAAGCAAAAAGGTAGAGGTGGAAGAGTTGTAATTTCTTCTGCTTTTCATTCTTTATTTTATTCTGTAGGCCAGTGGTTGGACCAGGCACGAAGGAAATAGAGGGCTTAGATTCCAAGACGTCCCCAACAACAGGAGGTTTAAACATTTACTCCCCCAAATATCCCAAAGTCTCCACAGCCACTGAATCCCATCTACAGGCCCCAAACCACAAAGTGTTTCTGACCTGAGTTTGATGGTGCTTTCTGAGATGCTTCTGTGGGAGGACAACCTCCACCCAGTGCAGCCTGCAAACCAGTGAGCACAGCTCCCTTGGAAAAATGAACCATGCCCACCCTCGGCTTGGCAGACTGTTCAATCACTGCACTTCCAGACAAAGTTGTGCACAATCACCTACATTTTCTGCAGTGGCAGTGATTGGAAAGAATGCTGCTGTAACCACAGGGAAGTTGGTCCTGATGGTGCTCAGGGAATGACTTCCAATGACACTGGACAATGGAAGAATGCCTTGTTTCTGGGTCAGGTCTATGCAGGCTTATGTGACAAGTTGTGTACACCAGAGTACTCTTGGCATGCACAAAAGTGTAATTCCAAGTCCCCACAGAACTTGAAAATCACAGGGAAGGTACCCAGTTTCAGTATACAAATGGTAACTGATGCATTTTGGGGCTAGCAACTTTTGACTTGAACACTTGAATTCCACCTTAGCTCCGCTTTAGGTATCAGGTCTTTATATTGACTGGAAATATATTGGATTGTGTTTCATAGAATATTCACTCAATCATTGAGGAATAGCGTTCTGTGGATAAAAGATAGAAATATTTAATTAACATTTCCATAAAAAGAAAAAGTGTTTTGTGTGCTCTCTGTTTTGCCGTAACGGCTGGCGGATGAGAAGGCTACTCATACATTTAGAGCTGCTAACTTTGATGTATATTCGCACACTATGTATGAAACCAGACTGATCATTATGGAGTTCTGCTATTTCAGTCCAATTCATCCCCATTTCCTCTTTGATTTCTCCTCTTTCTTCAGTATATTAATTTTTAGCTGAATGAGTCTGAGTTGTCATTTGGCGTTTCAATGTTACATCTTTGATTCACGTGATAAAACAGCAAGTACAGCAGACAACATCAAGAACTGTCTGCAGAAATGCTGATTTACTATTCCATTGCTTTGTTCTGAAAAAGATACTGAAATAATGAATCTATGGCACACACAGAAATCCTGGACTAGATTTTCAAAATATTAGAGCTTGGTTTACAATATAGTTAATGAACTTTCATCTTCAAGGACACATAGGATGTTTAAATAGTTCATATCCAAGCCACTGCTGTCCAAAGTCTAAAAAATGATATCATATTGTGGCTGTACTTCACCCCCTCTCTTTCCCTGGATAAATAATTTGCAAGGAACTGAGGACTGCTAACTAAATTCCTATATAAACATCTGCAATTAAAACTATGAACTAAATTTTGGGCATTCTGTGAAGTTATAAAAATAATAAATTAATCAATGTGCATCTTATATGTTATAGTTATCTCTTTTAACATAAAAAATAGAATTATATTATTCACCCTCAGTGCATAAGAGTTACAAGGCTGTATTTAAGCCTCTACACACCAAAGCTTCAACAACAGTAAGACAACAGTGAATTGCGCTGTTGCATAAAGTCAGACCTCATGGTCACTTTACTATATTACCACTTCATTCTAAGGGTAAAATTAGTTACTATGGCATTAGATACACACCAAATACATGCAAGATTAAGTGGACAGAATAGATTTCATTAACAAATTCCAATGCAGTTTAAAATTACATAAATATGTAAGTTCATAAGCACAGCATTTTAACCCATACTGCAATGTCAAGGACAGAAACAGAGGACCAAGAGCCTAAAATTTTGGTTTTGCTGCTTATTGTAGTTTTGATGCTGACATTCTTCAGATTTTTATGACACTGACTATTCTTTTATTTCATGTGGAAAACACAGGTAGGATTTAATCGTCATGATTATCCTGAAAAATGAATACTCACTTAAAGAAGAAAGCTATTATTATAGCTCGCTTGGTCAGCTGAGTTCACCGTGTGGGAGGATACCAAGTCAAGGCAATAGCAAACACTGCAAGAAGGGAGGGAGAGTCCACAGTGTATTGTGCAAGGCTGAGTGCATCTGTCCTACACAAAAAAAATAAAATGGGAGAATAAAATGTAACACTGCCTTACCTCAAAAGGTGGTCAACAGAACAATACCGAGAGTTTTATTCCAGAAATATCCAATATCCTCTTTGCCGTGGAATTGCAAGCAACCATTTTTACATTCCCGGATTAAAAATAACTACTGAAATGTCAGAGCTTGTAGTAGGACATAAAATCCAAATTTCACTCTGATGGTTTGAGGGTTATTTGCAGAGAAAGGTTAATTGTTGATGGGTAAAAGAACCCATACTGGTACCGACAGCGATACCAGTATATGTATATCTAATCTCTTGCAATTGGAGTCCATAAAAAATGAGATAGATTCTTTATTAGCTAAGAAAGACTAGTCTTTTTTTAAGTATTCTTATTTTGCTATAAAAAAAAAACCCTACAGAAATGTTTGCTAACAATAATTTGCACATACGGGTTCATGTATTTACACAGCATAATGACTGGTCACTGGAGCACAAGATGATTTCTTTTTTTTTTTTAGTTCATGCTCTACAGTAACGAGTTTTCACTTTAATAAAACAGTGTGTGTCCCTGAGCTATGATTAGTATGCGAATTTACCAAGGTAAACTTTCTTATTTGACAAGAATCACTTAATAGCTCTCTTCATTTTACTATGCATTACCTTCT
The DNA here is from genome assembly GCF_965638725.1 of Aptenodytes patagonicus. NCBI lineage: Eukaryota > Metazoa > Chordata > Aves > Sphenisciformes > Spheniscidae > Aptenodytes > Aptenodytes patagonicus. The sequence goes on from NC_134954.1 coordinate 20,632,179, forward strand.
CTTTTTATATCAGTGCTGTCTCCTCCACTGCATGACATAAGCAGTGGGAAAAAACAAGCAAAAAGGATCCTCATAAAAAAAAAGATTACCAAGGGATACCAAACACACTTTGAAAGCCATTATCTCCTAAATGTGGATACTCACTCGAGTGAGTTTGGGACTCAAGAATTTACGTAGCCAAAATCTGGCTCTATACATGCATTAAAATCCAAGTTATAACCACTTGGAAAGGCTATAAAGTTTGCTTTTTTGAAGTTTCAAAGTCATCAATATTCAGTCAGTGCAGTAGTGAGATGCTCATGTATGCGTGGAGGTACCCCCAGGCAGGAATGCATCGCGGTGCTTGTGAGATGCCATACTGCAAATGGCAATAGCCCTCAATGGGGACCTGACAGCAGCGGGATGGTGTGCTATTTTTCCAGAACTAAAAAAAAGATTTCTTAGCATAAATGGCTGTGGATGACTTTAGAGTAACTCTGTAACAGTAGAAGATGAGTAGTGTAGAAATTATTTCTGTGACAGTATCTCAAGTCTTATAAACAAAGAAAGGCAGAAGGCTAGAGATCTGAACATGGAGTAAGTGGATGGTTTTGCTTTTGAGGCTATCAGTCCATCTTTGCCAAACAGATATGGTATAATAAGGATAGATTCAGACTGAAAAACCCCCTAGGAGACAGACTGCTTAGAGATGTACAAAACCAATACAAAGTTTGGTACACAGAATGGTTTTAACAAGGAATGAGTGAATAAGCCCATTACACACAAAATCACGATAGAAATAAAATTAAGCAAAGGCTATAGAGCATTTCAGTTGCACATATTCCAGTGCTAGGAGCTTAGATAGAATGATCCATTTTGTTTCCCCTCAATGAGTATTTTTGACCTAGATGGTTTTAGTAAATGCTGGTGGAAAGTCTTCATGGGAATAGTGAAGGTCATTGATTCAAATTTATAAATTTATAATTTAGGAAGGATCAGTGAGCCAAAAAGAAGGAAATAACATCTTGTAACTCACAGTTCTTAAGAAAATGCCCCTAAGTACTTATGGAGCAATGTGCTAACATACAAGGAAGAGTACTTCTTAGCTGCTGTTCTTTAGGACACCAAATCACATGAAAGAACAGGAAAACCATAATCACCGGTTTATAAACTAATAGAAAGCTTTTGTTCTTAAACAGTACCAGAAAACCAGACTTTATTAAATTAAGTAAAATTTGCTTACAGAGTCAAAACATTGCAGGAACACAAAAGAGACAAAAATTTGTAGCCCAGAAAGAGGAGGTCATTCATCTCAGCCTGTTGATATGCAAAGAGTTGACCAAAGGGCTGAACAAGTAGGTTCCAGGACTGGAAATCTGGATACCCAACTTCCTGCAATATCAAAAATCATATGTGGATTACAAATCACAAAGTATAAGATCTGGTTCAGGATTTTTCTTGTAGCTTAACATTTAAAATGCTTTTGCCCATTATGAATGAAGCCTCAACCAGTAAGCTATACTTGTACTTTTAGACTTACGCTTTTAGACTGAAGTTGCAAGTGTCTCCAGTAATAAAGAAAATACGCCACATTAGAAAAATACAACCAAACCTGAAAAAAGTGATGTGGAAAGAAGCTTGGGAAGCAAAATCAGTTATATAGTGTACATGACTGTGAGAAGAAACTGGTAACCCAGGTAACGAGTTTGAAACAGAAGCTGGAAACTGTGGAAAACTGATAGGGAAGGGTCATAGGGTTAAGCCTCTGACCATATGCTTTAAAAAATCATTATAGTTAAAACTACAATATCCTTCCCAAAGTTCAGAAAACTCTGTAATGCATGGGAGAGACATAGGGAATTCCAACAATGGGATTTCTCCATTACGAGACAAAAATGGTAGAAAAATTAATACCGATAAATTCACTCTATAGTAGCTTACCTGTTATTTTGCTAAAAGCCAAGTGATTTACCCTGTTCATGAGATGATGAGTCACTTTCTTTTCAAAAATGAATTGAAGATGCCAAGCAGCAGCTATTAAATATAGGCTTTAAATATAAAATGTGGAGGGCCAAAATATATTCCTTCTGTTGGTTTCAAACAAGTCTTATTTATTATCATTGACTTTTAACACCGATTCTAAAACTAGCAAATTTCTGGATTAGTAAAAGAAATGCAATGTTTTGTCAACATATACAGAAGATAAACAGAATGACAAAGTAATTATGTAATTATCAGTCTGACAATGATTCCAGGCCAAGTAAGGGAATGACTGATGCAGAGCTTATAAAACACAGAAACTAAAAAAGTGTAATTAATGCCAATCAAACTCAAGTTTATAAAGACTAGATCATTGCCCAACTAATGAGGTGCCTCTTTGTAAGATTATAGGTTGATTAACGAAAGGTGAAAACAGAAGAAGCATTTATTTTGGGTCCTGGATGCTTCACTTAAAAAAGTAAAGTTAGAAAAGAACATGGTAAACAATGGAACAAGCTTGAATGTCTTCCAAGACTAGTAACTGTGAACAGTCAGTCAGGATGTGATTGCTCAGGGTGCACGTCTGAGAGGCTCTTTGTGGGTCATCACCACACACAAGGCAGTTTGAACCAACACACTGTACAATGCAACAGGAGCAGGAAGGGAACACATGCAGCACAGTTCCTGTGACTAAGCTGGTGAGTGGTAATCTATTAAGCCACTATAAATTGATCACTTACAATGTTTGCCTATACGCATTTGCTCTCTATTCCCCATCTCCCCTTCCCTAAGATTCCTATAGTTTATCTCCTACACCTGTCCCAGTCTGAGTGATGCAGCTACATGTTTATCAATCATGTTCACCTGATAAAGTCTTCAAATTTGTTCATTTTTAAATTGTTCATCCTTCAATGTATGACAGTGCACTTCATCCTCTTAAGTTTTAAACAGTGTCTACTATTTATTTGTCAAATGTCATTCAAGAACAACTCTGTGATATTGCTGCCCTCCTCTTTTTACAATATATCCCATTTTTTCAACCAATTCCATTAGCATCCCCCCATTTTTCTCCAGAGGACTACAGAAAACATCAAATAAGACCAGGTCTTAGACTGATTCTTCAGAAATTCTATATTTGAGTCTCAGAGTTCCTCGGAGTGCAAATCAAAACAAACTTAAAAGCCTACCAGAAACTACATGGTGAACAAAATTGAAAATGTATCATTCAGGCCAGCAGAAAGAGATAAGATTCAGTTTTTGGACACTGGTATAGAAAAATATACTTAAAACTAGAGATATTTTTAAAACATTGACTAGAATTAATCATGATGCTTTAGTGATTATTTAAAGCTGAAAATATCCTAATCCAGACAATATTTTCTAAATGGTATGAGTTAATTTAAATCAGGAAATTAAGCCATGGCTGCTGGATTACATGGTAACAATAGTTTTTTCATGTTTTATGATCTATTTAGAGTCCCAACTTGATTAAAGACAGAGGCAGAATTCCCAATGGACTGAGAATATATGTACTCCCCCTACATATACAGACTTTAAACATGGACGTCCACATACAAGCTCCTTAGCATTCCTACCTTTTTTTTGCCTCTGTCTCTTCTATAGAGTTATCTACAGCTCAGAGTGGATTTTTAGTTTTATATTTGCCCTCTAATATTCCTTTTGATGCTGCATTGATCTAATGATGCTAATCACATATTGCTCCACATTTATGGCCTTTTGGACTGTCCTAAGTAGACACACTACCAATCCTTTTTTTTTTTTTTCCCCCATAAAAGTTCATTTGATAAATCTGGGTAGAACCTGGCAAATCATTTATAGGACAATTTTCAGAAAGGTTATGACTTCATTTCAGTTAGAGTTGTACATAAGCACCACTTTTGATAATTAGACCTTAGGATTTCTGCAGAACACATAACTGTCTGGTAAAATCAGTAACATCCGTAAATCAGAACCTGAAGAAGTGTGAAATTGTATGTAATGTCTCACATCCATCACCATTTTACTATGCTTGCTGTTTCACGATGCAGAGTAATATTTTTTGAGAAGTAATGGTTTGTTCTGGACAAGAAATTTCATTAGCATACTTAGCTATTGGATGCTATTGATGTATCAGAGTCAGCATGTTTTTCCAAAGAAGGGGCCATGCTGTGGCATGAAATATGAAACAGAGACATACTACAGAAAAACGGTTCAAATACTGAGAAGTTTGGATAAAGTAAGCTTTTGGCAGGTCTATACCACATTTGCTTTTAAGATGCCAAAAACTTACTCTAGACAGAGCCAGGTATTAAAGATAACTCACAGGCAGCAAAGAGCAAATTGCCAGAAACAAATGAGAGATGTATTTTATAAAGAAGTTCTTGTGATACTTCGCACTTATTTTTTTGCTGAACTTTAAAATAGGATAAAAGAGGTCATGGATACAGGTAGGCAAGCCAGCGCAGTGAGGACTGCAGTAGAAGTCAGAAACCTTCTCACTTTCTCTTTATTATGAAATAAAAATGGAGCTATGAATCATCACAGTATAGACAAATCATCCGAGGCATCTTAAAACAGCCGCTTGACTGACTGCTGTAATATCACCTGTCATTCAATAAAAAGAACTGCAGTGCATGCTTACAAGTTGATAGAAATGTGCCCAAAGCCAAATGGAAACCCTTGGCTTCATTAAAATAACATGATTTTAGAAGTTCCTCAATTGAAGCATCTGAAGTCCCGTTAGAGCAGATGCAGTGACCTTTGTGAAAGCCAGGTGGGTACTGGCACGACAGACAAGATCAGGCCAAATGGACAGAGGTTATAGCAAAAATGACTGCAAATGCAGCAGGGATGGAGCTGCAAATCAGACACAGCATCTGCAAGGGTCTTGGGTCACCCAAGAAACACTTCATTCAGAACTGCTGCTAAGTTTAAAATGTTTAGGTTGGAAACAAAATGGAAAAGCAGAGATTTATTGACAATGCATGCTTCCCAGACTTCCCAGCTCATAAAACCAACACAGATAAAGCATGCCAGCCACCACATCACAACCAATCTGGAGGCCCACTCTGAATTACAGAGTGTACCACTGCCCCAGCAGAAACAACATCACGTATAAAGCTCTTCCCACAAATGAATTCCACCTTCTGAAAAAACACAAATCATAAGAAAAGTCATGATATTCCCATGTAAGTGTATTAACTTTTTTCCTACGGCCAATGTCTTCATCTCTGCAAGGACTTCTATCTGTGAAAACAAACACAGCTTCTACCAGAGGAGAATACTCTGTGGGAAGTTTAGATCACACCAGTACCCTTCTCCCTCATTTTAGAAATTCCACTATGAAGGCTAAAAAATCCACAAAGGTTACTTTTGTTATTTAATTTGTTGGGGTTTTTTTCTGTAAAGATGCTGATTCACACCTCTCAAAGAAATTACACTTAAAATAAATATCAAGGTATAGTGATCTTGCTATCAACATTAAGTCTATATGTACCAGTTTCTGGGGTTCTGTGATGGCAGAAGATTGAAATTCCATTACAACATTAAGAAATGAATTTTCTTCAGTTCACTTAACTAGGTACTCTTTGTCAGAACCAGCAGGTGATGCCAGCAACTGTAAGGCCCAATGCATACTGAAGTCAAATGAGATTTTGAATGTATGTAGATTTAGGATGAAACACTTAAATGATTTTCAGGGTTGCAAGGAATGCTTAGCCAAGAAGTCTCCAGCTGTCTCCTAGTTCATAACTTAGTCAAATATAAAAGATAAAAATACAATATAACATGAATTCTTTTCATATTCAGAAAGACTTCTGGCATGTGGCTGAAGATACTACACATAGCTCTTCTGTTGATTTCACAACTGTTCAGACAATTCAGCTATAAGTATTTTTGTGTAAAGGTCTTTTTGAGGAAGAACTTTCCTTTGAGTCTAACAAAAGTTGTTAAATAATTTTAGTATCTTATTTTCCTATTTTTTCCTATTTGTCATCATAGGTTTACCCTGTAAGTCCCAACCTTTTTCTACAATGCATGCCAGAGCCTTTAAGATTGTATACAAATACAAGGCTCTAATAAGGAAGACAAAATTATAGACCATAAGTTGTAAAAACTGCAATAATATCCTACAGTAATAGGCATAAGAACATTTAGGAATTGAGCAAAGATTTTTGGATTATTTTTTTAAAAAACAAAATTCTTGAACAAACCTTTTTTTATTCAAAAGACAAAAACTAAACAAAAGAACAGTGAAGGAACCCATGAATCCCTATTTTCAAGTGTTTACTTACATTAAAGTATTAAATGTGTTAAGAAAAACACCCTTTGCCAGCAGTTTCAGAAATGAGGTCACTAATATTTAAAAAAAATGAATTTTGCTACAGGGTTACACCCAACATGGCCTAAACCTAAAATCTGTTAAGAGTTTGCCATCTGTTTCCTATTGGATCACACACTGAGTCTAACTTCCACAGTCTTAGGGGTTTCTTTTGGCAGATGATGCACAAAAGTGTGAAAAAAAGGGCCTTTCTGAATTAAGATTGTCAACAATTACTTTGATTTATGCTCTTTTTCAGGGATAAGTCATATTTATAATGTATGTGCTGTGATATTTGCCATGAACTATTTATTAATATTTTGCTGACTAAGAAAGCTTTTGCCAGAGCTATCATCGAAACGCCAGCTGAAGACAACATTTCAAAATAGCTATGAAAACTGAACACCATAAATTATTTGTAGAAAAAGGAACTTTACATCCTTCTAATCTCTAAATAAGCTTCTGACAGCAGAGCTGTCTATGAGTCCTTCTTTGGAGATGGCCAAATGCATTGCTGGGACCAGAGCACACTTTTCACCAAGCCACAGAAGTTATCAGGAGGGCATCAGGTTGTGTTTGCAGTGATGCTGACCTACCTCCAGCTGCCTGAGCGTCCCTTCATTCCCAAATATCAGACAGCGGAGCTGAGAGCTCGAGTTCTTGCATGCATGAGGCTCCCTGTGCCATCTCCATGGGGGCCTGGGCTGATCTCAGGTCTCTGAGGATGGTATGACTTGCACCAGCTCTCTAGGAAATAGTAACTACAGCTTCTTTTCTATTTTATTTTCTCCCCAGAATAATCAAACTGAAGTATCCATGACTTGTAATTTATTTTTTTTTTAAACTTGGCATTTTCTTTTGGAAAGATACTTCCTTTGCAGTTCCTTTCAGGTTAGAATAATATCTTTTATCAGCTCTGCTGCCCATAATTTTCCTCCTTTTCTGAACTCATGTGCTAGTGGGTAGTCCCCCACTATCACAGGGACTACCCAGTTTCAAAAGCGGACCCTCTCCCTCTGTGGGGATTTCATCCAGGCTGAGCAGGTAGGTACCTCCAAGCCAGCCTCCACTTTCCCTTCAACAGTTCAGAGGCATCCCCATAGCCTTCCTCAATGAAATGGGACGGCACCTTTCAGTGGCACCCACACGTGCCTGATCAGTCTCAGAGCCCAATAAAAACTGCTCCACTTGACCTTGCTAAATCACCTTCCCCATCCTGTTAAAAAAATCCCTTTATAATTTACATTTTAATTGTGGTTCCCTGACATTTTCAGCCAAAACCAGCCCTTAGTACTACCCATAGAAAATGGATTCTTGTTTATGTGGTGTCTGTTGGCTTTATTCTTTCTTTTGTTCTTCATCTGCTTGTTTTTTCTCACATAGCTGCTGTAGCTGTTTGAGTCTGTGTTAGTGCTGGGCAGAACCGCAGTTTCTGAAAGTTACAGTTATCCGGGAGTACAGCCAGTTTTTCCCCTTTCCTATTTCTTTATTCCTTGTGACTATTTACCTTTGCAATAGAAAGAATTCTCAACGTGAAGGGCACGGTTGTTGATATGTTTCTAGCTTTGTAATTACACTGGAAACATGAACAAACTTTGTTTTTCAGGATGACTGCACTGCCCTGAATACTTAGTGCCTTCAACAGAGGCCAGTTTTAATAGCTGAGACCTCGCAGAGCCACTTCTTTTCTGCAAAGAAAGAATTTATAACATCTTGCCTGTAATCAGACTGAGTACATGGCTGAGAAATGCAGTTTTTATGTGTCAGCTCTGCTTGTGTCAGTCAAAACCTATTAAGCTCACCTGTCACTTAGCATGTGATCCAATTCAGCTCTCGTAATTCCCGTGCAGCCAGTTTCATGACTGGCACAAGCTTTCAGTGGCGGATAATGATATTCTAAGACATTTAATTTCAACCCTTATAAAATTGCTTAACTGAATGTATCGCTCTCAATTCTCAAGATATCTAAATGAGCATTCATTTGAAACTCAGAAGAATTAAATTCACCCAACCCAAGGCAATTCATATACAGCCTTCCACAACACCTCAGCACGCAGCGGGCCCGTGAGAGGTGGGCACTGGCTAGCGCAGCGGTCTCCTGCACAGCCCGAGTGCCACTGAAAGGCCTCGGTTCCTGCTCCACAGAGGTGAGCACTGGAAGAACACCACACAAGTGGCATAGGACATTTGCTAACGGGGGCTCAGCTGCATGGAGGCTCTCACGGAGAGATGAGCACTCCCAAGGCAGAGGCAGATACGGATGCGCGCTGGGTGGGAAGGGCAGGAGAGCATGAATCCTTCTCAGAAAGCACCATGTATATATTTACACATCTTGTTACAGGTTCTTCATTTTTCAGTCTCAGCATGGGCTGCTGCATGATTGATGAGGCTCAGGAGATTGTTACAACCAATCAGGCAGCAAGCTATGTCTTCATTTATACTTTAATAGCTTAAATGCAAAAGGTCCTTATGCACACTGGGGTTTCTTAAACCCACCACCACCTCAGCAACAACCAACCAAAACAATTTAATCAACAGCACAACAAATGGGAAAAATTTTAGACAGCAGGATATATAAATATACACACACATCACTCACATCGTAAGACTTGCATGGAACAGGATGTCCTACAATGTAGCATTTACCAGCCAGTACCTAAGTTTGGGAGCATAACTAAATGATTTCTTTAATTACAAATGCTCTAGAATGATTTGATATATAAAATCCATACACACCTACCCATATACACTGTCAAAGATTTCTTCTCATTTTAGAGAGGCACTCATCAGTATTTAGAAATAGATTCTTTCCACCTTTATTTTTGGCCTTAAAATTGATCAAGGGAGGACATAAAAATCTGAATTTTATTTTGAAGTAAAAAGGTCTTAGAAGCTAGTATACAAAAGCTATAAAAATCCCTAATTAAAACCCCAGAGATCTCTAAAAAGCACTTATCTTCTCAGAAGGTAGATCTCTGTTCCCAGTATATCTCTGCTCATAAACTGTAAATAGGTGAACACACTTTTGGCTGTATAAATTATTGTCTAATATTCCATGCAACATGTACAGGTATATCTCATTACAAAGGTATTTTTTTCCAAATGTAAGAAACATTTCCTGGCTTTTCAAAGAGAAATTTTAAATGTTATCTTACTTACAAGCATAAATATTTCCTGGATGCAAGATGTTTAGTGGTGGCAAAATATATCAATATTTTTTGCACCTGTTTACTACACTTTCTTCGAAACTAAATTAGTTGCAAATTCAATAAATAAACTTACAAGAAAGAAAGGCAAATTAAAAAAAATGCAACTGCTTTAAACAAAGGAAAAAATCACAGCCTCTTATTTTCTGTGGAGATGCTAATCTCCCTCTACATCACAAGGATTTTTGAACTACATTTCTATGGATGCTAGTGGGAAGTCAGTTTATTTCTCCTGTGTATTAAAGAGAATAATTTATCTTCTAGAAAAAAAAAAAAAGAGTGCATATGCAAATATCTTTTTCAAATAAAAACATTCTATTAAAATTCACATTTGTGAATAAGGTAATGTTGTGTATCATGCAGTCGACATCATTTGTATAAGCAAAATGTAGAGTAACATGTTCCAAATGATCATTACATTAATTCCATTTTCCCTTTACTAGGATGGTAGCAGACTGAAATTAGGTATTTTTCTCAAATATGTGTATTTTGCCATTATTTCATCTACTGGCACTTCAGGCTATACCAATTTCACCATCTGTTTATTTCTTCAGAATTTTGGACACAAGATTTAATGGATTTATTTATGCAAAATCCTGCTAGTTTCCCTTTCAGTAGATTCTTTCAAAGGCCACAGATGTTAGCTTAAATAGAAAGTGAAAATATGGTCTAAGTCAGACATTTGTGTATCACTTTTTCATTTCTTTTTTTGGCTTGTTAAAGTAGAAATGCTGCTTGGCAACTCATCTCCATTCTTGGAAGTTTTCGAGATTCAACCAGACAAGGACACAGCTGACCTGATCTAGCAATGGTTCAAGCAGTGTTCAGGCAGCAGGATGGGGTAGTTGACTCAGAGGTCCCTTTCAATCAGCAATTCCATTATTTATCTTAACTTAGATAATTTTAATGTGATTACCACTAAAACCTTTGAATTTCTAGACTTCGTACTGCAAAGGCTAGAATGCCATTTTTTAGCTGCACAATTAAAATTAAAATCCAGTCCTTACTGACCACAATTCTGGGAATTCCAAGAGGGTTTTTGAAGTTAGATTTCATCAACAGCACTTCATTTCAGAGCCCATATCCATGAAGAAGCACTTGGTGCATTATTGAGATCTAACAATTTCTCAGTGCCTCAGGCACGGGGTGTCCCATTCCTAAACTGGGAAGCTGTACTGCACACAAGCTGGCCTGCAGATGGGAGTGGGAGTTCTGAATTACAGGAAATTGTTCTGTTTAGACTAGAAAATTATTACCAAAAATCCTGTAACAACACAGAGCTAAGGCTGCTTAATGGTTTGCCTAATTTACTTTCCGAAGTGCAGACTGGCTACATTTATATTTCTGGACTTGAAAAAAGGTCAAGTTAAGATATGTGTTGACTATGTAATATTATTTCAGCATTCCCCTTGATAATATCTACTGGAACTGTATGTTCAGAGAGAATTCATAATAAATATACAGGAGCAGATCTGAGGTGAATAAGCAATTGCAGACATTCGTGAGTCAGAATTTTAAATACTGGTACAAGTGTGTGCCGGTGCCCTTATAGTATTTGCTGTAGCTATATCTAAGTCCTATACATAAGACTTCATAAAGGGTACCTGAGAGCAATGTCTTGAAGGAATCAAAGATGGTGGCATTTAGGAGTCGAGGCTGGTTTGTGTCATCTAATTCAATCCTAACTAAACAGCAATCCTTTATGCAAATTACGATGGGTACAAACAACAGCTGAAGTTCACAATAGATCAGTCAAGATGAATTCAAAAGTCCAGAGAGTTAGAAAAGTAATGCTGAAACCAAAAGGCAAACTTCATTAAATATTGAAAATCCATCCAGTCCTTCATGTGTAATCATATAGGTATAGAATTTTTGTATTTATATACAATATTTACCTTTTTTAACTATAAATTATAGACAGGGCCTGAATCCTCATTCTGTGAATTAGTTTTTCACATAACACTGAAAATAAAATTTTAAACAATAAATAATATGAAAGTTCATTTTTAACTCCTATCTCCAGTTGGATAAAAGTATTCTTACTAATATACTTTTGGTAAATTCTTGCTTTTACCGTCACAGGAGATTGTAACATTTACATCACTCAAGAACTGAGACAGCTACCAGGATTATTAAGGGCTTTCCTTCAGCCAAATTTATGAATTGTCACAGAACTTACTGTTATTTTACATGAAAGTTAAAGTAAGTGAGCCGTGCACTTTTTAAAGTGCTCAAAATCCAATTTTACACTTGTCTTAATCACTGCAAATCAGTTCATCACATGTACAAACCACCATCTGCTCATCCATTTATCAAATTTCCAAACATAAACTCATTTTGCTACTTATGTACAGAGTACCATGTGTGTAAGAGATTCACACGTGACTCCACCAGTATGCAATCCTTTTCCAGATAAAACAAATACTGCAGCTGTACTGGGACGTCTCAGGTTTCATAAACAACAGTGACACGCCCATAGTGGCATCACAAACAATGGGGACAAACAACAGTCACAGCGATGTCATATCATACATTCTAGTGACATGGCAGTACCTAGAAACCACCCCGATTCTTAATTTTTTTTTCCACCTATCACTGATCATCCCTACAATCCAAGGCCAGGGATTGAAATGACTTGCACTTAAACCCATATTAAGTTCCCTCCTCTCTAAGTGTTGGAAATACCCACTGAAATGAATGAACCAATGGACTTGAAAATCAGGCCAGATGTTCAGGGCATAAGAAAGTGTGTCAGGTAATCAGACAAGGCACGCATTTATGCTAATTCATCCAAAATGTGTAATTTTATAAATGGTTTATTTCTAAGAATGGGGAACTTCCATCAGAGCTATCACATTGCTTTCAAAATGGTAAGATTCTATTCATCAGTTAGAAATTCTTAAAATATGCCTTCTTAAAAAAAAAAAAAAAGACTGCATTACTGTTAAAATGAACTTCTTTACACACTAATATTTCTGTAGTAGAGGAAAGAAAAGGAAAGTAACAGGCTATTTTATTTCTGTATCTGCTTTGTTACTAGATATTGAGACGTGTCAATAATTTTTTCATAACACCTGAAGTCAAGTGTTGTCTTCGAGTATAAATCCACTCACTTTTTCCAGGTGAGTTTCTGGTTTAGGATTAAGAAATGTTTTGCTGAAACAATGAAACAAAAATTAATTTCAGTACTCTGTTAATTTTAAGCATATTTAGATAACCCAAATTAGGCACTGACTAGTAAAATTAAGAAGGAAAACTAACTCTTTTTTAATCAAGTGTCTGCATAAAGTAATAGGTTTGTGTATGTTTGGTCTGTATTTTAATTTTGTAAAATGATTTTACTGCTATCGGTCTTGCTGATGGAATTAAATAAGTGCTATCCAGCTACCCTTGTGAGGACATACATCTCTGCATACATGCTAATTCAGTTTCCTAAAATAATACTACGATTAAGCTTTCATTTCTTTTTTTCATCCACAGTCTTCTTTGGATACTAGGTACCAAATTAAAATGATTGACTAAAATGGGATACCAGCTAAAAATGACTAATTTATCCTTATGTTACTATTTATCAGTGTCACATTCATCTCAACTCCTGTTATTTTTGGACCAATATAGTTTACAGTACATTCACCATTTTAGTGTTCCTTGCTAGCTCTTGAGATAGACGCTATTTTCAGAGATTTAAAAAATGGGAAGCATGAGGACAAAAGCACAGTAATGATTATAGATGCTTATGCTATTAGCTGGAATGGAAGTATATTGGCATAGTGATTCAAATAATTTTACCTTAAAGAAGGCCAAAGCTAAAAATATAAATGACCAGCCTCTACAAGCAGCTGCTGAAGGGCACTGTTGACTTCAATTTGCCCCAAATATTAGTAAATAACTACAAGGTTCAGAAATCCACAAAGAATTTCACTGGACTTGTATGACCAAACCTTTACTATTTGCTCTTCAAGCCAGAGAGCCACTGTGCTACAGGAGTCTTCCTGCTAATATATAGAAAACATATCAAAATTAAGCATTTAAACAAAAGAAAAAGGAGATGCAGAAGGCAGGTTGTATAAAACACAAAATAGCCACTACAGCATGGGTCAGTCAGGTAACCCAGAAACGTTATTTGTACCAGTGCTTTTGTGCTCCTACAGTGCCGGGTAGGGCCAATGCAGTATATTTCTGCTTTAATTATTCTACACAAATACCACAACTCTTACAGTTGTAGAAAAAATTATGAACACCTGTAAATGGGTTTTACTCTATGTAAACCCATAACAGATGAATAAAAAATATTTTTTTTTTAAAAAGCAGCAAGCTCATAATGTTGTGACACATGTTTGTGATGTCCCTCTTCTTTGATGAATTGGTATTTTGACTCAAAATTCTGTCTTTAAAATCTTTAGAGAAGGCATTTTGTCAGGTTACTTGAAGTGGACAAGTGGAACTGATCTGTTTTATGTTTCAGAACATTGTTCAGAATGTATTTTCCAGAAGGTAAACTCAGTAGAGCTACTTGAATTTTTTCATTTAGTAATTATAGTGTATGCATGTGAACTGCACGTACATGAGGAGTAAGGAAAAAGAAAATTCTGCTTAGTTATTACAAAAGGCTTTAGAAAGAAAGATAATTGATGCTATATCTCACATGGAAATGGGTTAATGGGCATAATGAATTTAATTTGTAAAAATTCAAGTCGTAAACATATTCTCATAGCTTCAAAAAAAAAACCTGTCCAGATGATTTTCCGCCCAGTAACAAACTCAAAGCCAGAGATTCTCTCTCACAGGAACCCCATTAATACCCTGCTGAAACAAATCTGAATTTAATTCAAACTCGGTGGGTAACAATGCTGTCTGCTTTCCTTTTTACTGCTACGCTATAAAAACCCAGGAATTAGATTTAGGACTAGCCACCTGCTTTCACAACACACTGCCAAAAGCTGAAAGTATTCTCTTTACTCTTTTATTATACTTTTTTAGGCTTATTATTGTTGCAGATATAATTTCATGAAACTTTGTTGCTTTGTTGATAGGCGAGGAATAGTAATAGGCAAAATTTTACATATATTTTTCTTCAACCACATGATAATCCTGGATTTCTCCCCCCAAAAAATCACTTTTCTATTTACCAGTCCCATATTATTTAGTCAGTGAAGACAAAAGGTGCTAAGAATGAACAATGATGCCCTAAATTTTTAGCCCAACCATCATGCGAGGAAGCAATGCAGACCAGATGTCCTGGTTTCGGCAGGGATAGAGTTAATTTCTTTTCTAGTAGCTGGTACAGTGTTTTGGATTTAGGATGAGAACAAAGTTGATAACGCACCGATGTTTTAGTTGTTGCTAGGTAGTGCTTACACTAGCCAAGGACTTTTCAGCTTCCCATGCTCTACCGACTGAGAAGGCTGGAGGTGCACAAGGAGCTGGGAGGGGGCACAGCCAAACTGGCCAAAGGGACATTCCATACCATGTGACGTCATGCTCAGTACATAAACTGGGGAAAGCTGGCCGGGGGGGCCGCTGCTCGGGGACTGGCTGGGCATCGGTCGGCGGGTGGTGAGCAATTGTACTGTGCATCACTTGCTTTGTGTATTATTATTATTATTATTATCATATTATTATTATTATCATTTTATTTCAATTATTAAACTGTTTTTATCTCAACCCACGAGTTTTTCTCACTTGTGCTCTTCCAATTCTCTCCCCCATCCCACCGGGTGGGGGGGAGTGAGCGAGCGGCTGCGTGGTGCTTAGTTGCCGACTGAAGTTAAACCACAACACCAGATTTGGAAAGAAATTAGAGAAGAGCATTTGCATTGCTCCTACTTATTCCATGGGTTCCTATGCCACAGCTAGTGCTGCCTCATCTAAACCCTCACGCTCTCTGTTGCTGTCTGCTTGTGCCATTATCATTTTCTATCCACACTGCCCTTAACACAGGTTCAAAGAAGCAGCTGAAAGTCATTTCAATTGTGCTGAGGGTAACTTTTGTTAAAAAACAGATAAACAACGCTGTAATTAGCCCAAAAAGGAGAATTTTAGCATGAAAGAAAGCTGCTAGATGAAAACTGAAATACAACACCCTAAATAATGTAGCTTTAGTACTCTTACCACCACTGCCAAATTGTAAAATTATTTTAATTAATTAATTAATTTTTCTTTAGAAACTTCTATGAGTATGAAACACTTCTGTTATGCCTATCTCTTAATTACTATTGCAAATAATGATAATGTGTGCAAGCAGGAAAGTGGATGGTATTGAGATTAGAGACATATTCTAACATTTCAAATGTAGTAACGGAAAGCATTGATACTTCTGTTTTACTGGTAAACTGAAAGCCTTTAACCACATTGCAGTTCAGTGCTCTAAAGCATAATCTTTAACAGAATTGCCAAGACTTCTGGTGACTTTCTCTCTGCAATGCTATAAAATTGCTAAGCAGGAAACCTACAGAAGAAAATGATGAAGATTTTCAGAATAAGTCAAAGCTAAACTAACAGTAAACTGAAGTACCATCAGAAGTATGACATCTTACAACATGGAATATATTTTCAAGCACCAAAAGGGCATTAGCACAGGAATATGGAGGACAGAAGTTTTAAAAAATAACTACGCTTCATTTCACAGAACAGCATTGAGTAAACCTTGCCTTAACCTCTATCCCAATCCCATTCAATTACAGCTTTGTCCCAGAAAAAAATGTGTAAAAGACCTGAGAGTGAAGAGTGATGCAAGCACTACTAAACAGGCATGAAAAAAATCAACAGTCTGGTAAGCATCTTAAAAAATGAACCACTGAATTTGCTTTAAGGGATTAAAATCATCCCCCTCAAAAACAAAACAAAGCAATAGCAACCCAGCCAAGCTCCATTTGGGATCTGGTTATTCCAGAAATCGTTCTGCTGAACAGAGCTTCTCACTGGCTTTGGCTGGCCATGCTTCCTCAGACCCATTAATCCCCAAGTATCTCAAACATTCACCTCAGCCCAGGCATTTATGCAAAATCTCTGGCCACTGAAAAGTAGCCCCCAGATGCTCATCTCCTCTTAATAGCTAGGCACTGCAGCCAGAAGTCTCACATATTTACTTTGGTGACCTGATCTGTCTCACACCAACATCTCACTGCCCAGGACATCCCCAGCTTGCTCACGCAGAGGCTACGAGGCGCAAATCCTAATCAGTGGCCAAATCTAGATCGCTTGACCAAAGCTATAAAGGAAGAAAAAATGTGAGTAACACTTTCTTTTACTTCATTTAATGGTGCTGGCATGTGCATCATCTTTACCACAGAGGTGACTTATCGCTCTTCACATCTCAAATGTGATCCTCAGCTACACATTTTTTTAGAAGTTGAAGGTCAGTATGCCAAAGACTTTTGCCTTGGAGTCAACAGGACTGGGTAATGAATTTACAAATAAATTAGCCAGTTTCTGGTGAATCCCCACAGCATTCATACACATACGAAGTGCAACTCAGTGGACTCTCATTTCAGGAAACATTTTATTACTTTATTGTTTCAGGAAGAGACAACAATAGGAACAGTAATGTCAACACTAACTTTCCAGTCTAACAGCACAGATTTCTCTATGCCTTCACCTCAAATCTAAAGTAACTTTGTAACTTTTGTCAGAGTATCTGAAGGCTTCTTAAACAACCTTTTGTAGAGGGACATAAAGTTACTTTTCTCTTCAAGGGAAGCAGATAACTACTGGCACTCATTTGATGACCAGTTTCCCTCCCCCCCCCCCCCCCCCCCCCTCTTTTAAATGAACAGCCTGTACTAAAGGAAGGCTGTAAAATGTTGACTACAAAACAGGAAACAAATGGTTTGGCTTAGCTGTGAAACTCTTTCAACACTTTCTACTCAAATAAAAAGCTGCAATTCTATCATGGCTACCTCCACTATGATTTCTATTGAACTAAAATTTGGCTCAGAGTTGTGAGCAAGCCCTATTTGCAGGCAGGCAGAATTCATACAAACAAAACTGAAATTATAATTGAGAGAGAGTTTTTGAATAAATGCTGTATTTGTCCTAGTCAATACTACTCTGTGGTTCCAATTCTGTTTGTCAAAAGGAAGGATTATTTCCTGAATGTTTAGATTACACTGAATGTGAACACTCACATAGGCACATACACAGAGAATCCCTCACCAGGAATTGTTTCTCTTTATCACAGACTACGCAGAGTCAAAATTTGTTTCTGAAAATGCTCCTTACTAAAGCACAGATTGCTTGTACGGGCCACACAAAACTAGTGGTAGTCAGCAGCAAGTACTGCTCCCTCCAGACCATCTACAGAGCCACACGAGGCAGGAAGGCAATGGAGGAGCTGTGGTGTAATTCAACGACCCAGCCAGTTTGCAGCTATCAGGGACGTACAACCCCAACACATGCTCCCACTGCATGACCAAAATGTAAATACATACAAAATCTCTTTTTAAAACACTCTGAATTGCAAATGTTATTCCAAAAATGTCCCATTTACGTGGATTTACATTAATATTGGTATGTTGCAGTTTGTGGCTGGCATACAGGGGAAAAGTGCATATGTTGTCTCATTGTAATGTAAACAACAGAATACTGGACCAGGTTCATCCTTCACTCTAAAAGAACACTTAGATATTGATATCAAATTAGCCCACATAATTTTACTCATTCCAAAATTAAAGTAGATACTATGACATCTCTGGTTAAGCTTCCTTAATTCACATCAACCAAACTTTGTCTTACCTATTTACTAAGTTCTGTAATTTTTAAGAATAGCGAACCAGGTACATCTGCTCAATGGAGCCCTCCCAGTATCCACCATTCCAGTTCTAACTCTTCTGGTTTTGAGTTTATCAGTTCAGAGGAATGCGATAAAGTAAAATACACTGCCAAAACACAATCACTGTCTTCTTTACAATGTCTATCACATTTCTGTGTTGAAGAATTTAAACCAGTGTTGTCTATCATTAGCAAGGTGCCACAGCAACCTCAGGAAAAATGAAATAAAAATAAAATGTAGCTGCCAAAATGGAGTCACTGTCTGAATCTGGCCTTGTATTGGTTTCAATGTGTTCCTCTTATGTTTGCAATGATTCATACTGGTGGAGGTATATACTGCTGCCAAACGCAGCTAGCTGCTAAATGGTTTGAGTATTTTCTTATTTTGTTCCTGGTATATATTTTAAAATAAGTTTACCATCGTCTTTTGTTTTTAACTTGCATTTAAAAACAGCGGAGAGGTGATATTTCAGTCTCTATAAACAATAGAGAATTTCTCTTTTCAATAAAGTTGGAGAAAGCCTGATGCAGTAAAAAAATGAGCGAGAGAACCAAGGACTCAAAGTGATCCACAAGGTTTGCATCGCTGCCTGCAATCCTTTCGGCAGGGCAGCTACTGCCCACAGTGCACACCCGGTGCCTTTGGGTGTGATCAGCCTTGCCACCTGGTAGTGGAGCAATTCTGTCATTTCTGCTGTACTGTCATTTGCCCTTCCTTTCCATCCTCGTCATATTCACAGCACTGTCCCTCTCCTCACGTACTGAAGGAAATAGCTATCTCTTTGCTGGGCTTACATGGAAGGATTAAGAAATCCAGCTCTCCTTTATTCTCCATGCAGAAGAACAAGCTGTGCTTACAGAGATGTCTTATTTATATAGAGAGCCACACATACCTCCTCCCAAAGGTGAATTTAGCTCTCACAGTTAGGCTGGCATGAAGGTCAGTATTTTGAAAACGCACTTGATAGTTAGAAGGGAATGAAAATAAATTTCCACATGCCATAGCCATGTTGTATTACTGTAGCCATTGGCCACAGCCATGGGGTGAAGGATGCTGTGAGGTGTTTCTGAAGAAGAAGCTGTTGCAAGAACAAAGAATACGTTATGCAAAATCTCTCTGCACTAACTGAACTATTACTTGTAAAGTTGTTTAAATGTACTTGCAGAATATTAGTTTTCCTATTCATAGAAAATAGGATTTATATTCTGGGCTTACAGGATTCTGTATCCAGAGAAGGCGACTTTTTATCTCTAACAGCTGTAGAACAGATGCCAAGCCAGAACTCCTGGAAGAGCCTCATGCAGTGTTTCTATACTTTGACATTAGCCCCAGTTACAGGGATGTGCAAACAGGTGGGGAAAAGAAGCCCAGAAGCAGAAACTGAACTTCTGAAGTCTCAATATGTTGACAGTGCTCTGAGTTGGTTCCTAAGCTGTCTATGCAACTTCATCCACCTCTATGTTGAAAGTTGGTGGATAAACTTTTAAAAAAAAAAGTATTCTTGAAGGCTGCTTACAAGTCTGAGGGAGAAAGCAAGCTTCCATGAGACTGGGAATGTGTAAACCTCCGATATCATGCAGCAGGAAATGTGTATCTTCTGAACACTTTTGAAAAACTAAGTTTTCCAGTCTAAAATAAATTAAAGACTAATCCTTTAGTCTCATCTTTAGGCTAAGAATTAAAGACCTAGCTTCACCCCAGTATGCTTTCAGAGAGTAAACACAGAAGGAAAATATGTTCTATCCGAAAGATTATTTCATGTATTTAGGCATTTTATGTCTCAACACTGCAAACATTTAAACAGGGCATCCACAAACTACAAGCAGTTTGCAATTTAACATGCTCTAACGTCTTTGCAAGACTGGACCATTATTCAGTAAAATAATGGGGCCAGAAGTGGTAAATATACATTCAAACATACAAGCAAGTTCATCTTTTTAGATATTTCTTAAAAGCAGCAGTGCTCCTGAAAACCATCAAATCTTTCTGTGATTAGATAAAAAAATCACAGCAGGTAACCGAGAGGCATAAGAGATGTGCAATCACAATTAAACAAAACCAGAAAGAAATGCAGAGAATGTGTTGACTAGATAACATAGAGCAATATAAAATACATAAGCTAATGCATCACTTTTGAAATCAAGGGAATATGGTGATAAGATGTGAGTGAAAAATCTGGGAAATCTCTCATAAAAAGTAATATCTGATCCATTTATCTTACAATCAAGGGTGGCAAAATCTTTTGCTTCACTCTGAGACAAAAAACATTAGCCGAGGTTTCTAAGAGCTGCTTAGCTGGAAATCTGACCAGTCTTGAAGAGGCTGTTAAATGAAGATTACAGTAAGCTGTGTTTCAAACTGTGTGAAATCATAGGAGGTAATCAAAGCATCGCTCTCAACAGAAAGAAATTCCACAGAGATGCTTTGCTGTAATGGGAAGTACAGAGAGAAGAAGCAGGATCTGCCCTGTGGCCACGAAGCAAACCATTGATTCCCAAATATCTGCTCCAACCCAAACAAACATACTGCTACCCAAGATTGGATCCAGGTCGTAACACTCATATTTTTAATTGGGAGGGTGAACCCTGTGCAATATGAGCAGATCTGGCTGCAGCCTTGATGCCGGCAGCACTGGTGGCACTGCTCAGCCCAGGGAGATGGGATCAGTGCAGCCCCCGCAAGGTTATTTTTTGGAGGTGTTTGGTCGCTAACGTTAGTTTTGTGTAATATTAAAATATTATTACCCACCATTATGAATATGACAGATTTAGAACTAATCCTTGTGTTGGGAAAGAAATTCAGCTCTCAAATTTATTCCTCTTACAACAGGATTCAGAGATATCTTTCCATTTCTCAAAAAACCTCAGAACAAACTCAGTATCATTAATAGCAATCTAGAGAAAAATCTAACCAGGAGGATGAACACTGTGAAATCGTAGAGCACAAAAATCTTTCAGGAGAAATATAGTGCAGGAAAATAGCAGAATAATGTTATTGAACACAAGCTTTTATTTTAAATTGTAAATAATAATGTTTTTCTTGGGATTGGTTTTCAATTATAAGCCCAGTACAGTCACATTGTTTGTTATGTATTTAGCCTTCAGTATGAATTGTAGTTAATTACCAGATTGGATTAAATTAAAAACTTGGTAACACTCTGCACTACTGGGCATTCTACTAGTCTTGAATCTCCAATAACAAAAAAGTCAAATTAAAAAGCTCTAACTCCACTGTGATTAACACCGAAATGTAACTTTTTGGCTCTTAGAGATAATCTTAATGCTGCAATAGTTAATTAACTTAAGCTGTATTTTAAATCAACTAGACCGAGTAATAAAATGGCCAGTAAATGTAAGAACTGACTTGAAACACTCTACAAGTGGACCATCACACTATGTTGCATAATGGAGTCATAACTTATCTGTTATAGAAAATACTGATGCACCTACAATAAAATTTACACCTTAACAGGTCTAATTTATTTTTATTCTCTAGTAATAACAAAGTCTTTCTCATTAATAGTAAATTCCTATTTTTTAACTGGTAATAGCACTTTTTTTTTTTTCATATGCAGTAAGTGTTATGAATTTTCTTACTGACATTTAACACAGTCTCTTTATCAGTTTAATGTCTTTTCTACTTACACTTTCGGCAATGTATATTATGCTTTCCCACTGCAGGGCTTAGGATGATGTATAACACTTCAAGGAAACACAGTATCTTTATATAAGTGCCATGTTTTCACTTCCATCCTTCATATTGCAATATCTCAATTGTATGCAGAATGTGAAATTATTTGTATGCAAAATATAGGCTAAGTTACCTATTCTTTCTGCCCTTGAGCTTCTCGAAATGAATTGAGGTAAAACATCTCTATCTCAGGGTTTTTCTGCTACCCTCTTCCAAAAATTCTTATCAGATTTTGGAGTAATCGTTTTGTGTCAATGCTTAAAATAGTTGTTACTTCATCTGAACAGTTTAATGTTGAAATTTATTTTTTCTCCACATATATATATATGATCACAGTTTGCCAATACAGATATAAATGGTTATTATTTTTTTCCATTCCCATGTTACTATCTTTTAATGCAGTACGTCATGCAGAACCATCTCTATGGAAAACAATAAACAAGGAACATTCTTTAGTAAAAATTCCTGACATCAAATGATAGCTTACCACTCTGAAATTTGATCTTGTGTGAAAATTGCTTCTTACTCCAGAATTTGCAGTGGTTGAGCCTTAGGATATCGGCATCCTAACTGGTGTCCAAATGTCAACATATTGTAGTAAATAAATAAAATGTGAATCATCACTTAGCATGCATAGACTATTGGATATACTTAGCATACCGATTTTAAAGTAACGGTGGCTCTCTAGTTTTATTCTGCCCACCTCGGGGATAGATTTTCTGAGGAAAAAAATATATGTATTTCACATGCACTAAATCAGAAGCACTGCAAGTTGAGCTTGTTGTGCACTGAGAGAATGATATGCTTCCCTATGAAAAAAAAAGTTACAAGATACACTGCAAAGTATGATCTCTTTGCTAGCCTGCATCTTTAGTGTTAAACAGAGACAAATAGATTTGACTGCAGAAATCAAGTATTTCATGTCTTGAGGGGGGGATCAACTGGTGTATTTAAAGCAAATTTCCAATCACTTTAGTTTCATTTTTACCCCCAGAGATAATCTTGCCGACCTGCCTCTCAGAACTAAACCTCCAAGAGAATGTCCGTTTTTCTGCATGCCGCCTTTCGCTCCAGTTCCCAGCAAGCACTCACCTACATTTCCTTCTTATTGAATCTGAAGAAAAATGTATCAGACTATTCACATCTTAATTGCTCAAAATTCATCTTCTGTAACTCCTAAAAGATGCTGATAGTCTGAATCTCTTCAGATTTCAAAGAAACTGGAGTAATTTCTACCACATTTAGTAATGTTTACATTCACTGATCTTTACCTACTCCTGGGGAAATCAACAGAAGAAGAAATAATCATTTTGCTGGTTTTGAATAATGAAGGGTCCATCTGAGTTTCTGAGAGTTATCTAAAAATTCCTGGAAGGGGTTGAACTTTCAAAGTGCTCAGCAACACTCTGGCTTTCTGTCCCAGCTCTGCCTCGGGTGCAGCTCCTGCTCACATCGCTCACCACTGTCAGAAGGGTAATAGGGCTTGAGAGCCTGAAGAAGGACCCAAGGCAGGGGGCCACGGGAGAGAGAACGAGGCAAAGGAAGGAGCTCCCACTTGACATGGAAGCTGGTGCGTACGAGTGCTGTTATTGGCAGCATAAGCCCTGTTACCACACTCTATGGAATACACCAAGGTTTGTGTTCATCACACAATCAATCTCTTATTTCAATCAAAATGATAGACAGAACAATCAAAATAAGAGGAATGTGCTGTATTATACAGTACTGTTTAATCATATGGTTCATTTCTGATAGCACAGAAAGCATC
This sequence comes from Aptenodytes patagonicus, assembly GCF_965638725.1. NCBI lineage: Eukaryota > Metazoa > Chordata > Aves > Sphenisciformes > Spheniscidae > Aptenodytes > Aptenodytes patagonicus. The sequence goes on from NC_134954.1 coordinate 20,655,890, forward strand.
AAAGGCAGAAAAGAACTACTGAGTTTTGGGTTTTCTTCATAAAGGAATTTGTGATATAGTAGTTACATACACACACGGTACCTTTACCCCTAAAATGAATTAGAAAGACAAGTGTGATGACCCAGCATGTGAGGTATAAATCCTCAATTATCCTGTTTCACTTGCAAGAAGAATCTTTGAAAGTATGAAGATGTTCACTGTTTCCTTGGGATTTCTCAAAGCATTCAGGTGGCAGCTAAATGAGCTTGAGGAAAGAAATTATTTGGGTCAAAGATTCTAATCCATTTGGACAAAACACTCAAGGAGGGAAGAGATAATTTTACTTAGCCTTCAGTGATGAGGAGCTAAGATTACTCCAATCTTCTAAGTATTAACTGCACATTTAAAAAAGTAACATTTCAGGCAGTGCACTACAGTTGCTTGCTTCAGAACAGAATTTTGCTATCAATTTTCCTTACAAGTTGAGCTCAGTTCTGCTTCCTGTTAAGAGCCAGACTAGCTTAGCTTTTTGTTAGGATTTTTAGAAGATAAAAAGTACAGTGACAGTGCAAGCCTTCCTTTTACTGGAAAAAATGGATGCCTTAGCTGTTGACAGTGAAAAAAACCTTGAAAAATAATCCAGCATGTAAAAGAAGGGATTTACTGATGATTTTGTCCATTTGTATGCAAAATATGGCTAGAACATCTTTTTCCTTTCCTAGTTTTCTTAGGTTTAGTGTTGTTAAAACCTATGTCTAATAACATATTTAAAATTAAGAAACATGGAAAGCAAATGGATAGGTAGAGAAAATCCAAACCTGCATCCAGCTATGTGATAAGAGGTTAGAATAAAAAAATATATGCTAAGCTCTTTGGCCTTCTTGATTTGTGGCAAGAGCGAGCTGGAAATGAAGGAAAGCAGGACTACTCTGATATTCATCCAAGGATGGATTTGTCCTGTGACCTGGGAAAGAAAGAAATACTAGGATAACTGCTTGAGTAATTATGGCATTGGTCGACCAGATTCCTTACCCAGTCTGTCAGGCAATCCGCTCCTCTGATAGACAGGCTGCAGTTTGGTTTCCCATGACACTGGAAGGAACCAGAACTCCTAACTGCAACAGAAGGTGCAATAAGAGCATGGAGTAGAGAAATTGGTGAGCAGAAAGTAACATGCATCTCAAACAAGAAAAAAAAACACTTCATGCAATTGGAAGACAAAATTCATAAGCCTCCCTTGCTTGTGAAACTCCTTACAGGATTTTGTTTGCTAACCAGGCAGGGCTAGCAAGGACTAACCATACTTCAGTGGATGTCTTTGTTTCAACTCAAAAAAGCATGGATCAAGCTCCTAGCAGGCGAACCTAAGGAGCCAATCAAGCTGTAAATTCACTCAATGTACTGGTGAAAGCGGGACTGTTTCTCTGCTTGAAAACCCCAGGGAAACTCTGATTGCTCCCCCTCACCCTCCTCCTACATATGCCCTCGTGTTCTGTCAGTGGGACTATAACTTCTGAGGAAGTTACAATCAGAATTACTGAGGGTTGTAATCAGTTATAATCCTCAGAGTTACTGAGGATTTGTCCTGATTTGCCACTATTGCTTTTTTGCCCTCTCTTCTCTTTAGTTTATTTTCTACAGAGATTTAAACTAGTTGGAAAGTGGTTTTATCTTACCATTACAAAAGCATTTTATGCCCTTTTGACACAGTATTCTTAATGCTCACCCTAGAATTACTGCAAACTGTTGCAAGGTTGCAAGTCCTAAGAAATGGAAAAGAAGGAAAAAGCGCATCTGACAGAACAAACAATGTGATAGACTAATGGGTAAGATGAGCATCTTGCTTTTTGATACAAAAGGTCCTTGAACCTTGATATGAAAGCCCTACTCCACACTGTTTATGCCCATGGGCAATTGCTCTGATAAAAAAGTGAGAACGGTAACAATTATGAAATACTTTAGCTGGTCACATCTAAAAAAGCAGATACACTTAAAAATTTAGTATAAATAAAGAAAAGAAAGAGTTGCAGTCCTCTTCTGCTCCTTACAGGGCCCACAGAAGGATTCATTTCTGTTTGTGTTGTTGCATTTTGCCTAGGGATGATGGCTGACACACAGTAAGCAATGAGAGTAACCATAATGACACGGTGCAGGCAGAAATAATTCAGATAGCTGTCAAGGGGAAAGCAAAAAAGCAAAAAAAAAATCACCCAAATGGCACAGAGGTGGGAATGAAAATCAGCAGCATGCTTTTACTCCTACTTAATACTTGAGGATTATTAATGAAGGCTTCAAATACACGCAGCCTCCATCTTGCCTACCTTGTCAGATTATTTAATGCAATGTGGTGCAAATTGCCTGAGGTTATAGGTTAGGCTCAGTACCTTACTCAAGCTCTGATTTTTTTTTTTGTTGTTTTATTGCAAATGCTACTTTACAAGATGAAACGCAATTGGTGGCAGTAATATATTTAATCAGTCTGAAACATGAGTGTACAATGAGGGAAAGGACAAAGGCAACATTAGCTTGCTACAAGCCACTGATCACAGTATTTTCTTGGGTGCTAAAGTTTTGGTCTGTCAATATTCTCAAATAAGGCTCCCTTCTTATATCAAATGCATGAATATGTCAGTCCATGTACTAGAAACATATATGGTATCAAATTGGTAACAGTCAACACACCAAGCTTCCTACCATACCTCTCTATTATCGCATCTCACAAGCAAGAAAATAATCCATACGGCGGCTGCTTTGAGTGAATCAAAGCTTCCTGGTCACTTTGCTACTGCAGACACCTCAAACACCTCATTTTACTGAGACTATCTGGCAGCTGACGAGATGCAAGATATCAGTTCGTCCCTAATCCCTCAATTTCTTTTATTTTCCTCTTCCCATCAAAATACAGTTTCCATATTTATGCATTGAATTTAACTTGACATTTGTAACTGACTGAATCCAAGGCGTGGAAGTGAGCACATTACAGACACACAGATAAAAACAGAAATACTGCTGTGGAGACACAGACCTCAGTTCAGCATGTCTGGTGCTAAAAAGCCTAATTCTTCCCAACCACAGCCTCTCTATCTTGCTCTAAAAAGTCATTTCCATTATAGAGTAATACAGGCCATGAACACTTTTGTTTGCTTGTTGGGTTTTTTTAAATGCATTAGCCATTTTCTTCACTTTGAAAATCATATTTCGTATAGATAATATAATTTAAGTGCTGTTACATTAAAATTTCGAGTCACATTCCTTTCACCATACCTTTCTGCATTAGGAAGGAAGAGATAAATTTTTAATCTTTTCTTTTTAATGAAGATTAAAGAACAAGTTCTGCTTGGCTTGCCTTGGCACACCATACATTTTAATGTATATTGATTTGTATAAATGTCTCATTTAGAGCATATTTTTGTTAGTATTAATGGTTCTTGGACAGATAAGATTAGTCCTCCTGTAATATTGCCAACCTCATTGGTCAAAGTTAAAGAACACATTACTTTGTTCTGAGATGAAAAAGGAAGACAGAGACAGCTCCTGAGACTGGAATATCAAAGGATCGATGTCCTCAGCAAGAACAGCTATGGGCTGCAGAAGCCAGCACAAAATTCTGCCTTATATTGACTACAAGTAGGAATTTTGTGCTTATTCTTGCTAATCATTCATTTCCATTTTTCCATTAATTTCCATGGAATTCTGAGTTGATTTTATCAGGAAAGGGATTTATGAAGCACTTTTGAATGTGAACTGGAATCCAGCAGAGTTTTGTTACTACCTAGATGTATGGATTCTGTTGGGCTATCTTTTGCTATATGGGTACATATAGCATATGTAAATGAGGAAAATAGCAGTTCACATTTTCAATGTGAATTTTAAAAATACTTCCTATAACTCCCCATTCTCATAATACAAATAATAAAATAACAAAAAAAAAAAAAAAAAAGCCACACATGTACTAAGCTTTTTATTGTTACCTACTGTGGTCCATTCAGACATTAATGTTTTGTAATGTCTCACATGTGGAAATATAAACTATGTGAATACATGATCTCTCATGTAATCCAAATACAATCCAGAAACCAGTATGTTAAACAGTACACTTTTCCTATAGTTTAATGACAGAAAAAAAAGAAGAAAAAATCAAAATAAGACACCTAATCCAGATCAAACTATCTGCCTCTCTGGCTACTCTCTAGATGCCATTTTAGATGATTTCCTACTTTCTTTTTCTTCTCTTGAGCCACCATCTTTTAACTATGATGGCAAACAAATACATTTCAACAGTGGCTTAATAAAGTTACACAATCCTGTCTACCATAGATATAATCTTCCAGTAGACTGCTACTTTTGAAAACTGTGATTGATATTTCTCCGATATTTACAGTTGCCATAAAAGCTGAAGGCTTTCTGTGTTGAGCAAGAAGCATCTTGATCTTTCATTTCAGATTGCAAAATCCTCAGCATATGATGGGGAATCCTAGGTCCAGATATTCTATAAATTATGCAAATGCTAGATAAATCCCTTTGCTTTCTCCAGTGGTTGAAAAACAGTAACCCTTTCAGATTCATCTGAACTTCTCTAGGGGTTTTGCTACTTGCAAATAAAACTGGTCAAACTCTGTTTTCAAAAGCTATCTTCACAGAACCATCCTCTTCTACCATAAAGATTCATAAAGATTTGAAAACATTAAGCTGCAGCAAATACATCCTGAACCATCCGTGTCTGTTACCACAGTGAAATTGTTCCATGGACAAATTGTCCATTTGCAACTTGATCTGTGTCTTTTGTTTCACTTTTCACCCATGCAATACAATTACAAATCAATTAGTTCTTTTTCTAGACCTCACTCATTTTTAAAATGGACAGGACCATCTATACACTTAATGACCATCTCTCAAAAGGCACCATTCCTTCTTTTGTAACAATAGATGCGGAGCAGGACCACAGGGTATGGAAGTACAAATGGAGGACAAGCCTTTAATACAATGTTCTGGAAAGAAGACAGAAAAGCAGGGAAACTGAGATGTGGCAACACTGTAATTTTCAAAGCATAAAGAAGTCAAAATCAGATCAGTAATGAGAACACAGGCTTTGGAAATTATTGCAATGAGAAAGGTAACAAAAAAACTCAACTGAATGTAATCATAACTAAGTTTAAGAAAGACTTTTTCTTATTTCACAAACTTGTCTCGTAACTCGATGTTTCTCCAGCTATGACTAGGAGATACCTCAATCCTTCCTCATTCCCTGTTCTGCTGTACAGGTCTGACTACACACTGGCACACTACAGGGCTCTCAGCAGTAACATCCATAAAAAGTTGAAAACCTGCAGTCAATACTAATATGAAATTTTGTAGGGTAAGTTCTCCATGTTGGGGAAAACAGTTTTAGAGGGAAGCAATAGCAGGTATAGAAAAATAAATTTCTATTAGAAACGGAATTTTTCAAAACTAGTTAAGTGCTTTTCAAAATGCAGCAGATTTTGTTTTACTTCCCTTCTGAAAGCTCTGCTGAGCATTTAAGTGCTGCTGCCATGAAAGTTGGTCAATGACTGACTGACAACTTAAGCCAGGATTTCTTTCCAAAAAAAGCAATCCAAGTCTTCACTGTCCATTTATTGAATTTTATCATAAATAAAAGTAAAGTAAAATGCAGTTCAGATAAACATCAGCACAGAGTAGGTAAACTTTGGTCCGAGTTTAGCTCATCATCGGAGTGGAAAAACGATTTCATTGTTAATTTAAGCTTATGGGAGTCTTACCACTGATTTCCCCTGCCCCGGGGAGCCGCCCCCAAATAGGGAGGTAGTCCCAGCCCTGCTCATTGCGTAGCAAAGCTGCAAACCCTGACCTCACCTTTTGTGCTCAGGCGAATGCCCTGCGAGGCCTGTGGGTTCAGGAGACCTCAGGCCAATGCTTCACCATAGACAATACTTCTTACCCTCAACATTGTCACATTTCCCATTTTTCACTCTACAAAGATATCTTAATTATCCTATTTTTTTATTCGTGACAAAATTCAACAGACAGGACAGGAACGGCTCCAGTTTGTGGACACTCTGGTCACACTGGCCAGAGGAGCACTGTCATTCATGGAGCAGATGTCAGAGCTGGCACCATGTGGGCACCAGGCAGAGCTCCCAAGAAAGAAAAAAAGAAAAAGTAAAATTCACAATCATGATGGGTTTTACACTTTGTTTTACAGAAGGTGTTTCACGTTGTATGGTACCTGTAAACCCATTTGGTTTCACTTGTTGAAGTAACACTTCACCTTGTTGTTGGGTAATTGGTTTCTTCGAGCTCTGCCATTCCCAAATTTATCAGCTCCACCAACACGACTGTACTGCTTCAGGTCATGAAGACAGTTTATTTAGCCCGAGCTAAAACATCAGCTTGATATTGTGCTACGAGAAGTCCTGCCCTGCTCCAGTGCATTTCTCCAATGGGCCACTGTCACTGACTTCTGCAGAAGCAGGACTCACCAAGGAGTTGAAAAATACATATTAAACTGACCACAGACTTTAGGCTTGCATTTTTAGCCTATGATTTTTAATTGCCTATTTCTGGTATCTTTTGAAATACTGGCAAATCAAAAGTGAGTAATTAAAATAGGTGTAAAAACCTGCTGGTGATGCAAAGACCAGCACGTGAAGAAGATAATGAGTGAGATTTGTCTGCTGGATTATGGAAAAGGTACATCACTATTTTAATATATTTTCTACAAGGAAAAAAGATTTAGAAAACTTTACCCTCTATCAACAGGCACACACAATTCATTGGCTTGTCTCTCTACAGACTGATAATGTGTAACGTATTAATGTGATTGTCACCTGGATAGTCAAAGAATACAAGAGAAGCAAGGTTTTTAGGAAAACCATCCTTTCAATCATATGATATACTGTAAAAAAAGATTCAACCTCCTCCTAGAAATCATGACAACATTTAATTTGTGGGTGAAATAAGAGAATTTATTATTTTTAATCCTTAGTGATAACAAACGCAAAAAACGTTCACTGATATAAATGACATACACAAAGGTCAGCTAGGCTTTGGGGAATAGTGGTCCAGTCAAGCTAAGCATTGGAACATATGCCTAATTCTAAATATAATTGACTAAAGTGGCTAAAATTGAGCACCTGCTTAAGTGCTTTCATGGCGTCATGCCTAATGAAATATTAATCACAAATGGCAGAGAGCCATTATACCAAGAACGTCTTATTTATACTGAACTGAATTATATCATAATTAAGGTATATATAATCAGCCATAGTAGTAAGTCTGTCAGTGTTCTCATCTGAATCGGCACATTTCAAGAGTGCTACATCTACAGTGAAACATTCCTGTTTCTAATTAACCTTGGTAGTGATTTTATTTTGCAAAGAAACTTGCAAAGCACCTGTACTAGTCACAGCAACTGCCACGCAGCAGCAGTGCACTCGTGAGACTAATGCCACCGCCTTCGCTCACAGTGCCAGGGAGAATACAGGGTTGCAGGATCAGCAGTATATTAACAAATGAAAAATAGGAATAACTTAAAAAACTCAAAATGATAGAAATAGTAGTTATGTTGTTCATGGGACTGGTAATAAACATATACACTACACGAGTTCTTTACCCTGTTTAATCCTTTCAACTGGCTGATGAAATTCAAAGAGTGTAGCAATGGTTTTCAAGCCTAATTCATACTGGTTCTCTAAGAGCATGGAAATGATTTGTTAAATTGATAATTGCTATACTAGACTTCTTTCAAGTCTGTCTGGTCTTCCCATTGTTCTATTTAAAAGATGGAGCATGCAAGAATTTTTTTTTATTATTTTGAGCCTTCTCAAAATACAATGTGTCTAAAGGATGCAAATTTGGTTTTCTGAAATTTTTAAAGTTTTAGAAATTTTAAAACTACTACTAACTTTTCTATACACCTATTTTTTCAAAGAGAAAAAGAGAGTATTTGGTCAGGACTTCGCCTGTGCATTCTTTAAAATGGCATGAGACAAAGTCAACGTGTTAACTGCTTTATTAAGTGGAGGTAAATTGTTACAATGATGAATAACAAAACCAGAATTATATTTTTATCACTATCAGTTTCACAAGATGAGGATAAATTGATATACTACTCTCTCTTTTTAGAGTCCTGAAATATAACACGGTAATTTAGAAAGAAATAATTTTCCCTATATTTCCTAGAGACAACTGAAATATAAAAAACAATTATCACAAAACCAAACAGATCAGAATAGAAAGCGGACTCAGATCTTTTTTTTAATCCTTTTTTACTCAGTATTACGGCAATTACTGCTCCTGTAACATCAGATTAAAGTGAGGTTGATTATGCTGGGTTCTTAGTTTATCAGATCACAATTCAAGGAGTCTGATGTTTTCCATGAGATTTTAATATGTCAAAAAATATTTCTTAATTAGGTCTGAGTATCTTGCAAATAAAATATTGCACTACAATCAGATGAAACCAAATTAATGTTTGTCAAATGCCGTTTGGCATTTCTTACCAAATGGGGACAGTTTTGCTCCATATGATTTTAGATGTGTGTAAACACAGTCTGCCAAAGTAAAGACTGATGAGAACTTGTACGTGTGTTGTATTATGAATAATCTACTCATTCATTTCATTCTGGCAGAGTATTTTAGTTTAAAAAGATGAGAGTTTGGACAACATACCTTATTAAAATAAACTTTCACTGCAATGCAAAAAACAAACTCTTGCCTAAGGATAATTGTTGATGTTACTGTTTTCAAGTGTTGATCTTTTTAGAAACAGAAAAAATTCAGGACTAGTACCTGCTTTTAATCACATTCCCACAGTAAACATCATCTTAGGGCAGAAGCAGTTGCATTTATATAATGTGATGCAGGTGCCCTGGGCTCTTTGTACAATAAATCCACGCTGCACAGACAATGATGTGGATCTGATGAACCAGCTGTCAAGCACTGACCAGCCAGGCTCAACTATGATCCTGGGGGTGGACTGGGTATGGTGGGACCAGGTGCGGAATACCAATGCGCAGGGCATTGCCCGACTATTGAATGGAAAATTTCCAGTTGGACTCAACAGTGATTCATAACAGATGAGGCAAATCCAAGAAACACCTGTTAGCTTTGGGAAGAAGAAAAAAATTGGCACCATAATGCTTCACCAAATGAGTCAACAGAATATAAAGGAAGAAACAGCATTAAAGGAAAAGAATTATTTTTACTTTCAGATCTGCAAGCTACATAATATTTAATATTTGTCTCATTCTAGTGGGACAGCGACTCATTTAGATCAGGATTCTTTCATAATTCAACTTCGAGTAAATTATCAAAAGGAGCTCTCAAACAAAGAACACATTAAAGATGAGCTTAAAGACGACAATGCTCTAAAGGAGTACTTGGCTGTGCATGCTCCCCTCAGACAATGTCAGTCTGTGTACAAATATAACTTACAATGAGGTGTTACCGGTACGTTTTTGGCAGCTGTAAGCGTAAACGCCTTCGAGTTTAAAGCCACTTCTTCCAGACATAGAAGTGACCTTCTGCAATATGGACTATAAAGCCAGTAGACGACCCTGACCAGGCAGGACGGTGACTGTCACTGCACTGGAGAGGGGGTGAGCAGCCCAGGGCCAGCAAGCACGAAAGTGAGGTCTGCCCTGGAAAGTGTTGTCACAGTGGCTATTCGAATGCTACAGACTGCAGAGATAAAGTATGAGATGTTGGGAAGGAGTTTTCACTTAGTATGTTTTCTTTATCTTGTCTGTAATCATGACTTTTCAAGCTCAGGGAAGGCTTTTAGGTCCAAGTACTTAATGAATCTTATTTCTAACTACCCTAACAATTTGAACCATAAATACAAACACTGGTTAAAAATATAATCTTAAAAATCTACAGTAAAGCTGTGAGTCAAATTTTTCTCTTAATTTCCAACACAGAAATTATTTGTTACTCAAAGTTAAAATATTTGCTTTACAAATGCTGATAGCATTCAGACTTCGTGTTACTCAAGGAATAGCACAAATTACAGTTTAGACATTCAGCTGTGGTGAAGCTACTGTCTTACATTAGATCATATCTGTCATGTTTCAGAGCTTTCAAGTATCATCTAGAATGAAACAGGTCATAAAGAAATGGTCTGGGAAACATTTAAGATTGCTGCAAAATCAGTTGAGCATGAATGAGAAGCCTTTTGCAATGTCTAGCAGTGCTGAGGCAGAATTCCTGCTTTGATTCAAAATAATGATGATCAACCCAAAAAGTGTTCTCACACAAGTGGGTTAATGAAGACAGTCAATAGAGGGGTCAAAATACCTTGGGCTCCTTTTGGTAGAGGTCCTGAAAAGGTTAATGAACAAAATAGAAATGGAAATCCACCTCCAACCTACCATATGTCTGCTACATTTCTGCAACATCTGTGTTTATAGCGAACAAGTCCCTGCATGCACTGGACAGAGAGCTTTCAAGAACCTAGTTTGGACAATATTATTATTAGCAAAGGGGAAAATAGGCTTAATAAAAATGTCCTATAGGTCATTGAATTACCTTGGTCTCCAGAATATTGGCAGAGATCCCTGACAAGAAAAGCTCACATGGATTATTTTAGGAACTCAATGAACCGTGGACAACTTATGTCTGTAGAAATTATGTTATTACAGGATTTAAAATATTAGCGCCTCAGAAAAATTCAATACACTAAAACACTGGATGCGCAAAACAGCATGCACAGTGATTCAGTACCAGCAATACTGCCACCATACCGTTCCCATCCCACCACATCTCATCTGACTTGGAAAATTAATCTGGTTCTCAAAGATGAATTATATTTATTTATTCTGCATTTCTTCAGGAATACTGTGATAACAACCGTATACAATAGCATCAGTTTGCTCTGAATTAATTTTCCCCTGATGTTAAAACCTCTATTCTTTGGCTCGGTTAGGGTAAAATGAGTAGACAACTGTGTGCCATTTTCACATCACTTCATCACAGTGTAATCTCCTTCAAAAGGAAACGAAACATTCACATTTACCTAAGTGAAATGAACAATTATTGAAGGGTTACTCCCTACCTCAGACATTTTCTTCCTCCCTGTGCCAGCTTTGGCTTGCCGGTGCCGTTTGCCTGAGGGTTTATACACTTCATCTCCCTGTCACTGGCTTCAGCAGGAGCTGCGGTCCCATGGTCCCTTTATACTTCTCACACCATCCAATACAACTACAGATGTTTCCATTATCCATATAAATGTCTAATCCTTTTCTGAACCCTACTAAGCTGCTGGCTTCACCGAACTCTTGTGGGAATTAATTCCACAGGTTAATTATGCATTTGTGTAAATACTTATTTTCTTTAATGGTTTTAATTTTGCTGCCTTTTGGTTTCATTATAAGTCCCCTGGTTCTTGTATTATAAGAAAGGATAAGTGAAAGTGCCAGATTTACTTTCTGTATGTGCAATTCATTATCTGTATATCTCCATCGTGTGCCCTCTTTATGTCCCCTCTCCACACTAAAACGTCCCAGAGTTTTAATTCTTTCTTCACACAGAAGCCGTTCAAGCCATTTGCCATAATTAAAACAATTAATTTCAAGAAAAATTCAGACTGCTACACAGAGAATTCAGAAAGGAATGAGGAATAAGTTGAGAGAATGACTAAGCTTCCTCCTTCTACTGCAATTTTTTGCAAGCCTTACACTGCACACATTTCCTCACAGAAGCCCACTGCTCTCAGGCTATCTAACTAATAATATTTAAGTGTTTTAATAATCCGGTAAAGTGAAATTAATGTGTTTAATTTATTAAGAGTTTCTTCAGCAACACTGCTGGGTTTAAATTCATGATTACAAGAATTTAAATTCATTACAACAATGAGCACTTACATTCTTCCTAAACTTATGAGCCTGCTTTTCTGGTGAGCAGTAAGTTGAGAATAAAACTGTAAGAAAAATTTTCTTTATCCCCAGTAATCTTTGGGACACAGATAGCACTAAAAAACATATAGTTACTTATACTGATACTGAGATAAAGACTTTTGTAGCTGAACTTTAGCCCATTAATATTTCACAGCATCAACATCTAATTAACATTTCAGCAGAGATGACCTTTCCAAGAAATAGGTATGTTTTTATATATATATATTTTGCTGATGATAAGATGGCATGGATGGCATATCTCCTTCTTTTAGGACAGACTTAACTAGAAGGAAAATTTTTAGGCCTTGTGGTTTGTTGGGATGAGTTCCTCACTAGATTATAAATGATGGAGGTAGGATATAAATTACATGACAGTCAGTTCATTCTCCTCTTCTCTCAAAAAAAGTTTTGGGGCAAACTGTAATTTCTGCAAGTGTATTTCACACTGAATTTCCTCAGTGCATTTGTTGATATGTTGCAACTCTGGATTCATCCCAGCCAATTCAGTAAAGCTATCACACAATCTACTCGAGAAGTTGAAGCCATGATGGTTCACAGTGACTGTTTAGTTACATTGCCCGTTACATTAAAAATGGGAGTTACTGCAGCATTGTACAATCTGTATGCCTCAACCTGTACAAATTGATGATGATGTCTGTCTGCAGGTCTAATAAATGCTATAAATTTACATATTTATAATGTAAATAATAAATTTATTTTACATTAATAAATGTAACTGTTTAGTTACATTGCCCGTTACATTAAAACTGGGAGTTACTGCAGCATTATACAATCTGTATGCCTCAACCTGTACAAATTGATGATGATGTCTGTCTGCAGGTCTAATAAATGCAAAGAGAAATTTCTTCTCTTTGCATATAAGAAAATATGTGCTGTTTTAGGAATTTTCCATAAAGTATGGCCCTTCTCAAAAACCTATTCATATATGATTTTTCCTTGTGATCTCAGAAGACACAAGGTTGTGACACATGACATGGTTGCCCAACTCTTTCAGTGAGAAACAGTCCTGGCAGGTCAATCTTCAGTCCTTTTCCTGTTGCAATTATGTCTCCCTTACTCTTTCTGTGTTCTTAAGAACAGACTCGTATTTCTGAAGTTACATTCATGTAATTATTTGTTTTTAAGCTGTATGGAACAGTATTAAGCAAGATTAGTGAAAATAAACAGTGGATTACCAGGGGGAGTAACAGAGAGGTGAGAGAATTTACATCCCCGCATACAGAAGGAGGCAGACCACCTAAACCAGAACGTCTGAGTTCCATCTCACTTAATTCAGTAAATAAAAAGCCCAAAAATAAAAAAACAGAAAACCCTTTGCTGATCTTCCTTGATAAATATAATCAGTAAAGTCTAAAGTCATGATACAAAGAGTTCCAGTCTGTTTAATTAGTCTGGCAGCCAGGGGAAATCCCCAGAAGAACGCTTTGATACCTTCCATTTATTACACCGAAAGGAAAGCAAGATGTTATTCTGTAAGCCACATCTAAAGGACAAGTAATACATGTTTATCAGGCTCAGAGCCACCTACCGCTGTGCCGTACCTTGATGATTCATTTTATTAAGCTAAGCTCTTAACCAAAGCTCTGTGGAGGGGTTAGACGTACTCTTCAGTTCAAGCTAATGAGAAGTCCTGAAGCTTCTAAACAAAGTCCTGTTTCAGCTGAACAATGTATTTATTTGCCCTACTTTGTAACTTCTTTTTACAAAGCAGAAAAGTCTTTGTTTTACCCTTTATTTAGATAAACTAGAGTGGATTAATTATCCTTTACCTTGGTCTGAAAATAACTAAGGATTCTAGATGAACCTAACACAAGGAACACTTTCTTCTTGCAAGGGCAATGAAACTACACACTAAACAGCCAAGCATCCTTTTGAAATGTTTAACGTATAACAAGAAGTATGACTGTGCTCCATAATTCACTTACTTTACATCCAGCTGCACAAGGAGCAGTGGCACTAATCCATCACTGTAGAAATCCATCTCCTCTGGTGGGCCACAAACTATGGTCTTCAGGCTGTTCAAAGAGGGTATGAAACAGTTATAACTGCACCCTTTCTTCAAAGTACATATCATTTTAATGAGCTTTCTTTAAAAGACACAATTGTGGTATAGAAGAAAAAAAAAAAAACAATAGTCTCCAAAAGCAAAGCTGCATAATTTATGTGTTATCTAAGGTCTCTGTCACTGAAGTCAGATAAGAAATGAAGAGTCTACATTTCACAAAAAGGATCTGACTTAATTGCATGCAGAAATAATGTGTTCCTTTTCCTTTTTTCCTGGCTGTTTTTTTGTAGAATGCAGGATAATTGAATGAAATGTTTTACATGATAGAGAAATAATTATATACCATGTCTGCACTTTGTCTCTTCAGGTCAGGCTGTACCCTAGCCGTGGAGGCAGGTTCTTCCACCCTCGCACAGGGTATGATCGGGAACACTGTCTCCAACAGGAAGCCAGCCTGAAGTATCCCACTGGGAGGTCAGCACTTCGTCTTGCACTTTGCTAAACAGCCAACCTTTCTCCCGTATGTTTTGATGACAATAGTTGTTTAGCTGTCCAGCCTCTCAATTCAAGCTATAATAACCTTCTGGACAAAATGTTTAATACCATTGCTCTTGCCAAAAATTTAATTGCATCCATTGATGCATCAGAAGCAAAAGCGTTACTTAATGAACTTTTCCTTAACAGTGGCTTTAACTTTCCTTCTTCACTAATTTCTCAAGGTTATTGGAATACAGATTCTACTGCCTGCTATATCAGCACTTGTCTTTTAAATCACCAATACCTTGACTATTCTTTTTGAATATTGGAGCTCCTAATCTAGGCAGTAATGAAACTCTCCCAGTTGGTTTCTGATTTTTTTTTTTTATGATTATTAAATGTTTGAGGTGGTTCACACACACAAAGATGGACACCAGGCCAAGTTTCAGACTAACTGAAGAAAAGGAAACAGACTACAGCTGAACAGCAGAGATCTGCATGAAGATAGGTATATGTTTTCTTGGAAAATTAAAACCAACAAAGTGTAACAACTCTGATGGCAGCTGGGGACTGATAAACAAAGCTGTTGGGCATCTACCCAAATTTAACAATGTCAGTGTACCTAGAGTTAGAAATACAGTTAACTATCTTGTTAAATCAAATGTTCCTTTTTTCTAACAAATTGAGTACCACTGTAAAGTGCTGGTCTGCTTGCTCTCATGAATATAACTCCGAAGTCTTGGTTAAACCAAATACATTCTTTCTGGTATTGCTGCACTGTGCATTCTGGTTTGACACTAAAATGAGATGTGCAGCTGTTTGTAAACTAACTGGCCTGGACATCATGAAGGTTTTGAGACCACTGTTACTTGCGTGTGGCTATTTGAATCACGTTCAGCATTTGAGCTGTGAGACTGACTTCAAGCTTGCATTTTGTGAGGTCAGACAAGAAGTAGCCGAGAATCTGACCTTCCCTGAACCTCTGAATACTAACGGCACTGGTATGACATTTAAATAGATGAAATACGCCTCTGCTGTAAGCAAGAATTTTCCATTTATCCAGCATATGCTGTCATAATTCTGAAGTGTCAAGGTCTGATCTGGATCATTCTCCGGCTGATGACAGATGAGCAATTCCCTGCGCAGCACACTGTACACAGGCACTCTGTGCAGCTTACGCTTGGAACGGTCTATTTACCACATACTTTAATAAGATAAAAACCCGGGAGGCCAGCTGTGTGTAAAACAATGCATTAGCCCCACAACAAACTTTAAAATAACGTTGTCACTTCTACCTTCACTGAGAGTGGTGTCAGGCCACTGACCTGACTTTTAAGAACACTACCTTGGAGCTCTCCAGTAGGCAGGACTACAGAATCATACTTGTAATCTAAGTTTTACACTGCCAATTAAATTGCTATCTCTTCCCCCTGCCCCCGCTCTAATACGCAAGTCCATTACTTACATTTATGTTTTAAAAATAAAATAAAACTATTCTTAGTAGTACTAGACAGTTTATGTAGTACTTAAGGAGCTTCTTTGAGAGTTCCACCTTTACGAACTCTTCAGCAGCACAAGTTACCTCTGATTCCCAATGACAGCTATTTTCATCTTTCAGCATAATGCTGTTTTTTTAAATATCAGAGTAATTTCTGGGCTCAGGAAAATGTCATTAAGGATTACCCTTTCCTATTCACCTCCCTCTCTGATATCTGAGATCAGAATGTGCACAGGCAAAGACCTTGTTGTTTCTGCCCACAAATCAATATTTACTGCAGCAGAGAAGGGAAGGAAAGGAGGAACAGAGGATGAAATGAGAGACTGGAACACAGAAGACAAAAAAATAAAGCTCCATTTCTAGTGACAATTCTCCTTCTTCGTCCCTGTTCTTTTTAGGTGCTGCCTATTAAGAGCAAGTGAACAACCACTACTAATGTCTTAGTTCTGTTGCCATAAGAATTTCAGCAAACTAAACATCGCTATTTGCTATTCAGTTCACCTATACAATCGGTCTCTGCTTTTCTACAATTCAGAGCATAGACTTGCAGGGATCTCAAACAACACTTCAGATGTACAGTAGAGGAACCATTTTTATCATTGCTTTTAGAATTCCTTTACACTCCTTTACAATTAGATCCCAGCTAAGGGGGGAAAAATACAGTGAGAGGGTCAACAATAACTCTTGAGTTCCAAAAATCAACGGTTCAAGTCAAAGGAAGGAACTCTTCTATTCTTCCTTGAAAGATGATAGGTTAAACTACATTCACTGCTCGAGGTTCTGAGTTAAGTGGTGTACTCAGCTGAACTATGCCAGTGTACTAGAGCTGAAGTCTGAGTCCACAGAACACCCCTAAATGAAGCCCAAAGGCCTCGGATCTGTCACTTACACCATCAACCAGGAGAGACTACCTTGCGAATAAGGATGCAGTCTGTATCTGCTTGGTTAATGGAAGCACTGACACTGACAATAATGACCCTAACTATCATCATTTCCACTCTAGCAGTTTCAACAGAAGTATTTAAAATGGGGATAAAGTTTTATTTATTGTGAACGTATGTCCAACTGACTGTGAGCACAGATTATACAACTGAATTTTCTTGGAATTGTAGTTGCGATGTCTTCTGAACATTCTTGTTATTCCTTCCTAGCACCTTTTCCTTGGGTCTTGATGGAAAATTAATGGGATTCATCCCACAAATTTATAACCCATAGATGATTTCTAGCCATGAAATCTCATTGCTATTCTATACAAATGTATCACTGAACTCTAGACACTGCAACTTTTGTGAACTTTCTCCATTTTATTTATTTTGCTAAATCTTTACCATGCTACTTGAGTTCCTATATTCTTGCAAACAATTCAATATATTCATCCTGAAACAGTAAAGCTTACTTTCTTATAAGAATCCAAAAGTAATACATATATTCTCAGTTTAAAAGAGAGCTCAATCTATTCACTGTAAGATCATTTTATTAAGTTAAAACTTTAGTAATTTTCTATACATCCCGATTTTCTTTTAGGCTATTTACTTTTTTTTTTTTAATAATAATTAAACTTTTAAACCTTTTACTCTTTCTTCTGTATTCTGGCTAATGGAAATCCCTAAACTCACTACTTATAGTCTGCATTTATTTAAATTGTTGGTTGCCTATTTTGCATTTCTCAAATCAATTATTCACATGACTACCAAACTCCCTTTATCTTCCACTATCATTCTAGAATCAGCCTTGTTGTCAGCATTATCAGTGCCAGTAATAATTACATTACTCCTTCAAAAAGTACCCTTGAACCCAGACAAACTAGTACATTAGGAACCACTGTAAACCAGTTTTTAATATCCCTTTTTTTCCTGTCCAGTTCCTTAAGATACTGTTATCATCTGTTTTGTGCTTTAACAGATTGCAATCGCCTGGATATTAGAATGTCACGACAAAAGCTTAGCAGGAAAAAGTGATAAAATTTTGCCTAATACTGATTCATACTAATAATAGATACCTTTTACTTGCTTTTGACTGTGATTTTTACCCTCTCATATTCTGAAATGCAGATGTCACAAATTAATATCCCTATTACCTGAGGACCAGCACATCTAAACCACTGAAACATAATTTCACTGGTCTAGCCCTTGTGCTATGGAGTCTTTTCTCATTTCAGGGTCTAACTCATTGTTTCTGAGTTTTTCCTCACTAAATACTGCAGTCTCAGATATGCACATACACAGGCACACGTAATGTGAGGCAGGTAGAGAAGCATGCCATTACCACAGTTCTCATATTTACCTTTTTTGTGGTTCCTAGGCAGAATCTTACATTTAAGATTACAGGCCTCCACTTTCATCTTTTGCACTTTCTAGATAAACGTATAGGCTCTGTGATCTCAGCAATTTTATGTTCTTTCAGCGCCCACAAGTCTGATTTCTGACACTGGCAAGCTTAACCTCTGTGCACTAGCCAGTGCTCATAAGACAAAGTACCTTAATTCAGAATGAAGAAAATAACTGAAAATGAATCCTAAAGTAGGAAACAATTTATAAGGATGCCTCAAGTATTGAGTGGTAACTCATTTTCTGCATGAGGTAATTAGCTTGTCTAAAATATTTCATCCCCACCCACAGAATCTATTTTTTCTTGGCCTTTCTAGTGCCTACTACATCAGCACTGTAATTTAATGCAGTTTCAAATCTTTTGTGACTTAGGGCTTCAGGACCACGTCTAATAGCTGCCTGTGCCTGCTTTGTATGACTCAAAAGTCTTGCTAACCTTACAGTTTCAATATTGAGGATTTACCTTAATTATCCATTTTTTCCTTAGTTTTGCAGAGTATCTTCAATAAAAATACTCCTCACGTTAGCCAGTAGGTCAGCCTGTGCTGTACCATAAAAGCATACGTGCATTTGTAACATTAAAAAAGCAGTTTGTGCCTGCTCCCAATTTCATCGCACCTGTCACAGTTGCATCCTAATTCTCACCTTTGCACATTCGCAGGGAGACTTAAAACAGTTGTGTGTGTTTTCCTTTTCTGGCAGATAAACAAACAAACCACACACATTAAAATTAATGAGTACCTCAAGGTTTTTCTATAAAAGAACTCTCAAGAATATTTAATAGCTGAGATAAATGCTCAATTAAGGTAAGAAGTTTGTAAGTATTCAGATTTCTTGAGTACTGTCCCTGTGGATATCACATTGATTATTAAAAAATGTTACCCACTGAAAAAAGAGGAAACAAACCGAACTGACAGTACGGATGGTGGGGAAAAAAGATATGAACAAAGTGAAGGATTTGTGTAGGGGCACTGAGGACAAACCAGAACTTTTTTGCAGGCACACAAGGAAAACCAGGCATTTTTTTGAGGATCTCTAGCCTATATTGCTCCAGCCACCGACCCCCTCTAAACTTTACCCAGCAGACACTTGCCTCCAATCACAGCAAACGAGAAGGGTCTCTTTGGCATATAGCCAGAAATTAAGACTGGCAGCTGAAGACTTCTCAATAGAAAAAGGGAGTTGTAAGCTATTTTTAATCTTAATCTCTACAGAATTTAAGAGCGGCTTCTTTGGTGTAATCAATTATTGCTGCCAAATCTATCCATGTTTCTGGCATTAATACAGTGGCTACACTAAGAAAATCTAACACTCAAGTCAACGCATTAAAAAAACATTTGACGAATCTCAAAGGTCGGTGCAATCTTCAGAGCAGCCCATGCTGCAGAAAAGCCCTTCCTTTGTGGCTGTGATTTTTTTATCGTATGGAACAACACTGCACATGGGGACTGCCAGGACAGAGATCAACCTCATCTCTTTCCAGGTCAAGACACTGATTCAGCAAAACATTTAAATGGGCATTTCACTTTAAATGCATAAACAGTCCCACCAATTTTGGTGAGGCTGCCATACATGTAAACATTTTTATTTTTGACTATTTACAGGTACCTTGTAACGAACCACCTGAGAAGCCTGAAAGGAGCAAGATATTTTTCTGAAGGATGGCATTAGCAGCCAGACACAACGAATGCAATCAAATGTTCTTGAAGTCGACACTGACCATGAGCTGTGACAGCATGAAAATAACCTATGATTTTTTTTTTTTTTTTAACTCCCTTAAATCCTAATTTAGTAACAAAAGTTAACCACCTGGCATAGAAGGCAACTATGTCCATATTACACTGGTTAATATGTGTTGAGACAAAAATATTTTCAAGGAGCAAATTCTTATCACAGCCTGTTTAGGGCAAGTGACTTTAATGGAAGGAGAAAAAATCCTAAGCCAAAACATTCATTTAATCAGAAATTCCAGAGAGCGCTCTTTACTTTTAACTCTGTATCTTTACTTCTTTGGGTCAACTTTCACTTTTGAGGTTGTCTGATCTCCTATACAGAATAACCATGCATCATTAGAAGGAGTTTTAAAAAGTTGAGAACATTCAGAAATGTCTCATTTTATACGATATGCAATGATGCAAAAGTGAGGCAAAATGCCAAAGCAGAAATGGAATAAAAATAGCCAACAATTTTTTAGTCTACAGAGCTTTTTACCTCCATTACCAGCTGAACCATCTGTTCTGCAGTTGTTCAGGTCTGCAAAAGTAAGAGTGTATAAACTAAAATGTGTTGTGTCTTTCAAAGCTTAGACAATCTGCTGGGTAAAGGAGTTTCTTTCTGTATTTAAAAATAACAATCAATTTTTGGTTTTTAACAATGTAGCCAAAATAAACCTGCAAAACAAATTTAAGATGAAGATAAAAGATTTGATGGCTGAATACAACTTCAAAGAAAGTCTGATCTTTCTTCAGCCCCCCAAGTATGTGACAGAAGGAATGTGAAGCTGACCCAGCCCTGCACATCCTCTCACATCCCTCTGCACTAACCCACTGCTGGGTTCTCGCTCACCTGCTGTCCCTTACTCCACAGGTACTCCTCATGGGAGAGGAAAGACAGGGCAGTGACTGCAGCACTAATCTTACATCTTGAGACTTTGTTTTTGCACTTCCCCAACGACCTTCCAAAAGCCGTTTACTCCTGTGCCTTGGTCTCCCCAGGCTGAGAGGATGAAGGCACTGAAGACTGCGAGCACTCAGCCAGTGTGGATGACAGCCATAAAAGTGCCATAGACAAAAAGATAGATAATCTCCTCTGGGACTATGCAGATGAGTAAAAAGTTCACAGGGCTGGATAAAACCACATTTACCCTCAAAATAATCCTTTTACTAGATCAATAGAACCACTTTACAGGCAAAGGTAGTGCTCAGTCATTAGCTGGTACAGTGTCAGGGCAATGCACCGAGACACAGCAGATGCCTACTACTCCAATCTAGGATCATATTTCACCTGAACACAAGTAACTACACGAATCAGCCCATGCTGTTGTTACCTGGGCTTTACACAGACCTACTCACATATGCTTCTAGCGGGGTTTTAGGCCATGCACCCAGACCAGCTGCCATGGATTCCAGTGTTAGTACAGCAATCATGCTTTGAAAAATTGTTTTACATGTTTACTGCCACCTTTAGGCTTCTGAATACCAGACCAAATCTGGCCTGTAAGATTTCCCATTTGAAATTCCTGTTGACAGAACAGACTAGATGTTCAATAAAAACATTACGATTTGGTAAACTATCAAGATATGTTAGGTTTGATCTACAGAATACAT
The DNA here is from genome assembly GCF_965638725.1 of Aptenodytes patagonicus. Taxonomy (NCBI): domain Eukaryota; kingdom Metazoa; phylum Chordata; class Aves; order Sphenisciformes; family Spheniscidae; genus Aptenodytes; species Aptenodytes patagonicus. The sequence continues at coordinate 20,677,417 of NC_134954.1, forward strand.
CTGATAATGTGTTCAAATCCTATAAAATGGGCTTAAATATGTATCATGTTTTAAGAAATTGGCTCAGTGACCTGAAACCAATAGATTCTGTGACATAAAATGTATCTTGATCTACCATATTTGACATAGATTATAGTTTTAATAGCTTTGCTGAAGCTCTTGGGCTATGTACTCTACAGTTTCAAGATGACGTAAATAGGACATTCGTGCATGTTTGTTTCTGCTTTCCAACTAAAGCCAAAGGCACATCCCTAAACCTCAGGGAAAACGGAAAAGTTTTTTAGAGCAACAGTACAAACTAATGAAGGATGAAGTCCAATTGGTACATCACTTTACCCTTCATTTTTACATCAACTTCCATATTTCCTATCTATTTTCCTGTATCTTGTCATAAAAAAAAAGAAAAAAAAATATAGCTGTCCACGTTTAACAGAAAAAAAAAAAAATAGTTCTCCACCCTTAACAGAACAAACAGCTGAGTTTTGCATCAATCTGACAAGCAATCTAAGTGTTTGCCAATCCACACTGTTTTTCTTCCCCTTCTTTCCTCTTTCAGCAATATACATCCCTGACCCCATGGGCAACACCTGGTGTGGAGACAACTGAATGCACCATATTCCATTTCTGACCCTTCATCACTGCGACACAAACAGTAATTTCCACTGAGTCAAATCAATTTTTAAACAGGACTTTGAAATTCTCAAAGCCAAGCTGGTAAGACAGATAAAGCACATTCATGATATATGATTTCATTTTGTCCATTGATTATTCAGTAAGTCTGCAAGACAGTCACTCTCCAGTTCCTAAAATTATCTTTCTTGGGATTTCATTTAATACAAATAATATACATTAACAATGCATATTTTACTTTTCTTGTGGGATGATGCTCCATAACTCGTTCATTATTTATGTTCTTTTAATATACTGTAGACAGCTGCTATGCATATACTGGTTTCACCACTCTAAAATCTCTTCAAAAGAAATGCTGAAACCTTCCATTTCCCTTTAAGGGATTTTGGGTAGAATTAATAATACACATTAATAATTCAAATTTTCTTTTTGCCTGTTGGTGGATGAGCAGTTTTCACAGTGGCTGAACAGTTTTCACACAGTACTACCAATCTGCATTAATAATGCATTTTTTTTTCCTCTTTCTAGCTGGTTGATGGGCAGGCTGCTTATGAAATAATATGCTTTGATAATAGGTAGTTTTGCTTTGCAGTGACTCAAAATGAGGAGAGACTCATGATGTGTTGTAAATATTCACTAAAGATAATATCTATCAATCTACTATGGTCTTCTTAAGAGGAGCACTGAAAGTATACACCTACCGAGCACTTGTTTCAAGGCTTTTCAGTACTTTCTAAATAAGTGCTGGAAATGCGCACTCTCCTACTGTTCAGTGCTGGGAATTTCTACCCCCACCTACTGGTAGGAATACAATTTAAAATCATTTCATATTCATGAGAGACAAAAGAAGGGAAAAATCAACGACAATCATTACATCGCTCTTATTTGTTAACATCTTAAGAGGATTTAAAGGTTATAAATAGAGCCCAAGAGGTACTGGGAACCCAGAGGGGCCCTTCTGCAAGGAGGGGATTTACATTCAACCCAAGGGCACTCCGAGCAATTTTTTTCAACAACCCCTTTCCATCCTTCCTCCCCTCTGACCCTTTTTTCTGTTTTATGTGAAACCTGGTAAGAAGTATTTCCTGTACTTAATGGTTTCCTGGCTGTTTTTTATGTGGCGTTATAGGGCAGCATATTGTTACAAAAGCACGTGATAGATTTAGCTATTGATTCTCTTTAAGGCTGGTTTATCAGATGGGAGACAGATTTTCATTGCCCAGTCATGTCAGGGCCCAGAGCTCTTTTGGTACATTAACAATCGTGAGTTTGAAACTGTCCACTTAAAGAAGATATTAATATATCATCCTGTATTTATAAATACGGTAAGCTTAAATACTGCTTAATTGCATAATCTTTACAGCTGCTGGAAATGTTCAAAATATTTGAATGCAGAAATGCAGTCATTCCAAAAGGACAAAACAAGAATAAAGAAGAAAGAGAAGGAAATCGTTTTATCCGCCTTTGCAGTTTAACTTGAATTTATTTTTAGTTAATGATAACAGACTCAAAAAAATCCAGGCACTGAGCAATACCAGAAGTGTCATTTGGAACAGAGTTAAACACACTTTCTCTATCATTAATCATGGCAAAAGTGACAGAAGAAAAATGAGCTGGCTTGGTATATCTAATATATTAATTCTCCCTGCAGATTGGCTGAATGCATGAGCAAGTAAAAACAGGTAAACCTTTGGAAAAAGAGAGGAATGTCAGCATGAGGCCATTAGTAAGAAATAGTATGATTTTTCCTCAAAGAAAGCTACAAAGGTTAAAAAATCCAAAAACATTTTTTTTAAATATGGTTAAATAATTACAATGAAAGAATAGCTGAACTATAGCAGCTTAACACCATTTTCATAGCAGCTGAGCACACCTTTTCCTTCCCCCGCCCCGTGCCCAGTTCCTATGTTGCCTGCAAAGGATTGATTCATGTTAGTTTGCTGGAGATCTGGATAACTTTCTCCCTTACAGCTACCCCAAACCTTTGACTTCTGTGACTTTTTCCCCCAAATGATTGAATTTTATTCCTGCTTCTTAGTTATATTTACAAAAACAAACCTTATTGGTTGTTTTGTATTTTTCCCATTCAGTAAAATTACAGTCATTCAAGATGCTCCTTGCCTACTTGTGAAACACGTGCAAGGCAAGCAGAGGAAATGACAGGTAAAGGAATCTTTTTCTTTAATTCAGGCAAAATTCAAAGGTGATAATTTCAGATCTGAACTTAAGCTTCCTCTTGATTTCCTGATATGTTCTAGCCATTATATTGTACATATGGAGCCCTTCCTAAAAATACGAAATGGAGACCTACTTACAAAACTGGTGACTTTATTGACATGATGAAGAAACATTACCGTGCAACTTCAGGAATCCAAAAACAGTGAATCAGAATCTTTACCATCAAGTTCAAAGTTGACCCAAAGGCACAACGGAAACAAAAGCAAAATGAGGACGCTAAATACAATCTAAGAATTGCATTCTGTCTGCTGGAAACAGAGAATGTTCTTACTCATTTGAGCAAAGTTTTTATATACAGTTCTTTTACTGTAAGAGATCATCAAATGATGAGCTCCTGGCAAAATCAGGAGATGGATAACTTTGTACGACTCACAGACTGTTCTGTCCCAAGTTATTCATGTAATCCATCTGCAGCTCAGATCTTCCTTTCCCAGACTGTTTTTTAGCCTGGAGGTTACAGAAAGTATTTTACTGCTACAAAAAAAGTGCTAAAAATGGGGTGACAAAAACAGGGGCAGTAGTGTATTACAAACCCACAAACAATAAAAAAGTTTAAATTAGTAAAATTATAAAAAAAACTTAGGGAACAGTTCTAGCTACATTTTCAGATTTGTGTGTCCTGTGCTGTATTGGTGCTGTCATCTTCTGGCATTGTTAAATAGCAGACAATTTACTGATTTATTTGGGATAGCATCTGTTTGCTACTTAGGCATGGCAATGACAACATGGTGGGAACAAAGTAGAATCAAAAGAGCTTCAGATAAAGGCAGCAGGTAAAGACTGTGTGTTCAGGCACCACAACAGAAGCAGTGATAGGAAGGTACTGAGTGAAATATTTAGCAAACAACACAGGATCACATTTTTAGTTATTAGGAAAACCAAATTAAGTCACATTGAAATTACAAACAGCGATGTGAAAAAGTAATAATGAAATGACAGCAAAAATGGGAAAGATGCACTGTGGCCTCCATACAATTCCAGTGGCACCTACATTTTACAACCCAACACATTACCAGAGACAACTACTTTAAGGTTGATTTACAACAAGCCTACAGCCCATCTGCTTTGGAGAGCCAAGACACTAAAGATAATTTCAAAATTAAACAGAAAGATAAACACTGATCAGGGACATAGTTTTCTCTTTTAACCTGATGAAAATTTTTTTGCATCCCATCTGCTGATGGTAAATAAAATAGAGAAAAGTGGATTAAATGAATTTGTTAATTTAGTTCAAAAATTATGTAAGCTATCAGGTCAGTAATCAATAGAAGAAAAATTCAGTTTTACCAAGATTAATTTTATTATTATTGGGTAAAACTCTGTAGTGGTTCTTCAGGTGAGAGAAAAATGTGACTCATTATGTTAGTAGCTGCATTTGGGTTTTTTGAAAAGACCTACACTAGTGCAGAACTACACTGTCCTCAGGGATAGCTTGAGAACTACTGTGTCTCAAATACATCTCTCTGAATCATAATTTTCTTCCTCTTGGCTTGATACTGAGGGAAAACATTAATAAATCTGGTGTCAGGATTTTTTTGTTTCTACAAATCATTTTACTCAGAAAATGCTGATGCTATCAACTCAGAACTTTTTGCAAGAATGGCAGTTCTGACAAATTTCTCAGACTTTTTCTATAAAACAACATTTCGATTTGGGAATCACACTAATTATAGCAACCATAAGAGTGTCAAAAGTGAATGGCAATGCTCTTGGACAACTGAAGCAAGACACTCATATGAATTGAGGTTTATTTCATTTTCAGTCTCAGTTTTTTTTCTGAGATTTCAGTCTCTCATTCTGATTTGAGGAATTGTTTGAGGTTTGTTACTGACTTCTATGTTCAGGAGGTGATAATTCCAGGAAATTCAAGGAAAGCACAATATAGTGAATGAGAAAGAGAGATCTGCTGAAAAGAAGTCCTTATTGCAATGGGCTGGAGTGGGTTCTCAGACCACAGAGATCAATTAGAAAGATGAAAGTCCGCCTGATTTACCATATCTGGGTTTCCAGACTAAATATATGTTCTATGTGTTGTAGTATATTAGTTAGAAAATTTGCAAAGTGAAACTGCTTTTGTTATGTCAGAACTGTATCAAATTATGCAGCTTCATATTTTTCTTGCCCCTGTTTCCATACGGTGATCAGTCATGTTTTTCTTTATTCCCATGTAATGGAAAGAACTGTGTCAGCCACAGAGAATATATACAAAACCGGTTTAAGAGATAGGATCATGACATTTGCTATGGTCAAACTGCAAATAAAAATTGCTGGCAGCTTCTAAGGTCCAACTTTCAATTTTTCCACAGGAACTTACTCTTCCCTTTCTGCTGCTTCTAGAATAAATAATTTACCTGAAAATGCAGACCTACCAGACATAGGTAGGTAAACTTTCGTGTTTTCAATCAGCAGCAAAACCTAATTTATTCTCGATGTCAACTTTCTGGATAAGATATTATATATTAATCCTCAGAAATAGAAAAGCTGCATAATTTTGAACCATTGTCCATTTCAATATGATTTCAAAGGCAGATGGATTACTGCAATTTAGCTCTGGACCTGACCTTTCCTGTCTGTGAGAAGGCTGTTGTGGATCCTGGATATAGGTTCAGGTTCATCTAGTGAAGAACAGGCATATGAAAACTGGCTTCAATAAAATTAAAGTTCTCCAGCCTAAATACCTGCTTTATACAACCAAGGTCTTATGACTGTAAAATAAGTATGCAGATATAGCTAATTTTTTTTTTCTCTTATTTAACATTATGTGGGTCAAAGCATAGTATGAAAGCTCATTTTCATGCTCTTCAAACTGGTGAGACATCAAATATGGAAACTCTACATCACTGTCTCCAAATTATGAACCTTGCAGATTTAGATATCACTCAATACGTGAACACTAAGGCAGCTACTGTTGGTATTGGAAAAGAACCAGCTTGCAAAAGGAGCCCTGCACTGCAAAATACTTAAAACCAAGAAAAGCTTATAAATCTTCATTCATAGTGTCGTGGTTTAACCTCAGTTGGCAACTGAGCACCACCCAGCCGCTTGCTCACTCCCCCCATCCCCCAGTGGGATGGGGGAGAGAATTGGAATAGCACAAGTGAGAAAAACTCATGGGTTGAGATAAAAACAGTTTAATAAGTGAAATAAAATGATAATAATAATAATACACAAAACAAGTGATGCACAGTGCAATTGCTCACCACCCGCCGACCGATGCCCAGCCAGTCCCCGAGCAGCGGCCCCCCCGGCCAGCTTTCCCCAGTTTATGTACTGAGCATGACGTCACATGGCATGGAATGTCCCTTTGGCCAGTTTGGCTGTGCCCCCTCCCAGCTTCTTGTGCACCTCCAGCCTTCTCAGTCAGTAGAGCATGGGAAACTAAAAAGTCCTTGGCTAGTGTAAGCATTACCTAGCAACAACTAAAACATCGGTGCCTTATCAACTTTGTTCTCACCCTAAATCCAAAACACTGTACCAGCTACTAGGAAGGAAATTAACTCTATCCCTGTCAAAACCAAGACACATAGTTAAGCACATTTTTACACTGATTTGATAAAAAGTCCCGAACAAATGTTAATTTAACCTTTTGGCACTTCACAAATATTTATCTTTGGTATTTCATGTTTCCCCATTTATTCACTAGCTATTACACAACTTAGAAAAAACATATATACATCTTTGCCAATTAAGAAATGTATTTGAAAAATTGCTCACTAGAAAAGATTTTTGCCTAAGATGAGATAAGTCATGTACTAAGTTATTTATTTGCCTGCATAACCATAGAGGAACAATCATTTTATTGTCATTCTTGCTTAAATGGAGTTTCTTTAAAGAGCCAAGAATGGAGGAAAAGCACTTTGTTCCAATAAGGTCATGATGCTTATTAAATAATTTGTATATTGGAGGTTAAATTCTTATCTCTATACAGTAAAAAGTATTTTTGTCTATCCTTGAAAATTGGAAAAAGTACAAAAGAGGGTTTCAAGAATGGTAAACAAAACACATTTGTGTACTTTTTGACACTTGTAATTGTTCACCCATACTTCACATTCACACCTACTCAACATGAGGTAACGACTGCTTTATATTAAGCTCCATTTATCCCTTTCAATTTGCTGCTAATAGATGCATCTATAGGTATAGCAATTACCTAGATAAGTAGCAAAGCTGTGCCACAACCTAAAATTGTAATCATCAGCACAGGATGTTAATTAGAGACAGAGGGGACAGATGATGACAGTGTGTTAAGATTGTTTCTATTCAAAAATCACTTAAATAGAAAATTAAAAGGATCATTACACAGTCTGATACAGATTGCAAGTCTAAATCCTGCAAGGATCCGCTACGAGAGCAATCCGCCAGACATCTGAATTGGCTAGCAAAACATCATCCTTAGGCTGTGAGGGACCTCTTTCTGCTCTTTTCCCTAGCTCAGTGAAGACAGATGCTTTCCTCTCTCCTTCTACCATTATTTCCTTGTATACCTATTTATACTGAACCCTGTAGTAAGGAAAATGTGCAAAACAGATTCTGGTGTTTTCACAAGTCACCTGGTATACAGACTTTCACACACAGAAAGATAACAAGAACATGAGCCGTCAATATCTTCCATTTACAGTGCATTTATGGATAACTTTTAAAATGAGATTTTGGAGTTTGACATTTCGAAGTATTTTCCTCCTAAGGACCATTATTGACTAATATATCAGAGAGTACAGTTCCCCTAATGATGCATCAATGCAATATATCATTACAAACGCACTACCATCCTGATGATATATTACTCAATAACATGGTAACAGCTGGCAAGAACTTCCGCTGAATCGGATGATGCAAGTTTTATCCAGTTTGTTTAATTCCCATAGTTAAGAATAAGGAGGAAGAGATGTTAACAGACATGCCAAGAAAGCAAGTTCACGTACAAAGAGTTACAAATTGTCTTAATAGAAATTGACAATTGTGGTATCTTAGTTTGGAAAGGCAGATGTTACTTTTCAACTTTCCAACAGCTTCTAAAAAAAAAATAACAATCACTGTATCTTAATTCTTCTTTCTGATTTACTACTACACTTTCAGTTGCTCACAGTTTAGCACCTTAAACAGAACTGCAAATGATAAGCAAGCCCCATGCTTGCCACTGCCATTTACAGCTTTCATTCCAGACGTGGCCCATTTGCCCACTTGGGGATTACTGGGAACACGTGGGTTTACTAACCCTAAGTCACATCCCTTGGCTGCCGCTCCTTAACTCAGCACCGCCAACTGAAACAGCCCCCTCAGTGTCCTCTTCTCCAGGCAGACTGCAGAGCTCACTGAACAAAACAAAGGGTAAAACACCACAACGGCTTTGTAATGATTTTTTCTTAAGTTTTTTTACTTAGACATGAATTTCTCCTTGCAAGAGAGACTTGATTAGTTTCATTCAAAGACTTAGCACCACTGCTGTGTTGAGAGAAGCAGCACATTCTTCAAGGAGCTCCTACCGCTCCACCAGCCTGCTGCTGACTATTCATTCATCTCCATTTCCTTTGCCAGGCCCAAGGTCTTTTAATGGTTTATTAACTCTTTGATACTCATCGCAGCCTAGGAAGGATAAAACCACCATCTTCACCTGGTGGTTGAAGTCCCTCTATTTGCTAGCTTTCCCCGTTCTGCCCTCATCTCTACAACTGTATTTGGGCTTTCTATTTTTCTGTTCCCTATCTACATTTACCATAGTGGCATTATTTGATTTAACTCCATGAAGTCAAGAAATGCAATATAAACTGAAAACTATACCTTATTTTCACCTTCTGATCACTCTTCCTCTTTATTTTGAAGAAGTTTAAATAACTGGAATGAGTGCTTAATCTCAAAGCAAAGCAGCTCTGTCTGGATGCCACACCACACCGTCACTGGCTGCCACAAAGCCCTGGAGGGAAGAGGGACCCAAGAAAGTTGGGTAATATTCAAGCTCCTCCAAGCTCAGGAGCGATACATCCCAACAAAGAGGAAGTCAGGCAAAAACACCAGGAGGCCTGCATTGATGAACAAGGAACTCCTGGACAAACTCAGACACAAAAAGGAAGCCTACAGTGGGTGGAAGCAAGGACAGGTAGCCTGGGAGGAATACAGAGAAACTGTCCGAGCAGCCAGGGATCAGGTTAGGAAAGCTAAAGCCCTGATAGAATTAAGTCTGGCCAGGGACGTCAAGGGTGACAAGAAAAGATTCTATAGGTACATTGAGGATAAAAGGAAGACTACGGAAAATGTGGGCCCTCTCCGGAACGAAATGGGAGACCTGGTTACCCAGGACATGGAGAAGGTGGAGGTACTCCATGATTTTTTTGCCTCAGTGTTCACCAGCAAGTGCCTGAGCCTCACCGCCCAAGCTGCAGAAGGCAAAGGTGGGGACTGGGAGGATGAAGAGCCACCCACTGTGGGAGAAGATCAGGTTCGAGACCATCTAAGGCACCTGAAGGTGCACAAGTCCATGGGACCCGATGAGATCTATCCATGGGTCCTGAAGCAACTTTCGGATGAAGTTGTTAAGCCACTATCCATCGTATTTGAGAAGTCGTGGCAGTCCAGTGAAGTTTCCAACTGACTGGAAAAGGGGAAATATAAACCCCATTTTTAAAAAGGGAAAAAAGGAAGACCTGGGGAACTACAGGCCAGTCAGTCCCACCTCTGCGCCTGGGAAGATCATGGAACAGATCCTCCTGGAAGCTATGCTAAGGCACATGGAGGACAGGGAGGTGATTCAAGACAGCCAGCATGGCTTCACCAAGGGCAAGTCCTGCCTGACTAACCTAGTGGCCTTCTGTGACGGAGTGACTACATCAGTGGACATGGGAAGGGCTACAGATGTCGTCTATCTGGACCTCTGTAAGGCCTTTGACACAGTCTCCCACAACATGCTTCTCCCTAAACTGGAGAGGTATGGATTTGATGGGTGGACTGTCCGGTGGGTGAGGAATTGGTTAGATGGTCGCATCCAGAGGGTAGTGGTCAATGGCTCAATGTCCAGATGGAGACTGGTGACGAGTGGCGTCCCACAGGGGTCCGTACTGGGACCAGTACTGTTTAATATCTTCATCAATGACATGGACAGTGGGATCGAGTGCACCCTCAGCAAGTTTGCAGATGACACCAAGCTGAGTGGTGCGGTCGACACGCCAGAGGGACGGGATACCATCCAGAGGGACACGGACAAGCTCGAGAAGTGGGCCTGTGTGAACCTCATGAGGTTTAACAAGGCCAACTGCAAGGTCCTGCACCTGGGTTGGGACAACCCCCGGTCTCAATCCAGGCTGGGGGATGAAGGGATTGAGAGCAGCCTTGCTGAGAAGGGCTTGGGGGTACTGGTGGATGAAAAGCTGGACACGAGCCAGCAACGTGCGCTCGCAGCCCAGAAGGCCAATCGTATCCTGGGCTGCATCAAAAGCAGCGTGGCCAGCAGGTCGAGGGAGGTGATTCTGCCCCTCTCCTCTGCTCTGGTGAGACCCCACCTGGAGTACTGCGTCCAGCTCTGGAGCCCTCAGCATAAGAAAGACACGGACCTGTTGGAGCGGGTCCAGAAGAGGACCACGAAAATGATCAGGGGGGTGGAACACCTCTCCTATGAAGAAAGGCTGAGAGAGTTGGGGTTGTTCAGCCTTGAGAAGAGAAGGCTTCGGGGAGACTTTTTTGCAGCCTATCAGTACTTCAAGGGGGCTTATAAGAAAGATGGCGGCAAACTTTTTAGCAGGGCCTGTTGCGACAGGACAAGGGGGAATGGCTTTAAACTAAAGGGGGGTAGATTTAGACTAGATAGAAGGAAGACATTTTTTACCCTGAGGGTGATGAAACACTGGCACAGGTTGCCCAGAGAGGTGGTGGATGCCCCATCCCTGGAAACATTCAAGGTCAGGCTGGACGGGGCTCTGAGCAACCTGATCTAGTTGAAGATGTCCCTGCCCACGGCAGGGGGGTTGGACTAGATGACCTTTAAAGGTCCCCTCCAACCCAAACTATCCTATGATTCTATGATTTTGCAATTAGAAAAAAGGCATTTCCACAGCCACACACTGCTAGATTGGATACCAGTTGGATATTAAAGTGTCCCTCTGAAAAGAGAAGTTGGTTACACAGGTTACAAAGAAGAGAGAAAGAAGCAAAGGAATAAAAAGGCTGATAAATCAAAAAGAGGTTTGTGGTTCAGGCAGAAGAGGAGTTGTGAAACGCTACTGAAAGTTTCCAAGGAGAAATATGGCATATTCCCGGTGGAAGCTGAAAATGTAAGCAGCCATCAAAATGAACAGAGAGGATGGATAATTTGGACAGACCATGGATGTTACTGTGAAATACTTTTACTCTGAAGTGGTGATCAGCTATATAAAAATGGGCATCAGAGGCAGCTGAAGTTGCAAACTATGTGCACTGATAAAAAGGATATAAAGATACGTAAGATTTGAGGATTTAGAAGGACTTCTTACTGAGGCATTTAATAGGTAGCAGGGCTTCTGATGGTAAAGGAGAAACAGAAGGTTAGGCAGCATTACAACAGCTCTTTTCAAGCAGATTGTTTTGATGTGATCCAGACCTGACTACATGGGATGATGTTTACAGAAAAATCCATTTGTAACAGCAATAGCTTCATGGTTGAATGAATGAAAAGTATTTTCTGTACTTAAGTGAAACTGGGATGCAGCACAATGTAACAGGGAAGCTGAGTTCTGCAAATGCCTTTAAAATAGAAAAAAGAAAAGAAATAAAAAGAGCACAAAGGGCAACAACCTTTGCCTATAAGAGTCTTTGAGATGTTCATTTTGTTTACTGCTATGGAAAATTATCCTGTGCCAAATTTTATAGCTGTGGTATCCATGAATCAGAAATGTAGGCTTATTGGAAACTGTCAAGTACAGCACAGAAGACTTGGATTTCATTCAAAAAGCAATCTAATCATGGTGCTCAGATAAAAAGCCAAAAACATGATATCAAAAGACAGGCACATCCAATGATGAACACAAGTTAACTGGATGTCTCGACTGAAAATAAAGACCTAGAACAATATTCTAGAGCTAGAGATAGAGCAGGCCAGAAATATTTTACAGAATATCCACCCCACACAGGAAACCAAAGGAAAAAAAAGGCAGCTAAGATGTACCTCAAGCCGCAGCATAAAGTCATCAGCTGATACATGTCTCTCTATGCTGCTAAATCAACACCTGTTCAGAAGCCTATGCCACAACTCAAGCTTGGAGACAGCACGACTAGTGACTGTGAGCGTATCATAGAAAAAAAGCTAAAACACAGAGGCCTGGTGTCACCATACAACACACCTTGTATTTCTGCTCACTTGTTCCATCACCTATTGCTAATGAATCACACCAAGCACGGTCAGAGTGGGACAGAAATGCCAGCCTCACAGTCCTGAAGCAAGAGCAAAGTCTCAGTGCTTTATTTCTGATGCTGAAAAAAGGTTTTTCTACAAGCATCGCACAGCACACAAAATCCAAAGAGGCAACTAAATCCTAAGAGTTCACACTACTCTTCCCTTCCCCAATCCCTACATTGTCTTTTTGTCTTTCCTTCCCATTTTCCAGCACTCCCATTACTGCTGATCATTGCTAACGCTCCAGAAAGGACTGCTGAATTTCTCAGGAAAAGACATTGATCTCCTGTAATTTACATGGACTAGAGAGTTCTTTCAGTTTTTTAAAAGATGTATCAGCGTTACTAATTGGAACAGTGTATTTATCAAATCAATTCCAAGGTGACTGCAAGTGCTTCATGATCTTGGTTCAAGAAACATGTATCGGTATTTAGTGAGACCGTATTTTCCTATTGATGAAGAACAGTAATTTTGAGGGAGTACTCTGAGCAGCAATTTATTCAAGTCATTGCAAATATTCATTAAATAAAGACTTTGCAGTCTGACAGAATGAGGAAATGGAGGTTCTTAGCATCAAAATTAAAAATATAAAATAGCGAAATAAAATAGGAGATCTACTTCATTTTTTTGATCATTTCTAGTGATAGTGCACTTGCATGTTGATCCTATATCTTTCTCAATTACTAGTAGTTTCTAGATTACGTATAAAGCAACCTGTGGCCTTTCTATTGAAAGAGATTGATTTACAGAGGCCTCTTCTAGAAGAAAAGTGGTGGATACCTATTCTTCAAGTGGAAGTCATTTCCACTCCATGCAGAAGACAACAGTAGATGGAAGGACGCAATAGTGTTAATCAGATCTAGATTAAATTTATTTTTGAGGATATGAGGACTCATAAAGGCTGCTAAAAGATAATTTTCAGAGCATTTGCAGGAGCAAACAAGCAGTTTATAGATATGTTTATCTGATAAATCACAGCAACTGTAGGGGAGCTGCTATCCTAGCCTCAGTACATGGGTCAGCATTGCTGCAAAAATAAACACTCTACCTGAGCACCAGAAAGATCGTATTTTGCCCAGGCTAAAAATGTTTTGCAACTGAAGTATAACTAAATCGCATTTTAACCATGTTACCTAATCATCCCTATTTTTATGTCTCAAATGTAACTTGACTCAGGGGCAGTGTTATAACATGGTACCCATCTACGCTAATAGATTAAATCACATTATCTGTTTCAAGTGATGACAGTGCTCTAACTGGATTTTGTGCTACAGAAGAACCCCAAATGTTAAGAGAGAAATTATTAAAAAAGAAAATGTTTGTGTGAACGCAAATATAGAACCACATCACTTGATGAATGGCATAGATTTATTGCTGGGGAAAAAAAAATATTTTCTCTAGTCCATCTAACTAGTTTATTATTCAAAAGGAAAAAAAGGTGGTAGGCCATGAAATGAGTCCTATTTGTACTTTTAAAAAAGCTGTATATGCCATGCAAGTATAAAGCAGAAAAATATTAATTTCTGTGGAAAAATTAAAGTATTAATGTATTTAGGCAAAGGTGGGGGTACCGGCAAACAGCGAAATGTTAGAGAAAATAATCATCTAAAGGAAAGCTGCTGGGTCAGCACGTTGGAATTATCTGGTATACAAATGAGACAGAGAAATGTTCAGTTTCCAGAATAACTACTTGTCCTGGTTTCAGCAGGGATAGAGTTAATTTCCTTCCTAGTAGCTGGTACAGTGCTGTGTTTTGGATTTAGGATGAGAACAAAGTTGATAACGCACCGATGTTTTAGTTGTTGCTAGGTAATGCTTGCATTAGCCAAGGACTTTTTAGTTTCCCATGCTCTACCGACTGAGAAGGCTGGAGGTGCACAAGAAGCTGGGAGGGGGCACAGCCAAACTGGCCAAAGGGACATTCCATGGCTGCCCAGGGAAGTGGTGGAGTCCCCATCCCTGGAGGTATTTAAAAGACGTGTAGATGAGGCGCTTAGGGACATGGTTTAGTGGGCAGGTGGTGTTGGGTTGACGGTTGGACTCGATGATCTTAGAGGTCTTTTCCAACCTCAATGATTCTATGATTCTATGATTCTATGTGATGTCATGCTCAGTACATAAACTGGGGAAAGCTGGCCGGGGGGGCCACTGCTCGGGGACTGGCTGGGCATCGGTCGGTGGGTGGTGAGCAATTGTACTGTGCATCACTTGCTTTGTGTATTATTATTATTATTATTATTATTATTATTATTATTATTATCATTTTATTTCAATTATTAAACTGTTTTTATCTCAACCCACGAGTTTTTCTCACTTGTGCTCTTCCAATTCTCTCCCCCATCCCACCAGGGGATGGGGGGAGTGAGCGAGCGGCTGCGTGGTGCTCAGTTGCCGACTGAGGTTAAACCACGACAGTCCTTTTTGGCGCCCAATGCGGGTCATGAAGGGTTTGAGATAATAACAGATTAACTGGAGTGTATTAAGGAACTTATATCTGTTAGTAGTTGTGGGTCACAATGTTGGTTTCTCTGTTCTCAATATTGATTTGTATAATCTGCATCGCGCTCTTTTTCCTGCTGTACATGTTAAAGATTGGTGTTGGGTTTTGCAGTTTGCTGTGGTCTGCAGTGAGTAGTGATGTCTCGCTTGTGAGGTTTGTTTTTAGAACGTTGACCTTGACGTTAGCGTGGTATGTAAATTTCGCAATGAAGCCGTTACTGTACCACGGATACCATTTCATGGAGACAACTAGCAATTACAGTGACTTTTCTGAGAGTTTTTTTACGGAGGAAATACAGAATGGCAGGGTCACTACCTTCTTCTATGATGTTTCCTCCTTCATTACAGTAACTTTTCAGTATTTTGAACAGCCTTGGGTAGTTAAGATACTTCTATTGGTACTTCTTGGGAATATTGTTTCGGTTTTGTCTAAAGTCGATAAGCAATTTAAGAATATCATCCAGAGATCTGCCCCAAAGCCGAATAGTTATGAGTGGCAGGGTGTGTGGGACAAGATGGGCAAGTACCTAGGCCAATGGGCACCCCCGGTGTTTTGGAACTTCACCCCTGAGCAAGTGCGGAATCCTGAAGAGTTAGTAGAATATTTGGAAAAAGTATGCTGTCACCCTGGCAACTCCAGAGAGATGCAGATCATTGCAACGTGCTGGGGCCTGGCCCATGCCTACCGAGCCCTGTTCAACACCATTCAGTACCCTCAAAGGGAAGAGAAGGTCTCTGGCTCTGACAGTAAAACCCTGTGGCTGAACCAAAGAACCAGCCTGTGCCGGTATCAGTCGCCCCTGTACACAAGAAGAAATCTTGGAAGCAAAAGTCAGCTCGTTTAGTAAGAGAGGAAGAAGCTTCTTCTAAAAGGGAAGCGGAGGAAGAACTGTACGACTACCCTGGAGAAGGGCCATCATGAGAATGGGAGGAGGAGAGACAGCCGTGGATCAGGGAGGAAGAAGAGGAAGAACTCATAAATGAGGCAGTGACCACCCGATCTCTATCCCTGAGTGAGCTGCGAGATATACGAAAAGATTTCAGCCGCCGTCCAGGTGAGCATATTGTCACCTGGCTGCTCCGATGCTGGGATAATGGGGCCAGTAGCCTGGAATTAGAGGGTAGGGAAGCCAAGCAGCTGGGATCCCTTTCTAGGGAAGGGGGCATTGACAAAGCAATTGGAAAAGGGACACGAGTCCTCAGCCTTTGGAGGCGACTCTTGTCAAGCGTGAAGGAAAGGTATCCCTTTAAGGAAGATGTCATATGTCGCCCAAGCAAGTGGGCCACCATGGAGAAGGGTATCCAGTTTCTGAGAGAATTAGCTGTGCTGGAGGTGATTTATGATGACCTGAACAATGAACAACTCTCCAAAGATCCAGATGAAGTCAAGTGCACACGACCCATGTGGCGGAAGTTTATAAGGAGCTCACCATCATCATACGCCAATTCATTGGCAGTGATGACCTGGAAAGATGGAGGGGAACAAACAGTGGATGAATTGGCTGGTCAACTCCGGCAATATGAGGAAAGTCTCTCTTCCTCCCTCTTCTCGGCTGTGGAGAAACTGTCCCGGGAGTTCCAGCAATTCAAAGAGGCTAGGTCCTACTCCCCACCTGCATGGACCAATATCTCGGCTATTAGGAGTCAGTGGTCTTTTGCTCGAGAGAGAGAATATAAAGGGTACACACCACGGGGCACCCTATGGTTTTATCTGCGTGACCACGGAGAGGACATGAGGAAGTGGGATGGGAAACCTACTGCAGCCCTAGGGGCACGGGTACGTGAATTGCAAGGGAAAACAATCACGGAAAGAGGTTCTTCCAGGAAAATTGCTGCTCCAGTTTCCAGCGGGCAGTTCCCCAGAGAGAGTAGAAGGACTGATCTTACTCCTGATGTTAATGAAGAAACTTCTGACTCGTATGTACAAGAAGTGAGAAACGAGTACTGTGATGAGGATTAGAGGGGCCCTGCCTCCAGCCAGGGGGAGGAAAGGGACAACCGGGTTTACTGGACTGTGTGGATTCGGTGGCCTGGCACATCAGACCCACAGAAGTATAAGGCTCTGGTAGACACCGGTGCACAGTGTACCCTAATGCCATCAAGATATATAGGGGCAGAACCCATCTGTATTTCTGGGGTGACGGGGGGATCCCAACAGCTAAGTGTATTGGAAGCAGAAGTGAGTCTAACTGGGAATGGGTGGCAGAAGCACCCCATTGTGACTGGCCCAGATGCTCCGTGCATCCTTGGCATAGACTACCTCAGGAGAGGGTATTTCAAGGACCCAAAAGGGTACCGGTGGGCTTTTAGTATAGCTGCCTTGGAGACGGAGGAAATTAAACAGCTGTCCACCTTGCCTGGTCTCTCGGAGGACCCCTCTGTTGTGGGGTTGCTGAAGGTTGAAGACCAACAGGTGCCAGTCGCTACCACCACGGTGCACCGGCGGCAATATCGCACCAACTGAGACTCCTTGATTCCCATTCATGAGCTGATTCATCGATTGGAGAGCCAAGGAGTGATCAGCAAGACTCGTTCACCCTTTAACAGTCCCATATGGCCAGTGCGGAAGTCTAATGGAGAGTGGAGACTAACAGTAGACTATCGCGGCCTAAATGAAGTCACGCCACCGCTGAGTGCTGCTGTGCCAGACATGCTAGAACTTCAATACGAACTGGAGTCAAAGGCAGCCAAGTGGTATGCCACAGTTGATATTGCTAATGCGTTTTTCTCAATCCCTTTGGCAGCAGAGTGCAGGCCACAATTTGCTTTCACTTGGAGGGGCGTTCAGTACACCTGGAACCGACTGCCCCAGGGGTGGAAACACAGCCCCACCATTTGCCATGGACTGATCCAGACTGCACTGGAGCAGGGTGGAGCTCCAGAACACCTGCAATACATTGATGACATCATCGTGTGGGGCAACACAGCAGGAGAAGTTTTTGAGAAAGGGAAGGAAATAGCCCAAATCCTGCTGAAGGCTGGTTTTGCCATAAACCAAAGTAAGGTCAAGGGACCTGCACAGGAGATCCAGTTTTTAGGAATAAAATGGCAAGATGGACGTCGTCAGATCCCAATGGATGTGATCAACAAAATAACAGCCATGTCTCCACCAACTAGCAAAAAGGAAACACAAGCTTTCTTGGGCGTCGTGGGTTTTTGGAGAATGCACATTCCAAATTACAGTCTGATTGTAAACCCTCTCTATCAAGTGACCCGAAAGAAGAACGATTTCAAATGGGGCCCTGAGCAACGAAAAGCTTTTGAACAAATTAAACGGGAGATAGTTCATGCAGTAGCCCTGGGGCCAGTCCGGGCAGGGCAAGAGGTAAAAAATGTGCTCTATACCGCAGCCGGGGAGAACGGCCCTACCTGGAGCCTCTGGCAGAAAGCACCAGGGGAGACTCGAGGTCGACCCCTAGGGTTTTGGAGTCGGGGATACAGAGGATCCGAGGCCCGCTATACTCCAACTGAAAAAGAGATATTAGCAGCATATGAAGGGGTTCGAGCTGCTTCAGAAGTGATTGGCACTGAAGCACAGCTCCTCCTGGCACCCCGACTGCCGGTGCTAGGCTGGATGTTCAGAGGGAGGGTCCCCTGTACACATCATGCAACTGATGCTACATGGAGTAAGTGGGTCGCACTGATCACACAACGGGCTCGAATAGGAAACCCCAGTCGCCCAGGAATCCTGGAAGTGATCATGGATTGGCCAGAGGGCAAAGATTTTGGAATATTGCCAGAGGAGGAGGTGACGCGTGCTGAAGAGGCCCCAATGTATAATGAACTACCAGAAAATGAGAAGCAATATGCCCTGTTCACTGATGGGTCCTGTCGTCTTGTGGGAAAACATCGGAGGTGGAAAGCTGCTGTATGGAGTCCTATGCGACAAGTTGTAGAAACTGCTGAAGGAGAAGGTGAATCGAGCCAATTTGCAGAAGTAAAGGCCATCCAGCTGGCTTTAGACATTGCTGACCGAGAAAAGTGGCCAGTGCTCTATCTCTGTACTGACTCATGGATGGTGGCAAATGCCCTGTGGGGGTGGTTGCAGCAATGGAAGCAGAGCAACTGGCAGCGCAGAGGCAAACCCATCTGGGCTGCCGCATTGTGGGAAGATATTGCTGCCCGGGTGGAGAACCTGGTTGTGAAAGTCCGTCACGTAGATGCTCACGTACCCAAGAGTCGGGCCACTGAAGAACATCAAAACAACCAGCAGGTGGATCAGGCTGCTAAGATTGAAGTGGCTCAGGTGGATCTGGACTGGCAACACAAGGGTGAATTATTTATAGCTCAGTGGGCCCATGACACCTCAGGTCACCAAGGAAGAGATGCAACATACAGATGGGGTCGTGATCGAGGGGTGGACTTGACCATGGACACTATTGCGCAGGTTATCCATGAATGCGAAACATGCGCTGCAATCAAGCAAGCCAAGCGGTTAAAGCCTCTCTGGTATGGAGGACGATGGCTGAAATATAAATATGGGGAGGCCTGGCAGATCGATTATATCACACTCCCACAAACCCGCCAAGGCAAGCGCCACGTGCTTACAATGGTGGAGGCAACCACCGGATGGCTGGAAACATATCCCGTGCCCCATGCCACCGCCCGGAACACTATCCTGGGCCTTGAGAAGCAAGTCCTATGGCGACATGGCACCCCAGAAAGAATTGAGTCAGACAACGGGACTCATTTCCGAAACAACCTCATAGACACCTGGGCCAAAGAGCACGGCATTGAGTGGGTGTATCACATCCCCTATCATGCACCAGCCTCCGGGAAAATTGAACGATACAATGGACTGTTAAAGACTACACTGAGAGCAATGGGTGTCGGGACATTCAAACATTGGGATACGCATTTAGCAAAGGCCACCTGGTTAGTCAACACTCGGGGATCTGCCAATCGAGCTGGCCCTGCCCAGTCAGAACTTTTACGTACTGTAGATGGGAATAAAGTCCCTGTAGTGCACATAAAAAATATGCTGGGGAAGACAGTCTGGGTTATTCCTGCCTCGGGCAGAAGCAAACCCATCCGTGGGATTGCTTTTGCTCAAGGACCCGGGTGCACTTGGTGGATAATGCGGAAGGATGGGGAAGTCCAATGTGTACCTCAAGGGGATTTGATTTTGGGTGAGAATAGCCAATGATCTGAATTATGTGATGTTAAGTACTAATTATAGTCATAATAGTTATACTAATAATACACAGATATACTAGTCATACTACTAATATTATATGCCATACTAATGTTATTACAATAAGAATCACCCAGACTAATGAAGAATAACTTCAGTGAAACCAAGCAAAGCACAGTGATGATGGTACCAGAACGGACTTCAACATGAAACAATCCAACACCACATACCATCTCCATTTTTCCTGCCCTGAAAGATTATTATGACAGATGGAGCCCGAAGTCATGGACTAAATGAACTCACTGAACGTTTTAGAGGGATGGCCCACAGACTAAGGGAATGATAGCTCTGTGTGTGTGTGTGTGTGTATATATATATATTAAAAAAAAAGGGGGTGGTGATTAATGAAAATGTACTGGAAAATATGAGACTTGAGCATGACGCAGATGGTATAGAATAAGGGGTGGATATTGTCCTGGTTTCGGCAGGGATCGAGTTAATTTCTTTTCTAGTAGCTGCTACAGTGTTTTGGATTTAGGATGAGAACAAAGTTGATAACACACCGATGTTTTAGTTGTTGCTAGGTAATGCTTACACTAGCCAAGGACTTTTTAGTTTCCCATGCTCTACCGACTGAGAAGGCTGGAGGTGCACAAGAAGCTGGGAGGGGGCACAGCCAAACTGGCCAAAGGGACATTCCATGCCATGTGACGTCATGCTCAGTACATAAACTGGGGAAAGCTGGCCGGGGGGGCCGCTGCTCGGGGACTGGCTGGGCATCGGTCGGTGGGTGGTGAGCAATTGCACTGTGCATCACTTGCTTTGTGTATTATTATTATTATCATATTATTATTATTATTATCATTTTATTTCACTTATTAAACTGTCTTTATCTCAACCCACGAGTTTTTCTCACTTGTGCTCTTCCAATTCTCTCCCCCATCCGGGTGAAGGGAGTGAGCGAGCGGCTGCGTGGTGCTCAGTTGCCAACTGAGGTTAAACCACGATGCTACTTTTAACGATAACACAAAAATAGTAAAATACCACAGAACCATCAGATACACAGTGATTGAGTAATTTTGGTTTATGGGTGAATACAGACAGCCCAGTGCTGGCAAAAGCAAGGCAATAATCTGGGTACCAAAAATAAACATGGAAATCATTGCTGAATACAGAAATCATATGGAGAGCTTGTGGTGACTGCAAATAATAAAACCATCTGTCCAGTAGTAAGAAGCAGTACACTGGGCAAAGAAGAGAATGTAGCATAAATCACGGAAAGGCACCCTGGCAATGGGAAAGATGCTACTGAAAGCTTATCTGGAAAATTATATGCAATTCTGATTACCACATAAAGTCATTGCAGAAATCAAGCAGGTGCAGGTCAGAGCTATCAATTCACACAGAATTTGGGGGAGTTTTAGCTATGCGGACAGCTATGCCAGACTTAATCTCTCAATCTTACAACAATGGAACCTAATTGGGATTTTTTGCCAACATTTATGAGACCTTGATGCCAGTAGGAATTTTTAAAAGCAACCAATTAAACCTATGCATCCCAAGAAGTGAAGGACAAGAGCAGAAAAGAACAGCATTCACAGAAATTAAAAGGTGTCCTTACACAAAGGTTGATCTTAGTCCTGTATAGACATTTTTCTCCCATTTTATTTAGGCTCCTAGAATACATTTCCAACAGTATTCTCATACTAAAAATGTATGGGACTATACATAGAGATAGGCATGTAGCGAAATGGATTACCAGAGACAGACAGCTTTTCAGGGACTGAACCTCCAGCTTATTTTATTTTATTTTTGAAAAGCATCTCATATGAACAAGCAACCCAGAACTAGATCTTCTACTGCACTCTCTTCCTGGTTTGAGTAACTTTTGAAGAGTTGTACAAGGGTCCATCACCCTAATGTCCTCTTGCTGACTGGCCAATAGTAGGCAAAGATAGAAGAATACAGACCATGGCAATCTTATTCTATGGTTTACATAGTAGATTAATAGATGATAGGATTGGGAGGATTTTTGACAGAGATAAGGATTACAGTGGCTGCATTCTGAATGGGATATATTTTATACAAGATCTGCTCCAAATCTTCTTAAACTTTAATGAAAAAAAGGAACTTATGTGCACATACTACTGTTGCAAGCTTGAAGTGTATTTCTTCTCAGGTTTTCTGGAATTTTAAGGTTGAATCACTGGTTTCTTTCAATTTATTGCTGCATTCTATTTCCGGCAAGGGTTGTGGCCTTGCAACAGCTAAAGACCTTGGAACTGATTATCTCTGGTAAGAACACTTTATCAATTTTACCCATCACATTTGAAATTTGGTTTCATCCGCATGCTTAGCGATGGCTCCACAGTTTCAATAATACATACATAATAAGAAGTAGGATGCACAACTGTAAAAAAGAAACACAAAATAAATTAGGTGAAAAAGATAAGTAAATGCTGCTTATTCTTTCTTTTGTATTTATGTTTGACTTAGATGATGGCAGTGACTACAGAGAAGATGGAACAGCTGAAAGTACTTTAAAGGAGCTAGCTGATAATGGAAAGAAGGATGCATCTTTTCTTTATTTCTGCTAGTGTTGGTATTTCTATAATAATACTATCCCTGTAAAAGCACATAGATGCTACCTAAAGCATTAAGAAAAATCTAGTCATTGTGCTATGATAAATAATTGTTTTTAAATCTGCATAGTTAAATAGAATAAAAAAATAGTAATATATAATCTTCCTATTATACTTAACTGAATTGCAACATTTTGACTAACTTTCAATAAACTGACTTTTACCTTTTTACTGTAAAGAGGTGATTCTGACCTCACCTCACCTTTCTAAGCAAATAAGAGAGATACAAGAAGCCTATAAAAGAGAAGATACTCAAAGTGGCCTGGGTACCTAACACAGGAACAGAGACTACTGCTGGGGCTGACAAGCGATGAAGCAAACTAATGGTGGAGATGCCACTTTTTATATGTTCTCCATCTCTCCTAAAATGCTGTATATGTATATACATATACAGACATATAAATGGTTCTTGTTTTCTTTTGATAATCTTTTTTTTAACACAGTAAGCATCAGTTTGCATACACTAATAAAAAATAACAGTATTACAAGATATGTTTCTACCTCAGTTCACATTTTTTTTAATATCTTTGAAAATTTTAGCACAGATATAGTCATTTTTAATGATTCAGGGTAATTCACAGATTATATAGGAAGTGAAAACACTTAAATCTGCAAAAGGCTTCACTGTACCTATTCATTTCATAGTAAAGTGTGAAGCTTTAAAAGTTTCCATTTGGCCTGCTTTTTAAGTTTATGTGTGAACAATCCTGGATAAGATTTACAAGTCTGTCAACTATCACTAAGAGAGACCTGGAAATTGGATTTTTCAGAGAGGCTCACAAGATTTATGCTCTGCAGAAAAAAAAGAAAAAAAAAAAGAAAATGTGGGAGTCAAATTGCCCAAGAGGCACAGCTTCAAAACACAAAAGTTGACATGAAAGTTAAAAAGAAAAGTTTATAAAAGCATCATGTTAATTGTAAGGAAAACAGTTCTTGGTATTTCTTGCCTGATTATAAAGCACTGGAATCTCAAGACAGTCTCTGCTGGAATGACATGCAACAGTGAGTATTTCCATAGTAGAAAGATTTAAGTAAATTCACTGCTTTGGAGTTTATGAGAAGAGGGTAAACTGTACTGTCTACATTAGAAGAGGGTCTCTCTATTCTCTAAACATGGATTTGAACTCCATAGGACAACTCTAATCTAGCTGGCAGTAAGAGATACATTACTGCCGATTACAGTGCAATTTAGAAAAAGTTGGTGAAAAAAAAATTAAGTAAACTACTTACTATTTTTGAACAGTAGGAAATACAGAACAACTATATGTCTTCTCCCTAAAAGAGTAATTTTCAATTACAAAGGTGTACAGAATTCCTCCACTCTCATTCCACAGTATTCTTCCAAAAAGTTCGACTAAGGAAAACACACATATTTCAGGGCAGTAAACATGTGGACTTCCAACAGTTTGGCAGAGAAAGTAAAAATCAAGCAAAAACACAAGATAGAACCTGTAAAGTAACAGTAGCCTGCAAAGATGGAAACCCTTAAATGATGCACAGAGCCCAAGTCAGAGTTCCAGCTGCATCTACGGTCATACGACCTGTGATCTTTTTTGAAAATAATGAACTATGATTCTCTGTGTAAGTTCAGCATGCCGTGACTTTCTTATTTGTACTTGCAAGGCAATGTCTTCAGGGCAGGCGCTGTCTGTCTGGGAAGAGTTATGTCAAGAAACGCTGGCACAGTGGGATTCCCATTACAGTTGAGTCTATGGACTTACTACAAGACAAATTAGTTGAAAATATATCTAAAACTTTAGAAATACCTACAGATATTTCATATTACTGTAAAGATAGCTTTAAAGTGAATTAGCTGATGACAGGAGCAAATTCAATGAAATAACACGGTTGTGCCATAACAAGCATTAAAATTTTGCTCCAGAGTCAGGAGCAAACTATCAGCAAGACATACTGACATTTACAATCAGTAAGAAAAGATGAGGGTAGATATAGAAGGGAAAGAATAGAGTGTTTTAGGGAGGAAAACGTCATACAGAAAGTGCTAAAAGGTGCTTGACCCAACCAACCAAGCATCCAAAAGATGTTAAAACAGAGCTGCTAAAAAAAAGCTTGTAAATTTAAAAAATGTAGTGTATTGATATGAATGCACTGAGACATGAACAATGCAAGTGCAGTGTCAACACATTTTTCATCTGCCTATTCTCCTTTTCCTTTGTAACGGAAGTAGTGTTTTTTAGAGATGATCTTTATGAAAGCATACTCCCCAAGCACTCTTAAATTTAAGAACTGTTTAGTACCCCTCCAATCCCACATTTCTCTCCAAAGAACAAGAAGGACTTCACAAGACAGAAAGATTGAAGGGAAGGTGAAGATTGAAATCTGGTCTTCTACAAACCTTTAAAATAATTAAAAAATAAAAACTATGAATCCAAATGCTTTGTACTGTATGACCTCCTTAGCTATACACATAAGCTATAGCATAACCTTGCATTAATAATGAAATCAGACAATTTTATACCTTTTTAATAATGTATGCCAAATATATTTGGGTTTAGGAAGGATAGTATTCATTTATCGATCATGATGCATTATCTCCAAGCTGGAAATTTCTAAGCAGCTTTCATCTATTCTAAATAATTCAGAATGTAATTTCAGTTGGGGTTTTTTTTTTTCCTTATTAAATTTGTATTTTTTAATCAGAAGAAAAGCAGACAGACCTACAGCAAAGGGTCAAATATCCATCTCATATTACTCAAAAAGTCCCAAAGAAATCATCTTGAAAAGTTCCATGAGTGAGGATACTGCTGTCTAATTCTCAGTTTTTAGAACACCGACCTCTGTACCCACTGTATTTGTATAGTTACATGTATATTTAATAATGATTATAGTAACAGTAGCAAATCATAGAATCATGGAATAGTTTAGGTTGGAACGGACCTTTAAAGGTCATTTAGTCCAACCCCCCTGCCGTGGGCAGGGACATCTTCAACTAGATCAGGTTGCTCAGAGCCCCGTCCAGCCTGACCTTGAATGTTTCCAGGGATGGGGCATCCACCACCTCTCTGGGCAACCTGTGCCAGTGTTTCACCACCCTCAGGGTAAAAAATGTCTTCCTTCTATCTAGTCTATATCTACCCCCCTTTAATTTAAAGCCATTCCCCCTTGTCCTGTCGCAACAGGCCCTGCTAAAAAGTTTGCCGCCATCTTTCTTATAAGCCCCCTTGAAGTACTGATAGGCTGCAAAAAGGTCTCCCCGAAGCCTTCTCTTCTCCAGGCTGAACAACCCCAACTCTCTCAGCCTTTCTTCACAGGAGAGGTGTTCCATCCCCCTGATCATTTTCGTGGTCCTCCTCTGGACATGCTCCAACAGGTCCGTGTCTTTCTTGTGCTGAGGGCTCCAGAGCTGGACGCAGTACTCCAGGTGGGGTCTCACCAGAGCAGAGGAGAGGGGCAGAATCACCTCCCTCGACCTGCTGGCCACGCTGCTTTTGATGCAGCCCAGGATACGATTGGCCTTCTGGGCTGCGAGCGCACGTTGCTGGCTCGTGTCCAGCTTTTCATCCACCAGTACCCCCAAGCCCTTCTCAGCAAGGCTGCTCTCAATCCCTTCATCCCCCAGCCTGGATTGAGACCGGGGGTTGTCCCAACCCAGGTGCAGGACCTTGCACTTGGCCTTGTTGAACCTCATGAGGTTCACACAGGCCCACTTCTCGAGCTTGTCCGTGTCCCTCTGGATGGTATCCCGTCCCTCTGGCGTGTCGACCGCACCACTCAGCTTGGTGTCATCTGCAAACTTGCTGAGGGTGCACTCGATCCCACTGTCCATGTCATTGATGAAGATATTAAATGTCCATCTGGACATTGAGACATTGACTACTAATAACTTTGAGAAGTCAAATAACTTTGAGTTCTTGTTAAAAGGACATATTCACATTATAATTTCTTAAAAGTTATTTGTTCATTTTGCCTTAAGATTGGAACAGTTCATCCCTGCCAATTCTTAGCATGAAAACAGAAATTTTGTTCAGGTTTCTAAGTTGAGAAGAAAATTGAAATATGCAAGAAGTGATTACTAATTTGTACTGCAGATCTGCATTCACTCCAAAGGTGAATTCTTGAGTAAGGTACTGACAAACTATGCAGCTTAGAGATTTACAGGCTTATCTGGGGAATATTTTAATATTAATGAATTTCCAGCAAGGTTAGATTTTTATTTCCCCTGTCTATAATTAGCAGGGGGGGGAAAGAGAGGATGGGAACAAACAGATGCCACAGTGACACTGAAAAATAAGAAAGAAAAAAGACAAATGGAATAAACAGTGTCTCAGAGAAGTTAATTAGGAGCAGTCTGTAGTTCCTAAGGCCTTTGAATGGTCAGTTCAAGAGATAATATTATCATGAAGGGATTATTGTAGGATTCTAAAGATCAGCAGTCAAGGATTACATCAGGTTTTACGGAGAAAAGTTGTGCTATGTGAAACAAATTAAGAAGAGTATGTTTTCATTATTACAATCAGAGAAGGCAAAGGGACAAATTCCAAAGTCATACATCAGTGGATGCAAATTAATCACCTTACAATAACTAACAGTCTCTTTTAGGACTTCTCAGATCATCAACTAAAGTGATGTTTTGAGTGCTTCTGTGATAAGAGAGGATTTAACAAGATGTAAAGTCATAAAACAATAATCCAAGGAGTTATTGGATTATGTGGCTGTGCGAGTAGAAGCTGTGTTATTCTCCAGCTCATGCCCACTCTCACTGAACTGGTGTTTCCTTTCATCTTCCCAGCAAGTAACTTGCACCAATTTTGACCGCTATGCATCAGTGCATTTGATGTGATTAAATTTAAAGAAATTTAATGAAATGCATGTCATCATTTAACAGTATGTCTATATGTGGACTGGTATGACAACAGGAGAATGCAGACATTCCCAGGCTAGTTTTAAACTGCCTAATCACACATTGCTAACAGCATGAATGTAGCAGCCTGGAGCTCAGTGCATGCTGCAGAGTTGACCTAAGCACCTGCATGATACTTGTGCCCTACACACCTCTGCCATGAACACGTAACATAGCAAAGATTTACTTCTTGTTTCATATTTTGGAATACCATTAAAACACATCGCAGTTTCTTACAAAGCTGTTGAAGAGCTTCAGCAATTTTGTTGTGTCCAACCATCTCTGAATGAAATGTTCCTGTCCATACTGTTTTCACACAGGACCCTTTCTTTGGTATCAAGAAAGTTGGTATCACACAACTTCGGTGTGCAGACATGGCTAAAAGGCACTGTAACGCCTACAAGGAATTGAAAAACATCTATGCACTTCCATGGTCTTTGGAATTGCTTGGACACCTTAAATCACCCAGAGATTAAGCAGGCTCCGTGAGTGGCTGTTGCATTTATACGATGAGGGAAAACCTGCAAATACTCAATTCCTCCCCCTCAAGCATCTGAGAAGGAAGTTTGGATACATACATATGGATATTCCAAAAAGAGAGTGTGACTCTAGAGAGACAAAATGTACGGTACAATTTAGCCTATCTGAAATAGGAGCTGGGACACCAGCTAAAGCCGAGCTCTCCGGTTTCTTTCTTAGTAAAGACAAACCCCAAATGACCACATTTTCAATGTAATAATCTAGTTTTGTTGGGGAGCTGTGTGAAGGCCCAAAATAAAAGGCAGAACTGACAACCCCTTGCCATGATCAACATCCAAACCCATGCACATACAGAAACTCATGCAGTGCTTTACAGCTCCAAACAGTGCCAACAGCACTCAAATGTAAGTGTTGAGGTTTGGGTTTCACAAGGTGGTACCTATAGTCATATGCTGCAAAGAAATTAGACTAGAAAGAGTTGAAATCATGCTTGTTCTGTTCTTGATTGTGTCTGGGAGCTCCAGCACGTCAGTGAAGACATATTAACACAAATTCTGTGCTGGAAATTCAATTATCAGCCTTGCTTCCATGTTCTACAGGCAAAGTCTGTTTACAGGACATGTTAACAGCTATGCAAATCTCAGGATAGCTTAAGTTGTCTTTATCTTTCTAGCAGTGAAGTACAGTGCAATGCTCAGCATGGAAATAACTTCTCCTTGGCAATAAAGCCAAATGACGTCTGTGTATTGACCTCCTGGTGCGGAGCCTACAACTTCCAGCAAATGCTTCTGTGAGGCCACAGGAAACCCTGGAGGAAGAGGACCCACACCCACCCCTCACAAAGCACCATCTCCAGAACAATGATTACGGCATCATCCCCTTCCACTCCTCCTCTCTAAAACAATGCAAGTTTGTAATTATTTTGTGCATGGGACAACAGTTTCAAAAGGCAGGTGATGGAATGCCACTGAAGCACTGCCCACAGCTGGGTGGCCCTGACATCCCTCAGGATAGAGGCGATCTGTACAATACAGATTATTTTCAGGTGCAAAAGGGATCTGTGCCTGCTGCAGACTTTGCAGAGCCCGCTCTGTTTGCTGGGGCAGGCACCAAGAGGCAGGTAAGCAGGGAAGGCTCTCCAGCATTCCAGCCTGAAAGAGAGAGACAGCTCCTGAATCAAGACTGAGGCATTTCAGGGACTTTGCAACAGATGAGCTTTTGCACCTAGGTAACCTCAAGGGCCAAAGGAAAACATCGGAGAAGTACCTGATGTTCATCATAAGTTAAGGCAATGGACTTCAACTTATGCAACCATTCAAGTCAAGTTCCAGATGCTTAATTTTCAGTTGGATTTATGCTTAGAGGGAATGGAAGCAATTATAATCTCTGATTTTCTACCTGCAGCCCACATTTCCAGAGAGTAGCAAAGGAACTTTGGTCCTACAAGACAAATATTGTCAGATAACATCCAGTTGTATTTTCAACCAAAACATTACTTATTCTCTAGAGTGACTCTCCAAAACCATTGTTGCAGTTTTTCCGGTTTCATAGGACAAGGAAATAACTTATATCACTACCCCCCACTATATAATACTTGAGTAAGGTAACGTATAACTCCTGCTTCAAGATGAAGTAGCACTCATTAATAAGGTGAAATATTAAACTCTGGACATTGCACAGTGGGTTTAAATTTCCTCTCCAGTATTGATTTTGCATCGTTTTATTATGTTTTAATAAGCAAGACCAAACTCCAAATCCTACTTTATGGTAAATGCCATTTAATAATGTAAAATCTATCCTACATGCACGAACTTTTCACAGCTCACATTGACTTCAGAGGGTACTTCTGAAGGCAGAGACCTTGCAGGATCAGGGCCACTGCAAAGCATGTGTTGTCACAGAACATGTGTCATAATTCAGAATGGTTATGCCCAATCAAAAGAGAAGAAATGGAGAGGAAAGACATGGAGTTGTGAGCTACGAAGCAAACAGATTTAGCATGGCACAGATAATAAACAACAGATGAAACTAGAGAATAGTAAGTAATAGAAATATATGTTTAGTCGATGCAAGACCATTCCACAGGACAAACAGACACCAGTGGGGTACAGCAGGCATCAGCTAATGCTCAGTGCCAGAAGCCACCCTTATGAGTATATCTGGAGTTTTCTCGTGAATATGTATGAAGGCCTTCTTGCCCACAAACATGGGAAGCTTTACTGGATTTATACAGCTTCAGTTTCGCCCTGATTCTCCACTCTCTCCTTTCAAGCAACGGAGTAGATGGGAAAGCAAGCTGTGCAGTCCTTTCAGGAGGAGTACAGGGAGCCGAGAAGGAAAATCAAAGGAAAAGAAAAACGCTGGTGCATGAAATCTGGTGGGTGGTAAATACACAGTAGATTTCAGTAACTACTTTGCTATAGTATAACACAAAAGGAAGTAATCATTATATGCAATGCTGCTGTACAATGAAATACAATAAGCAGGAAGACTTGCTTTAATAGAAAGACACTGTGATTTGTGAAATACTGAACTAAGCAGAACATTCTCAGATGTAATCATCTTTTAAGATGTTATTTCTTCAGAAGAAACTATGCAATTATTTACAAAGAATCATAAACACACAATGAAAGTCAGATGTTAAATTGCCCATGCATATGCCATCTGTCAAAATAATTTTTAAGAACAAGTCAAAGTTTGTAAATTTATTTCACCACTGATGGCATATGCAGGAGGACTGGGATCAGCGTGGTGATAGCCTATATACATAAAAACATTCCATTCTAATTTCTCACTCAGTGCCTGGCCCTCACAGACTGAAGATGAATGAAATAATCATCCTTAAAGAGCTTTGCCATCTAAAAGGAAATAATTTAAAGAGCACAAATTAGCAGTTACAAAAAATGAAACTGTCCTACTCTACTGTGTCTCACTATTTAAAACACTTTCAAAAATTCCTAAAGATTTTAAAAATGGATTGTAGCATTTCTTTCTGGAAGCTCTAGTTCTCTTGGTACAATTCTTATTGGTTCACTTAAAGTGTAAGGAATCTAAAATGAATATGCCTCTGGATTTTACAGAATGAAGAAATGAGAGCGATCTGCATTGAAGAAAAAAATCTGGGCTTCGTTACAGGCAATGAAAAGATCCTTCTGCTGCCCCACATTGCCTTCATGGACACGGGTACTTCCATCTCTGGTCTTCAGATCTGCTTCACAGCATTCAGATGTCCTGAATACCAGATGGGTCAGATCCAAAGTCACAAATAATATATGGGACCTTCATCTCAATGATAATCCAGATTATAATTTAGGCTTTTATTTTCGTATTAAGACGGCCAAACTAATAGTAATTTCCTTGCAATATTTAATACCCATGAAGCTAGCCTTCTCACAGCCCAATACAGCCCTCTTCTGATGGGGGAGGTGGGACAAATAAGATGATTATGTATATGCTACCTGAGGCAGAAATGCAGATTATATTGGCAAAAGGGATTTAGGAAAGGAATTCCCATCTTCACAGCCACTCCACTGTCTCTCATCCTAGTTGTAGCTCCAACAAGCTGCCAAGGAGTTCTCCCCCATGTCCATGGACTTTCGTCACTTCTGAGACACTATTTGCATTTTTCCATGCCTTGGCTAATATACACTGAAATTTACACCAGAAGTTACGATAATCCACAAACAAACAAATATAACATCCATAAATGTATAAAGGAAAGTTCCAGCAGGAACTCAGAATACCAAAACAGTCTCCATTAAAGTCATAAATGGGCATAATAAAGCGTTAGATATATTGCTTCATTCATTTATTAAAAGCTGCAATGCAAAACAACTGTGAATTCCTTCCTTACTAGTAAAAAACAGTGGCTCCATTATATATTTAAGCATAGAAGGCATCCATAGCAAGGCTGACAATGCTGGCTGTAAAGCTGCTGCTTGGGTTTGGCTTTTAATGCCTAACATAAAAATACACCTTCAATAGTCAAAATGTAATTAAAAAATAGAATTTCAGCCTGTTTGAAGTTCCCTCTCTAGGTGAAAAGTCAGTTTAGCTGCTGCACTGATTGCCAGTATGTCAGAACTGTCAGTTAGCTTTAAAAAAACACAATAGCAGAATTTTTAAAAATTAAACTATATACATTTGAAATAGTACAGAGACAGGATCAAGCAGAAGGTGAAGTTATTTCTATGAACCGATTATGACATTAATTTCTCTTGTGAATTTCATTCCTAACTTTTTGTTAATCAATAGAAACAGGTCATTATATACAAAAATACAACTCAGACACAGCTGACAAATTAGGGAGAACACTGAACAGCAAACAATTAAACTAAAATCTCAGCCCATTTCACACCAAAGGAAATTTTGTTCCCAAACTCAGCATAACAAGGTTTCCACATGCAGAAGCCATAGATTGAAGTCTTATGTATGGCTTGGGCTCAGCTTCATTGAAAAGACAAAACAAAGGAAACAGCCAAAACCATAAACATTTCTTTTCTCTTTTCCCATGTAAACAGAGGACAGCATAAGAAAGCATTTGTCACAGGTCACTTGAAAGACACCCCTCTCCAGGAGCTGCACAGGAACCAGACTTGACTCCATCCCAGAAAAGCTCAACTTCAGCATCCCCTCTCCCCCTTCTTCCTACTGCCCAATAGCCTATGTATGCGCCCTTGTACAAGAGGGAATCTGGCTTTCTAGGTACAATCTCCCCACTCTTCCTAGCTCAGGAGCCAGAGGAACCTTCCCCATTGCAGTGGGGTGGGCATGGGAAGAGGAGTTCTCCACTTTTGGCTCCCTCCCTTATTCCTACCACAGATATTATATTTTAAAAAAATGTTGGAAGAATGATTTTTATTCCTCAAAAGCTGAAAAAAACAGTTTGACATTCTCTTTCTTTAGCCTCCCATTTTGTTCTTGACAAAGTGATACATTAAGTTCATTGGAGTTCTCATTCAAGTCTTGAATTAAAAAGATATTTTTTGGCAAACAGATTGCTGAAAATGCATCTAACTAAAATCAAGCCCTTTAATTCAGATTGAACTAACTGCAGAATTTGTCTATAATTCTATAAATTAATCAAAAGAAATTATAAAAATTTTCTTCTGAAAAAGTAACAAATTGATGTCCTCAAATAAGAAGTGATCCAACAGCTCCTACTACATGTCTGTCTACTCACCACTCACTGGACTCTGGCTTTATTTGCCTGGTACCACCAGTTCAGGCCTGGCAGCATTATCTGTGTGGCTGTTCAAGAAAGGAGGCATAAGCCTTCATTCATGTGCAGCTGAAATGTAGCTTGGGTAAATCAGCAGTCCACCTCACTAGCCACAGTTCCCTTTGGGCAGACTTGAGAGCACAACCATAATCTGACTTTAAATTCCTCATTTTGTAGCTATGGAACAATATTTTCTGCTCCAGTTCTATTCCAGATGCAGGAGACATATTACCATTTAGAGGCAGAGCACCTGAGATCAGCAGATGGATCACGGAGGTGCTGCTTCCTACTCCTGTGGCAACTTGCCCCAGCTTGGGCAAGTGTCAAGTTTTTTGTTTTTCTTTTTTTAGAAAAGCAAATCACATATATGCTCCCAGGATCTCTCACCTTCAGGATTTGTTTATACTGACACCTTCCATAGTCCTGTGGGTGCTTTTACTGACTACATGGCATGTACCACCCACAGAAAACAATTCTGTATATATTTAATACTTGATATTTTATTTTAAAAATATTTTCAGCAATTGAACACTAGTTCTATCCATCACATTAGATGATTAGAAATCCTACATGGTATGACTGAGCTGGGATTTTTTTTTTTCCCCTTACTATGATATTAAACTATTCTAGAATCAGCATATATATAATCTTTCTTTGCATATTCACTCCATGTTTCTCTGGAGGTTTCATTAGAAATTCCACTGCATTTGATTTAAAATATATATTTTTCTCCAAACTATTTGAATAAGTAATGAATAAAATTTTTAATGAATAAAAATTTCATCCATTTTTATTAATGAAGTCATAAATCAGGGGGTTAAGTTAAGAAGCGCTTGTATTTATTGCTCATCTTGCATTATAGACATGGTGGAAACTACTAAGCAGTTTCCTCCTCCTATCAATATTCTAAATAATTCATAAAGGAATCTCAGATTGACTTTTCATCCATACATATCCCATTTAAAATGTGCGTATACACGTTTTCAGTATAATAGTATCAAAACTATGCAATAGTTTTCTCAAATTATCAACTTGTTTTCCCAAATCATTGAATGAAAACTGTATTACGGTTTGGGAAAGTTTTTGTATGATGTATCCCTTTAAATTCATGTTAAACGGGGCATCTCAGTTACATTGGGAACCATAACTTTCCTCTGTGACACCTTTATGATTCTCCTCATTCTCATTTGGTGAGAGTTCAGGAGATATTTCTTGTTCCTGATGAACAACTTCTTAGGTGAACTTTTAACTTATAGCTCTTGAAGCTTTCCTTTAATGACTTTTCTGTGCCAATCAGAAACAATGTGCAGAAGAGAACCTAACCCTGCCTCATTTCAGCTGTGCTCTCAACCTCCAAAACAGCACTTTCCTTAGTAACATAAGTCAAATAAGGGCACATTCTTGAAATGCTAAACATATAGTCAGGTATTATAAAATTTTAAATACAAAATTCATTAGGACTTGATCTGATATGTTTAAACATATGGACAAGCTGAAATTGGGATTCTGCTCCCCTCCAGTATTACAGTGGGAGCATTGCTCTAGAGACAGAAAAAATAAAGACCCTTGCAAATAATTAAACATTGTAGTTCAGTATAATAATTTATTAATAAAGACAAAGTATCCTATCACCAGGACCTTGAAAATCTGTTTTACGATTATGGCACAGCTGATCTTTCCTTGCACCATCTGAAGATTATTTGTCTCCTTTAGCTTGTAGCAGCATTTACTACCTTCCCCTGGAAAACTTTGACAAGAACTTTGCAGACCAGCATTCTGGTTTTAGCAAAACTCTTTCACAGCTTACAGTTAAGATTAGAGAGGAAGAGTTTAGAGGAGTTAAACCTGTGTAACTGTGCTGAGCTGAGGTGCAGTTAAAGTAGTATAACTAATTTAGCAGCATATTATGAATACAGGGATGCCGGTATGCGGTAGTGATGAAGTACCCTGGCATGGACTGTGGCAGCAGAGCAGGTCTCAGCACTTCAGAAGAGAGTGGGTTCAGGTTAACTCCCTACTGCACAGGGTTTGAGGCTAATTAAAGTGCAGGGAGACCATCCAAAATGTCTAGCACACAACCTGCAGAAAACGTTGCCTGTCTTCACTGAGGAAGAGAGGGATATTTGCTCCTGGGGGATGACGGTGCTTACAGCAAAAGTGGGAAATGCTGCAAGCGAACTGGTTTGAAGAGCACTTTACATATCCTACTTGTTTTCTTTGATGTTTTATACATTTGGTTGCCAGAAATAATATGGATCTGCTCCTCGTTTCTACATAACACTAGTACAATACTAATGGCCACTTAATAGCATTATTAAAAAAACACATTCTTTTTACATTTCAAGCTTTACTTACTAGTTAAGTTGTATTTTAGCTACTTGTGTTTTCATTACTTAATGTTAGTTGTAATGGATCCATATGTGTATACCACCTAACAGTAAATTAAGCAAATTAATTTTCAACCTCAAACACTCTGTAACATTGAAATACAGTAGAACATTCCCTAGCAAATCATCTCAGTCTTAAATCATATTTCTTACTAATTAGAATAACTTTGTTCTTTTTTTGCACAACAGATAATCATTATGAGCTGAGCAGAACTTATACATATACTCCAGTTAAGTGTATTAGCATAAATATATAATAATATTTTTAATTATTTCCTTTGTGGATAAATTTTAGCTTTAATTGCCAAATATTTTTCCATGATATAATGAACCAATATGCTCTTTCTGGGGCAAGGGAATTATTCATGATTCCTTCAATCTTTGCACAATTGAAGAAGTTCAGCATATTTAGCTCTAAAGTGCAGTATTCAGCTCACCATCTCCTCTGCAGCTGCACAGTTCATCTGAGCTCCACAGCAACCTGAACAGTCCCATGTTCAAAGGAGCTACATCCCACTGAGATGTGGGAACAGGAAACCACCAGCAGCAGATGCACAAATATTGGTGGTGGGTTTGGTTTTTTTTCCTATCTGGTCATGAAAACCAACAAGCATATGGAAATTGCATTTGGAAGATGCAAAACTATGGCTGATATACAGTATCTCTAAATCTTAACCAAATAAAAGTGTAATTTTAACAAGGCCAATTTACAATCCACTGAATTGCCAACACTTTGAAAAATGTGGCAGAGCTTCTCAATTTCTAGTTGATTAAGATGTTTAAGAAGAACCAAAGGACAGCCTCAAAGAGTGATCCTGAAGTTAAAAGGAAACAAACTCCAGGAATAAAGAATTTCCTGAATAACCTACCAGACCATTTCCTTATATTACATGACACACAATCGTTGTGGAGGCTTCGCTTTCTCTGGAGAGGAGCACCAGAACAGGGACCACAGTGCTAGGAACAAGGTCTTTTGTAACTATAATGCCACACCATAGTCATCTGCAACTACTGCATCCACAGAAGCTGAAAAGCTGCAAGGGAAGTGCTGAACTGAGAACAGGTAGCAGAAAATCTCAAGAGTAGGAAAATTAAGACAAAAAATCATTATGCTTTAGCCAGTTTTTCCAACAGAAATAGTTGCACTGAGAAAGCACAGGCTTGTGCATCTCCAAGGAGCTTGTCTGTCTCTGAATAACCACCTTGACCTAGAGTACGAATTTTCAGTTTGCTCACTCAGAGGCACATTAAAAACCTTGAAGTCCTGAAGCATTCAAGCTGAAGATTCATTTCCAAAAGATGCAAGTGTGGGTGTCCATCTACGCAGGTCCCACTAAAACCAGTCATGCTCCAGAGCTGCTAGAAACGCACAGATACTGCAGTGACCCAAGTGTCACCATACATGGTGGTGGTCACCACACCAGCTATCATTTCTTCATTTTGGCTACCAAACTGACCTTGGGCTTTCTATTTTATGTTCTCAGTGCAAAAGCAATTAATATCCGTGGTGCATTACAATGCCCACTGTCACTAAATCATACTACTTAATGGCAATACTTTTTCCATCCCTTTAGACAGGACTCATCTCTCAGGCTTAGGTAGTGCACTTTGAAAATGAGACATCTTGCTTTTGGTTATATTATCTGGACCCGACAGTACCAGCAGTCAAATGACATAGCTTGTCCCTGCTCACTTCTGCAGGTACCAGACTGCGGTTTCTGCATCTCCCATACCACTCACAAAAATCTTTTATTACATTTTGGTAAACACCTTTCCTGTTTTGTTCAGAGTTTAAGCCAAACACATACCTCATCTTCATAAGAGCTTGTTGCCTCTAATTTTGTTTTATGCTTTTACAGAAACTCTAAGCTTACTGTTAAATAGAAGTTACACTTCAATGTTGTTTTGAAAAGTACCACAACATCAGTTATTATCAAACAGCTAAATGTACTACTGACATCTGTTTGATATCTCTGTCTCTGAGGAGCACCTAAGACTATAGACAAAAAGCCTGCTGCTCAGTTTTGCTGTCAACTTATCATCAAAGAGCTGTCACTTAGCACGTACCTCAGCAATGACTATATAGTATGTATAATCTATAAATTGTAAAATACAGCGCTGCAGCTCTGTCTGAAATGAGCAAATGTGAAAGTAACTAAGATTCAGAATGCCTCTGTAGCACAAATGCTCTGTTTACCCAGGCATGCATCAAGTAAGTGCTGAATATGGTTCTTTTTAATGAAACTTTTTCTTTAGCTTGCAGCTGTTTTAACAAGCCCTTTGAGTCTTCCCATTTATCGTGTATTCTGTTATTTTTAGAAAAGACAATTAGTCTTACACTTGTTTGTGACTAAGCACCTATAGTCACTTCCAAGTTCACACTAACACTGATATCTGCATATTTTAAAGTCTCTCCAGCATGGTAAAACATAACTTGTGGGAATACACAATATAGATAGTAAGAAATCAAGCAAACGCAGCTGTGTAAGCAATATCAGTAGTTTTCTCTGAGTCATTGGCTCATTTTATACATATAAGATCTAGAAAATACTGGTTCATTCAAGTACATTGGTGACATCCCTCTGGCTTCAGGTGAGCAGAAATTGGCAGCTGTATATACCTTGGAATTCTCCAGCATTTGACGTTGCATGTGAATGAGCTCAGTTTTTTTAAAAGAAGTTTTTGCCTGATCTCCCGTGACATACATTGTAATTTTAAGCCGCCTGTTGCATTGCATTAAGCAAGTCTAAATGTCCACTGAGAAAGACAGCTTTATTTTTTAAGTGACCACATCAAAGCTGATAATAGGCACAACTATTAAAAGCTGATCTTTACAAATCTCAGCAACAGGCATGGTCTTATTGGTTCCTATCTCGGAACACTCATTTCACCCTGGATTTTATAATATCAGTTGAAAGGTTTAGGACTTAGCATAAAGAAAAGAAATGCAAGAGACCAAAGATGAATTATACATGGAAAAGTTAGAGATTGGCTTGAAATTTTTATGAAAGTTTCCAATGTGACCTTCTCAGGAAATGGAGAAGTATCCCTAATAAATCTGAGTTAATTCTTCCCCCATTCCCTCAGGGATCCACCAGATTGACTCTCTTATATGAAACGTTGTGTATGCTCAGTGGGTCGTGGTGGTGGGTTTTTTGCAGACTCTACTCTTTTGAAACAGTTTTATATGACCTAAACAGAACAATGCATTCCTCTCTTTACTCCTGCTTATTTATTGTTTGTATATGATGTACATTTGTGGATCTTTGCCAGCCATAAAAAGTGATTTAGTGAACCAAGGGAAGAAAAAAAGAAGACTCAATAGTTAAAGAACTTGGCCTTATTTAACTTATTTACTTTTCTAGCAGCTTCCACTTACACCTTCAGCTTGTTATTCACCTGGACTTTCAAAAAAGTGCAGATTTAGCTCTACTATATAAAGCGAAACATTGCAAAGAAATATTTTATTTTAACTGTTTGTTTGGGGGGGTGGGTTGTTTTGTTGTTGTTTTTGCTTTTAAGTCATTTACATTAATCAGAGCAGAAATCAGGAATGAGGGAGTCATTCACAATAAAGAAACTCCTACTTCAGGGCTTCATAGGAGAATTTTTTAAAACTTTCTTTTTTTTCTTCTCACACAATTTGCTGAGCAAATCGGGGCTCTCCATATCTAACGTGCATGAAGCGATAACTGACCAGGCATTAAACTCACCTTCAGGGTTCATGATGGTATGGACAGGTGCATTCCAAACTTAGTGGGGCAAGTATTATTTGGTTTTAAACCTTAAATCAACTTAATTGAAAATTAGTTGAGAAGAGAATGGCAGTGATTTTTGAGGTTTATTTAATACATCGCTTACACATGTTTCATACCTTCATTTTAGGCAGGTACCTGTGAGCTTGGAGTTCTTGCATGTGAAAATTACATCAAAACCCCTATCAAATCTATGGATTTGCTGTTTACTTGGGTAAATTAATTAAGCATCTGTTACTCTGAAGGATATGAATAATTTAAACAGGTCCTATAAAATAAGTATAAAAACACTATTTCAAAATAAACTTGAACATTTTAGCTTAGCATAACAGAAAAGAATATTTGATAGGTTTGGTAAGTGAAATTTTGGAGAAAGTTAAATTTGTGTTATTGATTTAGAAGCTGGCATACTAATCTCATATTATTTAAAGGAGAAATAACTCTGCATAGTAGATTTAATCTACTTATATTCTACATCTCCTGCAAGAATTTTCTTGCTCATGCATAGATAGGGTCTTATCTAGTCCTTACTGAAGTCAATAGCAGGTTGCTTGTTTGTTTTTTAAATAGCAGCTGCATTGGGTATCTACAGGGAATGAAAAAGTAAAAGGATTACAGTTTCGACCTGTTAAAATTGATTTATAAGACGGATTTTTTTTTTCTCCTATTATGTCCAAGTGATAAATTGGTCTTTCAGTTAAGGCTGTGTGAAAGACTGATTTGTCGATTGTAGCCTGACCAAAAAAATTGGGAAATTACCCACTTCAATTAAAATATGCAATTATTTTTGTGGTTTGTTCTTTCTTCACAGACATGAAAAAATGTATTTCTGGAATGCTTAATGGTGGGAAACAACAGAATAGAAAGATTGAAGGAGGCACCATTTACAAAGGGAAGGAGCAGCAGAGGACCCTGGGCAGGACACACACCTAGACAGAACAGTCGGGCAACATCTCACCACCTGCCTCAGAGGGACCCGAATGACACCAGCAATCTCCCAGCACTGCTGGAAATCTGTACAGTGTCAGAGCTGGTCCACTCTCCATAATCTACTGAAACATCCACCAAGAGGTAGAGAAAAGCAGTTAGGAACTCACACCACAGTGGGGACGCTGGATTTGGTGAGCGTTTGCACATATTACAGCTAAACAGAGTTAGGACAGTAAGTTGAAGCCAAAACTGAATAGGACTCACTTACATAAGAAGAAAAAGGAGGCGGCAAAAGCCCCAAACTGATGCATGTATCAAAATATATATATAAAAAAAACAAAATCAAGTTGTTGTCAGCAGCAGTACTTTCCCACAACTCTCTGACTCCAAAAGATCATGTTCGTACCTAATCACATAAATTCCAGGAAGCAACGAGGAACTCAAAACTTAAGATGCTAAAAGAAAGGATTTGAGAGAATATTTTCTGAGATCCAGACCTACAGATTAAAGCATCTCTCTAAGGTCCTGTTACTCAAAGAAAACAAATTATACA
The DNA here is from genome assembly GCF_965638725.1 of Aptenodytes patagonicus. Lineage (NCBI taxonomy): Eukaryota > Metazoa > Chordata > Aves > Sphenisciformes > Spheniscidae > Aptenodytes > Aptenodytes patagonicus. The sequence goes on from NC_134954.1 coordinate 20,718,102, forward strand.
GTCAAGTCAGGTTGTGTTTACATTTACTGGTAATAAGAATTGGATGGGAGAAATTCATGCATATGTTTTGTATGAAGGCAAAGCTTAGCTGAAGCCCTTGGGTCCAGCTCCCGGCCCTGCAGCTAGGCACAGTACACGTAAAGCAGGGATTCACTACCACCGCTTGGAAAATTCTGTCTAGTGCTTCAGCTGAAATTTGCAGTTCCCCGTTTCCTAGGGTCCTTTTTCTTTCCTGGGCAGGGTTGGGGGGTGTGTGCGTGTGTGTATGTGGACCGTTTTGCTCTTCCTACAGAAAAACTGTAAGAATTAGGTTACGGCCTGGAAAGCACCCACAGGATGCATATCAACCTGCGGAGTACCTGCAATAACTTACAAGAGACAGGTGGGAGAGTAGTAGGGTTCTACAAAGGTGTAGCAGCATTACACGGAAGGAATTAAACTGCAGCCTGTACTACAGGAGCTGGGAATGGTTCAGACACCAAGAAAATCTTGTCTTTGGGCTGTGGTAGGGAGTGACTTTCACTCCAGTGTAACCTATTTTGGTGCTGCTGATACATCAAGGCTCTCACATATGGAAAGTCAGAGAGCAAAGCAAAACATTGAGATGAGTAGTTGAAACAAAAAATATCACTGAGGAGTCTAGGAAAGAAATGAACAAGCATATATACAATTTATCCATTTTTTGGTACGGATGAAGACATTCTTCTCAGTACCTCACTGAATGGCAAGTGACAGGACTGACCCACTGGATGCCCGAGTGCCACACTGCAAGGAGCAGACGGCTAGGCACATCTCCCATGTGAGTCTGATTACCAATGTGTAAAAGCAATCCAAAGATAATAGCAAATAATACAGCCTACTTTACAGAGCTAAAATTTATTTAACAGCTGAACAGCTCAGATTGCCCCTTTATTTTAGCTGTCTAACAGTACCACACCATGAGATTTGTGTCTGTGCAGTGTATTAATAGGAAGTGACTTGCAGTATTCCCACCTGACCCATTCGACCCTTTCTAACCCAAGACCAGCTGTCACCAGTGAGACATGCCTGCTAATGGCTCCAGTGTCCAGGGCACAGCTACATCTCAGCAGCCACCTTCAGCTTTGTTAGCAAATATCCCTTTGCTTGTAACATGACAAGTAATGGTCTTGCTTATTCTATATGAAGAGCAATAAGGAATGTGAGACCAAAAACAGATTATGTAATAACAACTCCAATTTCATACAAAAAAAAAATCTTAGAGCATCAGCTGTAAAAGCTATTACCAGCATTAAGCCAAAAGCAGCACTGAGAATGACACAGATGGGATGCTAACTCTGAAAACCAATGGAGCACTCGTGCTTTGCAAACCCAGGACTATCAGCACAGGAGACGGACACTCCAGCCATGCAGCACCCAAGGGTCCACACAGGAGTCTGTCTGCTCTTATTGCAGACCTCAGAATCACATTTTCACTGCTATGATTTCCAGCAAAGCCTGGGCCATCCTGACTCAGGCTTTCAGACCCTCTGCTCTGTCAAGATGAGGGAAGGGCCACACTGAAGTCTTTCTAATCAGGCCCAACAGGCAGTGCCTGCGCACAGCCATTTGCCTTCTGGGTGAATTAATGGTCCCCTCTACCAGGCAGAGACGGAGAGGGTAAGTGAGGGTTTGGAGACACCAAACCAAGAGTCCTGCAGCCAACCTGCATCCTCTGCCTGTGCAGTATGAGCACCCTGTTGGAAATCCTATTGCAGTCTCCCATCCCACTTTCAGCCTGGGTGTGCACGAGCACCCGCTCACCCCGGCACCACTTCTCCCTCCTCTGCACCACAGACCCGCTGGGGCAGCAAAGGGCCAGCATCGTTTGCTCCAGGTTTATAGACACTCTCAAACCATTTTAATTCATACTTCTTTGACTTTTGTGCAGCTTTGAGTTCAGTGAAACTGTAATTTCACTTGCTGCATTTTCTTTTTTCTTCCTCTTGTTATATATTTCATTTCAATAAATGTGAAATCTGAAATTAGTTCTCTCACCTTTAACAACAACAACTACTTAGAGGTGCGTTGAGAGGAATAATTTGGAAGTACTCTGAAAATGTCAAGTGCTTATTAATTATAAGTTAATTAGAGTTAGAATTACACTATGGTAAATAATAATAAATTAACACAACTGATGGGAAAGAGGGAAGAAGCAGATTTTGAACAGTATTGTTAAGATGCATGCTTTTAACAAGCTTTTTGAAGAAACAAAGTCTGACTCAAGATGTTCAGCAAATTCACTTCTACAGAGTATTCTTACATCTGTGGAGAATTTAAAATTATTTCATCTCACCTGTCAACTTTGATTCACTGTTGGTTTTCTCTGATCTATGCCTCAGAGCAAGAGGCCTCCATGACTTTTAAGAGAAGTACAAGCTTTAGCATCCATTCATCTCAGCTGAGAGCCTTTTAGAAAGTGCCAGATTGCTCACAGAGGATAAAGTATATATGTAAAACCCCTTTATCCTGCAGTGGGAATAATAGTAGCCTTAGCATTTGTGACAGTAGCATGTGTATAATAATCCAGCTGAGTGGTTAGAGGTGGTTGGAATTGAAAAAGTGAAGCTGAAATGTTTCCTCTGCAACTGAATCCCCATCTTGAACTTCATCTGTGCTTAAAGGCTCCAGGCAGGAGAGTCATCTACATGCTCAGAACAACATACAACAAATGAGTTTGTACTGACATACCCAGCTCTAGGTGTAATCCAACCAACTACTTGTAGCCAGATACAGCCAAGTGCCAAAGATCAGATGGCGCAAATAACTCCTTCCCTTCTTCAAACTCCTCCGCACTCCTCTCCTGTATTCCCTCACTGGAGCCTTTCGGTAGTTTCACCTAAAACCAGCTGATCTTGCGCAGTGTCTGTGTAATCATGTTCATGCCAGAAAAGGACTGGACATGGAGCAAAGGAAATCTGGGGGACCTTCAGCTCAGCTAGGGATTCAAGAAGTCTCTCTTGCTCAGACCTAGAGCACGGTATCATTTTTCTTGCTTGAAACCAAAACCCACTCCTTTTGTCTGTGAGAAAAGTTTTAGTGGAAGAGCATGTAATGGGATGAGGAAGAGCTTCAGTAACTGCTTCCCACCTGCAAGACCAAACCCAGTTTATGCCACTCCACCATTTCCTTTTCTCCCCTCCCTCTCTATGGCCATACAAACTACAAGAACGCCACAGCTGAAGAAACTGGGCTTTGTGATTTTACTCGGGAGGTAAAACAGCAGCTCTTGGGCTTCCTATTCCTGAATCTCTGAAAGTTAAGTGGGAAAGAGCTCCCTTTCCCAGTAGGAATAGATTATGCATGAGGTTTTACCACCAGTAACAATTTCTCCTTCTCACACATGACTGGTTTTTACTGTTACCTCACAGTCACAGGGACAGTGAAGATCAAATACAACACACACTTTCCTGACAAGAATGAAGCTGTCAGTCAAGGAGTTGCTTCCATCTCCAAAGCTACTTTGACCTCCCTCAGTCAAGCTTTTCCCAGCTGCCTGACAGTCCAGGGGACCACCCATCCCTCGGCTGCAGCCTGGGAAAAGATGAAGCTCTTCCCAGAAGTTTTATCACTGAAGAGGGGCTAAAAAGCTGGCAAAGTTAGCGGTAACTGTCTCCAAGCAGCCATGTCAAAGAAAAGCAGAAGTTCTCCATACCAGGGGAGCCTCCATCCCTGTTGGCTTTGGTTCAGCTCCTGAGGACGCTGACACAGTATTTCTCTGAACTGGCCCCTAACATTACTTCAGGGAACCTTTACTGAAACTTTAAATTATTTCAATTCCACCTTGCCATTTTTGTTTGAGCTTTAAGCGTTTCAACATATGACAGATCTGTTCTTCCCTTAACGTACTAATGTAACTGACGGTGGTAAGACTGAAAGTCATGTATTTTCAGGTCAAAGCTAGAATAAGAAACCTTTATGTTTTTACTAGACTTTTTTCAAAAAAAAGATAACATGAGTCTTAGGTTTCATATCTATCACAAATTGGGATTTCACTGTTTTACAGTTTCATGTAGATGTCAAAAAGGATTATACGTTTATCACTTCTGGGTAATGCAGATTGAGTTTACTTTTCTAAGCGAGCTCATGGGAAATTATTTCAGACACTAGGCTACCATCATTCCAGAGAAAACTGACTTTTTTAATCCCTTTTGGGTTTTAAAAAATCATACTTTATTAAGACAGGGGTTTTTTATATTCTTTGATGCCAGAAGTTCATACCTTAAACTTGCCAGTAGTTAAGCCTCTTAACAAAAACAAAAGAAAAAACCTTTTAAATCAGAAAGGTTATTGGTATCAATATTCTAAATCACATTTTGAGACCACATGAACTAAGTAAATGTTCTAACTGACTGAGCCCAATGGCACATTTACATACAATATTATGAAAGGAAATACTGTACTTATATTTTACAAACTGTTAGTATTTTGTGAAGATATTCTGAATGAGTCCTTAAGTGACTAAAAATTTCAGCTTGTTTAAAAAACATTTAAATAGGATGTTAACAATAATATTCAAGGATTTTCTTTTCCTTTTGTTTAATTTAGGAGTGCAATAGAAAAAGCCTTTCATTCTAATTCTTTCAGTTGTTAAAATAATCCCCTTGTTTATAAAGCATTACTAGTAGATTAATCCTAAGTGCCTTTCTGATGGCCAAATGAACAGTGCTGAAGTGAAAGGGAGCAAACTCCCACAGGAGCACAGTTACAATCTTCACTCCCCAGACTCTATTGCTGGACATGGACCTTTTCCCCAGTATTTTGATATGAATATCTGCTATGTATGAATCACACTTCCACAGTTACAGCTCTAAGACCTATGGTCAAAGCTTCAAATTACAGTATCTCCTGTGCTGAAGAAAACAACAAGTAATATCTCAAACGTTATACTGATTTCCTTGATAAAGATCTTCTGCTTTATTTTCTAAGCATCCTGTCTAAAATCCGTGCCTGCTTGGTGTAATTCATGATCTAATCAGAGAAGAAATATGACACAAAAGCTTATTTCCTCTGTGACATATATAAATTATCTTCTGATTTTATAAAGAACAAATACAATGGTTTACCAAAGCATAAGTGACATAGTAGATTAATGCTTTACTATTAATGCATAATGCCCTCACCCCAGTAGTGTGAAATCAAAGGCAGCTCATGAGAAATAACCAGAAGCCATTTAACCCGTAGGCTATAGATGTCGTCTTCTAAAACAATGGATATATTAAAATGCAATAATGCTCTTTGAAAAGCATACTTAGTAAACCTGGGAGAAACCTTACTGACACTTCACATCAGAGATGGGCAGCTGCAGCCTATTTTAAAAATTTCTGGACATTAGTCTTTCTAGGTAGGAAGAGGGAAAAATCATTATGCAACCGCCTTCTCAGTTCATCTGTCTCCAGTCTTGAAGGAAATGCCAGTAATATATCAGTATATTAATTGATTGGTGCTTTGTAACTTGTACCAAACCCTCTGTTCTGCTCACTGTTGTAGCTGCACAATTAGAGGCCAAACAGTATAAGACAGCTGATAGCGTACAGATGTGTCTACATTACACAGAGACAAGGTGGATGAGGACCCAGTGACATCATGAATTTTCATTCTGAGAAAAAAAGGGAAAAAATCAGGACATGATATTTGAAATAATCTATTTGTCAGGAATTTAGCCTAGCCTTCTCAGTACTGCCCACTGAGCATACCTGTCCCAGTTTCCATTCAAAAGAAGTTCTTTATTCATCGGCCTGAATTCTGATAGTGTTTATAAATCCTCATAATTGATTAGGACTTGTTGTAGAAAGCACTGTATAGACTGCACAAAGCAGAGTCCCTATCCTACAGAGGAGTTTATAATTTATGGATTAGACAGGATCCAACAGGTGGAGGCAGACAGGATTGCATGAGAAAACATGATAATATGTCTGTGGACAGCAGTGAGAGCCCTCAGCTCCCTGCTGTAATCACTGGTCATTTGCTATTGGCACCACTGCAACAGCCAGTGCTAATGAGGCAGCTGAAGGACAGCACTGATGCTGACTAAATGAATTTCTGTATAGAAGCATTAAAATTAAAGATGCATCCTCAAAAGCTACAGAGAAACCAAAAACCCCAGTCACTACAGAAAAAAATATTCTTAATTGTACTAGTTGCTCGCTATGTTTGCTGGCTGCTGCATGCTAATGGAAGCACAATTCTTGATGTAATCTTTGGAAATGCAGATTCATACCAAAACTCTCTGTCGCTCCCCAGCTGACACTTTTTACCTCTAAAGTTTGAATGAGAGATGAGGTCAGAGTTGTCCAGCTTTGGTCTTCTCTACTTCAGATTGGAGGTCAAGACTGCAAAAACACTCTTAGCTGGAAATTACGTTTCGGATCTGTGCTGGTCACCCTACAGAGCTGAGCCAGGCATTCAGACCATACAAGATCTGTATGGTTTTGCCTAATGGGACTGCTTTCTACAAGCAGCTTTCATTTCCCAACTGGCTATACAACTAAGAGCAAATCTGTAGTAAACACTAACACATACACCACTGAACCAGAGGGAAACTATTACAAGCAGAAGAGCCAGAGCCAGTAAAATAAGAAGTCATTCTGAAGTGAAATCACTAAATCGAGATTTTGTTTGAAAAGTTACCCATGGATGAGGACGTTGTTCTGGAATTTTAATCTCAACAAGGAAGTAAAGTTTTATTGCTGGATACCAAGTCCTGAAAACCTTAAACTCACTGACATTTTTCAAAGTATTATTCCACTGCGACCCAGACCAGACTTTGTTTTTACCTACTAAAAGATAACCAATATCCAGTTACTACAGTCTGTAACATAAATCATGGAAGAAGGAGTTTTAAGCACTTTTTCCCCCCCCTAAGTAGATAGCAGTCATCTTTTTGATAAAATATCATCTCAAAGAAACAACAAAATATTCCAGAAAAGACCATAGGAAATCCCTTGCAGCCCCTCTTCAGCACAGTACTTGAAGTACACACTGCATTTAGGAAGCAGTTGAAGTGTACCTGTTTTGTTGATTTGGGGTGCATGCCACAATTTCAAAGATTAGTCTCTAACTTAGAATTCTACTACTGAAACTCTACAGGTTCACAAAGTGTGTTGGCAAAATGAGACATCTAAATGCATTTTGGAAATGATTTGGGAGAATATCCTAGTTGTAATTTAAACTAGCACAAAAATTGGCAAGTGCTGTAATACTTTGTACTTCTCCAAACCTACAGAATACAAAATTGAAGCTATAGTTGTAGAGAAGTTCACCAGCCTATCTTTGTATTTAGGCTCAAACTTAAAACTTTTTTTTTGTAAGATAGTAAGAATCACTTTATCTGTTATTATAGAAAAATTACAAAAGGCACAATTGTTCCTATACTGTTGAGACATAAGACACTGGAGGCCTAAGTCCTATTCCGCATACCTTTTTTCCTATTTTTAACTTGATTTCACTAGGCTTGGGAAAACGCCCTCCATCTTCACAGGCATTCCAAAAAAAAAATTAGTACCAAACTAGTTCCCAAAGCTTAAAAGCAACAACAACAACAAAATCAATACTGTGCAAACAGATCCCCTCAGTAAAACAACTCTGCAATGCTCTTGAAACACCACAGAAAAGTTACTATGGTCGAGACGAATCCCACTGCACAAAGTGAAGACGCTGGGGAGCAGCAGAATCTTGGGGAGGGCAAGCAGGGCTTGGCTGTTAGATGTTCAAGTTTCAAAGAATAGGGTTGCCTGTCTTTTAGAAAGAGGAATAGTATGAGGATGCTCTTGCACGGCTCTGGTTCAGATTATACAGCACAAATTAATGAAGGAAAGGTAGATGGAATAAGAAAGGCTAAAGAAAAAGTTCTCATTCATAGAAAATTATTCATTTTGCAGTATATATATTATACTGAACTTTCAGCCTCCACAAATGTGTAGAACAAATAGTCTGTTACAAAACCAGTCTGATGTCTTAGGAATGAGCAAAGAGAAAACATATTGACTCAGAAACTCCGTCTCTCTCTGACCTACTGCAAGAATACCAGGATCCCCATAGCATTATTTTAATCAATGTTTCTTTTCACTGGTCTCTCAAGCAAAATTACAGCATCAGTTTGTTCTTCCTGAGCTGACAACACTCTGAATTCTACAACTGGTGGCATTACATTCACGCCTGTGAAAAAAACGCTTTACTCATTAGTGCTTTTTGTTTAAAGTGACTAATCCCATTCATCTTTCCCATCTGTTTGAGGATTTCTCTGAACGTAAGAACAAATGAGTACATTTCACTGTCTAAGCAGTCTGAGGTTTGCTCCACAGCAGCGTTGCAGGAGCTTCTTGTGTGCCCACTACAAGGCAACAGTGATAGCCACTACAAGGCAGTGAGTCCAATGTTAACACCAGGGTTTGACAAACCTCAAGATAGCAAACGTCTCAGCCTCCCAGGTAGAACTTCAGCAGTTTGTGGAATTCAGCTATGAAACAAGGACATGCTTCCAAAATATATTTGCAAGTTACACCAGGAAAATAAACTGCACCCATAGGGCACAACTCCCTTGTACAAATTGACCACTCAGCCAAATATATTTTTAAAGACAAACCAATCTTCCATTTTAAAATCCACATTTTTCTCCAAATACCCAGAACAATGTAATCCTACAAGACTTATTCTATTTTGCCACTTCTGAAGAAAATACTTCTCCAATACTTATTTGCTGCCACAACCATAAAACCTCAAATATTCTTTGCATTTCTGTATTATGTCCTCAAACAGCCTTATGATTACCTACATAACACACCAAGCGCCTAGTTTATAACTCCTTCTGAAGTCAATGGCGGCTCTTACACAAATACTAATGGCTTGTTCCATGGATATTTATTTGTAATTACAGCGGATGCATGGAATTAAAAAAAAAAAAAATACTACTCAGTGGACATGATATAATAAGATGATATAACCATTTAGATAAAGAAGAAAAACTGATGAGGTGGAGTTTTTTGTTTGTTTGGGTTTTTTTTGCTTAGGCAAATGCTTTTTACAGGAAGATAAGGTTTCTTGAGGTCATTACATTACAACTGCCTTTTCCAATGGCAAAATACCTCCATCCCTAGACCTTGTCTGAATACTACTTGGGACATGGAGCTTCAGAAAAGGTTTTCTTTTTTTTGATGAATTAAATGTATTTCACTGTGATATTTCTGAGTTAAAAATAGGTTCAATACTCCACTCCAACACAAGCTGCTGGAGTTCTGCACACAGCTAAAAGCTCTGTGCAGTCGCTTTCCTTCTGCTCCCTGCACTACCCACCCTGTTCTTCCCTGCAGCTTGTCTTGCTGCTCTCCCCTCAGCTTCCTCCACAGCTACTGCTTCACTGGGGGGGAGGAAGAGGAGGAGAGCAGGAAGCAAATGCCATGTCAGAACCCTACCGGGCTCCCTGGCTCACCATCTTCTTTCCTTTAGATTAAGGAAAAAGGATTGAAAACAGTAAAATAAGGAATATCTACATCAACTGTTCCTAATAAAATGTAAAGTTTCTCTAGTAACTAGTAGGATATTACCTGAAATCTAATGCATTTTTTTCTCTTCTCTTCAGTAAATCAACATGTAACACATAGTAAAGTAATGGTTTTGCAACTGGTAACATTTTATGTTCCCCATTTCAGTGTTCTTCAGTTGTATTTTTGGAGTTCTGGGTTTGTATTTGTTTAGGTCTTTTTCTGTAACTGCAGGATTTCCTAAGCCAGAATGGATTTACCAACTTCAATTGGACTACTCTTCTGTTTCAAGATCAGGGATATGCCTCAGTGTCTCTTTGAACTGGAGTCTCAATATTATAGGTTTTGACACACATTCTTTTTTCCACTCTTTGGAAATCTGCTAAACAGATAGCACCAAGACTTCACTACTGCTTGAACTTTTTTATTGTGACTAAGTTGATGAAGATCTTTAAGGTGTTTGGCAAAAGTAATTTCTTGTAACTACCGAGTAGTTCCCTTGATGAGTACAACTTTCAAGGGGAAGCATTTACCCAAATAGAATAGACCTGACTTGTTTCTCTCTATGTATTTGAGAGGTTGTTAGGACTAGTTTTGCAGTTCCTCTGAACTGCAGATAGTTTTTGTATGGCCTTTAAGAGACCTTCCCATGAGATATTCTGAAAGACACTGGAAGATGCTGGAAGACACAGCTCTATAGCCAGCTGCGAAACAAGCAGCCTAGTTTATGTCTAGACATAAGAGTAGTGCAAAAGTTTATAACAAAAGCATGAAGATTAGTGCAAATGGAAAAGAGTGTATGAAAGGGTCAGACAGCAGAACGGGTTTTAAGAAATAACATCAGTTAATTGCTACAGAGCACTGAATGCGTAGTTTTGTTCAAATGAGAACAAGGCAAGATAAACTTTCTTCCCTCAGGTAAGATGACACAAAGTAAAACCTACCCTACAACTTACAAAATCACAAAGCTAAGTGATGCTGTAGTTCTGCCTGGTGACCTGCCAATCTCCAAATGCGTCTTTGCTGACACCAGGCCTTCATCACACTGAAAATGATAACAGTATTAAGTGAGCAGGTTCTTTTGTTTATGTTTCCCTGATCCTTTTCCTTTCTAAAATAACTTCTATAAATAAAGGTGAAATATGTATGAAGTCCAACAGAAGTTTTTTCTATTGGGTTTTGGAGGGGGGGTGTTTGTAAAATTGTGGTTTTCAGCTATTTAAATATGCTCAGGTAGAATTAACTTGATGTAAAGAGCTCACATCAGAAGGACAAGCAGCTGACTCTAAGCATTTATGTCCTCATTCATCTGAAACCTACAACAAGACATGGGAAAAAAAATCACCTAGATTGAGGTGTAATTCAGGGGCAGGAGTTTAAATACTCCGGTGATTTAAGCACTTATCCCCAAGCACCTTTGTTCTAAACTGCAGCAATCTTCAGTCGGGGTTCTGACAGTGACCCCATCACTGCCAAACTTTCATTCATTTCTGGGAAACTAAAGAATTTAGCCATGGTTTCAGAGTTCAGGGTACGACTTCTTCATCCTGCTTGAATAATTCAAATTCTGTCTGAAATAGCAGCTAAGAAAGTTGTGTGTGAAAGTCTGAGTAAATGGGATTTACTTATTCAACAGGAAAACCTGCTTTTCCAGATATACAAATTTAGCAGAAAACATTGAATTCATTTGGCTAAAGTGACCATAAAAGAAGGTGATTATCAGAAGGGAGACATTGCTCTGTTTTGGACAGGAGTTTCAGGTACCTGAGAGTTTTAAATATTAAGGTCATCCTAAAAACAGGCAACAGCTCTCCATAACACAAACTTTAACAAAGTCAATAGGAAGCCTGGGTGAGGGGGCGACCTACCTGAAATGCTACAGAAAAGAGAATTCTCTTACTTTTTATCCTTTTTTTTTTTTAATCCTTTTTTTACACTTGCCTTAGCTCTATTCAATTATACTAAATAAAAATACAGATCAAAGGATTATATAAACCGGAGACATCATAAAATAATATACAGTTGAGCAGGCAAAGGCACATATTTGTAGCTTATTGGAACTCAAATGAAAAAGGTCTAAACTGAATAACCAATAAAATGTTCTTGGTTTATTTAACTCAGAAGATGAGATGGTTAATGGCAGACTGCTGCACAATTTATTATGTGCTCATGACATCAGCTTTGGAAATATGAGCTGAGGTCAAAAACCAAGACACATTCTCGATGATATTCAAAACATCATTTGGTATTGACTGAAGTACATTATATACCACCAAACACAGAAAAAGAAGTGTAGCTTAATATATCTCCTCTCTGGTACTCATCCGGACTATTTCTTCTACACGCTCAAAATTTACTACCCCATGGTTTTATTTGCAATATAAAGCAAATGGTACGAGAATCTGGATTATATTTCAAAATCAGTAATTTAGTAATCCAATCTGCTCTGTACTTTCTTAATAATCTGTACAGCAAAACTGAAGGGCAGAACATCAGCTGGCTGTTAATCACTATGTTAACATTGAACTCACTGTATATATAATAATTTACAGTATTGTAGTGCTTTCCAGGATGGATAGTTGTTCTTCTCTTGGTGAGGTGGACAGAAGTAGGGATACAGATGCTGGTTCCTCCTAAAATCCTGCATTTGACTGATAAGTGAGAACTGAAGTTAAATAAAAACTTAATTTAATACTCCTACTCAAGCTCAACACTTGCACCTGAAAACTGTTCCTACCACATTTGGGTAGAAAGTGTGTAAATATGAGATGAGAGACAGAGGTACAGCAAAAAAATCCTGTCTGTGCTACATTGTTTTTCCTAAGCAAGCTGCAAATGCTGCCGATGGACATGGTTATCAAACAGCAAGGGGAAAGTGCGCACAGGTGAAATCATGAATAAATCATGCATCTTTATAGCTATGTATTTTAGTAATTGCAACAAAATTCTCTCCCCTAAGGAGAAATGAAAGCATGTTACAAATAAAGAAATTCTTATCAGTTGTGTGGTTTTGGTTTTGGTTTTTTTTTTTTTTTTCTTACTGGTAGCAGTGTAAGTCACTATCTAAGTACAAGTAACAGCCAATGGTGTCACATGCCATGATTCACAATTACTGCAGCAAAAGAATCATTAAAAGTTTTCCTTGTTTTTGTCACCAGTATGACATAGACGAAGACAGGAGGAGACACTGATGGACAAATGATGCGCTTTGAACTTTCAAAAATACTTCAGTTTCCTTCCTGTAAATTATTATTTTCTACTTTCATTGTCACAATAACTTCAAGTCCCGGTCTATTATGCTACACCTGTACAAAACATGATACTGCTGTACTAAGTCTTTGTCAGCAAAAAGAATGTGCACTCAGTTCTTTCAAGTGCATGCAGTTGTTGACAGCAATAGTCATCTTCACAGGATCAAGACCAAACCAAAGAATCAGACCAAATAATTCCTACCACAGACTACTAAGTTGCTATGAGCCTGGAAAAGCAAAGAAATAAGAGACAACATACAAAAATTCAGAATATCTTAGAATATTTAGAAATTAAATAAAGATATTTGGAATCCTTCATACATAATCATGTCTCCCATGAAAGTCAATAGAAATTCTTCAAAGGTGACCTAGCGCTGTGCTTTACGCAGCTATTTGCATGAGAATGATAGTAAGAATCCATCATAGTAATGGTACTTTTGTCTTACAATATTTTAAGCTTGCCCTTGTTACTGGACAGACTTGCTCTGCTAGCTGCTTTGTGTATTTCAAGCATGTGGACTTTAACAGCCCAATAAGGTCAATTTTGATTACGTCATCATAACATTAAAATGATGCCCAAAAATCCCTTGTAAAGGCTGATATTCAAAAAAACAAACCTGAGAGATTCCTAATTCGGTTATAAATGCAAAACTCTTGCAATTCTATATCAGAAGTTATGTAAATATTTACATTATAAATGGCCACACTTATTGCTCCTTCCAATCTACCTGACAAGTTTCATTCTACTTTTAGATCTGCTGGCTTAATTAAACTACACCAATAAAGGGACATTTTCTTATTTGGACCCCAGTTGAAGATTTTTACTTCATGCATATAAAAGTCTTTGTGCATGCTTGACTGATTTCCAACCAAACCTCATCCTGTTCACAAGTATATTAGGTCTGTTGTAAGTGTATTGTGCATTTCTGTACCTAGAGACACAAATCTTGCAGACAGATCATTAGCAAAATATAGTAGCCCAAATACAGCCAATACAGGTGCATGCAGGACTATGAGGTCTCCTACAGGCTTCAAGCTCCTTCTGTCCATACCAAACTGGCATGCAGCACAGCATTGTCACCTCTCGTCCACTCCCAGACACTACGTGCCAGATGCCACTGAGCAGTCAACATCAGGTGATCGATCAGATTAAGGCATATTGGACACTCACGGTGCTTTGACTCAATGAACAGGGTCCTCCCTCCACCAGGAGCTCAGACACACATCCCCAACACATAACTTTTGCAGCAAGGCAGACCTGAGCTGCTGGGTAGCTTCACAGGTGGCAAGATATTGTTCTGTTGTGAGGAAAAACTTGAACTGGCCAGATCCTCCATCCTCCAACAAACTAGAGCAAGGTTTGCAAGTTGTTGACAAAGATTCAGTTAATCCCACCACATTTTTCCCAGTTTCCAGGCCTTATTAGTCCCTATGAGAATGCCATTCTGCAGGGGCAAGGAAAAAAAAAAAAAAAGTCTTGCAGCAGCACTACTTTGAAGAAAAATGAATAGCCTCACATCCTTGGGGGACCACGCTGAGCAGTCAGTCCTCCAGAACATCCACTAAGAAGTAATTGGGTTTAATGGCAAGCAGGTTAAATTTAAGGGTGTTGCACACATCCTGGAGGCTTGACAGGTGCATACAATTATGTCAATGCATCTTGGCAGTCACCACTGCCAAGAAAATGCATTAGAAGTACCTCAAACCAGGATAATTTGACCTCTCTGGAATAAAATAAGCCTCTTGCATTTCCCAAGTCATTTAACAACATTGCCAAATCCCACAAGGATTGGTTTAAACATGAAGATATACTATCTTCCAGTTCAATACACCTTGTTTACACTTTAAGAGAATGAAAAGCAACACATATAGAGGATATTTTCCTCCTTGAACATAATTTGTTATTTTTGCAGTAGAAATAGAAAAACATTCATGCATCACTTGATCAACAATGTAAAGTGAGAGTATCAACACCCACTTGAAGTATTTTTCCTAAGCTTAAGAGTTCCCCCCACCCTGTCATAATAATCCATTTATTTAGATTCTTTTAATGACTTTTCTTCCCTGCCTTTTTCAGCTTTCTCCAACTCATTCTCTCAGTCAATAAATAAAACCAATCAGTCAATCCAACGACTTATTTCTACCTCATTTTCCTAAAAAATGTATTTTCTTTGTCAATGTTTGAGCTGAGAAACTGATTAAGGACTTTGAAATGCCTATTCGTAAGAACAAAATGCCACCATATTACAAGAAAAATTTTGCTTTTTAGAAGTAGTTAACTGCAGAGTGTCTGTAAAGGGCTGATTTCCTTCCAAAGACCCTTACCACCCAGACATCTATGTTATTTTGCTATCAGAAGGTGAGATAAACTGAACACTGTGCAAATATCGGTGCATACACAAATTAGACCTTTACACAATGCTCAAAAAAAGTGTCAACTACAGTCCATAACTATCTTGCTAATAAAAAGCATTTTGTTCCTTTCCCCCTCTCACCCTGCTCCCCAGTTCAGCATTATTCCAAGGATCTTATTTTTGCTCGAGTCCCCAGAGCCCCAGATGTCTCTCTTGAACATTTCATAGCACGTAAGCAGTGAAATTACTGCTCATTTCCTTCCCTTGTTTCCACCTCATGGTTCCCTAACATTTGCAATTCAGTCTCCTGTCCACTTCCTCCTCCCTTTTATCCTCAGTCCAATACTGAGCATCCTGACATCTTAGGAGCAATAAACTTCCTCCCCAAAGGCAAGCCGCTATTATACAGAAGGCAATTACTTCTAGAACTGCATTTGACTACCTACTTATTTTCTTCCCTTATGATCTGCTTTCACTTGAAAATCTGTGTCTTTCATCCTAAAACTAATTATTTATCTAATCAAGAAGTTCAACTCCTTCCCATAATTATTAGCCATGTGGCTATTATACAATCCTGTGATAATTTTGCAACATGCAGGTAAACTATGCGAAGGACTTACCATCTGACACTTCTCTGGTGTTTATTTTAAAAAGAAACATTTCTAGCTCCACTAGAAATGACCAGTTATGAATACGTTACTGGATGTTTAGGTAATCACAGCTTTGAAGATAATCCTCTTCCTGAGCCTCTTAGTGCTGGAGCCTTCACAACTCAGATGTCAAGATAGAAAGTTTAGTGTTCCTTGAAACATCCTTAATGGACCCCTCTCTCATCTGCTGAATATAGACCCCTCACCTTTCTTTAGACCCACCGCCTCCTCCAAAATATTATGAAATTTGGCCAGATGCAGATATTTCAATAGTCTTGGGTCATTTTTATTTTTAGATCCCCTTTCCTATCATGATCTCATTTCTGTTTCAAATACTGTTATTCACCTTTGGAAATTCAGATTTAGTGATGCCTTTTAATGCTTGTCTTTAGAAAGACAGACAAAATGGTTTTTTTTAAGCAATGTCTACCTTTTCTGAAGAAATGTCACTCTATTTTTAAAGGTCTGACTGTTTTCTTTGCCAGTTTGTTTATGGACTTAAAATAGAATCTCTCTTAAACTCTCTTTGCTTGTATGCTGTAGGTTTATGTTTCCTACCATCTGGCCTACTAGTTATTCTCCACCCATGCCAGATTTCTACTCCTCTTCTGTACCTGGATGATGAGTTTGGATTAAAACTTCCATAAAATCTGTCAGTTGCATAAAAACAAATAGAAGCAAGGAGGGGGGAAGCCCCAGAAGGTTTGTTGGTTTGTTTTTTTTTTTTTGATTGGTTGCTTTTTTTAACTTACCTAAATAGTCACATGCACTTTCTTACAAATTGACCTTGATCCCTTTCCTAAATGGCATTAGATGTTCACTCAGGCACCTCCAACAAAACCCTGCGTTGTGGGGTTTTTTTGTTTGTTTGTTGTGGTTTGCTTTTGTTTAAGTTTTTAACAGAAGCACTGCCTCATCCTTTTGTATAATATAGAACTAAACCACCCTGCCACCTTCCAGCACTCTGTGTTTGCCATCCAGCCTCCACTCTGTGCCTCTGAAGGACAGACAGCAGAAGTCACAGAGCAGAAAGTTAATTCAGTTCAGCTAAGTGATCTGTCTCAAAAATACCAAGTGGCAGGTCTCAGATGACGGTAAGGAAGTTTCTGCTTCATAATGCTGAGTCAGTCACCAATGTGTGATACTTTTTTTTTTTTTTTAAATATAATTTTAGGGTGTTTCTCTATAGAGGCTGACTTGTAACAAGATCATGAGTTTTCCTCAAAGGGTTACAGGGCAATTGAAATTTTGTGGCTCAAACCCCAAATTTAAATTTCTTGATTATTTGAGCATATTACATTTCTTAACATTCATTTGCCCGACATGTGAATGACATTAACAGGGAAATACTAACAAATACCTATCTACAGCTCCTCATGGAAACCCACTACCAAAATTGCTGTTCAAATAAAGTGGGAGGAGGATTGCACTTCAGATCTGTATTTTTACATTACTTTTTCAAACAAGAAATTGCTTCTCCTCCTCAAACAGTCTTTGCTTACTTACCTCCTCAAACAAACAACAAAAAAAAGGGAAAGAAAAATACAGCAACCAGCTTGCAGCTCAGAAGTACAACTGACCCATTTCACCAGCTCCAACTATTATAGATTTCTTACATTTCTTTTCTATCCTTTTTTTAAACATTCTAGTTCATCTTAACTCCATCTACTTCTCTTGTGAGATGCTGGCTGACCTGCAGACAGAAGACCCTGTGGACAGGAACGTCGTAATACACAGCCACGCTGATTGTGATCTCCCCATGCACAAGTCATTGCAAATGCCCTCTCTCATGATGTTTTGCTCCAACTTGGAGCCGCTGCTCTGGTGAGCAATCTCCTCATCTCGTACTGCAAGATAATGAAATTCTCTCATCACAAGACTGCAATTCCTTACCTGCCAGGCAGCATCAGAAGCTGAGGCATATGTTTTTGTGTACAAGCTTTGGCTGGAACAATCAAAACACCCTAATGAGTACCATGTATGTGCTCCTCCAGCAATTTCTTCAGAACAAAAGGTTTCCAAAAGTTTCCGTTGCAGCACTCTATTCAAACCCTTCAGAATATTTTCCATAGAAATTTCACCCATTACTTTAACAGAATTGGTGTATTAATCTGATCAATCACTAATACTCTTCCTTGAAGTGTTTCTTCTATAAACATTATTTGAAAAACACATAACACCTAATTACACAAATCAGAATTAAGAGGACTGAAATTCATGTTCTTTGTATGCTATTTCATAATATGAATGCTTTTTCTCCGGGCATAAGTTGTCAGCTTTCCGAATACTTTAAGCTATCAGTAGTAGACAAGACTTGTAAAAGTTTTTTCTGTGCATTTTTGAAAGGATAAAAAATTGTGCCCTGCTCTGGTCAGTTGCTGGGCAGGCAAGTATCTTGCAAGATGGTTAAAACTGCTTTTGCTATCTCTATTAACTTTCCAACTCCCCCATAAAATATTAAAAGAACTAGTTTGATCTCTTGCCAGTTTTCCAATTCTAACAGAAAATAATTATTGCCAGAGAAAACTAAACCTTCCATGTTAAAACCTTGAAAAGTTGCAAAGCTGATTAATCGTGAACAACAACTTCTGCATGTGAGGTGACTTGCTCTTAGACTGAAGAAGTTAGCAATATGACCTCTAGCAACATTTACATTACTGGAAAGGACATTAAGAAGTATTAAAGCTAATTAAACAAAAGTCTTTTTGGCAGTGTGGAAATAGCATCTCTATGACTGTCAATTATACTGTTTTTTTAAATATAAATAATCTGTAGCATATATGTTCTAAAGAGAATATTCACTGGAACGATGCAAGAGGAAGTTTCTGACAAGTCTTTTTGGTAACACAGTGTCTTCTCTTCTGTAACATGAATCTCCAGATACTTCTGCTCTGATCTCTTTCGTTGCAGTACACCTCTTCTTAATACTTTTAATTGTTACCTTTCCTTTCCAAACGCAAGGTCCCTTCTACTTTTCTTAAAGATATACTTGTCCTTTTGAAAAAGGTGGAGAAATCTTAAAGACATGAAAGACAGTTTGGCAACTAAATAATTCCCCCACCTGCACAGCCTTCACTCTGCCCCTCCTACTCACTCATCCACATTGTGCTCAGTTGGAAATTTATTCCCCAGTAAAATTTAGAGCAAGAACAGGAGAATTAGCATTGAAAATAGGCAGGAGTATTTTCGTATCCAGATTGTAGGAACAGATTTTTCCACAATGTGAACAATAAAGTCATGGAACTTCTTCAGATAAATCAGTATTTGAGTGATGTTCATTTTACAGAGGTCTAAAACATGCCTGAGTCATGTATCAATAAGATTTCCCAAAACATTTGAACAGATGATCATTTTGTACTGCTCAAATAGAAGCAAACGCAAATCTTTTAAGGTGGGATTTGATTACTGCCTACGATTATATAGGGAAAGGCATATCATCAGTCAGGCCATAAGTAGGAAGCAACAGACCTTGTGTCTTGGCAGCTTTTTTGTCTGGGGTTTTGTTGTTTGGTTTTAGTTTGTTTTTTTTTAAACCCCTACAAGATGCCGGGGGGGGGGGGGAATCTTTGTTGCATGTACACTTCATCTCCCAAGTCTGATGCTTTTTAATCCTGGATATTAGAAACATAGTCACAGCATTGATGTATTGTCTTGTAAAGGCAAAAGACTTTTGTTCTGCAACGAGCTGTTAAACTCTACAGCTTGCACATCACCTGTCCTAAGAGTCAATGTCATTGTAGCTGTAAAAAAAATCCTCTGCAAAGACCTGAATCTCTTTGCTTGCCTCCTGCTGCCGAGGAAATGATTAATCCAGTAATAGAGGATAAGTGACTGTATCCAGGATTCAGGAAGGCTAAGGAGAGCGAGCTGTAGAGCAGCACAACCCTAGAAAGTATCTCAGAGCGGTTTCTGAGGACCACATTTAAGGACTGCAGCCCTGCTTATTAGCTTGGGGATTGAGTTCTTCAGCCTGGCTGGAGAGCAGTGAAGCAAGCAGGAAAGAGGCAGAATTGCAGGGCCAATGCCTGAAAGGTATCTCTGCCCTTCAGGAACAGAAACTGAAAATCGACAACACAAGAAAAGTCTTTTCAAGATCCCTTAACCAGCATAGATTTGTGCCATTACAATACTGAAGAATTTTTGGGCATGGTATTTTAAAATGTATATTCTTCAAGGGCTACAAATAGGGAAAAAATGTTTTGACATATACCACTCAAGTATGAAAGTAACCTTTAGCTTTAATGGTTTATTCAGGAACTATCCTGGTGTTTTTCATTAGCTAATGCTTCACTAAAATCTGCAGTCCCCAAAAGAACATAATAGTTCCATAAAATGGCTGTGTTTTAATTTCTCTAGTTTTAATGTAGCATGCAATCTCCCATCCTACATCCCAACTGTAATTAGCATGGCTAATTACTGAAACTATGAATCGTAGTTGCAGTTGCTATAAGTACATTTAGTGTCTTTCTAAGTACATTACTGGTATTACAGAATTTATTATGAAGACATAGTAAGGAAAACAGGGTGCCAATGCCATTGAATACTCATGGGACTGGCAGAGGGAAAAAAAGTTATTCTTATGGAAAGAGCAGATCTCTCCAATGATTTAGGTGATTTCCAGTGCTTGCAAAATTTTGTTACATTAAAAAACCCTGTTCATTGGGAAAAAAAAAGAGAGAGAGAGAGAACACAATACCTCCTCAAACAACTGGTAGAACATTAATTTAAAATGACTGTCATGAAAGAGAAGAAAAATTTATTTCACAATCTTTAAAACATATCAACAATATTATTTCCTGACAGAGAGACTATAAAGTCCAAAACCTATTAAAAAGGGGGTTCACATCTTTGAGATTTGATAATAAATTCCAAAGATGTGAAATCCCTTTTTAATAGGCTTTGGATATTAACAGCAATATTTTTCTAAAGTAAGATTATAGGCTGAATTTACAGATCTCAAACAACTGTAGAATGAGTCAACCTGGCAAAACTCTCCTCACCCAGATCTGTGCAAGGGATGAAGACAGGGAACTCTAAATTTATCTTTCACTGACAAATATTAATTCCTGTCAAAGATCACTTAAGTAATGGAATACTAACTCCCCTTCTCTGCATCTGTATCATATGAACTATCCCAGAGCGAAACAAACATATCCATCTAGCTATATTGTTAACCGAAAAAGAAAGCAAAATTAAACATTTAGCACATGGTGCTACAGTATCTTAGACATCATACCATGATATTCATGAAGCACAGATACTCAGTTGCATACTTCTGAACTTGTTTTTTCTTCAAATACTAAGCAATTTAAAAACATGACCTTGGGAAGCAATGTGAGCTCACATATCAGTGTTTCAGTGAATACAGGTAACTGCATCATGCCAACACAGATTTAGCTTCAAGTCATAATTCCCAGACCATACCAGTCTTGAAAGAGAATATGTCTTCTGGTGAAGGAGAATCTCCAGAATATTTTTTAAAGAAAAAGCAAAACAAGCAAAACCCAAAAAACCTAAACAGACAGACAAACAAAACCCACAACCCTGCTGCAGCAACCTCTCCTCCGATCCCACCAGCTGGAAGAAAGTTCTGCCTAACCCAGATAACTGCAACTTCTGCTACATGGTAAAACCAACCCAATTTGCCCCAAAGCCACCAGAAAAGCAGCAACAGCAGCCTCATGACACCATGTCACCGCTTCCTTAGGGGTGTACTTAGCAGTGGCAAAAGCAGTCACTTCTGAACAGTGTGATGAAAAACCCTTCCAAACCCAGGAATGGCAGCAAGTTTTCTATTGAGCAATTGAGCAAGGAATAGGAAGAATGATCACCTGTCATGTGAAGTATTGCATAAAATTTTGCTTCTGAAAAAGTACTTCATTTGGGAGCAAACTAGAGATGGTACTGGCTGCGCTTCAGGTTGTGAACAAGGGAATGTCTTTCCAAGGGTATTTTTTAAATCCTACTTACATGGCCAGCTGGATCTCTCCAAAAGCATGCTGCTTCATTCACACTGCTGCCCATGCTACCTTCCTCAGTCACTGAGGTGTGGGTCACAGTCTACTCCCACAAATTAGCATTTTTATTTATTTATTTTAAATGAAGCATGGCAAAGGAGGAAAGATGAGCAATGTCAAGAAACTACTAATAAGCTCAGCCAACTTGTGAGTACCCCATGGCCCAAAGCACGATTTTTGAAGCAAGACAGCCTTTTTCTGTAGGGAAAAGTTCCCGGGGAAAAAAAAAAGTCTCTTTCCCCCCCCCGCCTCTCTCCCTTTGCTTTCCAAAACAAACCGCCTCACTTTTACTAATCAATAATTGACAATGGGAATTTCAGGTGCAGGGAATTCTTCAGGAAAGGAAATGAGTGGTGGGTGTCAGACAATCCAAGACAATAATAGAGTTAATCTTCAGAAATTTAAGTGTGCAAAGTGATGCTATCCTTTAAGTCTACGCTGCATGTGCATATACTGAAAATAATAATTTGCTACTCCACGATGCACTGTTGTCTTGTTTTCTAACTTGTGGGTAACAAGTAAGACAACTTAATTTCAACAGAAGATGCTCACACCAAGCTTGCCTCTCTAATATTGTCATTCAGTGGGAAGAACAAAACAGCGTTTTAGTTCAGCACTACCACGCTACAATAGAATATGTTTTTACCAAGAAGTCATACAGAAACATTCTAGCCCAGCAGACATTACATGACCAGTTACTTTAACATTATTTTCATCTCACCAGGAGTAAATCCATTTATCGGTCCCATGGATACCTGCAACAGAAACTGTTGGCCAAGCTCAGCTTTTTTCTGCACTCCAGGACAGCAGAGCCCTAAAACCAAATGGCGCCTCATGTCTTACGAGTAAATCTTGCCCTTATGTCCAGATTGCAAGAGTAAACCTGGTTCAGCATCTGCACTACATTCTATATAGTCCCTTTCTGTTTGTTTTTGTAACATCTTGGGGGGGGGGGTGGGGAGGGGGTGTTACCACATTATATTGACTTTGTATCAAATTCTTATGAAAGCAGTCCTTTTCAAGAACCAGATGAAGATATACCTTATTGGAGAATCCTTCAGGTATATGTGTAGTTACAACTACATAAAGTGGGTCTGCAAATTGTGACATATAGGGTTAAGAAGCTAATCCTGTTAAATACTATTTTTTTCAAGGTGTCAGGTGTGCAAGATTTACTAATTTTCTCATCTAGCCTGCCAAGTAATAGTTCTAACTGATGAGCCATTATCAAGCTCATTATCAAACTTGAGATGCAAGTTGTTGTGGAAATGTTAAAGACTATATAGAATTTCTGAAATTATTAAAGAAAAAAATTCCATTGAATGCAAATACATAAAAGTTTAGTGTAAAAGAAACATAATGCGACTGAAGAACTGAAGCATAGAAAACTTGAGACATCAAATGCATGAATTCTTAGAAATAATCTCTTAAAACTGTTACGAATATCTAATACGTCCTAAAAATCTGTTAATACTCGCATTTGCTCCAGACAGTTCCTAATGCAAGTTACAATTTTGCCATTGATTTTTAATGAGAAAGTCACTCCCTCTATTTGGGGGATTCCCATCGATTCACAGCAATCTAAACAGTGACAGAGTTCTGGGGGCATGAAACTTTCACTGTTAAATGCAGCTTAACTATGTTGTCTTTACTACTACTACAGTAAACTGCGAGTTGTCCCTCACATCTGGCTTGTAATGGCACAGCTACTGAATCTGAAAATTGTACTGATATCTGGGATCCTACGATGTTATCTTATGCCTTCACTAGGAAAAGACCAGATCTGTTTGTTGCCAAGCAGGCGTATTAACCCTTGCAGTAACTCAGCCCCAGGATGGAATAAACATGGATGTGCTAATTCTACAATCTACCCACAAAACCAGCAAAGTGCAGCACTGGGGAGGGTGGAAATCAAAGATACCCCTTTTGACTGTCATGAATATATTGTCCTTAAGATGTATTTTCCGTTATTCCTGAACGCATGCTGCTTTTGTATGGCAGACTAAACTGCCCTGCACTCTGCTGCTTTTTAGCTGTGCTATGTTGACAGCTTGTAAAGAAAGACTCCCATTGCACCACATGTTCCTGCAAGACCACTTGCTGATTCAGCAAAATATCCCTATCCAAGAGCTAGAGAATCAAATACCACCTTTTATAGGGGCCAGATTATGAAAGCGGGCTCTCCAAAGCTGTTTTGAAGTAAATCACAAGGATATAAGAGACAAAAAAAAACCCCAAAAAACAAAAAACAAAACATAGTCCATAGCTACAGCTCCCCTTCATCTCCTCTTTTTCTACTTCTGCCAAGAAAATGCTTCATGAATTGGAGTATTTTATCGATTTGTATGAAAACAGCACAATGCCCTACATTAAATACTAAGCAGGACTTACGCTATCCAGCATGAAGCATGTACTAAATTTTTATTACATACAGCAATTGAATTGTCTAAGGCAATTTTTCCAGAGTTTGATACACAGCTGATTTCTCAGCTCTCATTACATTAAAGGGTCACTAAATCATTGACCCTCCCATCATTCGGTTATCTGTCTGATGAAAGACATGTAGCACAGGGCTGCCATGCTGCGCAATGAAGCCTCATGCAGAAGCATGCTGTGTGCCAGGCTGTCTGCAGGGACCCACGCTCTGCAAACTGCTGTTTCTACAGGTGTTGGTTCCTTCCCTTTCTTTTGCACTCAACTGGTAAGCTGTTTTCCCAGAAACTGCCTGGAGATGATTTGCTTGCATCTTAGTTAATGCAGAAGAATTCATTACTAATTTTGTCTTTATTGACTATAGTTTATAATCTTTCTTATAGTGTCTGAAATTCTATTTTTTTTTTTTTTTTTTTTTGGGGGGGGGGTGTTTGTTTGGGTTTTTTACCCTCAGCCTGGAACAAGAAGGTTTTTACCACTACAAACCTTTGCTTGTCACACATTTCCCTAATACTGGAGACTGGACAGTGTCAGTCATGCTGTCTGTCAGTACCGCTGCAGCAGTACCACCTTTACATTCACATTCAGATTGTGTTCACTTCTGGGCTAAAGGTGGGAGTTTCTGATAAGGGCAATCTCTTAACTAAAGCTCAAAATACCAACCCTGACTTCCTTCCTCAGTGTCTCAGATGGTGGATGAAGACAAACTGAATAAAACATGCTATTCTGCTGTCACTGACTTCATGCTTTTGGCATCTGCATGAAAACTCTATGAAAGTTATTTTTGCAAGAACTTAGTAATACACCACTGTTTTTTCTTCTTCTTAAGAACATCTTCTGAAATAGCATTCTATACTGGTAGGGCAGCTAAATCAAGATTTGCCTAAATTGTCCACACATTGTATGATTTTATAATATAGAATCATAAAACTTGAATCATATTTTCACCAAAACACTTTTCCTATCAAGCCTCAAAGAAGATACAAACCCCAAAATGATATTGCAGAAACACACTGAAGTATATGGAATACACCAGTTTTCAAACATTTTCTTTAAGTTTAATAACAAAATATTTCTTGGTAAATTATCCACACTGAAAAAGGTTAAGTTCTTTTTCATTTAAATAGTCAAAGGGTGAAGAGAGTCAGAAGTACAGAGCGTTTGGTGCTTAATTCAACATTGCCTTCCTAGTTAATCACTGGGTGTGAAGAGAACCAGAGCTTTTCAGCTCTCAACTCTACGGACCAATCAAACTACTGACCTAACAGTAAAGACATAGACATATTGAGGTATTTCTTTTCAGAACAGAAAAAATTGTTGAGTCTTAAATGGGAGACAGTCCTGCCATCGGGAACAGTGTGGGACATAATTATTCCTCAAACAGGAAGCTGTAAAAATTTGAATTTGAACAGATTGGTATAGCACGTATAACCACATAGCCCAAAAAGTGGATTTTCTCAGTTACTACTTGTCCATCTGATTGCATAGGTTCTTCAATGAGTAATGATAAAAAATACTAAAGTAACTTGTTTTAGCTAGTGTCTTGTTGACAGGCCTCTCTTTACTATTGCAGCTGAGAAGCTTCTCTGATGAGCTAGTCACTTAAATGCCACATTAAAGAAAGGAGGATGACATTTCAGGAGTTGGCACCAGTTTGCATAGATAAAATACGGGTTCAGAAAGGCTGAATGTGCTTTGCATGGATATTTGCTGATGCTAACTCCCTGCTACATTTATCAGGTATTACTGAAAGCCTGTATGACAACGCATGTTGGGCATTTCTCAGTATCTTCTTCTGTTTCAAAGCTTTGTGTAACAGACCAGCAGCAACCTGTAGAAATAGCAACGTTTTTTGTGCAGTGTGACAATTTTTTAGATGGTTATGATTACTTATACCTTCCTAGCACATAACAGGCTGGGATTTTTTTTTTTTTCATTATGGTTTGAACAGTTAATCTTAGTACCATGAGCCATGTGAAATCTGCAGAGTACAGTTAACATTTCGTTCTGGCATTTCTTTCAAATGTTCTCTGGATTCAGCAAGAGCCTGTCTTCAGAAGGCTCAGCCACCATGGAGGGTAGGCTCTGATCACAGATCTGCCTCCACTGATCTTTCTGCAGGTAAGTGCAGTAGCTCAGCTGCTATGCATTGTGTGGTCAAAAAATTTCCACCTGTGCACTGCATTTCCAGCCCACTGCTGCCTTCCCACCCCCTCAGCTGCTCACCTGCCTCCAAACACAAAGCTCACATCAGCATGAATAAGAAAGCATAAAAAAATATCCCCAGCCTTATGTTGATCCATTTGACACAGTATGCTAATTCTTCTCATTTTTCCAGTGCCATTTTTTCCCCTCATCAGACAAGTTATAGCCCATTCCTGTTGGCATAAGAAAGCCTCACCTTTTTATGATTTTTAAAATAAAACACGCTCTAACCAGCTGACAGTGTGAATTTCAAAGTGACAGCAAACACTGCCAGCATTTAAAATCCGCTATTCTTGAAAATTATCCATTTGTTCTGTGGAAGCAAATGCAAGCAGATCTGCCAGCTGCGTATTTCCACATAGTTTTCATGTCTACTGTGGATTTCATAAGTTGCTTTAGTTATGAAACCCAGACTTGAGTTTTTACAGAGCCTGCCTAGGTCAAAGAGAATTTTTCCAATGACTTCAATAGGCAGTGGATTAGGCTCCATGTGAGACACAAATTAACTGAGCCTGATTAACAGCAGTGCTGCACTTGAACCTGATCTTGTACTGGTGTTGCCACTTCATAGGCAGTAGTTCTTCAGTGAGAAGAGCAGCTGCTAAAAAGGGCAAAATAAAAGAGCAATTTCCTCCACAATACAACCCATCAGAAAAAAAAATACTGGTAGATATCAGCTTTCCATGAATTCATTCAGTCTCCACTGCAACACACACAGGAAAGACTGATTGAGAATATAAGCTCTGTAACAAGACATCTTTGAACATTTGTTGCCCTAAAATAAACTACTACTGTTTCATGGGAAATGTGGATATATGCATCTCTGATTGGAAGGACTATACATTAAAAAGGTAATTTAATGAATTTAGTGCTATAAAATATCTTTTTACTTTAGGAATGCAATTGACTTAGATTCGGAAAATAATTTAAAGATGCCACATTTTTATCAATATACATTATAGCCAGCATCTGAGAAGCTGCTCATCCCACCACGCTGTCAGGCTCCAATCTGGCAGAGGTCTATAAATGTACTTGTGTGCACTATGAGTAATTTCACTGACTCACAGGGGTGTGTCAGACAATATTGCTAAACAGATGCACACTTTTTGTAGATTCGGGGCCTCAAAATACACATGTCCTACTGATAGCTCAGGGACAGTCTGAGCCTGTTCATATTTCAAAGCTTGAGCATTCTTAGCTGGCCTTAAAAATTGCAGTGGCAACTTTGCTAACTAGTGAAATGCATGAGGAAAATGTGTACCTAAACCCCAGCTGAGCAAGGGGTGTAAGGGCACAGACCTGGAGTAAAAACACTACCTGAGGAGAGTCAGCCCAGAGGAACCATCATGTCCCTTTCCGTTGCAAGAAGAGTTCTGTCACAGTCCCCCCCTGACTAAGATCACCAGGACTTGGTAAAAATCACCAAAGATAAACAATATTCTCCCTCTTCACAGGCTTTGTTATCCTGAACAGATCAGTGGACTTTCCCAGCTGGAGCTCAGCTTCAGTGGTTTCCTTCAAGCACAGTGTCTTGACCAGGTCTCCCCAGTCTCCCAAACTCCTCCTTGGGTCAGAGACCCTAAAACATCTCACTGAAGACAGGACAATTACTTAGAGGTAGCCAAAATGTTTGCAACAAGAACATTTCTGTCAAGAGGATTACAAGGGGAAGCCATTTGTTTTCCATGGATCATCACTGACTGACATACATTACAGATGATGAGGTTTACTAAACTATTATTTCTGTGACACTAGGGTTTCACTTCTTTTCCTGTGCCTGCCTGTGCAGCTTCCCAGTGGGGACACGTCAGCACTGTAACTCAGGGACCGGGTTTTTGCTCAGGAGAAGCAGAGTTGCACCTGGGTGCTGCCATGATTTTCTACCCTTGGCACTGACCCGCCAGCCGACTGACCGCAAGGCTGCCTCTTATTTCCACAAACCTATTTTCTTCCCTGTGCAACTGATGCTCAGCCTCTCCTGCTCATTTACACTTTATTCTTCCCTTATGATAAGCATTTCCAGGTTAGTCCAACACCAGTATTTAGTTCTAAGTGTGCCCTGGACACCTGCTAATTATCATCCATGACATATAGCATAAAACTATAAACTTAGTTAACGTTATTTTGTGAGGTGGTGGGGGTTTTTTCTCCTTTTTACTTAATCTGTTAAAACATATTTCTTCACAGGGAGCTGATGCAGCAAATGTGTTCTGTAAAAAAAACCCTTTAACCCAGGAGTTTTAACACTGCTCAAGTAAAACATGCATGTTTAGTTAACCCCACCCAGTGATAATAACTGCCTTTAAAGAAACACTTTTCTGTATTATTTTGTATAGTGCATTGTTTATAGTCATGGGGAAGATCATACTTCTGGAATTGTTGAAATTATTCTATTTTTTTCTGAAAGATTTAAGGTTCAAGTTATTTGCAAAAGGAACAAAAAAAATGGTGACTGATTAACATAATTCTGTGAGGTAAGAAAGCAGCACAAAATACATATCTCCCCATGCCTGTGGATTCAGATTTTTACTTCATTTGCTTCACTAAGAGGTTTTCCAGTAATAAACAGCAAACAGCCAAGTTCACTTAGAAGGAGAATTTCAATATATGTGTTTGCTGAAGAGTGTAATCACATCAGAGTCTGAACTACATGAAAGAGAATATTTCTATGGGTCACAGACCATTCTGTAGCTGTGTTACTCCACATAAACTCAGTTTATGAAATACCTCCTGTGGGGCTAAAACAGCAAGACTTTGACGAGGACTGCAAATACACAGAGAGTCCATAACCCTGAGGGTATTTTATACAAAATCTGCAGAGATACATGAAGTTCTGATAAGCTGAGGAATTCCTTCATGACCAGCAGAACCCTTATCTTTCTTGTTTTGATTGTGTATGGCTACAGTAACCATGAAGTCTGTCTTGGACTTCTTAAAAAATTTAGGAAAAATCTCAAAGTTATCATCTTGATTTTTGTATTAGATATTTGAGTAACCAAATTAATACTTTCTACAGTTCATAAATTAAGAGCTAAATAAAATGGCATCAATCTACATCGTTCACTAAAATGAACCCCCAGGTTATACAGTTAAAATTTCAAAGTATTACGCATCTTTTTAACATAACACATTTTGTTAAAAATTTGTTTAAAATTGTTTTTCAATTGTAAAAATAAATGTCAATGTTTACCTCCTCATTAATGGTGATGCTTCTTTACCTTGGAAGAGAAGGGTTAAACCTGGAGTGCGAGCACTGCAAATTTGGAAGGGAGCATCACATTCTGCAGGGAGGTGAGAGAATGCACATAGTTCATTAAATAACGTGAGTAGTAATGAGGGTTTACACAAATCAAACAGTGTGTTAGGTAATTGTAATGTTGCTTTGTGGTAAACCACCTGTCAGGAAGCACTTCCAGCCGAAGACTCAATCTGCTACGGTGCCTCCAGATGATTTCTAATTAGTGTAAACTTCATCTGTGGCATGGAACCAACATATTAAAAAGGTAGCTGGTGCAGTTTTTTGTAGCTTCTTTCATTCTTCTCCTCCTAGCACTGTGAAAATGGCTTTTTCATATGATCCTTTGAAGAAAGCTCTTTTACCATGAGTACTAAGAGAAGCTCACCACACTCATCTGAGGAAAATGACAGCCTTTCATACAAACAGGGGAAGAAAAGCTGATCTCTGGAAAAAGAAGAGCCCTAAAAAGACTCAAGTTTGTCATCAAACTTCATCCTTAACTTCAAAAGCTTAGAATAGTGCACACCTCTGACACTGACATGAAAGGACTGCATGCCAATAAACATCACTGAAGTTTTTTGGGTTTTGTTTTTTTAAATATCGAATACATTTTTAATAGTTACCAAAGATAGTGATGGATGCTCTAACAACAGAACAGCCTAAAATCAAAATCCCCACCCCCCAAAAAACCAAGACATTGTAAGATGTAAAGATGAGTAACTCGGGGTAGTCCTGCCTGCTGCATTCACAGAAGGACAGCCTACATGATCACAGTGGTACCCTCTCACTGCACTACATCCACAAACCTGCAGAAGACGAAAGCAAAATGCCAGGACACAAACCACCCCCTTTAAAGCAAAAAGGAACTGGCAAGAAGCAGCACATCTACATTTAAAACGTGCAAGTGTATCTACTGACATACAATTTTATAGCCTCTATCTTAAAGCAGTTTTCTTTCTTTATTCTATACCTGGCTACAAAAAAGTCCCAAAGTTATGACAGCAGCCCCCTCTCCTTGCCCCACACTGCTTACCACTGAGCTGCTGGGCCACTGCCTTTCTCCCCAGGAACTGCCAGCACTATCAACCACTAATTTCATAGCAGTAGTATCTGCACAGCTCTTCATTAACCAACTGATCAAAAAAAACTAGATTATATCCTCCCAATTTTGTATTACTTCATTGTTTTCTGAAGTAATTACAGGAGCCTGGAACACCCTGGTATTTTGAAAATTAATGTCTTTTCCCCCAAATCTATTCAACACATTATTCAACAACAACAACAAAGTAAAAACTGTTGAGCAGATGGAGTAACAAGGTCTGATATATCAAACGAGAGAAAAAGGCTTTTGCAAGTGCTCTTCAACTAGGAATACTCAGGTCTGACGGAGACTGAAAACTTTTTATCATTAAAAAAAAATCTACAGAGATAATATTCCCTGCCTTGGAGCTCAGAGGAGAGATTTAAAACACTGGATATTTTAATTTTTTTTTTTTAGTAACTGAAAACACCCCTAGAAATACAAAGCTGTTTGGATAAAACAGAATCCTACCTGACCATCCATGTTTGAAGCCAACTAAGCCTGTTTGCTGCTTTGTTGAAGCATACCTAACACTTCTGTTGCACTCTTCAGAATTTCCTTCTTAAAAATAAAATAATAATAAAAAAGAATTGACAACCAGACTCTAAGAGAACAGCTGTTCTTATGAAACTTTTAGACACAATAAAATTGGAAACCAGAAGTCTTTTAAGAAACTTGAATATGTCAAGTATACTTTTTCATTATTAAAGGAGAATATTAGCATGAATTTTAGGTTTCATTCAGTTTAATCAGTGGGGTAAGAAAAATCATTTTACTCACAAACTTACCCATTTGATCAAGAAATCACTTGACAGAATAACAATCAGATGCCATCAGATTGTTTACTGGGTTATTCAAGTAATACTGTTCATAAATATAAGAAGCCCAAATTCCTTAAGTCTGTGTGATCTACCTCACCTCTGAGCACACAGACAACTAGCTAGCAGTAGGTAACTAGCTGAGGCGTAACAGAAGTAGTCTGAGATTTTCTTCATCCCTGGAAAGCAATCAAGATTTGTGCATTATGAGTTTTCCCGGAATGATTGGTTATATTCATTAACTCAAGCTGCACAGAGTATCTTTCACTCAATTAATCTCCAAGCATAGGGATAGTACTTGTGAATCATCTTGCCATTTCTCATTGCTTGGTTAGCTATAATTTTGTGGTCCACTACTGTGCTCGCTGTTCAGAGAAGTTAGAACAATGATGAATGGCAACAACTCATTACGGCTACTTTGGCATTCTTGTGACAACCTACGATAGGGTCTTTCTAATTAAAGCTCAGGAGAGTGAAGCTTCTCCAGTAAATAGATGTTGTGTGCTCCGGCAAATAGTTAGATTTGCTCTAAGTTAAGTTTGAACCTGCATTTCTCGGAAAACAGACTTAGATTTTTTAATATGTCAGTGTGTAACTTCCCACATCCACAGACACCTAACTTGGATAATTTGACTGGATTTTGAACTGGTACCTCACCCACCCCCCCAGGAAATAAAAAGTGAGCACCTGTGCTATACATAAAATGCAACATCAACAACAGCAAGTGGAAGCAGATCTCTGGTTCTTAAGAATGAGAGCTGTAATCATCAGCCAAATGAAAAATACAGAGTCACTGCTTCTAATTCTGTAAGAGACAGTAAATGCCACCACAGAGATCAGCTGAACGACAATGCTGGAATCGTGTCGGTCACCTTCCCCTGTTCCAGCATCCTTCTTCAGTCAGGAGGCTGATTTATTCCAGGTATGCAGGTGACAGGGTAGGAAAGGAAAGCACTGCTTAGTATAGCATCTAAAGAAAATACAGCAAGAAGTACGAAGAAACCATTTGAACAGACCTACTCGTATTTCAAGAAATAAAATATAAAAATGCAAGTTCTCTGCAGGTCCCATCCCCACTCTCCTTTTATTTTTTTATGTTTTGAAGTTGGAAACAGGTGAAGTAGAAAGTTGAGGATATTTTTCTTTTTTCAAGCTAGGTGCTGATCTATAGTCAAAAGTTTGACTTCAAAACACAAGAACTGCCAGCAAAAGGTCAGTCCACAGGTCCACATGCAGGGTCTCTACATCATCCTACAAGTACCTTCACAAATTAGATTGATTTGTAATACGAGTACCCTGTTTATTCTCAGGTTGCTGACTGATAACGATGTTGTTATTCTTGTTTTGTGACAAAACAATTCTTAATTTGGTAGTAGCCCTTTTTTACAAAATCTAGGATTAAAGCTTTGACCACACAAAGTTATTTACAGTACATCCAAATTTCAGGTGTAGTAATGAGTGACAGCTATTTGAATTACTTCTCAAGGAGTCTATGTTTGCACAACACTTCAAGGTATGCAGTGGCCTGGAGTTCCTGGAACAAGGCAGCTGCGCTCAGCAGACCTAGCACAACACAAGTCTTTATATCAGATTTCACTCCCTACAAAGTATCATACTCCAAATATGTAGGAGTAGAAATACAAATATTAGAAAAGAAGAATAATAGAAATAAAGACAGTCGCTAATCTCTTCAAGAAAGCTTTTAAATGGGCTTTTAAAATAAATTATTCCTCCTACTACATAAAACAGCACAAGCTTGACTGTAAGAAGCAGCTGATGATGAATTTTAATCATTTTCAGCCTGTGTAATTATTACAGAAAATGATTTACAAGCTCCACAAATTAATCAACCCAAATACCAGCTTGCAAGTTTTACCTGTTCATAGGCAATACTCCTATTTTACCTGTTCTGGTCTTTCTAGATATGTACACATAAGCCACTGCCACCTGGTGCAGAGCAGCGATTCACACAGGGGGTGCAATGGCACCTGCCACCGTCCTGACCTGGAGGCACTGCTCATTCGGTGGTACCATCTTCCCTCCTAACACAGCCTGGGGCACCTTCCCAGGCACAGCCGGTGTTCACCAGGCAGCTCCACGAAGCCCATCCACAAGAAGTAATGGCATTGCAGTGCCAGGATACCGCCACAAACCCAACAGGACAGAACCAGAGCCACAGCTGAAACACAGCTCTCAGCTCCCCCAGATCTGCATACAGCCACAAGGCTAGTTCCTAGACGTAAATAAGTTTTTTTCACAGCGGGAAGCAACTTTGTTCCTCAGCAGCAGATTAGGGAAACACCGGGACCCTTGCAAATAGTTTCTCAGATTCCCCACCACATAGTCAAGTGAGAGGAAGAAGGAGCCAAACCGCAGCTCGACGACGACGGCTGGAAATAGAGGTTATATTTTAAAAATTTGTATCAGTACCTCTCAAGGTCTATTTAGTTAAGGATGGAAACAGATGTAGAGCCCAGCTCCTCACCTGGCACAAACTGAAGCCAGTCATTTATAGGAGCTTTGTGCCCTGCTTTTCCACACATACTTTCTTTTGGGGCTGCTAGGATTTAGATTGTAATTTTGCCCAACACCCAGTACAAGCCCACGTATGAAGAAGCTATCTGATTCACAGAAGAAAACAATAACCAGAAGTGACAGCTTTCTTTTGCCACAGCATTTCATTTGCCAAAATTATACAGGAAAACACTGCTATGATACCACAAGATGATGGAAAAATGGTATTTGAAATTATTCAACAGGTTGTGCCAGATACTCTTAGCTAAGAGGGACAATACTTTCAGCATCAATATTAAAACATGCTTTCAATAGCACTATTACTTTGCCTCACTCACTATTTAAGACAATCTGTTGACATTTGTGGATATGATCCCCTCCCCAAAAATTAGTGGTGTTTCAGGTATACGATCTTTAAGACATAAGGCTTAAACCAAAAATAAACATTTGCCAGATTTAGAAAACTCATGCAATCTCCTCTGCACATCATCTCATAAATGGCCTGAGACATTGCCATCAGTGTTCATTTTAAGTCTCGGCCAGGTCTATCACACAGGGGCAGCCGTGAGAGGGATCTTCCCAAGGGGCTCAGGAAGCATGTCACCATGGAGGGGAGCACAAGAGGCTCTCAGTGCTAGAGACAGGCCCAGAGCAGGCAGCAGAAACCATGCAGAATGGAGCTTGCAGGCACCAGCTACCAAGAAGCAACAGGCAGGAGGATTTGGGGGCAGTCCAGGGACACTGAAAGGGAAGCACACAGCAGTTGAGCTGATACTCCAAAGTAGGTGCTGGCTTCCTAAAGATTTAGGAACACCTGAAGTTCTCTCCACCTTCTGGAAACAAAGATCATGATACTGAGGGAAGATACCTCACAGATGCTCAAGAACCAAGATGATCTTGTATTTCCAGAAGCCCGATGATGTTCTCGCACATAAACCACTTTGCTGTTCTGATTTACCTCTCGGCATCTGCCACACACACTATTGCTTTCAGGGGTAAAGCTGGGAGGTGAGGTGGGAAGCAAGGCAAGAGCCTAGAAGAGTGTGTCTCTTGGAGTCAGCTTATAAATGATGGGAAAAATCTTCCAAGTAAAGAAGGGGTAAACCCAATACATCTTTATCCTTTGTATTTCCCATTCCTAGTGTCTAGGAAAAAAAAAAACAAACCACAACCTCTGCAGCATATCATGATCTCAAACATCTTGAGTACTTAACCTACACACAGAAATCAGTACAAGATAAAACATTTGCCATATACACTGCACTTATGAAAAGCCAACAGATTGAGAAACAAGTGTAAAATGATACAAAACTTTAAAACTCCAAGAGGTACAAGCCGATACCAGTATCAGAAGCTACCATGCTTTTTCTTTAAGAGGACATCTTGAGCAGAACAGCAGCCGTGTAACAGACAGGAAGTGAGGGGATGTACCTCGTTCCTTATCCAACATCTCAAACTCTCCACAAACAGCGACACTGTGTAAACAAAACACACTCTGAACCACCCTACCTCAGAAATAAGTGTTGCTAAGTTTTGAAACACAGATAGCAGCACAATCATGGGACGCTTTCCAGACAAAGAGTGATAAAGTGATATGAATTAGTTAAATCAGAAAACTACCCATGGCCCTTTCCCATTCAGCTGCCAACTTTGTAAAGAGTAAGAGAGAAAATGTGCAGTATCCACTGCCTAACAGAAGATGAGGAGAAAGGAAGGTCATGTGTAAAACAGGGAATTTGATATCAGATGATGAATCTTCCTGAAGCCCTTATGAAGTTAGAGGACAAAACTTCAAAAGAAAAAACAAACTTGTTACTCAACTGATTTAAAAACAAAGAAAAAACCCAAGCCTTTCCTGTAACCACAAGCAAGCCAGCCTCCTGTTTTTTCCACATGAATGAGAAGAACGAGAAACCAGAACAAGAGTACCATCACAACACTAATACACAGGGGGTAGTAATATATATTTTTAAAAGCTCAGTCTCAAATTAAGGTGCATTTTGTTCCTGAAAATGAAGTTATTCATCAAGCTTTCTTTTTTGTTATAAATCTGCATACATTAAATAACAACATAATCTATTTCACAGCAGCTAGCAATTATCTATTTAGTATCTACCCAAGCTAAAAACACAATCTTTAAAGCAGAGTTGGCATGTATATATTTTTTGTATAATATCCAGCACAGAACTTCAGGCCTTAAACAGAAGGCTGTTGTTTCCAAAGTGACGATAAAATCCGAGTTTAGGTCAGAACTGTCATAAAACCAATACACCATATTTAAGTGTCAGATTTGAGAAGGAACCATAAACAGCGCTGAATAACTTGCACGCAGCTGATCAAATTCTTCAGCCTTTTACCTGTAGTGATAAAGACCTATGCATAGACTGTCTTCCCCACAGCCAGCAAGTGAAATT
This sequence comes from Aptenodytes patagonicus, assembly GCF_965638725.1. Taxonomy (NCBI): domain Eukaryota; kingdom Metazoa; phylum Chordata; class Aves; order Sphenisciformes; family Spheniscidae; genus Aptenodytes; species Aptenodytes patagonicus. Next base: position 20,754,574 of record NC_134954.1, read on the forward strand.
TTAATCAGTTGCTTCTGTTTTAGTTGAAGTAGTAGTGTGATCTTGAATGTTTAGGTGAGGAGTACAAACACTGAAACCGTGTTACCAATGCAGCATAAACATCAGACTACAGATAAACAAAACCCCCATTCATTAGTAATGTGTTGATAGTTTGTCTCCCCAGCAATTTAAGAAAAGTTTAGTGACAAGCCTCATGATTTTTTCTCTGGTTGCTTTTTTATCCAAATTCTTGCCCTGCTGGGGATAATCAAGAGAAATAAGAGTATATTGGAAAACATGTATTAAAATATTATTTGAAAAAAAAAAAAAAGGTATATATTCAGGTACTGAAAATATGAGGAACTACCGATAATGATGCAATGACTTACTTCCATATTTTCTAGTACATAATCCTTCCCATGCTTGCTTTGCCAATAAACACCGTTTGACCATGACCTAATTCTCAACTTGTCTTTGGTTCATACAATTTTTTTGTCTGTGATGTCGTTCTTTCATTTTCTGCTCTATAAATGTATTTCATCGTATTCAATGGTCATGATTTATAAAAGTTATATAGCCCACTTGTCTTGCCAGGCTTTTGTTTTCTTATGACTCTAACAGGAACATACTCACTGCCTTAAAAGTATGCATGGTAGAACAGAAAACAGTGTTCAGTACTTTACAAAACAACTGCAAAGTCCAAGTTACTGTGTTTTGACCATTTAGTTTGCTCAGAATTAAGCCAATTCATTATGAGCAACAGATTTTCACACTTGATTTTAGATAATGACTTCCTCCACAAAGATTTTCTAGCACAAAATTTGTTAATAAAACATTTCTGCAAAAGAAACCATCAAATGGCAAAATATGATTATGGTAATTATTTCTGGCTTATAAGATTTTTACTGTAACACAATTCATCATACATGACTGGGAATGAGAGGGTTTTTTTTTTCTTTTAAGTTATCAGTGATGAGACCATTTGCAAAACCCTGTGCACTACAGAATCACCTCTCAATTGTTTTCTTCAGTTTTTAGTGGCCTCCACCATGCCCCTTTGAAACCTTACCTTTCATGCACCCTGTTGGTCTCCAAGCAGCCTAAGTAGATTTGCTCTCCAAGACTTTCCTAGTGTCTTCAAGCTCAAATGCAGTTTAGGCTTCAGATTTCAGTCTGCCTTACTCCTACCTACCCAAATTCAGGATTTAATTCAATTAACTCCTTTTGCTTACTTCTGTGGAGCAAGAAACAGTCACAGGTGTATTCCATTGGAATAAGGAAGAAAAGAGTGCCAGTGGGTTAGACCAAACCAGCAAGTACTGTGGCATCTTGGATAAATATCCTATACTCTGTGGCTATGTAATTACAGCCAACGGGCCCCCTGCTAATATCAATAAAACAGTTTGCACCTCTGAACTGCATGAGATGGCCCAGCATCAGTTTTCCCATTGTTCATGTTTATAAGCCTGTCTTCAGATTTGCATTTATTTTCCTGCTTCTGAAGAATATGGGTTAGACTTAAACATATTTAGTGAGACAGTCCAGCACATTGTTCCCTCCCGTACACTTCTGGGGTCCTTCAGCTGCTGCTCTCACTGCCCAGTTCATGCAACTGTCTGCACTCTTTGGCAGCAGCCAGCAACACAAGTGCTACAGCTAGTGGCATTCAGGCATGTCTTCCTGAAACTGCATCTTATTCCCTATGCCCTACCTACTGCACCGCTGAAAGCCCACAACTTCTAGAGAAACAGGACATATCCAGCCTGAGCTGAAAATCTGTGGGGTTTGATGCCAACTGTGAGCATTAAAAATAAAATATTATATACTATGGTGACCTGCACTGAATTGAGGAAGTCAGCATTTAGATGTCAAGTTGCATAATAAGAGGCACAGACGCTTTAGAAACAATTCAAAAGGAAAGGGAAACTATGGATTTCTGTGCTTCTTGTTGATCTCGATCACTTATACACACACCCCCCATTTCTCTGGCCCAAAAACCAATAAAACATGTTGCAATATCTTCCTTTTGTGGCAGATCTATTTTTCATCCAACACACATCTTCTGAGAAGATACAAAACTGACAGTCTGTGGTTTGCATCATCTCACAGCATTGAAAATTTTTCCTGACTTCTGCAATGATGTGATTTATACAGGATATTCATTCTTATCTATAGAGAATACCTTATAAATTATACACATTTCCTAACCCACTTTGTCTTTGTTCTGCAAGGGGAAGGTCATCTCATTTACATCAGAGAGCAAAGTCACAGCAGGAAAAAGACAAACCTGTGTGTATATACAGTCTTAATCTCATTCATAACCATATATCCACTTAAACCACTTTTTATTCATTTCTATTTTTATACTCTTTAGGGAATAACAGGGGACATAATGAATAATGTATATAATTCCATGTCCTCTGTAATGCCAAAAAAAATACACTATTTCAAGATACATTAAGTAGCTTGCTAGTGAGGCATACTAACACATTAGCAAAACCATTACACCGGAATTACACTGAACAACACTGGAAAAATCACTGAATCAACATTGAAATTAAGAACAGGATCTGGAAAAGTCTTCCACAAAGTGATTGTTTAGGTCATTTAAAACTAACTGGCAACTCTCAAAGCCCTGGAATGTAACATTATAATTTCAATGTGCAATGTACAACTCAGAATTTGGCTGGTCACAAGTGACAGCTAAGCCACAGGTCAACCATGGAAGACCACACTGGACACGATCTGAAGCAGCTTGGAAGACTTCCCAATTGATTTTGGTGGGTGCTGGGTAAAGCCCATACAGGAATGAGTGCTACAGGGCTTGGGCTCAAACAGGAGCCTAATAGAGACAAAGGCAGCAGATGCTTCCTCCTATCCAAACTATAGTTTGCTCTGTAACCTTGCTGACCTTTCCTCCTCAGTGCTTAGGTCCGACATACTGACCATTCCTAAACCACCACCAAAGCCATTAAGCCTCTTCAAAACTCAATATTCCTTTCCCAACAGTCAAAAGCACAGATTGTTTCTTACTAGTACTCATTGCTCACTAACCCTCTCCAACAGAAGTGCTACATATTGCAAAATGAAATTTAAAAAAGCTTATTACCTCCCACACCAAGTTTAATTGGTTGTAGATCAGAAGCGGTAGAACTACTTCATCAGTGTGTTTACCAATATAGTAGAAACTGAGATACCACAAAGAGAGGCTTGAAACTTCTTTGAAAGACAAAGGTCAACACAAATCCCAGTTTAAAACTCAAATTTTCACTTTCAATCAGAAACTGGCAAAAATGGCTAAAAAAAAATTGTTTTCAAAAGTGTTCTTTCCTCTAGATTGCTCCAACCTGGATATCTCACTTAAAAAGACATTACCTAAACCTTGACCATCTGATGCACCACATCTGAATGTATCATTATTTTCAAAAGCTTAAAAAGGAGCGGCTGTGCCATGTGTTTAATGGGCATCTCAACAAGGACAACTGTGGCATTACCCTGTGGATGAATCACCTAATTAAATGAAGCAAGATGCACCAGGAATTGAAGATCAAGGGACAGAGTTTAACACCAGCCACAAATTCAGAAAGAACTTCACTGAAATAAAATGCAGTCAGAAAGTCATAACTCAGGCGAGGTTGTTTGTAAATATTTATGCACAATTGAATTAGAATACCTATTTCTCATCCAAATGAAGTTTATGCTCATTGTGCAGTGAGTTGTTTGCTCTTTCGCTTTGGCTTTGTATGATAAAGCTTAGATAAAAGCATACGGTGAATTTTTCCAATTAAAACAGTTTCATGGCATTACTTAGTATTGGACTTCCCACCACACCACCAATAAAAATTGAATTTTCCTACCAGCTGCATACTACAAGAGTTCAAATCATCTTCTCACAGTATAAACATTCATTTTCACTGATCAAGATGCAAACACCCATAGCCTAAAACTGCACTTATTTTGCAGCTTTGCTCAATACCAAACTAAGCCATCGACCAGTCAATGCAAGTTTCCTCACAAATTTCCTTGGCCTTTGGAATGAACTCTTCTTCACAATACAAGGTAAGATCCTGTTTCTCGACCCTTAATGTGCATTTGAATTTCCTCTTAAAATTCATGAGGTTGTTATTTCTGAAGGGCTATTTTGTTAAGATTGTATTACACAGCCACCTGTTGCGACAGCAAAAAAAAAGAAATCCCACTAGTCTCTTAACAGGTTTCATCATATTATATTCAAATTATAAACTAAGATAGCTTATGAATATTTCCTTTTGAATTAAAATACCAGTTTCTCATGTGAAATGGAGTTTATGATAATTCAGAGCTTATCTTCACAGCTTGATGTCTTTGTCCTTCCTTAGATAAATAGTCTGCATATTAACACATCAGTGATAACTGTCCTTTGACTTATTCAGGAACCTAAGATTTTTTTTTTTTTTAATAAAAATCACCTCCACCCAGTGTTTTATTGTTGGTCTCCCCTCAGGTTTTCATACCAGATAGAGCAGAAATTTTAGAGTCATTTAACCGGGGGGGGGGGGGGGGGAAATCTTTCCATCATTTCAAACAAAGGAATTTTAAAAAATATATAAAAGCAAACAATCCTTGCCATCACTCTTGTACACTTTAACTCACAGCTTTGACCTGCTGCCAGTTTTGAAACTCCAAGCACCAAACAAGAGGGATTTCCTCTTGCAATCTGTCCACTGGCATTTGGGACAAGCCATGCGTGCACTCCCACACAACACATTTTCACCAAAACTGGACCAAGTCTCATATTTTAAAGTGAGGGCTCAGAAGTAAAGGCCTGAAAGTACAAACACCCTCCCTATTTAAACACAGTAGCATCAGCACCTTTTTTGACTGTTTTAATTGATGCAACACCACCAAACCTGCTGCCCTCCTCAGCAGCTCAGCTTCAGGAAATCATTCTCTTCCCTCCAGTGATTTCGGTAAGATCTCCATCTCTTTATGAGGCAGCCTCTTGCTTTATACACAGTTACAAAATTTTCATTACAAGTTTTCTAAGAATGGCTCAACAAGGAAACAAGAAAACACATTAAGAACTTTAATTTTCCTCATTCTTGCATTTTTCCTGGATCAAAAAGGAGTCACTGCTGACTGAAATGGAAGTACCAGAAGCACCCTTTGTGCAAGAACAAAACTGCTTTTCTCTTCACATGTTTCATGCATCTGCCTCAATCTCCAATAGCTCAGAGACCATAATTCCTTCTTTAATCTCCATAGGGATCATGCTACTTCTTTGATAAAACAATTCTTTCTTTGTGTTTGAGTGTTTTGTATTGCACTAATGTCACAGCAAGACAACTCATGTCATGTCTCCTTTCTATAAAACATTGTCAGTCTACACAATTTCCAAGCCATCCTTTTCTCCACTTTATGAAAGTACTCTGTAGCCCTGGTAGAAAACACAATTCTATCCCTGTCACTCACTTTTCTCTCTTCAGCTAAACTATTTCTCAGTAGCCAAATGACATTTCCTCTCCATTCATTTTGGCCATGCTACTCCCCATATATTAAGCCCTCACATTAACCTTATATATCTGAATAATCCTCTCAAGGCACTCTTAATTACCTACTTAACAGTATTCAAAGTCTTATCACTACCATGTGGTCTCCTGGTTACACAACCAAAGGCTGAAGATAATTGAAGAAAAATAACAGGACTGTTACTTGTTTTGATTTATCACTTAACTCACATACATGGATGTTGACTTAGATTTGCCCATATGAAGTAGAACAAAAATAGGAAAAGCCACAATTTTGGGTTTTTCCCCCCTCTCCTATGCAACATTTGAAATTATACCTGCTCCTCTAGGTTCTCTCAGGCAGCTGACAAGCATTTAAATAATATCTTGCAAGCAAATTGAAAAGCTAGGAAGAGCAACATGTGTAGAGATTTGAGTAACTGAAACAATGAGCAGCTCTGCAGGAAAATTAATTTAATTAAAGTTACTCATGCATACTCTTAGACTTAGAAATCTATGAATCTGAAAAATCATTTCCCTTTCAATTAAGTTTGTATTTGTCATTTCAGAGAGATAAAAAAAGTCCCCACTGACCAGGTTTTCCAATACTGAGCAATTAGGAGAAATAAATAACACAGGACTGCACAACATCTCACATAAGAAAAATTCAGAAAGCCAGAGAGGATCTACAGTCCTCACAAGTCCCACCACAGCCAAAGTTAAAAGTACAGATGTATCAACTGGAGATGTTTCAAGACAGTGCCTGTGATATGACTAATACCCTGAGGAGGACTCACATCACCTAACTCACACTTCTTATATAATCACTGGGGAAAAAAAAGTTTCTTTCAGAGGATTTTTTAGAACACCTGAATTAGACGCCTGATCTGAACTGCATTCTCATCCCCCTTTCTCCACCACTGCCTGGAGCCTGCAGAGACTCACCTCCTAGCCTGGCTGCCTCATCTCTCCTTCAAGAGACAGTCCGATATATAAAAGAACCAGAACAAGCGAAAAAGATGCTGCTGACTGCAGAGTCATTTATTTCTATGAACAAGTTTTGGACAGTCACATTCAGCTACTTTCTGAATATTCACACAAGCCAGGAGATCATGACTCTGCAGCAGCAGCACTGAGATTTCTTCACTGCTGCACGCTGGTGGGAAAGGTTGTTCTACAGGACATATCCAAGTTAACTTTGCTATGTCCAAATTGAGCTTCTGCTGATCAAGTATGCCATCACTGATTTTCCTAGAAGTCATTTATTTCTTCCCCTCAACCCACTGACACAGTAACTTGTAGGGAGTTAGGTCGAACTCCTGATTTCCGATTGTTACAGTCCAAATACTTCCCCTTCACGCCATGCCAGTGACAGGAGAGTGCTCAGGACGTCAGGAACAGCTGCAATTAATAGTTTGTTGTTCTGTGTATGCTCACAAAAAACTGCACTCATTCCAGTGAGAGGAATCAAGGGCTCATACTCTCTACTGTTAAGATTTTTCAAAGCTGTTTTGTGGTAATCATACACAGTAGAAACAGCCATTAGCATTCACAGATGTGGCATTCACAGTATTCTGGTGGATCAGCTGTTTTTCCAAAAATGAGCTTGAATGAAATCAAAGTTAATGTGAAGGTTCTCAGTTTTTCCTCTAGGCAAAACTCCCACTGAGCTTAGCAAGAACTGAATCAGACTCATGAAGGGTTTAACATCACTGGTTTTATTTGAAAGCAAGGATCCAATCCTATGATTTATCTGTGCGCACACACAAAAAAACCCCACACTCCACTTGACCTGGCAGTAAGTTATTCATTCAGAAGGAGTACAACATTGCCTCTAAAAAAAGCTTCAAAGAGTGGAGAGGAACAGATATTTCACCTCATTCACCTCTCTTAACAGTGCTAAGAATAAATGGGAGTGATATGTGCAAAAGTTTCAGTAAACCACAGAGAAAGCCATCCTTCTCTGCAGGAAAATTTAAACCACACAGCCTTTCAGAAATCTCACTTTACTGTAAGCGAGAACCATTTGTTAAACAAACACAATAGGGCAGCAGGTCAAATATTGGGGATTTCTTTCCCTTCTCTGTATTCTCTGGTCAGAAAAATTACTACAGGAGTTTATAAGTTGATGGCTGTTACAGGGAACTTCATCAGATCTGCACAACTGCAGCACCCTCACCATGTGTAGAAATCCTCGTTAAGTTACAGTTTTTAAGAGCAGACTTGATCTATAATGAAGTTTGGAGCAGTGTGCTAATCCTTGGCTAAGAGGCATGGGGACACACGGAAGGGAGCAGGGGGGGATACTTTTCCCAAGTAATTACCTCTAAGGAAAAAAAGCAGCAACTTCCCCCCCCCCCCCCCCCAACTTTAATGCAAATGAAACAGGACTGTGAAAATAAGTGTAGGTATACAAACTTTTCTTTAAATTTATTTTTGTTGTAGCATCATGTATGTTTACACTCCAGTACTCTAAAAGTTTAGATTTCATCTGATTTTCAGCTACTGTAATGAAAAATCTTCTTATTGTCTCATTGGAATAGTGTTAACGCTTCACACTTCAAAGATTATATAAATTAGAGGAGACATCACTTACTTATTTGGATCATTGCATATTTCTGTAGGATGCAAAGCTCTTGTACAGCTGCTGTCAGCTCTGCAGAAAGATTCCTGAGTAGAGCAGGGAAGTTGGAATGGTGGGCAGTATATACTGCCATAGGACCCCAAAAGGGCACCAAATAGGCTCACCTTTTATTTGCAACAGAAATGGTCAAACAAGATGAAATAGAAGAGGCAACTGCTATAGACAGAGGAATTACATGCATGTTACATCCAGAATAAGTACATTAAGCAGAGTGGACTGCTGGTCCAAACACCAGGACTGCCTGAGCAAGTGATTCATTGTACTCCATTAGTGATCTGACATACAGCCTCAAGTCATTGTATATGCTTCAAGTTATCTACCTGAAGAGTAATTTGTTTGCCTCAGAAAGCTGCAGCAGCATTGTTACAATAAGAATTCATTCATTCTCATTTTCCAGGTCCTGCTCTAGGCAGCAGCAGCACAATAACCCCACTCTCCTCTCCTAACCTTTGACAAGCTAGCTTAAAATAAATACTCAAACAATTTAATACATATACATTCTTCTATGAAATGCTTGACCTGACATTCCTGTGATGTTCACATTGCTAATTATAAGAGAATACAGTTTATCAAAGGATATGCTCTTCCTGAGAGTTTGTTTATACACACACAGACTTTGTGTAGACTGTTGGGTATAGTTCATTAGCAACCCAAGATGCCCATGATCCCTCCATGCTCAGTGTGCTACACATATTTTGACAAACAATTAATCAGAACTCAGTACTGCATCTGGCTTGTATTTACAGCCAAAGAATGAATTGGGTTGAAAAAGCATCTGAAAGGATAATACTTCAACCTGATATTTTGTAGTTGGGTTTTGTTTTCCTGGAAGGAATCTGCTAACATACCATGTTTGAGAGACCAAACAGACATAGAATTTATGAGCCTTTAGGTAAACAAAACATATGGTGCTTGCTATGTTCCATCTATCTGGTAATCAGTCATCTAGCAATAAATGCATAATAAAATTTGGCCAGCTTCTCAAGACACATCATCTGAGGAGATCAATTACAGACCTAATTTAGACAAATTTTTCATAGCATTTTTTTTCTTTGTATTATATTATCTTTCTTGTTCCATGAAGATTTCATTAACTCTTGTGGAAAATGAGACCTGGGTTCTTCAAATCATAATATGGATGTAAAATATCAGTGAGTTTAGGATATGAAATGATGGATTAACCTGAGACATTGACCAATAATAGCTCCAAGTTGTTCTGTCTGTAATTATATTGTCAACACTGTCTAAAAAAACCCTATACACTGAAGATTGTTATTTTACTATTCTTTTAACTACAGCTTCTCAGAAGAGTTCCCTCTTCCCAGATCTCCAACCTAAAGCAGTACCTGCAAGCCCCAGGTGGGAAGCAAGTGTACCCTGGACTTGCAATTACAGAAGGGAGGTCAGGATCAGTGCTGCTCCCAGAGCTTTGGACACCTCCCTGCCCAGAGGGGCCATGGGCCAGACCTTGGTTATATACAAGGTGAGGCACAGCCACAAAGGAATTTCTCAAACTTAGATAAAATTTTCAGCCTAGTCAGACACATTCCTCCAAATTTTAATCACATTGCAAATCTTAAGGGGGAATGGGAAAGGGAGTGAAAAATAAGAGAACAAGACAGGTAAGAGATCACTGCATTTTGGTTCTACTCCAGGAATGCCAAGTATTGAACTGCCACTTGCAGTAAACACCTAAATCATTCCCATTTTTAGACAAGACTGCCAGACTACAAGGTCATTTGTTTTCTTGTGCTGAGACAATGAATATTCAAGTTTTCCATACTGAGAGTAAAAATCTTCATAAGGCCAAACCGAGAAAAATTCTCCATGAATTTTCTGATCAGATTATTAACTTGGGAAACACTGAGGACCATACTCAAGTGCAGCTGAATGTTCTCAGCACTGCGATTTGGAAGAGCAGAGGGACTTGGCGAAGGCAGCAATACTGTCTCTGCCCGGGGACTTTCAGATGCACCCCTGACCAGCCCAGCGAGCACACAGTAGGTAGGAATGCAGCACCCTGACAAGCAGCACTTGGCTCTCAGAGGCCACGTACTGTAGGAACCTCTCAAAATGCCAAGAGGCAGACTTTTAAAAACACAACAATTTTACCAGCATGTTTAATAACATCAGCCCATTCAGGGTCAAGCAGTAACTGGCTACAAGTTTGGATATGACAGAGATTATTACAGAAGTCTCTGGAGATTCATATGCCCACCAGAAGGGTTCAGCAGGACCTTTGCCTTTTGTGGGTCTATCCTTAAAGCTCCAAGGATTTATATGCCAAACTTTGGACAAATCTGTTGAATGAGCTCTTTCACTCACATTTCCTTCATGATTAAGTGCCTTACTGTATCAAGATAGCTAAATTTATTACTGAGACACATTAAATAAGGGTGATGACTTGGCAGCCATGTAGAGTAGAGTATGTATTAATAGGTCCAGAAAATATTCAAAATTAATATTAAGTAACTTGCCTCTATTCCACAGTACGTGTTCCTCAGACCTTCTCTCCAAATCCCCACAGTGCTGAAGCAGGCTTCCAGCTGTAGCATTCTCCAAAAGTTTACATAAAGGTCCAGGCAGCATTTCCCCACCAAGTTTGCATTAGAAGCACAACTATAAAATACCAATTCAACCGTACTGTGCCATAAGACCAGTTAATGCTTTCCTGCAAGACGTAGCAACCAGCCATTGCTTTGTGTACCCATCCCTGCTTCCATTTCCAGTACAAAACCAGATATCTTAATGTCAGTTTCATTTATTACTAAGATGTAGAACAGTTAGAAATTATTCAAGACCTGAAAAATCAATTTAAGCATTTTAACTTTGAGATCAGACTCTTCAGCTACTGCAATTTGTGTAACACAAGATGCTGCTAAGAGGTCTCCATAAAGTGAATTAGAGCAAATAATTTCTTTGTTCAGCTCAAATACGCTTAGAAGATAGCTTTTATATTATATTACTTCAAGGGTATTTAGCATTAATACTTCAGTAACAGAAGTTGTGAACACAGGAAAAACTGTGGTAAACTACACAAATCAAGATTTGATCCTGGTTTTATTGTAATAAACTTTCTTTAGAATAGTGTTTCACTGAAGAATTTTTTTTTTTTTTTTTTTTTTTTTTTACACAAATGAAGTATTTAATTTCCCATATGGTGTTTAGGAGGTTGGGGATACGGGGTTAATATTAAATATTGTGTTTGATGTACAAGCACTACAGACAAGAGAACTGATTTTATATATTGTGTTGTGGGTTTTTTTGTTTGGATTTTTCTTCAAACATTCATTGGTTCATTTACAGTGTCTTCCATTCTGTAGAGATTCAGATACTTGCATTTTAAAAGCATGTTCAATGCTATAATACAGAAAACAATCTATATTGAAATATATGCAGTCTGTGAGCTTGACATAAAAGATAAGAAACAGATGTAGGTCCAGATGAAGACGTGCATCTATTGTGACGTTTAAGGGAAGACTTGGCACAAAATTAATTGAAGTCAATATGCAGAAAGAAAATCTGTCAGCAAATTGCAATGCTTGACTGCAGTGCAGATATATTTAAAAAAAAAAAAATTATATGTAGGCTATATGTGGTCTACCAGTTTAAATAGATTAGTATTCCACTGGAATTCTTCTACTTTACTTAAGCCAAAGTATTCACTCTGAAAGGTCTCTTAATAAAACTTTCATTTGAGAACCCCTTCTTATCAAAGGGGCCAGGGCGGCATCACAGGCTTACCAGCAAGAGCATTGTGCTGGGACCAATCTCTGCAGAGTCCCCTTCCATGGAAATTAACACAGACACAAGAAACATGTCCCCATAACTGTGCCTGAAAACAATTTTCAACCCAGAGACCTTTGCAATATCCATAATATCGCCTAGCAATTTCATAAAGATTCTAATATGAGAAGTCATATTTATTCTAAGTTTTAATCAATGTCTTTCTACAACCTTTGATTAAGGCCTCCCGCCTCCCCCCATCCCAGCTGATATTACCTCAAGTTCTAAAAACCTAAAACCTTAAGTTAACAGCAACCAGAAAGCAAATATGGAAAGCCAAATACTGCTTTGAATGTTTCCTCATCCAGACCAAAGGATTTTTTTTTTTTAAATCTTATTTTTTACACTGTCTTCTTATCTTCTTATTGCTGCTTATACTATTTCCTGAACTCCTGGAATATTCAAAGATGCCAAAATCCAAGTGACCAGTCCTTTACCACATTAACAGAATTCATCAGAAAACTTGCTAATGAACAGCCCTTATTCAGTTTGTCATGGTGCTGTCTTACTACTTCCTAGTAAATGTTAACACTTAATTTAAATGTATGGAACATTATTATTATTTAATTGCATTTCTGCATACTTCATTCCCAGGTCTATTTTAACAATCCCATTATGCTTCTCTAAAAGACATCTAATATTGTCTCTCAAATTCATACAGCAGAAGCACTGTGTTTGCAGTGTGTGACACTATAAATAGAAAACACTGATTTTGATTACCTTATCTCTTTAGACCTAATTCTATTTACACATGGCTCGGAAAGGAACAACAACTCAGCCTCCAAGTACAACCTCTATCCATTCACTGCTTCTGTAATAAATGAAGCAGTCCAGAGAAAAACTACTGATTTTTCTGAACTCACAGGCACTATAACTGAAGTTCTTACTAATCAAGTTTTAAGCACAGACATGAGGAAGCAGCCTGCTTCCTTACATAGGGAAAGCTGCTTTATGAAGGAAGTTAAAGCAGGTCTGATGGATGCTCAGCATTTGAGCACAGTGCAAAAGTGTGAAAGATACAGACTGTAATTTTGATTTGAACTTATTATGACTAGGGCAGGAAAAAAAAATATCAGAGAAGTAAGTCCAAGAATGACCACCCACCATTATTAGTGGATAAGCAACATCTGGAAAGTAGCCACAAATATCCTAGAGCATGGGATATTTCCATTCAGTGCTAATTCTGCAGAAATCAAAAACAAGTCAAGAAAAGCTGACCATGATGTAATAAAGACGCATATTTTTGGAAGGATATATGCCTTACTCCACTAACACATGTTGAATTGCATATTAACTTTACCTTACAATATCATGTTTGGGGGGAAAAAAAACCACCCACACCCATACCTTGCCAGTGATATGTAAGGTTTTTTAGACACCCATGAGCTTGACTATAGATTTAAATAGCCCATTTAAACATCTCTTGTTTAATAAACAAATGAAAGTGAATATTGTAAACCGAATTTACTTCTTTCAAATCAATACTTTTTGTTGCCTTTTCCTTGGAAACAGGAGTTAGCCTTGGCTGCTTCACATGGCTTGCCTTTTTTTTTTAATATCAGTTCAACAGGAATTCTTGATCATTCCCTGCTGCTTGAGGCAATTTCAAACAAGCTCACACACTTTTAGCACAATTCTAATTAGCTTTGTTCTTATGAGTGGTGAACTTGTTTCAGTCCCATTATACACGTTAATTGTTATCTTAACAAAGAATAATGAATTTGCAAAAGTAATGGTTGTTTGACTTCTATTTAAAACACCCTTTAATCCTTACTCCGGACTAAAAATAATTAAAATGGGTTTGGTTTTGGAATTATTTTTAATTATCATTCCTATGTTACATTTATATTTCGATATTATTACTTACGTTATCTGTACAGCATTGTTTTCCACATAATCACCCCTTTAACAAACTGCCTGGAGTTTTAGGGGGTGGCAGGGAAGAGTTTTTCGTTTTGTTTCTGCAATGTTACCTTTCACTTCTTTATAACATACGTATTACATATGCATGTATATATGTGTAAATAAAAAGATCAAAAGCCAATATAATGAAGAATTGTGTTTCATATTTTTCAGTCACTGGGCCAACTTTACTCCCAGTAGCTAAAGTTTCATCATTTACAGCAGTAGCACACAGAGCACATTTCCAGAAGGTCACCAAAACACAGTTCTAGCTCTTTAGGACCTCGACTAGCTTCCTGCACTGCAATATATAATGCACAGCCAAGTCTGCAGCCAGACAGCCTAGAAAAAAAAAATCAAAAATCTGCTAACATCAAAATTCTACATACAGTACCCATGCAATACCAAAATACTATACCCAACTGCAAATAGCAACAACTGGCAAAAAATGTACAGAAGTAATTTTTCCTCTTAGAGAAGTGAAACATGATAGTTTAGTAGCCTCAAACTTAATTTCCTACCTCTTGGGGGAAAAAAGGCCTAAAGATGTTGAAAACTTCAGAAGTTTGGGAGTGAGATTCATATAAACAGAGCCCCTTCAGCCCCACACAACCACAAGGGTCATTCACTAGGCATCACCGCAGAAAAATGCAATTTAATTAACTGTACCTTCAAATGCCGTAACTACTCCCTTCTATCACAAGTCAACTGCTCCTCTACACATTTTTTTTTACTGGTAAATATCAAGACATTGCTGTGACAGCTATTTGAGGAACAATTATTCAACAGCAATTTTTGCTCACCCCAAGGAGTCACAGTATAATCAACCATTAGAAAACTAACACAAGATTGCAGTATTCAGAAAGACACAGCACCTAGAAATGAATGGTTATACGTTCTTCGGGATTTTATTGTATCCTAGAAGAGAATGTGAAAGGCAGTAATCCCAGAGTCTCAATATTTGAAACTCCTTTCAATAGCTGTGGTGATAGCAGAGTAGAAGTGTATATTTTAAGTGAAGAAAAGAGAATTAAATCTGAAACAATACAATAGCTGAAGATTTGAGAGCCAGCCCTGACTTACTATTAGCTCCTTTTTCTATAATTAGGCAAGCCCCAGGAAGCCCAGAAAGAACAATTATATTTGCCTGAACCAATCTGGGTGAACCTGATCTGATTTAAGCACAACTGGATTTATGATGCTCACATTTTCTCAGAAGTAATTCTTCTTTCTACTTTAATTCACTGCAAAGCCTTTGATCTCAATACATTCCATAAACTATGGTTTTCACGTTCAATATTCATGAAAGTAACATAATACAAAAACTAATATTGTGCTCATTTATCTTACATTTATCTTTAAAAGGTTGGAAAATTATCACTTACCTACTGATTGTGTACAAATGAAAATGCTTGGTTACATGACTGAATAAGCCTAACAAGTGTGAAGACAAGTGTTACCACTCTTGAGTAACTCACCACGAAATAAGGTGGATTGGTTGACTGAAGTCACTGTGAATTTCTGATTTAATAAGTTATATAGCAGCTAACACATCACACCTTCCTGACTGCAAATAAAGGTCTAGAATATTTAATTAGTGACAATGTTAATAAAGCTCCTTTGGTATTATTAATCCTGCATCAGATGACAATCCTGAAACAGAAGTCAAACTTTCATAATTCATAGAACTGCTTTCACATCAGGAAGTTCTGACACTATGAAATTTATCCTCCTCTTCTTCTACTCTCAATTATAGAAGCTAAGGAGAAACTCTACAACATGCTACAAAAAAAAAGTTATATGGCAGTATATTAAAAATAATTTAGATTTTGAATGATAAACAACCTTATCCCAGTTCAATAAGCAGTAACAAGAAAAAAAGAGAGAGGATTTAATTTTCCAAATTAAGTTAAATGCTTCTGATGTGAAGAGGGGGTACAGGGGGGCAGTTTCTGTAAACATCCAGTTGTTGTTCTCTGCTTTATCTCAGCTGATGAAACAATACCAGGATGCCTCTTCACATTCAGATGCCACAAATTCTTGGTGAGTAAAAGTTGCAGAGAAAATTTTCCTGCAACTTCTAGAAAGGTTTGGGGGTTGGGGTGGGGAAGGGGAGAGGAGAAAGGAGTTGATGTATTTTTCTCTAATACAATGCAAATGTCAATAATATAAACCAGAAAGTGGCTTGTTGTCTATGAAGCAAAGAAAACTTCATAGTTTGGGTCCTCTTCCTAGTTAGTTTAACAGAGGCTACAAGTGCCCAAGAAAAGCCCTGCATATGAGCTACCTTGATGGCACAGAGCCTCCAGCATATCCTACTCTCATAACACAGACAAGAATAAAAGTTTACCTTCCAGCTCAATTAACAGAATCTCAAACTCTGCTGAAGGCAGAAGCAAGAAGCATTGTAAACGCGTATTTATATACAAGAATCTCATCTACAGACCGAAAAAGGGAAAGTCGGCATAAATCTCTCCTACTAACAGCTGTAAAGTTTCAGAGCACCGTTAATAGATTTTTAGCACATTTTACACTGCCTGCCTACGGCACAAGTATATAGGCTGAGACTGTACAAAAAAAAAAAAAAGAAATAATTCCCATAACCTGTTTCTCCTAAAGAATTGTTGCAAGAAATAAAATTGTATAGACATCTTCGTGTTAGCTCCTAGATGTAGAAACCACAACACCAAAATGATATCCCATTGGACGGTTTGAAAAGTAAGAAAAAAATAATTAGGCTAACTCTCAATAAAAAAAAATTATTAAAAAAAAATAATTGAGCTTTTCAAAATTAAGGCAAGATCAAAACAAGCAAGAAATGAAGTGCTATGCTTTTGGTTTTTTTAAAGCTGTATCCCCCACTGAGCCACCTTGTCGTGGTTTAACCTCAGTCAGCAACTGAGCACCACGCAGCCGCTCGCTCACTCCCCACCCCCTGGTGGGATGGGGGAGAGAATTGGAAGAGCACAAGTGAGAAAAACTCGTGGGTTGAGATAAAAACAGTTTAATAAGTGAAATAAAATGATAATAATAATAATATGATGATGATAATAATAATAATAATAATACACAAAGCAAGTGATGCACAGTACAATTGCTCACCACCCACTGACCGATGCCCAGCCAGTCCCCGAGCAGCGGCCCCCCCGGCCAGCTTTCCCCAGTTTATGTACTGAGCATGACGTCACATGGCATGGAATGTCCCTTTGGCCAGTTTGGCTGTGCCCCCTCCCAGCTTCTTGTGCACCTCCAGCCTTCTCAGTCGGTAGAGCATGGGAAACTAAAAAGTCCTTGGCTAGTGTAAGCATTACCTAGCAACAGCTAAAACATGGGTGTGTTATCAACTTTGTTCTCATCCTAAATCCAAAACACAGCACTGTACCAGCTACTAGGAAGGAAATTAACTCTATCCCTGCCGAAACCAGGACACACCTTCACAGGAAAACATCTTCTGCATTTTATATTCCCATTAGTGCATTAATCTTTTCTTGGTTATTTATTCATATTTAAAAGAGTTTCCTTGTAACATTTTGTCATTTGGAACTGCATAGGAATGGAGGAGAATGTAACAGTATATTTACAGGCATTGCAAAAGAAGATGCAGACACCTTTGTTTCTCTTCAGACAAGATCAACCATCTTCTGAAGTTCAGATCATTTAATAGTCGTATGTGTAGTGGGAAAAATAATTGTTTTAACCTTCATTATTAATAGAAATAGGGAAAGCCCTGCTTTTATTGTTTTGCCTTAATGCTTCTTTCTCCCTTGAAAGTGATTCTTTCAAAAGACAGATTCTCAGCCTAACATACATAGACTACTAGGAATCTATGGACAACCAAGAGATGTTAAAAGAAGCATTAACTTATGCTAGCTGCCAAGTTTGGAGAATGTTTTAGAACATTGTCTTAGCTTCTATGGTTGAGAGCCAGTGGAAGAAGATGAAAACATTAAGTGGCACTGTGTATCCAGCTACTCACACTAACAAGAATTTTCCTGGATGACAAGATCATAGAGGTGTTAGCAGGAAATGTCCCTGGAGACTACCCAGCACAGCCTTCTGGCAGAAACAAGGCCATCACCAAGACAGGAGGTGTTCACGAGAGGATTCGTTCAGCCAAAGTTTAAAGCTTCCCCAGATAAAACATGCCCAGCTGCATCAGCCTCACAGGTTGCGTGCTTCAGGCCTGGGTAAGGATTCTGCCTTTCAATACAGAAGGCAATATCCAGGGTGTAAGGTTATTTCGTAAAGGGGAGACTGATTTGGAACGGACTTGAGGACAGGAATAAATTCAATAACTATGTTACACAACCAGACACTCTTAACATCTGACATAATAAGCTATCTCAGTAGCCAGCTGCATTTTTAAGATGAGACCATAGTAATTTTAAGGATGTCTTCCTCTTATTTTGTCTCCCTGCACAGTTACTCTACATTCCTAGCACCTAAAATATCCTTTCCACCTCTTATTCAGTATAAACAGACACATTCTTGATTCCTACAGGGAACATGGATCTTAGGTTTCTATTTCTATAATTAGTAAAAAAGCACTGGTATTCAAATTTATTTTAATTCTTGTCTGAAATAATTAAAAGTAAATCACTTCCTGCAAGATTTTCATCATTTTAAGGATCTTAACCAAACAAGCATGACGAAATCTATTATAACCCACTCAGCAACTTGAAACAGGCAATCCTCATGACTGCAGCTGAGCAAACTAATAATAATTTATGATAAATCCCTCCTCCTCCTATCTGCATATTATCTGAAAACAGATGGAAAAGACAGCCAAACAAACATTAACTGAATCATTTTTGCCATGTCCTTACAGTGCCAACAAATGCCAGGTGAGAAACCACAAGGTAAAGTTTGAGGCTGCTTTGAATGAGTTTCTTGATAAAACAGCACGGGTCAGTTCTGATCAGATGCATGCCTGGACTGGGGTCCCACTAGTGGGAGTCCCACTAGAGTCTCTTTCTCTATAAAGATTTTTATGAATGCACATTTATTATATTAGCAGAAAGCATTTGTGTATGCCTTCAAATGAACATTGGAGATTTTTGCAGCATTTTCCCAGATGGGTGATTAAAAGTAAACCTCTAGTGTTTAGAAATCTCACCACAACAGTCAAACAACCTTTCTGTAAAAAACAGTATCTGGTTTCTTTCGGTACTTAGCAACTGAGGTGATTTGTCATCTGTAAAGCATGATGATAAAACACCATGATCACACAGGTCTTCATAACACAACTTTCAAAGCACTCTTCAGAGTGTACTTTGATCAAAATATTTACAAGGCACTAGCTTTACAAGAAGTTAATGAACATCAATTTTTATTAGGGTTATTTACCACTGAAATATTAGGGTATATACCTAAGAAGTTGCTCTTCTAATCCAGATACTAAATATCTAAGTTTTTTGCGTTGCTCTCAAAAAAAAGTTTTCATTAAACCCAGAAGACAAAACACAATATATGGGGCTTCTAAACCTATTTCTAAGGAAAGCCTGAAATTATGAACAGACACAGAAAAAAGGTTGCTGAGAAAGTGTGCAAAACTCATATGTACTTTTGGTGAAAAAATACAAGGAAAAGAATAATACTTAATGCTTGGGAAACTAAGAACATGATTTAACATAACTATAGCAAATTGTTGCAGCAAATATTGATTAGACTTATGCTTCTCAGTCTTCACAGCTCTGCTTTCGAATACTGCAGAACAACTAAGATTTCAAGACAAAAAAAACCCACAGAAAACCTTTTAAAAAGCTAGTTATTTTAATTTAACTATGATTCAGCTGGAAGACATGGAAATATGCACAGCAGAGCACATCAACTAGCTGAGAGAAAACAACCAGGAATACAAACAATGAGTCAGAATGAGAGACTTGATTACAAAACCCTTGCTGTTCTTCACAGGGTGTACCAGTAAGGACTGATAGAACATCTGACCAAAGAGAAAGCTTTACAAGGTGATTGCACTGAAGATTATTATTTTCTGACTCTAGTGGCCATTACAGAACCATTCATGTCAAACCTCAATATTCTGCAATTCATCTTATGAAGTGCCAAGAAAATAAGGCAAGCAGAAGTTTGTTTCTACATGGAAACGCGTTATACAGAAAACATAAAACAAAAACACCCATACACTCATGCATCACTTCTCTTAATTCAGAAGATATTTCAGACTTCATTTTCCTCTCTCACTGACTAGATCAATTTTAGCAAAGTTGCATGTATGTAAAATGAGGGCAGAAAAGTTTTATTTAAAAAATTGCACGTGCTCCATATTTCAGATTGTATTTTATGTACATGTATGAATTTTGCTAGCAGAACAGCAAGATAAATACCCATAATTCAGTTCTCTCCTTACTCTTTCTACTTGCCTACTACAAATCTCTCTACTCCTTTATACCCTCATTACAGGCTTAGGTTGACAGCCTTCTCTCCTCAGCTCATGCTGATTTAATATAGCTGCAGCATCTCTCCCCTCCACCTCTCCTGAAATCTTTCCTCAAACAACCCCCAACTTTCCTATCTACTTCTACTAGTTATTTAATTCTAATTGCACCACCTTTGGAATGGATTTGGGGTACACATTGTAGTAAATACTATACAAAGAAAATTGTACCACAACAAGAAAAGAACATAACAGCTTTGCATGCTACTGAGATGAAGCCACTAAAGGAGGAGTATTTTTATCTACAAGTATTATGCATTAACAAAAGGACATATTTTTAGTGTCTGTATTCCCCAGTCTGTACTGAGAGGATCTGTTCTCTGATAAAGAAATACAAAAAATATGTCTCAGTTCAAATTTGCTTAGTTAGAGCAAGTTATACCTTAACAGATTACAGATTTCCCATATCTTGCCTTGCTTTCATTCCAGATCTCAGTACATAATACACCACCAAGAGGGATTATTAGGAAATGAAAAACACCTCATAGACTCCACACAAGCATCTCCCAAAACTACGTCATTGCCAAGGTCACCATCGACTCACATATGTGCCACATTTCTCTAGGCTATTAGAATATGTTTCAGAGATGGAAAAACAAAGCCATATTATTGAAGTAAGAGACAAAAGCAATGTCACAGCAACAATAAAGTCCTTTTGTTATTTTATCTGAACAGTAGAATAACGTAGAAGGCAGCAGAAGGAAAAAAGGTTAAAGAGCACAAGCGATGTTGAAAACTGGGTAAAATATACATGGGAATATTTCAAGCTACCTGGTAACTAAGTCATGCCATACAACTTCAATGTCAGCCTTCGTAGATCACCTGATCACAGATTAAGAAGTATTCTAGGCACATGTAGGAAAGGAACTAAAATTGTATACTAGATGTCAGAAACAGCTACAGTGGTAAGTATATGCATGTTATTAGATACTACTATTTGAGTCCAAACATACCATTCACATACGTCTGACAGGGCAAATACATACTGTCTGTTTCAGATGTTCTGATCTTCCAAATGATTCAAAGATGAAAAGCTTTAACATTTACACTGTTTCTTTTAACCTACAAAGTTCAATGTAGTTAACTACAACCTATGGCTATTTTTCAGGGATACTGAGCAATTTAACATATTTAACTTTCTTACTGTGATTTTAGATTTTTAAGAATCCAGTTGTGACCAAGTTTCTTGTCATCAGTGTTTTGGATACTGCATCCTGATTTATGTAACTAGACATTTTTGTGCTTCTCTACATGCACAGATGTCTACTTGGTCATAAAGGTGCCAAAGACAAGAAGAAAAATCTGTACAACTGTCCAATCGTATTTTAAGAAAAAAAAATCATAGAAAAAGGAAATGCTTACAAACAAACTCATGCAGACACAAAAAGATGCAGTTCTGTGAATAAAGACAAGTATGATGGAACAAAGTGAACTGCAGAGTTTTAGTCTCAAATTCTTCCCAGAGTTTGAATTTCTGCTGGATGCAGATCTAACCTACACTTAAACTAAGCCAACAAAGCTTAGGCATTGTGATTTGCTTTTGCCTACCCGGTACTTTTCCAGAAAGCAATGAAATTTTCTTTTGTAAACTAAGTTCACAAGGGCAAGACTGGATTTTGGGAAATCCATTCATGTCTTTCCACCAATAATATCCCATTTTTCCACAACGGTGCTGTTTTAACTTTATGTCCTTTTTCTCCCAAGCCAGTATAGGCTACCATAAAGAAGCTTGCCCTTTTAATAAAGACATTATGAAGGAATAGAAAGGAGATACTAAATGCAGAAAGTTAAAAAAAAAAAACAAAAACATTTCAGAACTGAAGATGTAGAGGTTAATAGGACTATTTTTTTTTCTAATTTAAACTGATTCAAAACCTTTTAAACCATTGCCATTATACCATAGAGAACAGTCCTTCACAACTTGGAAAACAGTGTCCCTGCTGCTTTCAGTCACAATTCTCGAACACTACTCCTTTTCACCCGTGAAATCAAGAAAAAGAGAGTTTATACGGAAAAAACATAGAAACATGTTCCCCTCTTCACTGCATTGTATCTAAAACACCTTCAAACATTTTCAGAAAGCTGTATTATGCTTCCAACAATTTCAACTTCTATATTTAACAATTTTCATGGAAAATAGAAAGGAGTTTTAAATACAGTGCTAAAGATCTTATTTTGCTAATTGTCAGATTCAGCTGCAGGTTGTGGTCTCTTACATGCATGTCAGAGCTACCAGTGTAAGCTTCCGGGACTGCTGAAGTAACTCAAGACTGCTGTCACTGAAATGCAGTTATACAGAGGTGAAACTTCTGTGCAGAGTTGGATAAAACATATACAGACTCTAGAGGGAGTTCTAACTTTGCCATGTTTTTCCCTTTACAAAATTTTTATCAGTAGTTCAGAACAAAACAAACAACCCAGAACACAAAAAGGTGAACCCATGCATGATGTTTCTTCTAAATGTCTGCTTCTTCCCCTTCCCCTCTGTTATCGGGCAGACTGGGAACTGCCTGGCACAAAGATCTGCTTTCTGCTGATACTGACATGTATTTCAGTTTCCTTTCTTACCCGATCATGATGTATAGGAACTCTTAATTCAGTTATTCTTGGGTAACTTTGGTGCACCTTCAGTCTGAATATGTCACCAATTCATGCAGCATCTAGAAGACTTGTGATATTTAATGAGGATGAACTACACCCAGATAGCCAGTCTTTAAGTATTTAACACAGCAAAGAATTTGTAAAGATATTTTCACCAACATAAATTAGCTCCTTTCTAATGCAGTGATACTGCCTATGCATTCCTGTTGCCAATTCACAGTGTGTGTTTATGTGCATTACGTTGGGACACACACTAGTGTACCCCAGCACAAGAATAGCTGGATCACAAAGATAGCCAGCATGCCTGCCACACTCTCATGAATCCTTGAACTAGCTTTTAGCTTTGCCAGGCCTCTTGAAGCAAGGTGATTTGCGTTTGTCCTGGTTTCGGCAGGGATAGAGTTAATTTCCTTCCTAGTAGCTGGTACAGTGCTGTGTTTTGGATTTAGGATGAGAACAAAGTTGATAACCCACCGATGTTGTAGTTGTTGCTAAGTAGTGCTTACATTAAGTCAAGGACTTTTCAGCTTCCCATGCTCTACCGACTGAGAAGGCTGGAGGTGCACAAGAAGCTGGGAGGGGCCCAGCCAGGACAGCTGACCCCAACTGGCCAAAGGGACATTCCATACCACGTGACGTCATGCTCAGTACATAAACTGGGGAAAGCTGGCCGGGGGGGCCGCTGCTCGGGGACTGGCTGGGCATCGGTCAGCAGGTGGTGAGCAATTGTACTGTGCATCACTTGCTTTGTGTATCATTATTATTATTACATTATTATTACATTATTATTATCATTTTATTTCACTTATTAAACTGTTTTTATCTCAACCCACGGGTTTTTCTCACTTGTGCTCTTCCAATTCTCTCCCCCATCCCACCGCGGAGTAAGCGAGCAGCTGTGTGGTGCTCAGTTACCGGCTGAGGTTAAACCACGACAGCGTGGCATTATACACTTGGCAAAAATGCCCCCAAGTTATAGGAGGAACTACTATAGAGCAGCCAAGAATGCAGCCATAGTACCCGCATCATTTGTCTTCATACAGCATTTTACCCTGGCCTTCCAGGATTGAAACAAATGTATTTTCTTTACGGCTCTGATTGAACTTTAATAGCTCACAATTATAGCAAACGGACCACTGCGTATCAAGAAGCAAAAAAAAAAAAGAAGAGGACAATATACATTTCCAATATTTCTTTATACTGAAGGAAAGCTTAAGCAATCTAATATTGCAGTATTTTTCTGCTTTGAGGCACAGCATCGTGTCAGCTCATCCTAGCTGAATAAATTCATAACAACTGGAATAAAGGCTGGTAATCCTTTATTACTGTATCTTCCTATTAATCTAACATCTACTTTCACGTCTGTAATTAATTAGTATTTCAAAAACAGATTAAAACTTTCCTCTTCCCCTTTTGGTAAAGATGACAATTTACAGTGAGGAAAAAAAAAAAAACCAACAAAACTCACAAACACACACATTCAGGAAAGTCTTCTACCTGTCCAAACATTCATTAACACTAAAAAAAAAAAAAAAAAAAAATTTGCATTTCAAATTTTTCTCAGAGGATAAACATAGCACATTGCATGGACATAACAACAAACTATCTGTAGAAAAACTGAGATGACTTCTAACAACCTTCCATATGTTACCAGGGAAGAAAGAGGTACACTTGAGACAGCTGTCTACCTCTCAGCCTTCATCTCTCACTTCTACAGTGTTTTATGTTGCTACAATGGTATCAGAATCTACAAAACACATATATACATAAGCTATGAACCACAGCTGCCCCCAACCACTCAGTGGTTTCATTTTAATTCAAGGAGTAAAACAGTCAAAACCTAGACACTGGAGCAATGAGGGAAAAAAGTAAACTGCATTTAAAGTGATTTTTGAAGAGGCGAAAAAAGTGTGCTAAGCCAGATACTCTAATTTTAAAATGCTCTTTCATCCTATTTCCCAAACTTGACTCTGTTTCAAGTCAGTATTGCAGGATGCAACTATGCTGAACTTGGGAGATCTTTTCAAGGCATCAGAAATACCCTGCCTGTCAGCATTCGCCTGCTGAACCCACTACAGGTACAGAGGTAGTCTTTTCTGTTTTTCTGCTCTACTTTGTAGAGCAGTGGATAATCAGAAAAAGACCTGCAATACAAGTTTCAGAAGCATTTCTGGGTGATTTTCCCCTGAATTAATTATATGACAGGCAGCACAAAAGTCTGGAGGAGGAACTCCAGCAGTCCTATCTTTTTGCTCTTTCCATGTTTTCAAACCATCTCCTCAGCATCCAGAAGTTAAGCATTTGTACAAAGCACATTTCTTTCTCCTCAATATTGATTTAAAACCATTTTTTATAATAGGCTCTGAATAGCAGAGGGAAAAAAGCACTTCACTTCTGTCAAAAAGAAGCAATGGAATAACGGACTGGCTGAAAATGCGTATTCCCTAAATGCTGCTGCTCTGCCATCTACGGCTGGGACAAAGACGCTCACGCTTAAGTGAACTGGGTGAAGTAAATTGTCTATTTGTGTAAATATGCCAAATGACTACTTATATGCTTGATGGCTGGTCACAAGCTGAAACATTCATTCCTAACCCTAGATCACAAGCTTTTTATTGGTGCTGGCACAGACTGTGACAGTACGAAAGAGTTTTTCAGGGTACTGTAGAGCACTGATTTTCAGCATTACAGAGGGGAATGTAAAGTTGTTTTTGAACAGAGGGATATTGCCTGAGGACGCATCACAGGGCTGTTAGGGACAGTAAGAGTAGCCACAGTCAACAGGCCTTTGCTATCAGTAATTCAAATCAGTAATCAATCAGTAAAACAAATACACAGAATTTACTAGGACTTTGGTTTTGGGAGATAAAGCTAGCTTTCCCACTAAGAGTTATGTTTGATAATATTCTGATTACATTGTTAGCACTTATAACTTTGTATGCTAAAACTTCACCAGACCTAACAGTACATAAGCACATGCCCTATTCAATACATGAGCACCTCTGCCAAACAGTGCATAACAAAATCCAAAGTTTTTAAACCAAGATCAGATTAATGGTTGGGTTTTTTTGGTTTGGTGGTTTGTTGGCTGGTTTGTTTTTTTTTTTTTTGATTCATTACATCTTTGACACATCTGGGGTACAGCAGGTCACCTTAGTTCCTTCTGAAGAGGATCACAACTGCACTCAAGCTCAAGCCTCCACTGCACTGTGCTAGCATGCAGTAATCCAGCTCTCTGGCTGTCCACAATTGCACTGTAACATTTTGATCTCTCACAGTACTGAGGAAAAAGTGAGCTTTAATGGCCAGTTGATTTTTACAATCATTTTGAAGTAAATTACACTTGCACTTGAATTATTTTACAGTTATAAGACAGTGCATTTCAGTGACCACTGATCAATTTGTGTAGTTTATCATTTGTTATGAGACACTGATGGCTGTTTAATATGTCCTAAACATAACCTTGAGACAATGGGAACTCAGAGCATTTTGTAATTATATTCCTCAGTAGGAAGCAAGTTCCACAACTGACGTATGGAAAGACCAAACTGTTCTTCCATTCAAAATAAACAAAAATATTTCCTGTTCTTTCCACTGTTAACTACTGAACAGTTCACCTGTGTTTCACCGTAAAGCACTCCATGACTTTCTGAAGAGCACTTTGTAATTTCCTCCTCACTTTTAAAAGGATACAGAAGAGGTAGAGAAGTATAGAACTACAGCTGAATTAGCGACACAGAAAGAAAAATGTCAGCATCCTGAAGACACCTATGACTTATAATCACATCACGATTACTATCCAGCATTGTTAAAATGGGGTAAATAATTCAACCTGTCAGGAGATCAGACCAGAAGGATATGCTTTATCATCACCTCCCAGCAACAGCCTTCCTGAAAACCCCTGTCAGTTAAATAGTTCCAAGTGATTTCAGGAGACAGTGACCCTTCAAGATGCGCTAAACCTTTACTATAAAAACCAACCAGCTGCTCATCATGCAGATCTACTGAGGTGTTTACAAAGGTTTTATGAATAAATGGATAGTTATGGCTCAGGCACCATAAAGGACAAAGCTCAGCAGCTCCCTTCAGTTGGGAAGGAATAGAGAGAAATACTTTGACTTGCATATGCATGGCCAACTATAAATCAGTAAGATTGCCTCTGAGCTTCTCTTCCAAGCCTGCACTCAAGCAGTAGTTCATAGGCTGTCTCTTGTAGAAGAGCACACAAAAATTTCTAAGCCCAAGAAAGGACCTGTAGAAGCCAAGCAGTTTTATAGACGGAGCTGCCCGTTGTCAGTGGAAAAAGTCAGCTTACTCATTAGTCTGCCTCCATATAGGAGAAAAGAAAAAAAAAAGAGAAAGAAAAAAAACCAAGTACGACAAAGTCTTTTAATAAAACCACAGCAGTGGTTAAGATTAAAGCTAACCTCCAAACCCTCTTAGTCTCTAAAATACATACTTTTATTTTTAAGATGTCCTTTCATTCTATTTCCCAAGCTTTATTATCATTCAAATCAGCATTGCAAAAGCCATCTATGTGGAACTTAAGAGGATTTGGGGGACATCAGAAATACTCTGCACATCCATATTAGACTGCTAAAGCCATTCCAAGTGCAGAGGTTTTCTTCCCTGCTTTTCTGCTCCATACTGTGCTAAAGCTGAGTTAATGGGTTAGGTGTATTTAGCACCTAACTACCAATCAATGAGATGTTAAGCTTAGCATTTACCCATTTTCAATAGCAGAGATCCCAGAAGATGGAAATCCCCAGGGAAGGTAGTTGCTAAAAAACAAAGCCTAAGCAGATCATCTGCCAAGAGTCTAAGCAAGTAGGCTGGGGGGGGGGGGGGGGAGGGGGCGGGCGGGATGGGGGGGGTGAAGCCCGAGGGCTCTGGAAACTTGCTTTTTAAGAGATTCAAATAAAAGACAGTCAAATAAGAAAGAAATGAGGAGCTGAAATCGCTGTTCAAAAGACAGGAGCAACTGAAGAACTAAAGGGGAGAAAGGAGTCATTTCCACCTCCTTCATAAGACTATAGAAAACATGCAGAAGTTGGGAGAAAGGAGATGCAAGCAAAACACCCATGGTAAAAGCTGTCTTCTCTAGCTATGTCTCCTGCTTCACCACATGGGCAGAGCACCCAGCTAGACGGTTCAGACAGATGTCTCCAAAAACCCCGGAGAAGGAAAGCTGGCCTCCATCCTGAGGAAGCCACTTTCCCAGCATGCCTGCAAGGCTATACGAAGCCTTATTTTCATGCAAACGCACAGAACTGACAAGACAAAACCAAAAACACACCACCAAACATGCCAAGAAGGTGGACAACTATCAGTTTTAGTGACTTTCTAAGGAAAGGGCAGGCCTAAGCCCAGACCGTCCCGAGTCCAGCGAGAGGAGCTGTACCATGGTAAGGAGCATCAACATTTCCATATACTCGTACATTATGTAGCTTAAAATATTTATTAAGCAGAATGCTAATGGTAGCTTTATCCTCCCGTTGATTACCTCTCTTGGGCAGCTAAATATTAACACGAGGTTGTTCTTCCTAGCTAATTTAGTAAGCAAGAGCTAATCTAAATGAGCACATCCTTTAGGAGTAATCCATGTGAATAATGATCCCAACTTGTTTTCATACAGTAGTTGTGACTTATTTAGGCTTTCACGGTACTTTATGGTTTCTAAAAGAGGCACTATGCAAATTACCCTGCTTAGTAACAGCATGCTGGAGCAAGTACTTCCTGTTCATGTGGTTTTTATTGACTTGTTTTGCACCACTTCACTAACACGCACTCCTACGCGTAGGAGGGAGTTCAGACACGCCAGATAATGCCTTGTAACATCTTCCTACTCAAGCAGCCTAAGAGATGTTTTCCCTTCATTTGTCCTTTTCAGATAAGCGTGTTGTTCTTTTTATTTTCCAATATTAAGACAAGACACTTGGTGACGCAGGAGCTGAAATGGAAACAGCACTGCGCCCATGGAGCAGACTCACACATCTCTCACATTCAGGATTTATTTACTTTTTTCATTTTGTTGTACTGGGGTTCAAAACCTAACATCATCTGATTTCTCAGCAAACCCCAAAACACAGGGTAACTGACCCGCTCCAGGCCTGGCAGCACGGCAGGCGACACCAACGGCCCCTGCCTCAGTGGCCAGTTGAGGCCCCGACAGCTGGCAGCCCCCGGCAAGCCTATCTGGGCTCCTGAGCACAGCTCCCCGCCATGTCTTCCCTCAGAAAAGGCAGCTTCTCCCAACCGAGGTGCTCCTCTCCCTCAGAGGACAGCAGTCTGCTGCTGCGGTTTCCCGCCAGCTCCCCGGGGCGGGGGCTGGCTGAGGGAGGTGGCAGCTGTTAACGAGCTCGTTAAGGGCTGAGCCTGGCCCGGTGCGGCGGGCCTTGCTCGCTGCTCCTCAGCACCACATGGGCCGCGAAGCAGGCCGTGCCTTTTTTCTTTCTCCTTCTACCATTGAGACCCAGTCAACCCTTTCTGTGCCAGCCCCCGCTGCCAGGTGCCCCCCCAGCTGGGCCTTGCCTCCCCCCGCTCCCCTTTCCTCAGCCAGCTCCTCACCCCACCGATACAAAACCCTCCAAGAACCACATGGCAGCTCCATTTTTTTTTTCCCTGAGAATATTCCATTTAAGTAAATTATGAGCCAAGTTTAACAACCCCTTTGCTATTGTCATGGTGGCAGAGGCAAGAACCGCCCCCTTGCACATCTGCTGGGTTTTATATACTTGTAAGAGAGAGCAAAGGAAAACCAAGAGGGCAGGATGTGTGTTCGGAGGGAAGTTTGTGGCCTGTCAGTGTCAGGGGCACCACCAATACCTATCCCAACCCAGATTTCCCTGAGCCATCACAGCAAGGAGAAGAGCTGGTCACAGCACACAGAGGCGGCTAATCAAGGGACAAACAGCGTGCCGGGTACTTTGCATGGTCAGAGACAACAAACCAAAAGTTTAATATACCCCCAGATCCCTTCAAGATCTTTTTTTTTTTTTTTTGCATCACAGCTGTTCTTCTAGCGAAATATCCTGTGTTTCCTTAGCAATTCCCATTTTTCCCAATTTTTTTTCCTGGAGAACCTGTTTCTGGGTGAAAAATTACCAAATGCATGCATACACTTGGTGGTTTTGCCACTCCCATTTGGAGTTTGTTACTGGGTATCTGCCTATGTAAATAATATCACTGGACCATTTTATACCATTGTCCATAAAATGTGCCAGTAGAGGATTTTCTGTGGGTACTAACAGTTGTTGCACTGAAAGACGCCATAAAGCCGGACACTTGGGATGTGCAATCTGCCCAGAGTACATCGCATTAACACTGTGACTTTTTCAAAATGCAATGACCTTGGTCATTATTTAAATGGCTGCTGTTCAGATTTTCATCTTCACTATTACATAATCATTTATGAGGTGGTATCTCATGTCTTTTCAGATTCCTGCTGGGTTTCTGCAAGGGGTTTCTGAACCCTGTAAGCAGCTGCTGTTAATGATGGCAGATCTCACGGACTGGCAAAGCGACACCAACCCTTGCGTAAACATCACAGGCACCCCAAGAGAAAAACTCTGGAACAGCATGGTACTTACTATGAAACATGCTTGAAAAGGGAAGGAGGACTGATCTGGTCTGACATTTTGTGCTTGCTTAGGGCTTGTTCTCCTAACTTCTCTGGGCCATGACAACGCTGCTGCGGCTGCTCTTGGCTGCCATCATGACCTCCGTCCCCAGCTGAACAGCCAAGTGCCTTCTGCCAGGGCTCTCTAGCATGTTTTAGTCTAGGTTAGCTATGGCTTTTTAAGTACTTTCTGCTAATTTGACTAATTTTGACTTAACACTTCACACAGGGAGCCTAGATGGTAGATCAATGGGATAGTGGCTTGTCCTAGTTTCAGGACAGGATGGATGTTGGAAGTCATCATGGATTGGCCAGAGGGCAACGATTTTGGAATATCACCAGAGGAGGAGGTAACGCGTGCTGAAGAGGCCCCAGTGTATAATGAACTACCAGAAAATGAGAAGCAATATGCTCTGTTCACTGATGGGTCCTGTCGTCTTGTGGGAAAGCATCGGAGGTGGAAAGCTGCTGTATGGAGTCCTATGCGACAAGTTGTAGAAACTGCTGAAGGAGAAGGTGAATCGAGCCAATTTGCAGAAGTAAAGGCCATCCAGCTGGCTTTAGACATTGCTGACCGAGAAAAGTGGCCAGTGCTCTATCTCTGTACTGACTCATGGATGGTGGCAAATGCCCTGTCGGGGTGGTTGCAGCAATGGAAGCAGAGCAACTGGCAGCGCAGAAGCAAACCCATCTGGGCTGCCGCATTGTGGGAAGATATTGCTGCCCGGGTGGAGAACCTGGTTGTGAAAGTCCGTCACGTAGATGCTCACGTACCCAAGAGTCGGGCCACTGAAGAACATCAAAACAACCAGCAGGTGGGTCAGGCTGCTAAGATTGAAGTGGCTCAGGTGGATCTGGACTGGCAACACAAGGGTGAATTATTTATAGCTCGGTGGGCCCATGACACCTCAGGTCACCAAGGAAGAGATGCAACATACAGATGGGGTCGTGATCGAGGGGTGGACTTGACCATGGACACTATTGCGCAGGTTATCCATGAATGCGAAACATGCGCTGCAATCAAGCAAGCCAAGCGGTTAAAGCCTCTCTGGTATGGAGGACGATGGCTGAAATATAAATATGGGGAGGCCTGGCAGATCGATTATATCACGCTCCCACAAACCCGCCAAGGCAAGCGCCACGTGCTTACAATGGTGGAGGCAACCACCGGATGGCTGGAAACATATCCCGTGCCCCATGCCACCGCCTGGAACACTATCCTGGGCCTTGAGAAGCAAGTCCTATGGTGACATGGCACCCCAGAAAGAATTGAGTCAGACAACGGGACTCACTTCCGAAACAACCTCATAGACACCTGGGCCAAAGAGCACGGCATTGAGTGGGTGTATCACATCCCCCATCATGCACCAGCCTCCGGGAAAATTGAGCGATACAATGGACTGTTAAAGACTACACTGAGAGCAATGGGTGGTGGGACGTTCAAGCATTGGGATACGCATTTAGCAAAGGCCACCTGGTTAGTCAACACGAGGGGATCTGCCAATCGAGCTGGCCCTGCCCAGTCAGAACTTTTACGTACTGTAGATGGGAATAAAGTCCCTGTAGTGCACATAAAAAATATTCTGGGGAAGACAGTCTGGGTTATTCCTGCCTCGGGCAAAGGCAAACCCATTCGTGGGATTGCTTTTGCTCAAGGACCTGGGTGCACTTGGTGGATAATGCGGAAGGATGGGGAAGTCCAATGTGTATCTCAAGGGGATTTGATTTTGGGTGAGAATAGCCAATGATCTGAATTATGTGATGTTAAGTACTAATTATAGTTATAATAGTTATACCAATAATACACAGATATACTAGTCATACTAATAATATTATATGCCATACTAATGTTATTACAATAAGAATCACCCAGACTAATGAAGAATAACTTCAGTGAAACCAAGCAAAGCACAGTGATGATGGTACCAGAACGGACTTCAACATGAAACAATCCAACGCCACATACCATTTAGGTATTTACCATGCCAAAATAGGCATTTTTCCTGCCCTGGAAGATTATTATGACAGATGGAGCCCGAAGTCATGGACTAAATGAACTCACCGAATGTTTTAGAGGGATGGCCCACAGACTAAGGGAATGATAGCTCTGTGTGTGTGTGTGTATATATATATTGAAAAAAAAAAAGGGAGTGGTGATTAATGAAAATGTACTGGAAAATATGAGACTTGAGCATGACGCAGATGGTATAGAATAAGGGGTGGATATTGTCCTGGTTTCGTCAGGGATCGAGTTAATTTCCTTCCTAGTAGCTGGTACAGTGCTGTGTTTTGGATTTAGGATGAGAACAATGTTGATAAGGCACCGATGTTTTAGCTGTTGCTAGGTAATGCTTACACTAGCCAAGGACTTTTTAGTTTCCCATGCTCTACCAACTGAGAAGGCTGGAGGTGCACAAGAAGCTGGGAGGGGGCACAGCCAAACTGGCCAAAGGGACATTCCATACCATGTGATGTCATGCGCAGTACATGAACTGGGGAAAGCTGGCCGGGGGGGCCGCTGCTCGGGGACTGGCTGGGCATCGGTCGGCGGGTGGTGAGCAATTGCATTGTGCATCACTTGCTTTGTGTATTATTATTATTATTATCGTATTATTATTGTCATTTTATTTCACTTATTAAACTGTTTTTATCTCAACCCATGAGTTTTTCTCACTTGTGCTCTTCCAATTCTCTCCCCCACCCCACGGGGGGGGGCGTGGGGGGGTGGCGCGTAGTGAGCAAGCGGCTGGGTGGTGCTCAGTTGCTGACTGAGGTTAAACCACGACATAGCTACTGACCAATAACAGAGGGGGCACCACAAGTGCCAGGGCAAGGCAAAAGCGCACTCGGAACGCTTGGTGTCACCATGGCTGTAGGTGGTTAGCTGGCCCCTCAGCTGCTCCAATCGTTCCTATAGCACGTTACTCAAATTGGCTTGGTAGGAGCTTGTGAGCTGGCTCCCTGTCTGGTGAAATTACCAGATGTTGAATTTGCCTTTATGGCTGAGAACTGCTGCAGCGCTCCCAAAACAGTCAGGACGTGGAGAAGAGAGATAGCTTTCCCAAGGAAAGGCAGGAGACATCGCATATATAGGCAAAATTCCCTTGATGCCAAATGCTAGGACTAGAGTCTGCTAAAGTAGCCTTGATCTCTAACTCAGTATGTACTACAGACAGTCTTCAAGGGCTGATGTTCACTGCATGGTGCAGCATGGCACACAGCATAAAACCCATTTGAAAGAGAAAGGCTTCAGTTCTCTTTGCCTGACATTTTTTTCAGTTGCATGAGGCTTGTTCAAAGCCCTCTCCCAGCTACAGCTGTGCCAGCTGAAGACATTACCATTCACACTGGGATGGTTCTTTCTTCTTCCAGTGCCCAGGTCAGGATGAGGGGCTGCTAGGGCAGACTCTTTTCCACACCATGGCGCATAAATCCTACGTTACAGGGAGTTGTTTTGCCTCTAGGCTGGCCTAGGACTGTGAGGCTGCAAAAGTGTTTTTGAGACACCTTCCTCTGCCTTGTTCCTCTGAGCAGCTTCAAATGAAGGGGAAGTACAAGCGAAGACTGAATTTTGCTTGTGTAACATTTCAGATGGTCAGGAATGTTCTGTAAAAAGCAGGGCTAGTAGGAGGGGAAGAAATACTATAGTTTTTCTGCAAGCTATCTGTAATATTGTGACAAAATGATTTCTGCTTCTCGTTAGATCCCAAGTAATATGGAAAAGGGTCAGTACCTGACATTTTCAAAGTGCAGCAGCACTGACCACTTTATCTTAGGGACTTCAGAGCAGATTGATGTGCAATTTAGTTACCTTAGTAATATCAAACAGCATGTAGACTTGCAAATAGTTGTTATGTCACCTTGCCAATCTGCTGCTACACCTACCAGGAATGCAGAACAAGCAAGCAATTACAGGGGTATCACTCAAATTCATTATGTTTGCATGTAAGAAAACCATTACTTCTTTGCTTATGAAATTAGCTTAATTCCAGTGGGAAACCCCACATCTTTTAGTATGATTTTTTTTCAGTGAAAAAAATTCTTAAAACAACTGGCTATTTATTACTTCTGTTCCTCCTGCAACTGCTTTGCATAAATGATATGACATGGCCTCAAAACAGTATTGTCCTGATTTTCTTAATATTACATACATTTAATTTTCAGTTGGGAATTATATACTGAAGCAGCAGTTTTTGAAATACTAGAAACTAGTGAACCTTGCATATATAAAGACGAGAAATTTTCTTTTCATAGGTATCATGAACTATGGATGACGATGAAAACCAAGCCTAATATTCATTGTTCTGCAAGCAAGTCTGAATGAAGCCTTTTAAAAAATTATTTTCTAAAAAACAAATACCACTCCATTATAAATGTAACAAGAAACCAATTAAAAGGAAAGTTGGCCTGAAATAAAGACATATACAAGTTTTCTTTATTACTTTCTAAATAACAGAAAGAGACAAAATGCCTAAAATTGTCAGCTGGTGCCTTAAATCACATGTGCAAAGGTGGTACTGGAGATCTGAGGAGGATTTTGCTGTGATCAGCAAGACTTTTTTTTGAACCCATTAGTCTTCCTGCAACCCTTTTAACGTCTACCTCCATTATAGCAAACACCAGAAAACTGGACACACTTGTATACTTATTATCCAGCTGACCATCCAGTGTATTAGTTTAAAACATTGATAGGGCTGATTCCTTGTTAAAATGCCGTGTTTGGGGAGGATGGTGATTTATATTGGTCAATGTGCAATTAGGATGATTTGTGCCATCTCTCCAGCAGACAATTGCACTGGCAGCTGGGGTAATAACACCTTAGATCACCACTCCTAAACGGGTAGGATGGAGCACATTTGTTATAGTCCTGCTTCTGGGGTCATCTCTTTTTAAAAGGAAGGTCTATCTTGAAATGGCTGAATTCTCTCCCATGTGATAAATCTCCTGTCTTGAAAGTAAAGTTGGAAAAAAAAAAATCAGGAAACTTTTTGTGAAGTTAGTTTATTTCTTTAATTAACAGTTAACAATAATAAGAACTAAATGAGGCTCTTGACTTTTATTTAATTTAGCAGGAAGCAGAATCTCTCTCAAGACACTACTTTACATAGGAATGGCAGCAAGGTATAAACATACTGTCCTCATAACTCAAATTACACTCTCCTTCACTTTAGTGCCTTCGCTTTTTCTTTTATTCAAAGTTATTCTGAGAATTGTATTAGCTTAGCACCAGAGCCTATATGCTCATTATTTGGACACAAATAAGTGAAGAAACAAGAGAGCTCTTGCCCTTTATTTCCTTTGGCTCTCTGGGAGAGAAGATGGCACAATCACCTCCTTTCTTCACCACATCCCTGCTGCCACTCAGGCATCCGCACACAATACAGCCCTGTCACATATGCAGGTATGGAGCTCAAACAATGACTAATTTTTCACGACTTTTCAGCACCCAAACTTAAGCTAGAACATAGTTCAGCTCCTCGGTGAGAAAGCCAGATTTCTCAGGCAGCATCTTGGGAAGCTTTAAAGGCTTTTCCAGGAACTGTAGACTAGGGTCAACTTTCAGAAAAAGCATTTAGTATCCCTTGGTGCACCAGGTTAAATGGGTAGGTAAATAGTATTTACCACACTGGATGCTAAACCCCTTCTAGAAACCTGGCCAAAACTGCAGAAGTGGGAGCTAAGGATGAAGGTCTCTGTTTCCTTAAAAGGAATGGAAACAGCTGGATATTCATCTGGGTATTTATCATCTAGCCCCATTACAATCCCAATGAGGACAATACGATTATCCACCCGAGTGGCTAATTGCAAGACTCAGACTGTTGTGCACAAATGTGTATATTTATTATACATAATATATGGATATGTATACTAATTTTGTGCCAAACAGCTGTTTATTTTAGAGGAGACAGCTGTTATTGGGATTCAGTTTCTGATTGTTTTCAAATGTCACTGGAAGAAGCATTGCATGTTAGCTTACAGTTGCATAAACTGCTCACTAGAATTAATAAACTTTCTGAAAACCACATATAGGATTGCATCAATAATGAAGACTACTCATTACCATTTCAATGTTTTATGCTGTGATCTGACAAAAAAATACATTATAAAACTACATTATTGACTAAGCGCATAGCTATTTTTCATAATCTTAATTTTCACATATTATTGGAAGTGGTATAGTAAGTGTCAATTAACATTTAGAATTTTTTAATTTCATGCAAAATTATTTTTAATTTCAAACATGTACTAATTGTACAGTATTTCAGTAGTAAAAGTTTAGCTAGGATAAGAGTCCCATTTTGCAAGGTCCTGAAAAAATACATAGTGAGTGACAAACATAAAAGTCACACTTCAAAATGCTAGGCTAGAGCAAGGGCAGGCAACGCTCTTGTTCCTTCCATTTTTACCAAAAGTAAAAATACTTTAAGTTCAAAGTTCTTGGAACAGGCTTGATCAATTATCTGATTTTAACATATGAGGTAACAGGACATTTAAAGTGCCTTACAATCATTAGGAACCATTATTATGTATTTTACATAACCTGATGCATCCAGTTAGAGAAAATGGAGCATAACACACATCTTAAAGGGTTTTGATTTCTAAAGCGTAACCACAACTACAGGAAGTGCAGGATTCATTCCCATAAGATGTGTCAGATGTGCAAAACAAGGGTCTATCTAAATATTTAACCTTGTTTGGTACTTAGGATGGTCTGTTGCTACAGTATGAATATTTATTTAAATCAGGCTAGTCCAGCCATAGGACCGAGACGACTGCAGCAGCTTGTAAATAGGGTACAGTAAACAGCAATTCTGGCAGCCACGGGGAAAGCCCCAGCTCGGGCAAGGTTGGCACTAGAAAGCAGCAAGGAAAGACCCATGAGATCCACACGTATGTCAAACCTAACACAGATTTTACTGCTGCAAGTACTTGGCAGAAGCAATGCAGCCTTTGACCTGTCTGTGTGTTTTGGAGATCTGGGCTCTACTTTGCCTGCTCCTGCTCAGTTCTTTTGTAAAAAAACCTGCTTCCACAGCCTGGCCCAGGGGGAATGACTTTGACCTTTAGATGAGAATTTAGAGTGCCGGGGCTTCAGCTACAGCAGACATTAAATGCACAAACTGCCATTATAACCGTTATATCAGCGATTTATTTTCAAGTAATTCTTTCCACTTGCTCCATCTTTCATTGAATGTAGTTCAGCTGATTGCCTCAATCAGGCAGTCTGTCTTTCCTCTCGTGGCTATTTTCAGACTCCCATTCACGCAGGAGGCCAGATTCCTCCCCAGATCTCACAACTTTGACAGTGTGATGCCAGGTGGTGATCCCTGGCCAGAAGCAGAGCTTGAAAAGGAGCTGTGCTGTTGTGGGGCAGGAGCTGGCCCAGGGGAGGCAGAGGGATGAGCAACAGGCCTGATGGCAATGGAAATGGGGACAGATGGATGAAAGGTGGGGAAAGGAAAGCAGTGTGGAAGCTGGGGCATTGCACCCACAACCAGCACTAACACACACAGTTGAGGAGGAAGGAGGCTGTACAAGCGGGACAGAGGAAAAGTACAAGCAATGCCTATAAAGTACATTCCTAACTGAAAAATCAATGACCATCATCACACGGCCTGGGCTCCATGCTGCAGAAGCCAAACTACAGTAGTTGTCAGTTTTAATCATCCAGACTGTTTTCTGTAGGTGCTGATGGCTCTTCCTTGGCACTGGATGAGCAGCTCCTTCCTTCAACAAAAAATGACACAACTGTGATTTCTATTCTTAGGCATAATTTTAACTTTGAAATAACAAAAATACAAGCTGTGTAAATACCAGCAGTGAAAACAGGTTTCCTACTTCCATCCTACTCACACTTCATGGGTTAATACTTCATTAGCTTGAGCACTAAAGGGTAAACATTTTAAACATGATTTCTTTAAAGTGATATTGTTCTAAAGGGTCACTTAAATGCAAATATTCACATATATAATAGATATGGTATTTTGGCTGGGATTTCCATGGCAGCTTTTAATGCACAACATTTTTGCTTCCCTGGCAAAGTTATAGTTCAAACATAGACTGTAAAGTTGAAATGTTGTCAAAAGCTGTGGCAGCAGCTTTAGTATGTGATACAGATAGATGTTCCTACAGGCCAACCTTTCAGCCTTGGGCATGCAAGAATGTAGGTCTGATCCTGGATATGCACTTACTAATGGGATAAGTTTGAACTTAATTGCCTGTTTGCACTTTTAATTACCTACTGAGCATGTGAGCACAGAAATTTATGCACACAGCAGCGTGTGGGTTAGGACCTCAGTGACCCGTGGGAATGATGCAGCTGCAAAGCAGCAGATGAAAAGACACATTCGCACATTGGTCTAGCCGATTTCTCCTTCTAGTTTCCAATAATCTGATAAATTTGACAAAAAGCATTTGGTATTTCTTCCAATTTGTATGGCTCCCTGGAAAAGTTATTTTACAGGATCATTTTGTGATTGAGGCACTGAACTGAGAGGCAAATGAGTTCAGTTCAGCTCTCGGTTTTGCTCCAGACTGCTTGTGTCATGTCAGGCAAGTCATTTAACCTCATGGTATCTCAGGTCTCGCCTGTATCATGGGAGAAACACAACCTGCTTAAGAGAGACTATGAGGCTACAGACAGACCTTAGGAGATTCTCAGACAACGGTAATATGGCCTGAGTAAATACACACAATGAAAATAGGTTTCCATTCACCTCCTGTTTATAATTCATAGGTTGCTACTTCATTACCTTTAGCACTGAAGGATAATTTATATCAGCATGAAAAGGAAATATACATTAGTATCTTAATTCTGTAGCATTTTATACACGGTTTGCTTTAAGATGGTATTGGTCTAAAGATCCACACAAATACAAAGCAATAGGGAAGAAGATCCTTTGCTTTTAACTAATTCAACACAAGTGTTTAATTCCTAGCCATTTTCCTCTTAAATCCACTGCATTTAGCTTTAAAACCTGGTAAAACATGAAAAGTAAATACCTAATAGCATGTCTGCGCTATATTCACTGCTGTGATTGCTAAGTAGCACAGGCTTCTCTGAGGTAGCTTTTAACTTCCAGATCATACTGCATGCTGGAAAATCCTCCACACCTGCCTTTTTGAGTGGTTAATCTTCTCTGATAACCCAGTATTGCCTTGGCCTGTTCATCAACTGATTCAACTCAATAAACCAGAGGCAAGAGTTTGTTAATTAGAGGCAGACGTGGCTTAGGTGAATCTGCACTACTGCCATAACTGAAATAGGAAAAAATAAGGGGCATGTACAGACCTGGTTACTGCCCGCAACACTGGCTGCCTCTAAGCCCCATGGCAGCTGCTATCCCTGGCCAGTCCAGTGTCCACCCCGGTCCCCAGATCAGAGATGTGTAAGCCCAAAGACCAGCGCCTGTCTCTTGGCCATTGACTGATGAAATTAAGCTGGGCAGTGCCCAGAACAAGTGGAAAAGAGACATAGACATTTACAAACCTTGCAAGGAAATTTGAACGCCGGGCATCAGTGGGGCCTCGATAAAAAAATGGACAAACCCCTATGCATATGATGAAGCAGATTTATCCACAGGTCTCATTTTTGTGATGGGAGCTTCACACTGAACCTAGTTAAATGAGAAAAGAGGAAGGATACGTAGAGCACAAAGTTACAGGCTGTCACATCAGTCTGCCTCTTATATTCATCACCCACTCAACAAATGCTGATCAGAGGGAAGGGCTGTGGCCATACATGAAAGACCGAGGCAGACAGAGAAAGAACTGTTTTTTGTTAGTTTGTGGTTTTTTCAACCCAAAAGCCAATGTAAAAATAAGACTGGTAAAAAGTAAAAATGCAGATGATTTTCTCGGTCGGACTTAAGCCAATACTAACTGGTGTTGGAGCCACAGTTCCTTTTGAAGAAACCACAGAGAGATTTGGGATGGTGTTTCCAGAACAGCAGTCTGGATTAAAATTAAAGCCTAAACATCAGCAGCCAAAAGTAGTCTAGCAAATACCTGAGTCAAACTGGGAGACGTAATGAGCCATCCTTAGTAACACACACAGGGCACTGCAGGAAGTTGTTTTTATGGAGTTTCATAAGAATGTTATGATTTACATTTTATACACTAGTTTTACTTTGCATTTATTGCATTTCAGAATGAAAACAGCTTTGCTTTTGACTTTGTTTCCTTTTTCACACAAAATGTGCATTGGATTTCTTATTCTAATGAATGATTCTAATTAATGCCATTGTTTTTATTTGTTAGCCTGGGTTGCTGTCTTTTCTTTAGGTTTTTGATTTGTTGAGATAAAGAAAATGGTATATCTGATCTGGATTTATCTTTCTTAAAATTTAATCATGGTTATTCAGTAGAACTCATGACAACTAACAAGAGATAGCAACTTTTTCATATTTCAGACTGCAACCACGTATGTACAAACATTTCTCGTTGAAGTCACCAGAAGATTTTCAAGAGGAGAGCAATTTTAAGCCACAATAGAAGATCTGAATTTTAAGAGAAGTTTTACTCTAGATGACACAGAGCCTGAAATACTAGGGGTTAAATCACAAAAGGTTGAAACTAAAGAAGCAAAACAAGTGGTAGGAGGAGACTGAAGTAGGGATGTAATTAGCTGTAATATTTGGTGGAAGGAAGATGAGAAAGGTGATGGAAGCAGTGGCATTTTGGAAAGCAGAACAGAAGAGGCTGCAGGGCTTGCTGGCAAAACCTGGCCAAAACAAGTGTTTCTGCTTTAAACAGAGAAATGGAGATCATTTATTGTTATTATTATTACTATTATATTTAAAGTGTATTGTGGAAGAAGCCAGAGGAAAAAGGAATGAAGACAGCTGGAGGGCTGATTTACAATGACATTTGGGGAGAAGAGAATACTAATAAAACAGCAATTCTGTTGGGGGGGGGGGAAAGGAAAGAGAAAAGGAGAAGGCGAAAAAGAAGAGATTTGAAGGTAACCAGCAAAAATAAAATACAGCTACCTTACAACTAAAGCAGACGAGAATCATAACCTAAAGTGCCTGCTGTTCAGAGCTATCCATGAGTTCCTCATCCACGTGCTTGTCTGAGAGATACTGCAGACCTGGTACTGGCATAAATGGTTCCCACCACACACGTTATAAGGCCAAGAGAAAACTGATCCAAATACAAAATAAGTGTGCCTGGCACAAAGACACCGCATACACCAAAGCCCTGGAGCACACACTGATGGGGGAGATCAGAGCTCCACCAAGTCCCTCCTGAGCAACAGGCCCACTGCACTAGAGACTTTCCACAAATAACTGATAAACAGACACATTTCTTCTGATGCATCCCGTCAGGACAGACTGTAGACATGATATCATATTTTTAAAGCCAAATATGAGTATCCAACTCGATTATTTTTTTTTTCCTAAGGATGCGTACCCATTTTGTAGTAAACTAAAGAGAAACATCTTTTCTATTCATGAGTTTTAAAAGATAACATGGAAGAAGTTAGCAATATAAGTCTGAATTTACCAACTTCCTTAAGTGCACTGTGTGTACAGTCTAAAACTCCAGTGCAGAACCCTCCTCTTTTTTATGCTTTATAAGCAAAATAGTTATATAACAATAATTCAGATTTATCACTGTGATCACAAATTTCTGTGCAAAAGATTAAACCATCATTTTGGTGCCTTCCAAAGTTGCAAATTCCTCCTAGGCATCAAGGCAGTTCAGCTGGCTGCTTGTTATAGACAAACTTTTCTCCTGTGACCCATTTCCAATTCTCATCCTTAAGTCCCAAATTCCAGCACTTTGACCAGTTACGTAAAAATGAAACATATTGCATCTAGCCTTATGTTTTCAATCTTTCAGGAGGCATCACACTGGATTGCCATCCAGACGCTCAGCAGATGTTTTCTGACTCTGTAGGACCTGTGGGATATCCATAGTTCTGTACACTAATGCCATTATCAACATGGTAACTAAAATAATGTTCAAACAGGTTCACCGTTGACACTAGTGATGTGACGGTGGCTCTGCTCAATGTGCCTGTATGCTCCAGCCAAGCCTTAACAGAAGCTGCCTTACAAAGCTGAGAAATGGCAAGTGGGATGTCAGTTTTATTAGGTGATGGACTTTCTTCATGAGCATGTATTAAATAAATATTAATTGGGAACCTTTTTAATTAAATGTTTGTGGTCCATTAGTGAAAATACTGTTCTCTGATGTTATGTTATCAGCCTATAATTAAATCTCCTTCTACTAAGGATCAGGCTATGAGGCTTTCATATCCCGTTTTGCTGCTACTGGTTGCTGATGTTTCTCCGTATTGGTAATAAACATATCCTACAACAACAGGATGTCCCCAAAAGATAATTATATATACTAAAGGAGGAATGCAATTACATATAACAATAACAAGGAATGGATTTTTTTAATGGATCTGTAACACCCTGGATATTTTAAACAGTATTCACACTGTTAACCACAAATACACGTGATCAACTGGGACAAAAATCCTCATTCCTCAGCCCCAAAAATCAACCCACGAGTTACAGATTATTCTCCAGGCTTTTTATTCTGAGCACCTTACCTTCCCTGAGCCCCAAAAATGAGAAGAAAACATCACTTATGTACGTATCGCAACTACTGTAATATAGTAGTCGAGAGAGCAAAACTATTTGTAGTTCTGGTATCTTCACTAATGATACGGGAAAAAGGAATAAATGGCGAATGTCACCCAGATGAAATTAGGAAATCAAATACAGCAAGGAGCAAACTAGAGACATTAGAAATGTGAATGAGATTGAACTTCAAATGCTTCAAAATAACATGTCTTTGGAAAAAATAATTGAAAAAACATTAATGGGAAGGAAGAATGTGTAAATGTAGATGTGCTGGAGCAGTGAGCAATGACTGATGGAATGTTATGATAGCAAACATAAGAATGCTATGGCAGCAAAAGGAGATCAGTGCTCAGCTAAATGAGCTGAAGACTAAAATGTTGGGCCACAGAAATAAAGTTTTCACACCTACAAAAAATTTCAGAAGTCTGTGTTATCTAACCTGTTCTGCATACACAGTTTATGACAGTTATTGGTAAGAATTGAGGATAAACATAATTTTACTTGAAAACATTTATAGCAACTCTAAGGAATTCAAGATTTCCATTTATAAATAGAGTGATAAAAGATGGAATCTAAAGTATTTTTATACACCGCATTTTTTAAGATAAGCACTGCTCATAGTACAAAATATTCTTTGCACATTGATAAAAATTAGATGACCACAGTGTATCCAGTGGCTCAAACTTTTTTCCAGGATACAGAAAAGAATAATTACAGAAAATATTTTTTGGGACTCCACATGGTTAGTCAGTTCCTGAAGAAGGAGAAATACTATTATTAAAAGTACTATAATCTGTAGACGAGGATCTTCAGAGCATGATGTATCCAGCTGCTTCCACCTCAGTGGTTTCCTTCAGCTTCCCTTGAA
Source organism: Aptenodytes patagonicus (assembly GCF_965638725.1). Lineage (NCBI taxonomy): Eukaryota > Metazoa > Chordata > Aves > Sphenisciformes > Spheniscidae > Aptenodytes > Aptenodytes patagonicus. The sequence continues at coordinate 20,798,514 of NC_134954.1, forward strand.
CAATCACAGCCACAATATTTGTTTCATGTGTTTTGAAGGTTCTGCAAATAACTATGGTTTTTATTTCATCTTAGGGAGTTGCTGGGGCTGACATAACTTGGTGTTGTGCTAATATTTGATTTAAGGAATGGGAAGTGTTTCAAAAGACATGAAGCAACTTGTTGGTAGAAAGTCAACACATTCTGGTTTTGAAGTACTGCTGATTTGTGTTATTTGGAGGGACATCATTTTGATTGTTCTCCAAACAAGCTGGCATTAGTGATTATCCAACATAGCTGTGAAAATATATGTTTACTGACAAAGAATTAGACATATTTATTAAAAAAGTAATCCAGCAGAAAGATTCTTTTTTCAGTTTGAGGGTTAGAGATTGAAAAGTGGTAATTAAAACAAAGGGAGTATCATTTTCATTGCTTCACTAGTAGTGAGATCAAGATTTGGGTAAAGTGCTAAAGAAATATAAAAGAACTTGGTAACTTTGAGTGGAAGTCAAAGCTAAGTCTAATGGACAAGCAGCATGATCTGCCAGGATTTACAGAAGGGCCGTATAATTGTGAAACTGGAAGATGAAAATATGAAACAGAATGAGACAAATTCTGCACCAGTGGTATTGATATGAGATCACATATTTACTCATTTACAGATGTGTTTCTTCTCCTAATTTTTCAGTAAATTTTATTACAGTGTAAATGTAAGAAATAAAATGTTTTATAGCTTATGGGTTAGAAATTCAGCTCAGAAGAACCTTCAATATTACCCCAAAAGCTGCATTATGATTATTTTAGCTATAGTTCTATAAGCAATACTAAATTTAAGATGTTTCCTGTTTTTTATAAATAGATTTTAACTGAAACAATATGGAACTCACAGTACTCATTTTAATGAGTACTTCGAAGAGGAGCATTTACCTCGGAAAGAAATTAGACCTTGAAGGCCAAAAACCAAGAAGATACCTCAGCAAACCATATAATCCTTACATCAATCAGGCTACATTTCAGGCTTTAAGATGCAAAAGACTATGGGCTCATTTTGATGCAAAATTCATGTAATCTGTCAAAATCACGCCTAAGAATGAAGCATAAAATGAAGCGTTTTTCACTTTGAAAAGAAAATACATAAAGGAAAGACCTTTGCAAAACTGATGAAAAGGGTATCTGTATTGTTGGTACCAGTAAGGAGCTCAAATTCTGCTCTGAACAAATTCATCCTCATCACTAATTCAAATGATACTTACGAAATAAAAAACATTAAATCTACTTTACAGTTCTATAATACAATGGTCTTTCACCTCTGATCAAGAGGTTCAGCCTCCTTAGCGGATTGATTAGGAAGCACTATGGTAAGCAAGCTTACTGAATTTTGATTTTCATTGAATGTATTAATTTCTTTTGTTTTCAAGGAAAAGATACTAAATAATATTTAACTTAGGTTCCTGTAACACATGTTTATCTAAGGAAGGTGAGATAAACAATGCTTCTAGAGCATGGGAATGTACCATTGGTCAAAATCATAGGAAATATTCAGGTGCATAACTATCTGACTTAAGACTATACTTGTACATTATAGCTCTGTAATAGAGAGAAGTATGTTACAGAAAAACACCTCATTTTAAAATGCTTTTTTGTTCTCTTTATTGGATTATCAGAAAAAAGAAAAAATATTCATTAGATCAGGGTGGGTTTTTCGGCTTCTCCCTTACCTGGCAATAGCTTGCCAGTTGCTAAATATTTATTATCACCTTATATTTATTACTATCAATATTTGCTCACAAAATTAGCAAGATTCCTCAGATAAGGCAATGATTATTGCACTGTAAAAGGTCAACTCATCTCACTCAAACAAGTATTCTCTGCAAGCATCAGGAGATCTTACAATCAAAGATCATAAATTAAGTCCTATATGACTCTAAGGTTCCCATTAATTGTTCAAGGATAAAATAAATTGTATCTGTGATGTATAAGCACCTGTGCCCTGAGCCTCTCCATGTGCTTAGTGAAATAGACTGGCTTGCAGAACTGACTTCCAGATGAGCAGAAACTGCTTAGAAGATAATCCTGCTTGGGTTTCTCGATTCCCACAAGTGGCACAATGTAGGGATGTCGAGACCCTCATCTCAACCTGAGATCCAGTACTCCTAGTATGATTTCAGATTTTGGGCAGTGTTTTAAGTGAGCTGGAGAAGTTTACATATTGATTTGAGACAGGTTAACGTGGGTATATTTAAAGATGTTTTTTATGGGTTAGTATAAATGTGATCCCATATCTATGTTTAATATGTTAGACTGGTTTTTTTTCCAGTCAGTTTCTGTTTTAGTATAAATTTGATTTTCTATTTTGCCAGTCATGATAAGCTGGCTTCCCATAATGGGCAACCTGACATTTTTCAATAGAACTTTGAATGTACCCTAAATAAATTGTTTTCAATTCCACAGAAAAGTCAGCCTAGCTTTTCCAAGCGTGGGAGGGGGAATTAGCAAGATGAGACCTCAAAGAAAAGGGATATTCCCAAACCGCTAGAGGGGGGAAAAAAAGTCAGGTCCAATTCAAAGCATTAGTAACATCCAAAAAGTCTAACAGAACATTTGTTTCTATTTTAAATTCATTTCTGACAGCAGTGACACCAAATGAAGTTCTCTTGTGCATTTTCATGTCACAGGGTAATTGTTGAAAAGAATTTTAATTAAGATCATTTTGCCACAAACTACCTGAACATTAATGAAGTGTAGAAAACATTGTTTCTTTAAATGTCTTTTGCCATACAGGTGGCCTAATTGCAATATATTTCCAGGCTGTTGCGTCTACTACTTTAGGGTATTCAAGCTCAGAATGAAGAAAATCTTTAATACTACCAAAGTACTCCTATCTACTAGGAAAATACAAGGTACAATAATGGACATTAACATTCAGTGCCAAAAAGTGACTTTAAACCACTAGTCCTATGTGTGTTCACTTTAGGTTTAGACAAACACTTCTGCCGTAATATCAGAAGCTGCTTACTTTGCTTTCTGCTTTGCTAGTATTTCACTAGGCTGCTTGAAATTACCTATTAGAAACATTTTATTGCCCATTTGCTTTTATTAAAACATTTCAAATGGAAATGTATGTGTATTTAGATATGTGCACAGTTTAGAAATAAGCAAAATAAAACATAGCCTGATTACGGCTGAATCAGGTTGGGAACATAGAAGCCATTTTCTGGCAAGAAAGGAAGAAATAATTGAATCCACAAATTCCACATTTCCTTTCTGTCCATTAGGTCTGCAGCAGAATTGATCTGTGTGTGCTGTCCACCTTGCAGAAATTGCCTCACCGAAGCATGCCCGCCAAGGTCCCCTATGCTGCTACTGCAAGCTGGCCCCCACCACTCGTGTTTCTAAATCTGGAGTCATAAGCTTAATGGATGTGTAGGAATGAGTTTTTGTGGAAGCATCTGCATGATTTGTACGGAAATGATGTGATTCCATTTACCCTGCCCATTACAGAATTAAGATATATGTAGTCTGGATGCATAAACTTCTTCACAGAAATACTTTCGGGGCTAAGAAAAAACAAGAAAAGCCTGATGATTGTCCCTGAAAGGGGTCTTTGTTCAAACAGTCTGGTACTGAACTAAGAGAAAATAATTCTGCTGTAAAAGGTGCATAACCAGTCCTACAGCGGCTTGACTGCATTGGAGATAACGTGAAAAAAATCCAAAAGAGGAACAGAAGTGAGCTGTTACAGTGCTTTAAAAACAGAAATCCAACACATTCAGGAAGAACCCCTGGCTGACATCCACATCAGTCAGGGCCAGCAAAGTCTGGCTCTGAACTCCCAGAAGATGGAAGAAGGGAAAAGCCTTGCCCAAGGAAATGCCCCCAGAAAGGGGCAGGAGGGGACAGCAAGGAACTCAAACTTGCCCAGGGCAACCTGGCAGATGAAACAGGGAACAAGGAATTGAGCTGAGCGTAGTTTTTTACTGCGAAAAATGTTTGGGACAGAAGCTTTCATCACACTCTAGTTCAAACTCTGTATATCAAAAAGTTCTCAAGTAAAAGTAGTTATGGATGTAGTACTGCTTTTTCATTACCCCTTTTAAAATAATCATTAATGGCATAAACATATTTTTCAGGTAACTTTTTAATCCTGTTGGAACTTGATTTTTCTCCATATGGAGCAGCTGCACATTTCAGCTTAGTCTTTGGTGAAAGGATACTGTGTGCTCGTTGAGATGAGATATTTGGGGACCTCATCAGTGTCCTGACTGGTTATGACCCACTTCAGCATCTAGTTTTTCTTTCTTTCCTACAGAATGCTATTCAGTAGCTATATTATTACTCAGGATATCGAATGCACGCACTTCACAGAAAACAATAACACCTCTAAATAGTTTACTCAAAACAAGTTTTTACATCTAATATATTAGTGTCATACATTAGCTGGAACATTTCTCTTCAATGAAAAATACAGAGCTCAGTTTCAGTATGCATTGGCCAAATAATCAAGCCCAGATTGTCCCACAAGGAACATTAATAAGTAAATTATACAAGACATAGTAAAAATTAATCATTTTACTTCCATCGGCATGCTAGATAATACATGACAGATAGCTCCCCGTGGCACATGGCTAAAAATGACATTATTTAATGACCTTAAGACCATGTGGCATAATTTAAATTTATAATATGTTACTGCTTCTTTCATTGTTTTAAAGTATAAAAATTGATCTGCTGGGGGAAATACAGCTCATTCCTGCAACTTTCATTCCCAAAGGAGTGAGAGTGCCTCATGGATAGCCCCACCTTGAGAAGAAAAATACAAAGCTCAGTTTGTATGAGAAGCCAGGAGCCATGCCTGTTGCTACTCTTAGTACATCCAGGTCACCATTATTTGTCACGCTGATCTTTCCAGCCTTTGGTAGCTTCCATTGTAAACTCAAATTTATTTAATATGTTACTGGTCACGATATATTGTCTCCCTATTACAGATTTGAGGATTTTTTCCATTTAATTTTGAACATACCCTAAATAAATTCTTTTCAATTCCATGTTATTTACAATAATCCTGTTCATTATGTTCTGCCCCACATATCTCACTAGTGAGCTTTGTGCTGTTCCCAGCTGCAGGTGGCTGGGTTACATTGGTCCAGAGGAGACACCCGCCAGCGTGAGACCCACAGGCTTCCCTCCTCTCAGCTGCCAGCAGCTGGCCGACTTCTGAAAAATTCACGAGCACTAAGATGTTCCAGCATTTCCCTCCCCAATTTGATGCAGAAAAATGACTGAGTTTTAATAAAAAAAAATACAGTGCCTCTTAGGGATTTTTACAAAAACACATATAAGGAAACAACACAGAAACATAAGAATGGCTGGACCAGCTCAAACTGAACAGGCACGTAGGTCCAGGCCTGGGAATGATTGCTGTAAAAATTCATGTTTTTCAGTATACATAGGAGAGTTATATATCAAGGATTATTTTCATTCAGAGAGGAAGAAACTGTTACTACAAATATAATTGTACTATTATTCTAAATATAATTGGAGCACAGACAGCAACATCGACAGTGGTAGTTCTGGTATTGTTAAGATAAATAAGTTAGAGCTTGCACTATATGGCTGTTGGGAATTTTATCTTGTTTTCTTCTATTAAGTGGAGATGTTTGAGATATGCTTGAAGACACTAAGTTTTTAAAAATGGCTTATTGTATTCCTGAATGCCAATTAATTAGTCAGGAAGTCAGCTGAAGTACATAAACCTAAAATAGTTTAATGTTAGCCCAGTAAAATTCTTCTACAAAACCCAATGTGTTATGTGCCACACCGTGGATTTGTATTTTACATATGTTAAGCTTGTAAATAACTAAGATTGAGAACATGCTCTCCTATCCCACCATACACGCACACACTGTCATGACAAAATTGAAAAAAAAATCCCTCCCAACCATGGACCAAGACTGCCAGCTTTGGCTCTGCCTTCACACTTCCTCTGCAACATCCCTTCTTCCTGACAAAGAAGCAGAAACCTGGGGAGAAAGCATCACTTACATAGTCGAGGATTGCTACAGTGTTAGTCTCCCAGCAAACAGCAAAGTATATGTTAGGCTCAAGTCTCTCTCATTTGTAATATTTGCAATTTTTATAAGCATACTAGTAAGACTATTATTTATAGATTTCTTAGTAAGAAAATTGCATTCAGCATAGAGGGTGCAAAACTCGTCTAGAAAACAGTGCAACAAGGATTGTTATTAATAACAGGGGTTGAGGGAATGATGCAATAAAAATATGCAGTAGGTTATTTGCCCATGTTTTATGCCCTATATTTTTAATATATATACACACACATACCTCTGACATTATATTTAATCTATTATAAAACAAATATACATATATTTAAAGCTATATTATATATCAAATTGGAAGAACTGTCACCTAGTTTTCATGACCTCAACAGCGTACTCTACTGAAACAAGGTTACATTTAAATACATTTTAATATTTGTTTGGTCAGATGAAACAACATATAAAAGTCAAAAGATTTTGCTTCAGTAAAGTTTGAGTGAACTCTGAACAACTTAAATAGAAAATCTGGCAAATGCAGAACAAGTATTTAAAAAATTGCATCTGAGGAACAGAAAAGTTAGGGAGTAAAAAAAGAAAGAAGAGAAAAGGTCAAGGAAAACAATCAATAAAAAGGATTGGAAAAAGGACAGGGGGAAGAAGCATCTTCAAAGGCTTTTGCAAAAGCAAATGTAAGTTGACCAATCAACATTAAAGATCAAGGAATAAACAAAGTGGAAAAAGTTATGTCCAGACTCCGGAAGATGGAAATTTACATCTTTAAAACCAGTTGATTCTATGTCCTTATCTGATAATTAAAATTAATTCATTAAAAATTGACAGTAGTAACCTTTTAATATATTCCTGTAAGGATTTAACCATTAATTTCAGAGTATTTCCAATTAGAAGTTGGATTAATTTTTAATCATAGTTTAATGCAATTTCATATTACAAAAGCAGTTCTTTCCTTTTATGGTCTGAGCAGTTTCATGGTGAAATCTGTGTAAACCATCACAACTGCAAACCAAAGATGTGCTGTGGCTGTTTCTCTTCCTGTTACTATTAATGGGAGTATTTTCTTAGCATTCTCAGTACAACTGAGTGAATTAAATTGCTTATACGGCCTTCAGAGAGTGAAGTGTGGCTAATTAGTTATTTGTGCTCTCACATAAATGATCTTGAGGAGGCAATAATTGCAATGAATATGCATTAACTTCAAGAAAGACCCTGAAAATTGACTAGAGAAGTAATGGATTAGATAGCAAATATTTCATTTGAAAACTTCCTCTGAGTTAATACAAGCATTAGTCATTGCTCTGATCACACCATGCTGGTGTGGTAAGCTGTTGTCACTGTACCCTGGTCAAACATCATATTTGATTAACAGAAAGTTTCTTGATGCTTTGATTTCTTTTTTTCCTTACTGAAGTTGACTGTATTTTTAAATCTTGAAGTCTTTTCACATATCTGAACAGAAATATCTGTTTTAGAATCATTATTTTCTCCTCAAAATAAAATAAGATCCAGATCGGCTTCTTAGCAAATAAATAAGCCATGAAGTTAAGTCATCCCTGTTATTAATAGGAAGACTGAAAGGAAAAAGAAAGAATGGAGGATCCTCCCTTCCACTTTCCTATCTTTGGCCAACTAAATCCCAGCCCTAGCAGCCAAGAGCATGGGGAGAGCAGGCAGAGGAGCCCCAAGGGCAGCCTGTCCCCCCACTGCCACGGAAGAGACCGATGGACCATGCTCAGGGATGTTTCACCCATGCCCTGGCATCAGCTGAGACTATGCTGGGAGAGCCTTGCCACAGATTTCACCTCCCAATTTACCCACTGACTACACCTCTCTATTTTCAGCTATGAACTATTTTCAGGTAAGCATCAAATTTTAACTTTTGTGATAAACCCAGTACTAGTTTTCCCAGCCACACCTGGCCAGGAAAGGAAAATCCTAAGGTGCTCCCCAGCTTATGCAGACAAGACATATTTTGCAGTTGGTATGCCGGCTGTGCTGAGGCATGGCAGGGCAAAAACACCCTGCATCTTCAAATGAAAATGGCTGGGGATGGCTTGTGAAAACAGTTAAAAGAAACGTGTTTTCATAACAACTGGAAACGATATAGTCAAACATCCACAGAAGCATCCTCTAGTGATAAATGTAACTTACCCTCTAATATGTAGGACATTATATATGCACAGTTTCATACACATCCCACAGCAATCTGGGTTTGATAGCTAGAATATGTATTTAGCTCTTATCTTGTGGAGTGACTTTTAATGACGTTTAGAAGTCCTAAGGTATTTTGAGGATTAGACTCTTTATTAGTCCCAGTGTTTCCCTGTAAGCGGTTGCTCAGCTATTAAGCAGTCCCTCTGCCAGGGTACATAAAACAAACATTGAGCCCATTTGATACAAAATTACACGAAACATTTGCATCATATCAATGTGTTTATTCTTGTCACCTTTATACATTTATCTGCATACAAACCTTCATGGTGTAGCAATTATTTACTTCATCTTCTAATTAATAAATGCTGAGTTTTGAGAAACTGCTTCAATTTTTATTCAGCCCATTTTTGTTTCTCAGTCAGGCAAAACTTTCTGTGGATGTACACACTCTTGATTTTTCTTATCAGAAAGAGCATAGGTTAGCACTTAAACTATAAACCCCTCCCTCCAAAACAAATAAAAAAGCAGTTAGATTAAAAGCCCCGTGTGTGATATCCAGTCCTTTTATTATCGTTTTACTCTAACTCCCAAAACGCAGAGAAAAGGCTACATTTAGGAAGGAGACATTGCTTTGTTCGATAGTGCGCAGAATCGGACACTTGGGAGAAGTTCCCCAAATCGAGTGTAAGGTTAAACAGAAAACTTCACATATTTGTACACTCAAGTTTGCATAATTCATTAGTATACATCACATTGACCCTTCTTATCTACTACATTTACATATTGCTAACTTTGCAAAACTATACTAAGCATGCACGGGGGTCCCGAGTGGTCAATGGTGGTCACTGGTCATTTGGGTAGGTGCCCCCTATTCATCCTGAGATATAGTTAACTTCAAGATGCCACTACAGGTGTTATCTTTCCAAAGGCTTTGTAAGCATTCTATACATCCTTAATTGATCAAGTCCTTGTGATTGTTATTCTAAGATAAGTTAAAATTCCATCCTTGACCTTGTGAATGCTCTGCACAATAGCTAAAGCTACAACAATTAGAGCATATTTACATAAGGTTAGGTTTAACTCTGCTGGTATCGCTTTCACTGAGGATAACTTATGGCAGTTTTAACTCAGCTCCTTCCACAGTAACATGTGACCTTAGGCTAGCAAAGGTGACAGAATGAATCTGTACATCAGTGGTAGACATTACTGTTGTGATGTAAAGAGATGATTTCGCAAAGGGGTGGTTTGGTGTCCCTGTCAGCAGCAGCTGGGTGCAAAGATAGTCTCTCTTGCCAACTTCTGCCTGCCACCAGAGCACACAGTGAACTGGTAAAGCACGATGTGCTTTCAGCTTCCCCAGCAAGGCAAAGGCTTAAGGAGATGGATCCTAAAATCATTTATGCCCTCAGGTTCAATGATAAAGAGAACAAAATTGCAGTTACACTGGTGCTTTCAATAATTTCCCAATAAGGGCTTCTGTTTTTAAAATAAAACCTTAGATGACTTCCCAGAACATTTTCATAAAGAAAAAAATTCCTACCCTTGTTTATCTTAGCCCACCTCCCTGAAAAGCCAATAAAGCCACCCATATACACATACTGCCTACCACTGAATAAGTTCAAGCCTCCAGGTATCAGTTTGTATTTCTTCTTTACACTCTCGACAAGCAGTACAGTCACAAGCCAGGGACAGGATGATTTTAATATTTCCCCATCACTCTCTTCTCCAAAGAGTTTCAAGGTTGAGGAAATTGAGGCACTTTTAAAAGGACAAAGCATTCATTCTGCTGTAATATGAACCTTTCCTTACACTAATCCTATCCTTCATGATAGCACACGAGTACTTTCATACTGAGAAGACTTTGCTGTCATGCTCAGGAATGGACCATCTAAAAAAAATAGTAGTGTCTTGTTTCAGCAGAGGAAACATCACATGAACATTTTTACTACTCTGTTCTTCAAGATCTGATTTTTTTTTATTGAAAGAGCTGATAAATTCCCCGCTATCTGAGAGACACCATTCATCACGTCTGACCATAAAGTCAGCTTTTACCAGTGTGTACAAGGAAATTCAATAGTTGTACTGAATACTGCAATTTAAATACAGAACCTGGAAATGTGGGATTATGGTGTGGGGAAACCAATTATTTTCCTCTTGTGAGTTGATTTATATTATAATTCAAAGTCTAAACACAATAATTCCAGCACTCTTTCTTCCAGAGGAAATGCATGCAACTTCAGATAACAGAATAATGCAGAGAGGATTCATTTCCTACAAGCTGTCTTTGTATTTTTTATTGAGCTAAATAAATGTGAGGGATGTGCAATACATAATCACAAAGCATCTTTCTGTGGCAAGAGGAGCTCTTTTCTACATGATAACTGATAATGGTTTTTTTTGTTCTAGTTTTAAAACAAGAATTAGAGCAATCAGTGATATGAAAAACAGGACAAAAACTAACTCAGAACTTTTTATTCATTCAGTTGTGCATAAGTTTCCCCACAAGTTTTGCAAGGCAGGCTGTGACAGGGCATACAGGTATATCTCAGCAGAGGTGTTTCATTAGATGAAATCAGCATTTCTTGATTTGGGTATGCTTACAGAGTCATGGCTGATAATTTACCTTTAATTGTTATTCACGTAAACTAGTCTTACCCTCTCCCTACCAAAAGTTAAAGTGTTTATACAATTAATTATCCATTATTAAAGTGTCTACTGTAACCATCCTGTGTCACCGGTAATTTATAATTGGAAATTCATGCCCAAAGGTGTGATTTGCATAGCAGTGAAGTTTTGCTCTGTAGCTCTCCTATTATTCACATGCATACAAGAAAACGTGGGCTCAGGAAGGCCAGATCTGAAGACAATCATCTAACATTCCTGCTGGAAAATCCTAATATAGACTAGCACTGGCAGGTCCCACGAGATCCTTTACTAAACAGGCTTGTAAAGGAAGAATTTCTGTGCTTTCTTCCACCTCCTGTTCTGCTGCCTGCATGACACTTGTGCTGGGGCAGAGATAGAGGATAAAGAAGGATTTGGTGCTGGCGGTTTGTCTGAGTTGGATTATGATTTTCTTCTTTTTCTGAATACACTGAGATGCAATTCCCAACTCAACTCAGAAATAAAGCAGGAGTTTTACAGCTTGTGCATGGAGCTGTCATCCTCCATCTCACACTGAGCTGTATCAGCACGTCTGCTAATATGTGAACAGACTATGTTCCTGTTTTCAGTGGGAGCAACTAGTAATTTGTGATGAAAATAGTGCTCAGTTTAATAAAACATTTCAGATTTCCCTTGAAATGCACCTTCTGCCTCAGTTGCGCAGAGTCCTCTAATTCAAAAAGGCTCCGTAAAGGACATTTTCATATGTCTTTATATGGACCCAGCAAGGAAACACTTCTATTAAAAAAACTCCCTATGAAGTCAAATAATCCAAACATTCCTGCAATTCTTAAAAAAAGACTCAATGTTTTAAAACTCTGCAGTGCTGTAGATCTTCAGTCTTTTGTAGTAAAAGTAGCAAAACTTTGCAGGCCAGCAATCTTACTGCAAACCTGTAATGACTAAGTTGTGATTGATAATATCAATTTGTGAGCAGAACTGCCACCACAACATCCCATAGCAACAAGAGGCATCCTGCACAGGATTTCCCACTTGTGCAGTGATTACAGTAATAATGATGAAATTGTTTTGAAAGGATTTCTAAGAGTCTGGTTTTCCAGCAGAATCTAGCGTCAGAAGGAAATAAAAGCTACTTTCAAACTTCTAGTTCTGTGTGTAAGTTGGGACACGCTCAAAAATAACCCCACAAATATTACAACACACTTCAGACATGCAAAACTTGTGTGAGAAACTTTCACCCTTCATAGATGGCTCATTACCACTTCAGTGACTTGGCAGCAAATTGCAGAGGTCAACAGTATGCTTCAGTACCCATTAGATGAAAAACCCTACTCAGTGGGCAAGGCACAAACAGAATTTGAGGTGCTCTATTTTTGCTGGTCTTAAGCATATCTGTAGAACATGTCTAGCCAAAACCATAATTTCATCCACAAATGTGTTACAACATTAAGAGATTTGCCCTAACATGGAAGATGAAAGGTCATTTTTGAAGACAGGGGATAAAACAGGAACATACTAGGAATTTACAAGTAAGGCTTATGGGAGTTTTTATATCTATTTCCTTATTAGCTTACCAGGGAAATGAGCATACTGTAAAGTTCATGTTGAAGAGAAAGGTCATGCTTCACTGTACAGAAAAGGCTACTCTTGAAACAGAATCATCAAGGAAAAATTCAAAACAGATACAACTGAAAATGGGATTTCACAGTTGCTTTTTAACGTTTTTCTACATTTTTGCTACATTTCCTGGAGAAGATGTTACAAATACTACAGCATACCTAAGAAATAATTATCCATTCTTTCCATGAGCATCCATAATTACTCTGGTCATGTATTTTGGACTGGAGCGTGGCTTGCCCTATATCAGAGCACAGAAGAGAGCAAGAGATGAGATGTTTCTTCTTTCTTTCTGCTGACTACTAGCTGTGGGATTAATTGCAAGGAAAGAGCCTCCCTGAATGGCCACAGGCTCTTCTGCGTGCATGGACAGGAGTGGGCATTTGCTTATGTTTCCATGTCTATCAGCACCCTCAGAGGTGTCAAACATCAATCCACAACCACAATTTTCTTCCTTCTGGTCTGCTCTTTGGACAATGCAATGTTATATTTGATTTACACATAAGCCTGTGGCTCAAGCTGAGCCCCATTCACCTGAGCTAGCTCTCAAAGCCAGCAGAGATCCCTGCTGTACTACACTGAGACAGAGGAGGAGGCAAGGCAGAGAGACAACAATAACAGCCTGATGGAGATGCCATTAGGGACAGGAATTGCTAATAATTTTAGTCTCTTCTCTATTTCCTGAAGCTTAACTTCCCTTTAATCTTTAATTATTTACCATAGCTTTGAATTGTAAAACAAGGAAAAACAGAACCAATGAAGCTGCTGTACTATCTGCAAAGCCAAACCCATTGCAAGAAGCGAGATCAATGTGATACAAATCCAGCCAAATCAAGCTGCAGGGAGCAACTCGTCCCTCGGGAGAGCTCCTCTCCTCTGTACATGGCCAATCAACCTGCGACAGCCTTTGCAATGAGCCGCAGTACACAGTGGGCTCATCCTCTCCAAGGTGTTCTTCCTGGGAAGGATGTGGGGGTTGGCTTGTGCTAGATTCTCATGTCACTTATAATGACTTAATTACAATGATATTATTTCTATACAGCAGTATCTCTTTTCAGATAATCTGATCTGTCTATTATATAGACTGTGTACACAGTAGCCACGTTTGCAGTGATATTTTTCCATATATGTTGTTATAGCTCTGAATCACAGCACAATAAAAATAAAGAGCTATGAAACATTAGCTTACCTGCTCCATGTCTTTTTATACTCAGTTGATAGGTCACCATAACTAAATTGTACTGCATGAGATGGTTGGACTCGATGATCTTAGAGGTCTTTTCCAACCTTAATGATTCTATGATTTATGAAATACTGTAGCAGTTCACTACATCTCTGTCATTGCAAACAGGGCAATATCATTCCATCTCAATTAAAAAAACCCTGAAAATCAAAGTAACACTGAGTATTTAAACTACCCCAGCAATTGAAGACAGGTGCCTAATTAGGTCCATGTACTCTTTACTTCTGTTACTTTGCTTTGGGACAGGTTGAGAGTGTGACAAACTGTATCGGAAATTGCTGCTCGTCCATTTGATCACTATTACTGTTATTTTTGTTATTTGGCATAGCCATAAGGGCTCTAGGCTGTGTCTTAACAGCTTAAATACAGTAATATTTTAGAAGGTACTATACTAACCCTGTAAAATGCCTTATCTTCCAGTCTGGTCCCTGATCATCCACAATAAACAATACGTTAAAGTTCCACACTTTTGGAGCAAACCAAGAAGGTGGTATTTCCTTCCAGAGATCACTGTACAAGGAATATCACTGAGATTGCTTTACACAAGCCTACCAACACCTCCAGCGAGCCCTGTGCTTTCAAATATTCCCACAACCTCACCATCACACTGCAAAAAAAAAATCTCAGCAGCTTGTGACAGCATCATTTTTGCAGGCGTTTTGAAGTGAAAAGGCACAGACAATAATTGAGGGGCATGGCAACACAGCCTGGGGCCCAAGGAAGGTCAGGGCCAAACGCTACCCAGCACGAGCAAGGGGAAGGGCGACTGTTCTACACTTTTTGCTCTGGGTGTCAGGGCTGGCTCCCTCAGGACCCGGTCGCAGATTTGTAGACACAGCCTCAGCAGGTCTTTTGCAGCTGACACTACAACTGGCAATTACTGTGATGAGAGTTCACTAATGTGATTGTTTAGTTAACAGCAGTTTAGAAATGGAGTACAGTCAAGGAATGTGAATGAAAGCTCCATCTGCAAATACAAAGCCTGGCTCCTTGGAACAGGCATTGAATAAGTATAAATGAACCCTACTGGTTAAAACTGAATATCTTGATGTTTACACAGAACTATGTATCAAGAAAAAAGATAACTGACAAAGAAAATCCCCAACAAGAAGAAAGTATTGTTGCCTGGTACTAGACTACTAACAGATCAGTTCATTGGTTTTTGATCCTGAAATTTGTTTATTTTCTACTGTTTCTATAGAACTTCTGGTAATATAACTATATTTATATTTTGTTACAGAGGACACTTGTGTATAAACTAATAGTACTTAGTGGAAGGTTTGGGGCTAATCAAAGTGATAAAATTGATTTGAAATTAATTTGGTGTAAAGATGGATCTTTATACCTCAGTAATAAGGAATAAAATGGAAAAAAACCCAGGAATCAATGGGATAATCCATTTTGGATGTTTGTTCTGTTCTGTCCTTGCAGAAGGACCACTTGGAAAGAAGTAGTCAGAAAATTTTTACTGTATTGAATATTACTATCAATAAAGCAGACCATATTTTGATATGTGGATTGAACTACTGAATCACCTTAAGTGATATGAGGTTGTGATATGAAAGCAAACAGAATTTAACACCTCCTTGTATAAGACCATTCTGTTATTACTCTTCAATCCTTTAAAATAATACATAAAAGACACATTTTTTACATAGTTACATGCAGACAGTCTTAGCACTAAAAACTTCTTTTTAATATTTCTCGATGACCTGAAATTGCCAAGAATCATGGGAAAATGCCAACAAATTACAAAAGCAGTTTCTAATATCTTTTATAAAAGGTAGTAACTGCCCTGCCCCTCCAGAAGCAGTTGGATTTTGGTATTCTTTTGGAACAGGATCTCATTTTGCTAGACTGACTTACTGCATATGCCATTAAGTAGGAATACTTTTAAGCTGACATTTCTAATTGTTTTAGCTCTGTTTATTCAAAGGTGTTTAACATCAAGAGTATTTTCTGAACACGTCCTTTAGAGCTCTCTTACAGATGAAAATTTGCTCTCCTAAAGTAAAAATAAACAGACATCAGAACTTCTCCGAGAAACTTAAGTTTTCAGAATTAACCTTTTGTTCTAGAAGAAACAGGTCATAGAAATGACTAGATTGTAGCCAGCTTCTTGCTAATAAAGGGAAAAAGGAGGACATTTGTTCTGTATTGAATGAACAGCTCTCCTCCCCAAAGGAACACAAAGTCAACCTTGGCACAGCCGTGACTGTCTCCCTCTTGTAGTCAGAGGCACAAAAAACAGTCCACAGTGATTTTTAGTCTATCTCACTTCAGCAACTCTTTCTATAAATATAATCGGCATTCAAACTGTGCCAGAAGAGTTAAAGAAAAAAGGTGTGGGAATCATTATGTGGGCATTCAGGAGTTAACAGCATCTTCAGCAAGGCCAAATACTCTGGTGTAAAATATGATCATGTTTATGCCCTATAAAGGGTTACAAATACATAGTAAATCCTCAGTCAGGGCTTTTATATCATCCAGCCTTTCTTCTGCTTCCCATTCCTTCTCTAACTGCCTTATCAGCGTTACCCTGTATTTTACCCTGCTTTAAGTCCAAGCCATTTTGTTCTCATCCAGTTTCTTGAAACTTAAGTCTTTTTTTTGTCTATACATCTTTCAGTATAGAAGAGTTCTCTATTCATTTGGTCTACACAGGCCAGGAGCAGCAGCAGTAACAATCTACATTCCTTAGTTACAGTACCCAAGTAATATACAAATATATTCCCTAATTTTTGTACCACTAAGTATTAGCACTTTCAAGAAAACCTTCATTTTTATTGCAACTCCAGTTTCTCATTGAAACAGTTTTGCAAAACATAACATGTTAAGATAGTTAACTTCAGGTCATTTTTTCAGTTCATTTCACTTAGTAGTAAAAATCTTACAGCCAAATCTACCTATTGATTGATATATATGAGATTTCTCTTTAAGTCAATAATAGCCCTTAGCAAGAATCAGTGGCTCTTTGCTGTTATTTATACATAAAGAGTTTTATTGAACTAAACTGGTGTTCACAGTTTAGCCTTTCAGAACTTATCTTTCTTTTTTCTTTAAGGATTGTCCTTCTTAACTCTGTTGGAATCTACTGCAAACTAAATCAGACCAGAAAAGCTTACAAGTGAATGATAATCATAATTCAGTGTTTACTGCTTCATACGTTGATCTCACCCTCTAGCAGCAAAATTTCATATATACTCTTAAATTAGTTTTCAGTAGCATAGCAACAACCAATATGCAAGTAATAATAAAAGGACTGCATTAAGGGAACACTGAATTTATGATCTGCCCAGCAGAAATCTATGAATTTTGATTGGGTCCTAGGCACAGTTACTAATATCATTTCACACTATGTTGCACAGTTTCTCACCAAGTTTGTAAATTGCCTCATAAGACAATATAATATTGAAGGAAATAGAGCTAAATCATTGATTAGATTATTTATTCATTACTTAATGTGGATTTTGATTGGCAAAAAATATGACTAAAAGCAAATATTCCCTACTTTGTCTCACTGATTAATTCTGCATCTTTTTTGGTATATTGTTATTAATCTATCTCAAAATCCTAGAACTGTAAAAGAATAACTGGACATGGAAGGCCATACCTGTACATTACAGTTTCCTATAAAATCCTTTGTTTCAGGGATATTCCTCCCCTTTTTCTGGGCTAGATGACAGCGATCCACAAGATAGAAGTTCCTTTTTTTTTTTTTTTTTTTTTTTTTAAGATTACAGTCTGATTTCACTTATTCCTGATTTTAAAAAATAATAATCATTCATTATGATGAATAATCATGATCCATGATTAAAAACCTCCAAAATAGTATGAAATATTTTCTATGACAACCATAACAGCATAAGAGGTCTAAGTGAGACCTCCTGATTTTCACAAGCAATCAGGAACTCTTGACTTCTATCTTAAATCTTCTGCAGATTGCAAGCATAGTCCTGTAAAGCTCATTTAACAAAATGCTTAAGGAAGGGTTATACTTTGTGAAGACTCAGAGACAAGGGAGACTGTAAAGGAGAAGACCTCGGACATGGTTGGAACACCTCTCCTATGAAGAAAGGCTGAGAGAGTTGGGGTTGTTCAGCCTAGAGAAGAGAAGGCTTCGGGGAGACCTTCTTGCAGCCTACCAGTACTTCAAGGGGGCTTATAAAAAAGATGGCGGCAAACATTTTAGCAGGGCCTGTTGCGACAGGACAAGGGGGAATGGCTTTAAACTAAAGGGGGGTAGATGTAGGCTAGATAGAAGGAAGAAATTTTTTACACTGAGGGTGGTGAAGCACTGGCACAGGTTGCCCAGAGAGGTGGTGGATGCCCCATCCCTGGAAACGTTCAAGGTCAGGTTGGACGGGGCTCTGAGCAACCTGACCTAGTTGAAGATGTCCTTGCCCACGGGCAGGGGGGTTGGGCTAGATGACCTTTAAAGGTCCCTTCCAACCCAAACTATTCTATGATTTAGGGCTCAATCACTGATGGTGTCAGCCTGGATCCCAGCCCTACTCTGGCCAAATGTTCTTTCAGTGCTTCACTTGCTTGGCCACTACCTGCTGGTTTGTTGAACTTCTGAACTTGAGAGATATTTACTGAACTCCCGAAGCCTGTCAGGACTAAAGCAGATGTAAGAACATGCAAAAATAAATAAAGAAATGTCTGGAGGAAGCTTTAGAGACAAGACCTGAAGCATTTCTGAGCTGTAGGCATTTCTCACAGTGCCGGAAGCTCAGGTGAAAAGCAGGCGTCCTGAAGAAGATGTGGCAGTTACTGCCGATGTTTAGGAGCCGAAGATACATGCCCACATCTCTCTGCATTTTCCATCTTGGAAAGATTGAACCTCAGTTTTACTGCATGTTTAAAATACTTCAAAGAAACCTTCACAGTGTTGTAAATACTTCCAAATCTATGTCCAGAACAATTCTTTGCTCTTAAAAGCTATTAGGGATTTGAAAATTCTGGTGTGTATCTTGGTCTCACAGACTACTCAGTCTTAAATCCTATCTGGGCTAGTAGTAGCAAGTGTAATAATAAAAATTTTTAAAAAGGGTGCAAGACATCTAATGGTAAGAAACCTGCCCTCAAGGAACTTTCTTACCTAGTCCTGTCAGTTCATATTTAAGGATCCCATCAGTTTAAATCCTAAAAACATGAGGATTTCTATTATGCATTCTGATTTTCTGTAATAAATCTTGATCTTCTCGTAATCCACATGAATATCATATAATCCCTTCTAAGCTCTTGGTCTTAAAGTTATCTAGTGATAAAAAGCTCCAAAGGCTAATAGCGCATTTTGTGCAGTAACTATTTCAGTTCATTTAAAGTGTGTTACCTTTCCATTAAGCTATGTGTTCCCATCTGAAAGCATAAGTGGGAGTATCTGATAAACCTTCCTCGCACTATTAATTGTTTTGCAGGACCTTCCTATTCCCGTTTGTTTTTTGTTTTGTTTTTTTTTAGTTATCCAAACCATACTATTTCCCCCTTTCTTCTCAGACATTTCCTATACCAGTATTCTTTAAATGCCATTTTTGCCATAAGATCTTCCTGAAGCAGAGTGCCAAGAACTAAGTAAATCAAGGCATTGTACCTGAAGAATGTAATGTGCAATAACTTCTGCAGTATCTCCAACAACTTCTGTAAAGTTAGTGTCGTATTTTGGAAGGCAGTCACAGGCAAAGTAAGCATTATGTTCATCAAGCCATGATCTTGCTCCAAACCCCAGAGCCACTATCCTTCTTTCCTCTTCTATACATTGCAAATGGAGTTTGGTACCTTTCCAGACCATCCTACTGGAGGGCTGCTCAAATGAGTGGCTGTGTACACACTGGGTTTCAGTTTAAATACTAAAAAAATTAGTGTTTAAAATGACCAATCCTCAAACAGCATAAAGCAATTGAGCTGCAGAAGAGATAAGCACTGCATTAATTTACCACAGTGGAAAAGCTTGATAATTTATAGAAAATGCAATAACACAATTGTATAATCAAAATGCAAAGTGGTTGACTCCTACAAATAATATACGTATGAAACTTATATCATGGCGTAACTGTTTAATAAAATAAATTATCTCCATTTTTTTTAGTAATAGAATAAGCAAGGTGATTTTATCATGTTATAATGCTAAAGAAAATTTCGTATTATTCATAAATGGGCTGAAAGCCTTGATCCTTCCATTCCAAGTTTACTTCAGGACCATAACATTCTTGTGGTGATATCCTTTGCTGTTCTAATAATGCACTAGTGGAAAAAGAAACAGCCTGAAAAGGATGTGTCTGAGAGTGCATTACAGAGTGTGTCCAGGAGCACATTACAGCAGAACGAGCACACTGAGTACCACATCAAGGGGACCGTGGACCACCATAAACCCCTATTTTCTGCACTTTACAGTCTAGCTGTTTTAAAGAAAAAGCCATTGCAGGCAGAGAATGAACCTACAGCATTTCAGCAAAGGAACAACTTATATTGCAGGATTTAACAGCCAATATCTATTTGGTCCTGAGTCATGGAAACCCAGCAATGTAAAAATCGGACAAAAAACTGTTTTACCTAAGTTTCCTTCATGGCCTAGCTTAAGTGTAGGTTCTCCTGCTGCTATTCTTTCTCAGTGAATTTTTACCCTTTAATGGGAGGCATTCTTTATTTTTATTAATGGGGAATAATTAATTAATCTGGAAACCAGATTAATCAGTTCAGGTGTTTTAGTAGATACACACACTGTAATTTCAAGCTTTGCTAGTACCCTGTGCACATTTTCAGTATAATTGTACCTTCTGAGAGAACATATACAGGAGGTTGTGCAGCTAGCCTGTAAATAGTTACATAAGCAGAAAACAATCTTAAACCGTTTAAATGCTTAAACTGTTTAAGGCCAAGGTAAAGGAGGGAGAGAAAAAAAGTGATTTATGCCTGATATATGAAACTATCAGAACCTGATAGCCAGTGTGGAAGTCCTGCTCATCCTGTCCCTGGAAGGTTGCAACTGCCCAATCAAGGCCACCGGAGCACCCTGCCCTGTTCAGCCCCAAATACGCTATCTTGCTCAGCGCTTTCCACAGTCCACGGGTGGCTCCTGCCTGCAGAACATGGCAGTTTGGGGTCTTGCTCAGAGGTATCTAACCCTGGCAGGTATCGAGGCACCCTCTCTCCAGGGCAGTCTGGTCTCCTTGGCAGGCACTGTCATTAGGTAGACAGAAAAACTACCACATCTCTTTGGGATGTACAGTTGTATTGCATAAAAATATCCCTATTTATTTACTAAAAAATTCTAAGATTAATTCCTTGTTTAAAATGAACAACTAAACACATGTAAGTGTGATTAGGCATCTATATTCTCAAGGAAGATATGTCTGAGACACAACAGACAAGCTATTCCCTGTTAGCTAGAAACGTTGTATTTCACTTTCTCTTCTAGGGTAAGTCCCAGCAGTTCCTGCAGTGAGTGATTGGATGCACCTTGTAAAACACATAACGAAACACATACAGATAGTCTGTTCTGTCCACCAGGATGTGTCTGTGGAATAATAAAGACCTAAAGATTGCAGCTGGAGTTGGCAGACTCCAAAATCCAGACTTTTGAAGTAATTGGGATCATCTCCTTTTTGGATTCATCTTGGGTAAGCAAATATAACTAAAGGATGAAGATACCCAAGACCTATCTGAGCTGACTTAACTTCTCAGACCTGGGATCCATTCTCAATTTAACAAGCCAATTAAGGAAAATTATCAAAGTTATACCATGCTTCAGTGTCTAGAAGGTATAAACCCAAAGGGATCAACAGCAGTACAAGGGATTTTGTACTGCCTAAGAGATTATTCAGGCATTAGTAATTGATGGCCTGAAAGAAAAGAGACTACATCTCCTGATTTCACACAACAGTATTTTCTTTCCAAGACAGAAGAGTCAGAAATTACATTCAAAGCCCCCAGGGAAGATGGTATGTTCCCCCGCCCCCCCCCCCCCAAGTTCTTTCACTGCAGCTACTTGCATTGTGTATCTTTTCAGCTCCACTGACCCCAAGTCCTACAGCACACATTACTCCTTGTGAAAGAGTTTTAAAATATGAAATAAGTCAGTCAGTTACATGCCAAGAACATCCTCAGCTTCTGATGTTGCAGTCAGTAGCACATCAGATAACTTCAGCAGAGATCTTGGACTCACTGGTGCAGAATTTCTCACTAAATGAGGATTCAATTAGTGTATTAATTTAATCCTTTTATAGTTTTTTTTAAATGCTCTGAATTTCAATACTTACCTGTCCAACCTTGTTCTTACTCTCTAGTGGTTAAATACATTCACCTTGTATCCAGTTTTTATGCTTTTTAACTAGTTAGTGCTCTACTAACTGCATAATCAATATTTAAATTTAAGTGAAGTGCTGCAATACACTGCTAATGCTCAAGAAATGGATACATTTGATACATTAGCGGGAAGTTAAAGAGAGAATATCCTCACTTTTCTAGATTATAACTTTCCTGAATATTAAAAGAATGTATAACTCCCAGATGACCTGGAAAAATGTACTCATCTCTTCCCTTTTATCTTTCCAGCGTATATGGCATGTATGCATTTTCCATGCTAAAACAAACTGGGAGCACATGAAAGTTATCTAAATGTGGCTAACAGACCAGAAGGATTATCTAATAGTACTGAAAAGAATAAAAGTGCTTCTAAAATATTAGAAAATGGGCCTACAAGAAAAGGAAAAAAGTAATGTCATTTGTTTCCCTGTGCTTTCATTCACATTAGTTTTAAATTATGTCTAAAAGGACTTTTTCCCACTGCCCCCTTGAAGACATTAGTATACAGAATAATCACAGCCTGTCTCTTTGGAGGGATTTGCAGGTATCAAACCCCTAGGTTTTCCCATATTCATCTATTACTCTTCTGGATCACCTTAAAACACAGGCTAAATAGTTTTTCTCCTGGGAGACACTTGAAAGGCTTCCTGCACCGTTTTCACCTGCTCGGAAAAAGATGCATTCATTCATTCACTCTTCAAGAAGTCGCAACTATTTTTACATCCTGAAGGTGGTCACATGGGACAAGAGTAATTTATATTTCAATTATTTAGTTCACCCATTCAGCTTCCTTGGATGATACATCTGAGGGGGAACAGGGAAGGAGAACATAAAGTTACGTACGTTTCCTTTTCCTGAGTTTGAAAGAAAAATAATAGAAATTTAGAGCCTGAGGAATTGAGAACATGAATAAGTTGCTACAACATAAGAAAGTGAAAGAACCCCAAAACCACCTAAGTCAAAATTTATAGCAACTAATCCGCAATTAGTCCATGCACTTCCTATGACAAAAAAGTAGTATTTATCCTCTCTAACTATTCAGTCTTTCCTCATTTCTATTGCGCATATTTGCTGAAAAGTGGGTCTTGCACAGTGTTTGCTGTTCAGGGACACCCGCCGAAGACAACATGGGCACAGCGACATGGAGCCACGTGGATGAACCTCTACAGGGAAGGAGTACAGACATTGAAGTACAATATGTCAGTATTGTTGAGTCATTACTGTTGAGTCATTACCTTTTGGTAATCATCTCAATTTTTCCAAGACAAATGTAACTGAAAAGGGCTTTTGTTAGTGGTGGGTGGATTTTGTTTGTTTTTAAATAATTTTCCATGCCATGATTACAATGCAAACATTTGGTGATGGTGAGTCAACTATTCCATGTATAAAAACAGACTCTGTGTAGCTCAGTGTATATTTTAGACTAAATGGTGGTTGCTACAGAAATTAAGTAGTAGAATAGGAAGCAATAACAAAGTCCTTTACAAATCTGCCCATGACTTGTTGGGTACGATCATGTAACCCACAGATCACCTCACTATAGTTACCAGTTCCTCCCTGAATTTGATCAAATTACATATTCTCTTTGAACCCCAGTTAATATTTTGTGGATGGGGAAAGAAAAGAAAAAGCAAAAAGGTATCTGAATTAAGCATTTAAATAGTTAAACCTTCAGAAATTTCAGTTTAGCTTTTTAAAGCTGCCATCTCTAGCCACTTTAGAGTTAAGATTAGCGATGTCTTGGAAAAGGTAATACCTAACAAACTCTGAATTAAGCAGCACTGTATTTCTACTTCTTGTTAAGATTCTAGCTCAGGCAGCTTTCATTACTCATTCACTGCACTTACAGCAAATCTTGGAGAATAGCCCATATATTGCACAGCATAGACTGTACCAGAGCTGGTAATTACCCCTTCACATGTGGCAGCTCAAAGTTTTGAGAAGTATTAATTTAATATAACAGTGTTATACTGAAGGCCATATATTCCTAGTAAACAGTGTGGTAAAAGACAGAATTTTGTTTAGCCAATATTTTCTTTTAACAGATCAAAACAGAAAACATATTGTTGATTAGTTGGTAAGATTGGGGTTTTTTTGAAATTCTCTTCACTGAGCACAGAAGTATAAAGAAAGCTACATTAATTCCTCCTGAAGAAAAAAATAAAGCTTTCAGTTGGCTTAATCATTGTTACAAATTATGTCTATTCCTTATACATGTTTGCTTGGCTACCCCATCATACAGCACACCTGGTCCTCAGTCAGCATAAATAAGTCTGGCCAATTTAAGAAAACATCTGGTAGCCTGGATGTCAAAAATACAAAACAGCCAACTATTATAAACACAAGTTTATCTTCAGAATGAGATGTCTTCCAAACAAGCACTGCCTAGGATAAACACAAGCTCCCCGGGATTGCTTACAGTAGCCCAGCTGCAGCAGGTCCCACTGATGGGCTACAAACAGAGCATACAAGCTCCCCACTGTAAGGGGGTTTGTTCTGCACAACTCACCCTGTCCTCTCTGCAGACTAAGCACACAAGCAGCAGCCATGCCTACAGCATACTTTATCAGAGCCTCTTTTCTTTGTCCTTTCCTAAGGAGGTGTTGTTTGAATGAGATAATTGGAATATCTTTATGCTATGCCTGCAGCCCAAGTCAGAAAAAGAAGAGAAAAGGATGAATGTGTTTCCTTTCTAGCTATGCAATCTCAAAGCAGCAGAGTTTCAGGGCCTTATGCCTTAACAAGGCAGAAATACACATTTTATTGCTGAAGAATTTTCTTCAGGAATCAAACATGGCATCTGCCTTGTCTAGTAATTACTTGTCACCTGTGCCTGCCTCATTCAATGTTCTTGTTATGCTTTTGTTTACTTAAAGGCAAAAGTTTCACCATGAAATCATTTACATCTCTTCATAGGGATAAAGTATTGGTGGGTCTGACAAGGGAAGACAAATTAAATACCTTAAAAAAGGCAAGAGGGATTAGATTTTTCAAAGCCTACTTTGAAAAAACACTTGGAAAGCAATTTATATGTTAAAACAAATTTCTAACATCAGTACTCAAACACACATACATTATAAACATGATAGTTTTAGAAAGTCAAAGCTTTTCAATAGCTGCAAAGCCAACTAAAACAAAAAACAGCTTTCATCCTTAAAAAAATAACTGTATTAGTGAGTTATTTACACTCCCTTTAGCAGAAAAGAGTAAGTTACAGACCTTAAATTTCCTTTTAGTTCCTATAAGCTTTATTGAGCCAAGTAGTGTCCTCATAACAAAACTTACCTGTTGTACAACAGGAGAATAGAGAGAAGTAAGATTTCCTTTCTTGGTTCCAGCAGTTGGATGGGCTGGAGAGGGGGAAGGAGAGAAACAGACACAACTCATCCATAGCAGAAGGTATTCTCTTCTCTAAGGCAGATGCAGAAGGAACAGAAGGAACGGCCCAAAACCAACCCACATCCCAAAGGCATGGTGCTACCAAGAGAGGAAAAGCTAAATCTCCTTCTATTTCAGCTTTTATAAAACCCAGCAGCTGCTTCCACCTGAGTGTTTTCCCTCCTCTAACCATTTTCAGCTGCCCAGGGATGGAGTCCTTGTATTTGCTTCATTAAGGCTAAATACAAACCCTTGGGTTGACTGCGAGAAGTGTGCATCTGCTCTGGGTTACCACCAGGACTGCCCGTAGTAGCGTGCAAGGCTCTTCTGCCTGCATGGTGCAGGTCACCCACTGCTCCACGGGCTCTGGGGTTCCTGGGGTAAAGCAGGACACACAGAAAACTAAAACCATGAAACTAGACTCTACCAGCTGGCTGGTAGGCTTCTAAGTATCCAAAATATCAGAACATAACCATCTTGGAGCCTGACATGCTTGGCAAAGTGCCACTTTCATCAGTGCTAGTAACCCCAGTTTTCCATCCATTATGTCAAATGCCTGGGGTATCAAAAGCAGCAACCTGCAGACAGATTTGCCTTTTGTGTAGGTTTTGATGTGAGAAGCCACAAACGTCTAACATTTGCAGCCCAAAAACTGTAAAAGCCGATTGTTTTCTTTGCCACAGCCAGCACAACATGTTTCCCCCTTAATTAAGTTCTCAGACCTAGACTGATTTCACATCAGAAACGTGATGTTTGCAAATGGAGCAAATGGATCAGCTGGCACCTCACGTTACAGCACACCTGGGCTGAGCGCCAGTTTGGCAGCAGTCCCCAGGATTTCCATGTCCCTCAGTCACACGTTCGGCTGCAGAAATGATGATTTAAGCAAGGGGGAAAATAAAGGGTAGCATTTCATTCCCAAATGTATCATTTCAGCAGGTTCAGAGAAGGTTTGTTGAAGTTAGGGGTGGCTGGAAAACACGTGTCAAAAGAACATATGCAGAGTCAGACCTGCTCCTTCTAAGATAAATGACAGTAAAATATGAACCTCAGTTTTGTTTTATTTGTTTTGCTTTATTCAAATTCCACAGTTTTCAGAGTTTTCTGACCAGCGTTCAAATCTGTGCACGTCACATAGCACACAAGATTTTCAGTACCTGGTGATATCAAAGACATACAGGATGGATCTCATTCAAATCAAATGGATTGGCATTTTCTCACTTCTGGTAATTCTGTTTTCAGCACCTTGCTAAGCCCTTCAGCTGGCCATAACAAGTAGGCAGGTTTTGAAAACTAGTTTGCTTTGAGGTGCTTCAACTTGGACATGTGGAAAAGAGAGCCACTCAAATTCAAAAGGTGTTTTAGAAAACTGAGGGAAGAGGGGTTTATGGTATAAGTTTCTTTTGCTGATTTTTTAATGTTTTTCTTTTTTTTTGATTCCCAGCCTTTGAGAGAAGTTTGGGCAGAGTCACAGGAGTTAAACTCAGGAATAAATGCATAGCTCCAAACTAGGCACATTTGCGGATGTGCATTTGGGGGCTGTTTGTATTTGCTCTGGAATCTTTGTTTCATTCATCTTTGATACATTCCAGGTGCCATGACCAGTTTCTGAAGACATTTAAGTTAAACACCAGATTACTGAGTTTTGTGTCATTACCACACAAATCATGAACTTCAGCTTAATGGAGTTTTGCAAAGCTTGATAGCACCAGTTGTATGATGCATTTGAAGAATTTTTGTCATGCACTGTTCTTTTTGTAGAGAATGAACTGACCTATAAATAACTGTTTGCTGAAATCTCCACACTCGGGATGTCTAGTGAGATTATTCATGTTCTTTTAGCAACTGTGCTATTGGTGTGGGTTTTTTGAGTTTTGGTAAATGAAAGTATGGGCATTTTGATGTCCACACAGCCATTCTACTGAAGTGGGATACCATCTTCTTTTACTGGAAACACTACCTTTACTTTGCTAAATAATATAGCTTAGATACCGCATTATATTTTTAAACACAGTAGATGATAATATAAATGTAAAAGCAGCCACAGCCACCTGCTGTTTTGCTTTGAAAAGTGATTTTTTTTTTTGTTTTGATGAGTGAAACGTAGAGTTAGACAAAAAGTATCACAGAATAATCCTCCCATATTACAAGTGTCACTAGAAGATAGAAATTAATGGAAATTACTGATTTTTTTTTTTTTTTTAAACAAAATAGAATTATTTCTTTCAACAATCTTCAGACCTCTCCTTGGAAAAACTGCAATGTGGCCTCTACTTTTCCACTTGTGTTGCTACTTTTGTTGACATTATGTATTAGTGGATGCAAAAGTGAGCAGATGCACATGTGCATACAGTGAACTCCACAGTCAAGCTTCTCCAAAAAATGGTTAAACATTTATTTAACCTGAGAGCTCAACAGGTTCTGCGAGGACTGCAGAGCACTGACGTGACCAAACCAGTTTCCGTGTGACACAGAACATCTTGCACACTAATTTCATTTTACATTGGTAGCAGCAACAATATATCTAAAGTGTAGTGTGTGGAAGCTGGAAACAAGTAATTTCCTATGCAGAGTGCATTGGATTCCCCTTTAACAATATCCTGAATTAATCTACCGGAAGCTGTTCCACTGTAGCACACAAAACCTGTAGGAATATTGTGTTTCAAGGCAGGCAAGAGGTGGCCAAGCGCAGGGCAGGTTGCAGAGGGTGGTGATGGTTCAGGAGCAGCCTGGGCCGCAGCCACCTGCACCGGGATGTGTTGGTGGGACCAGAGGGTCCCTAGGCGTGAGGCAGAATTGGATGGAGATCAGAGTGCTCCAGCAAGGCAAAAGGCTGGAGGCTGCCTGAGGTTTTGTTAAGTCAGACAAATTGGATGAACGACATCTTGACATCTCCAGCTGCCTGGTACACACCATGTTCTACCATATTTTCCCAGAAGCCGATCACAGCAGCAAGGTCTACAGCTCTTACAAACCAAACAATAATGCCTCTTTGTGATTTGCAGTCAACCATTTGCATTCCCTATTACATTTCACATCTCATCATATCACTTTTGCCTTTCTTCCATCCACTGGCATCATTTCTTACCCCTGTCCTTTTAAGAAATCAAATGGTACTTTCTGAACTTCACTGTTTCTTTTAGTTACAATACTTTTGATGTAGCAAGTGCAAAGGTATTTTTTTACTGGGGTTAAAAAGCAGCAATAGTGATTGACCCTGATTCTACACTAAGTTGCACCATTTCTTTAAAGTTGAGGCTGTGAGTGTGTGGCAAATGGTTTCTGTTTTGTTTGGGGAGCAAAGCGGGTAGTAGAAGTAGCTCTGTACAAAGCTAAGCTATATATATTTGCTAAGCTATGTACCAAGCTGTACATATTTTATGTGCTGCTGCTCTACAATTAGTAATTAACATTCATTCATTCACTGCATTTTTCTTTTCCTACTGTATTCTCATTTTGTTGTATCATGCTGTCTACACTCTTCCTGAAATACCATTTCTGTTTACCTAAAACTTAAAATCTATTGCACTAATACACTCATCTCTGTGTTACATCTCATCAGTTCTTAATTGCTGCTGCCTTTGTCATTCTATTTTTCCTGTGCTACTATTTTCCATGTAATTATCTCCACATTTGTACATAACTCTTCCACTTCTTATCACTTACTATGAGCATACGAACGGAAGAACTATTCTTCTTCCACAGCTGTGTTAACCTGGCACCTTCAAGGAGATTTGGGCCCATGTGGAAAAATCTCAAGTTTAAAAAAAAACATACATGTGTTTTTAATTTTCATTACTCAGTTGTTGTAGATAAAAAGCAATTTTTCCAAAGGATTATTTCAGAGAGTAGTAAAATCTTGCCTCTAGGTTTTTCCAACTGTGGAAAAAAAAGAAAATTTTGGTCTTGTTCTTCACATTATATTTATGTTGCAGCAGCACCACCCTGCAGAGATGGATTGTGCCAGGAACACTGTGTGTGCCATGCAGTGGGAGGTGGAGGGCAGGGACTGAGGAAAGCTGACCTCCTTTTTAGGGGATCATTCCATCTACCAAAGCTCCTCAGGTATCCGCTTGTTGATATACTTCTGCATAGCCAAAAAGTAAAATTAAGAAGAGAGCTGCCACCATACTTCACACATCAGAGCAGCACAGTGTTACCTGTATTTAGTTATGCTCATCCTTCTGCTCATGGCAGGGAGAGTTACTGGATCCGACTGTTGCTCAAGACCAGGTCTTGAAAAACCTCACAGGATGGAGATGGCACAGCCCCTCAGGGCAGCCTGGCCCAGAGGCTCTGCTCACTCCTACACAGGGAAGGGACAGTCCAAACTTTCCAAACACTGTTTCTTCAAGAAGAAAGGAGAACAAGCAATAAGAAACAAGAACAATCTCTTAGTCACAGTTTGCACTGGTAACTCCAAAATGAAGCAAAGGAGTAGCTCCCAGGACGTTTGGACTATCAGTGCTTTTAAAAATATTATTTTTAGCCCTGAAGTCTGAAATGGATTTAGGCAGAATTTACACACCTCAATCTACAAGCCAAATCCTGAAAATTTCTGCTCAACTGCATTATCACGGAAACAACAAAATTATTCCGGAGTCCATAAACTTTGTAGGGAAGGGGCTATTTGCCCCTCTTGGACAGGAGTTAGGTGTCAGCAGAGCAGGCAGGCAGCAGGATCAACTCCTCTCTCTGCACAAACCCCTGTCTCCCACCTTGCAGAAAGCAAGGAGTCACCTCCTCCTTTGGATCCAACCCTAAATATCCAGCCTTAGACCCCCCCCCACGTGGAAACCGGCAATCACAAACCAAAGCGTTAGTCTGAGATTCCCACAGTACAATTAGATTTATTGCACCAGCTTGCCAATATTGTTATCTGCATTTAACCTTCGTTTCTCTCATAACCGTAATTCTCCAGGCAGGACATTTCTAACAGGAGCTTCATTGTCATTCTCCATTGCTATTACAATAAACAGGCCTCCCTAATCAGCATTCCCTCAGTGCCGAGCCTGAAAGCAATCTGCTCCAGAAGATGTGATGAAACCAGAAGAGATCAATACCAAAAAGTTTTCACAAACTCAATCTGGCAAGGTTAGCGTGGATAATATTGATAGATAAAGATCTAAGTCTATTGTACATGACAACGGGATGAAAATAAGAGTGTGTAGTAATGTGGTACTTTAAGTTTTATCGCTGTGGACTTAAAAAATATATAGGAATCTGTTGTATTTCCCTAGTAAAAATAGTATCAATAAGGATAAAAATGTACTACAGTTATTACAGATTTTAAGGATAAATTACAAAAATTATGCAATATCTACTGTACTTTTTTATGTGTAACCACTGCCCTGCTAAATAAATGCACCTTTGGAAATACTGCTCTTTGAAAGTAATTTCAGCTTTTGAACTGACAATTAGAGGCAGGAAGGGAGCAGAGGACAGGTTGACGGGGGGGAAGAAGGAGGTTATGGGACATGAGGAACCAGAGGGCTGCACTGGGCTCCTTCCACACCATCACAGCACCCAGCGGCCATGTTGCTGCTCTGCTGGGGAAGAGGAGACAGTTTGCAGATGGCTTATAAATGTGTAGTATTTAAGTAACTCCTGGAATTAATTTAATTTTCTTTACAAGCTGTGAGTTCGATAGCAAATGTAGATGAAGAATTCCACATTATAAAAACAAGCAGTTATTTTTTGATATATATATAGGAAATAAAATTTCTCAGATTCTGCTAGAAATCTTAAAAATTTCTATTACATCCTTACATCTTCCCTTACTTGAGGGATTTTTTTATAAAAGAAATAATTTGTAGTATGGAAAGACTCAAGACTAGTCACTGTGTTGCCCTGCCATGTTCACATCAGTAATATAAGAATTAAGTCATCATGAACAGGAAAGAGTGAAGAGAAATACCCCTGAGGAAGCTATTTTTCTTAATATCTCTTTCCTCTCTTACTAGTCAATATATGATACTAATTCTGATTTATTTCTACCAATATTAGCAAGTTGTGGTTTTATTTGTTTTTTTAATTTTATATTTCAATGATAAAAGAGAGCACAAAGTAAAATAAGGAAAGGTAATGATCACCAGTGCCTTTTCATACCACCAAGAAATTGCTCATGTGACACAAACCTGTGTCTACACTCTGTGCTTCCAAAGAGCCCATGTTAAGACTCTAAAAAACAGTTACAGTTTGCAGGAATAGGATGGATTTTTTTTCTTCAAGGCAAAAGTTGGGTGCAAACTGATTGCATTCGTTTATTTCTAGAAAGACTTAGGATTTTTCTGATAAGGTCATCTAGGTGATTTTTTTGTTCATTTGAAAAAAAAAATCCTTTTACCTTGTCGTGAAAGAAATCCCTATGGAGATATTCTGGGAGAAACTTTTTTTTTAATCTTCCTCTGGAAATGTCACAGCAAAATCAAGTAAACAGCACGAGAACTACAGACGGTGTGGTATGCAACTTCTAATATTACTCTGACCCCGGATCTCAGGATAACTTCATTCTCTGTATAAATATCTATTCATATGCAGTGTGGGCAAGATCCTGGTTTCTCATATCAGAAAGATTTCAGGAAAATATTGGTGAATGTTGTGTATCAACTTTAGATACTGGACCTTTGGGACTATGATCTCGATGTGACCTTAAAACACTAGAATCTCTAAAATCCTATATAGGGAAAGTGTTTCATGAGTAACCACTAATATTGTACATCCACAGCTGTCAAGCTGAAGCAGGACAAAAATGTTATGAAAATAGTATTCTCATGTTTTAAGAGATTAAAAAAACAGAATGAAGGAAAGCAGATTAACCACTATAAAAAGCACTTGACAGTGTCCATCCTGTTTCATTTTTATATTTGAATGTTTTACAGACTCAACTGTATTTTGTGTGTGTTTAAATAGATTCAGCAAATGTTCACCAATAAAAAGATGCATTTTCACTCCATAAACTTCAAAGATGACAAATTTGCAAGCAGACTTAATGTCATCACCCTTTCTGATAAGCCACGAGAAAACACGTGTTTTTAAACGCTTGGGATTCATA
Source organism: Aptenodytes patagonicus (assembly GCF_965638725.1). Taxonomy (NCBI): domain Eukaryota; kingdom Metazoa; phylum Chordata; class Aves; order Sphenisciformes; family Spheniscidae; genus Aptenodytes; species Aptenodytes patagonicus. The sequence goes on from NC_134954.1 coordinate 20,830,944, forward strand.
CTGTATAAATCAGCACCAGAGAGAGAAACAGTGACAGCTCTTGCGGAAAGCATCGCCTGTCTGTTCCCAGTAATGAGGCTGAGCGGTAACTCCTCTGTGCTCTAAATACCAGCTCTAACAACAGCAATGTGAACCTGGGACTTTAAATTATATTTTTTTGTACTTATCTGACCGGTATATAAATTTGATTTCATGCAAATATTTTGGAGCAGATTAGTTGATAGCAAAACAGAACTGGAATGCTAATGAGTTTTGGCTGCATATACAGAAGATGAAAACTCTTTCAATCCGAGGCAAAGTGTCATCTTTAATAAAGTAATGTCATGCTATACCTCCCCCATAGCTGGCCTATACTGACATGAAAAATTATAATGGTGGAAATGCAGAACTTTGCAGATGTAAGTAACTTGAGACTATGTTATAAAATTTCCAACTGGGGTGGAGGAAAACCGTAAACATGTATTAAGTAGCTGCAGTGAAGGATATTATTGCCACCTATTGACAACAGAACCGCCTGAAATAATACAGCTTGTTTGCTTCTATTGAATTGAAATTCCTCCCTGGTAGCTTTACAACAGACTGTTCCTATTGGATTTGTATGGCAGGGGATCCTGGCATTGTGAACAGCATAAATGTCTGGATTTAATGAATGTGACCCTATCTGAGGAAATTTAAAGGAAAACAAACAAACAAACAAAACCCTTAGAGAGGTGGTCTAACAGTAATTCAACACACTGTCAAACCAGGGCTGGCATTCACGGGCCAGAGCATGTACTGTGACCGACACCCGGCGGGATGAAGGAGACACAGAGGAGGAGGGGGACTGTTGTAAGTCCATGGAGTGAACGTTGTCATCTGCTTGCAGGAGCAAGTGCATTTCTCCTCTGGGACTTGTCTGCAGTGCTCCAGCTGGACGGCTGCCTGCAGAGTCCCACCGCTGCCCTTAGCTCGTTCCCTTGCTCTGAGAGTGCTCAGCTGGAGACAACACAAACACTTCCTAAAACTTCCTTAAAACATTTATTAGAAAATGAACACAAATGCAAAACAAATAAAAAATAAACAGCATTCAGCCATACAAGATCTAAAATCTGGGTAATTACTTAGCCAGAAATGCTAGTCTTGTAACTGATTTCAGCCAAACTGCCACAGGAATTGTCTCAGTGTGACAATCTCCCCTTCTTTTTTGGTGTCCTTTTAGCATTTCAAATATGAAAACCCCTCCTACCTCTTCCTGTCAGGGACTTAGTTATATTATTAGGTACTTCAGTGTGATTCATTCTTGACAGCCCACTGATTTCTGATCTAATTTGGGTCAGTCAGTGCAGATGGAGACCAGTATCCTACCCTATCTTATCGAGTCCCAAAATTCATTCGCCATTCAGTGGAAATCCAAGCCCAGAAACATCTATCTTTCACTTGCCTCTCGAGAATACACTCTTTGAACCATATGCACTTAAAAATGCCCAACCTTTGGTATGCAACTTGGTGAAAACAAAAACCTATAGAGTTTGTAACAGTTTTCTGCTGTAATTTTTAGACTGGCTTTGCTTTAGGTATTAGAAGATATTCATTATTATTTGGGTGCTATTTATGTGTTTCATTTTTATAACAGGTTGAAATGATTGTTGTTTGGGTAATCTGTGTCACGGGAATGAATCTGAGTTTATGTGAATCACGTTCTTCTTCCTGGGGAAAGGTTGGATTCACTGTTCAGTGTCTTGTGCAGTTGTGTTACTTGTTCTTTTCTTTTTTTAAAAACATGACCTGAACATAAACAAGATTTGGATGACAGTGTCCAATCAAAAGAGGAACCACAGTTTTGAAGAGTGAATAGTTCATAATAAATTCATTTTCTTGAAATGTTATTTAGACAACAATAAAAAGAAACAAAGGTCCCAGCCAAATTTAGGAAACATATTAACTATCTTAAGAAAAAAAAAAGTCCATTCAGAAATGTTATGATTTTTTTTCCTTGAAAACAATACCAATGCAATGATCAACTTTGACATCATACACAACACAGGACATAATCCTTGTTGAGTGAGAATATTCTTTCTTAGAAAATGTATTGTTTTGTACAAAACATTCACAGTGAGAAGAAATTTGAAACAATCCCCGCAAAGTTACTCCACAGGTTAACTGCCCCTGTTGTTAAAAAGTTGCATCTGCTGAGTATGACGGTGTCTGGATCAGTTGCTCGCTGATCAATCACATCGCATTTTTCTCCTTAGTCAAATTCTGCAATCGATCCAATATGTCTAACGCCAGGTTACTCACATGCTTTTTGTTTGTTTGTTTTTTAAATTCAGCTCACACCACGAGCCATAAGTTCTCTGAGTTTCTTATTCCCGGGACCAAACTCTCCAGCACATGGGATCGGCTACCTTCCCCTTGTCGGCTGTAGGACCGCATTCAACAACACAGAAGTGTTATTTGAGCCCAGCTTACCAATCAACCCAGTGAAGTCCTCTTTGTTATTTATGACCCCAAATAGCATTCACATCATTCTCAGTATAAATTCTTTCCTACAGTTTGTTTGGCTCACATTTTTTTCCAGCTTTGTGAAATTTTTAAAGTATCAAGCTCCTGGACTTCATTCTGGTTTTGCATAATAAATATAATCAGCTCAAGATAACTTGTAAATTTAAGAGAGAACTTTTCATTTTCTTGGTATACTTCATTCTATGTGCCAAGAAACACTGCTATTCAATTTGAAGATGCAACAAGTTTTGAGTTCGGACTTCTCCTTATCAGCTGTCTGAACTCAGTGGACTATGGGCAGAGTGATTTTCCCACCCTGTACCACTCGCTCTGAAGCCTCACGTGGTGATGGAAGATGCATTGGCTTTTGGTTGTTTATATTTCCATCTTTGCCAGCACGATTGCCTCTGGTGTAAAGAGAATATTCAGGCCATTCAGGTGTGGTCTGGGGACCTCTTGCATATAGCAATTCTGGCTTTCTCTTTGAGGCCACTGATCCATAAGCGTTGAAGATCGTTTACTCCTGAGATAGGAAAGAACTAATATCAATTTTATTATAAAATGCCACTCTTCATACTTTTTCCTCCCCTAACTGATTCATCTTAAATAGGTTCTCACTACTGATTTTATCATCCCAGCCATGCCAGCCTTCCTGCTAGGTCTCAGTAACATGAAGTGGGTCTAATTTAGGTTTATAAATGAGTCGTTCCAATTACCCTTCCTCATTACGCTCTCAACACAAGCTATTTGTTATTTTTTCCCTTTTCTGATCCTTTGGTTGTTCATTTTGCTTTTCACTATCTTGATTTTCTGCAGAAATGGGTGCTCATTTATTCCTCCTTTCCATTTATTCCCTTCTCTTATCATTACTTTAATGCTTCTCTGCCTAGCCTTGCCTGGCTGGTCCCTGGAGGAGTCCTTCAGCTTCTGTCTCAGCATAGCAGAGGTCACATCTCCCACAGTTTCCCCACCAAAGCTGTTGCAACACTTTCCAGACCGGGAAGGGATCACGCAGATTTCCAAGTATTTTTGCAGTGTGGAATCGCAATGCTGAGGTGCCAGTTAAAACATACAGGTGGCCAAATCTCCTGCAAAGAAAATCAGTGTTTCACTGATCTCGAGCATATGGGAAATACAAATGGGAAAAGCATCCCTGACTGCTGTGAGGCGGCGAGTTTATGCAGGTGTTTCAGCCGACCCACGTGTGCATGGATTTTTTAAATTTTATTTTGCTATGAACATAAATTAGCTTGAATTTTCTATTATGCACTCACTTTCTGCACTGTTTTGATTGTTCATACTTTAAAATTTTAAGGCGTGTGCAACTTTATTGCTCATTTCCAATGTGTAACTGAACTGTCTGCAGAAATAAATAACTTCACTGACACTCTCAAGCTTCAAGGCTACAAAATAAAATGACGGCATTGATTTCATCCAGCTATAAGATTTCTGAAGAGAAAAAAGACCCAACCCAAAACCTACACAATGAAGTGTATTATCCTTATTTGAATGCAGGATAACTGTTCCCAAGAACATCCACACTAAATACCTTGAACAATTGCTGTGCCTCCTGCCTGTCTGCAGCTCAATAGCTCAATTACACATGCCGTGGAGGAAGGATGTCTTGAACATCCTCGGATGTGTGCTATTATGCTCCAAAGGTGCCACAATTGTTAGTTTGTGCAGAGAGATGAGTAATCAGAGAAACAAATGAGCATCCTTCTACCATGCTGAATGTCTTACAACAAAGTAATTGTTGCTGCAGTCTTGCAATGAGAATGAATTAATTCATTTAAGCTTCACACTTTTCCTGACCTGGGTTCAGACCAAAGGCCAAGGAAGACAATTGAAGCCGTATCTGTTTTTGCAACTGGGTTTATATAATCTTCAAATGTCCGGTGACAGGCTTTCCACCTACAGAAGAAAGTGTTTCTGTTGTCTTCCAAAAATACCATGTAAAGTGCTCAGCTAGTTATTTTTCTGTTTGAAAGAGCAGGGAAGTGTGGCATGCTACCCATACTATCAACATCAGAGACACAAACAAGCTTTTATAGGCACTTTTTCAGGAAGGTGCCCTTAGACAAAACTTTCATGCTCTGAGTCCAATTGCAAAGCAAACTCAGCATCTGCCAAAGCATCTCAACATGGGAGAGCATTTCAATATTCGCTTAAGTGCTTGCTGTGTTGTCAGCTCAGTTATTTCAAATGATGTATCTACTAGTGGACTGCCATAACCAGGAGAGAAGAGAAACTGTAGGATGGTATTAAAGACAAAATGGTCTGAGTTAAAGCTTGGTTGCTGTTACAGGAGGGCACAACGCCTTCATTAATCAAGAAGGAATGGGCCTGTTTGAGTGATGAGCCACTTGGTAATGCAATCTGCCTCGACAGGACGGCATTTGCACAAGCAGATACCAGCGTTGTCTGAGAAAGTAGGCAAAAGGTCTGGATCCTGCATTGGGATGGACTGAGGTGTGAATCGGGCAATGGGATATGCTGGTTTATGGAAGATGGGAGAAAAGAGTTTCTTGCGAACAAAAGTTTGCTTTTGCCTAAACACCTCAGTGATGATTCTGCATTTTGCTCTGCATATCCCAACTCTCCTGCTGGTTAACCCTCCCTCATATCAGAAATATGCTACCAGAAACAGCCTCAGATCCTAAATCTGGAAAGCAGTGAAATTGAAGTCATGTCTGCAAGTTAAATTGTCCTGGTATAGTTTACAGGCAATTTATAGATCTATATATCTGTCTATATCTATCCCATATTGATCATAAATGCTTAAAAAATAACCACATGATTTTGTAGTCATAGAAAGGCAGCTGCACCCAAACGCTGCACACAGTCAGGTCCCTGCAGAGCTCAGATCTCAATATTCCAACATACATAATTTTACCTTTTTTACAGCAACCTCCCACGGCCGCAGAATATCTGCCAGCAGTTCAAGTCTGCTTTTCCATTTATGGGAGTGCAGTTCTTGAAGTCTCCCAGGTTAAAAAACTGGAATAGAAGGAGTTAGATGGGTATGTATATGAAATTCACAATTTATTTGCTTGTTTTTGTGGAAAACACTGCTTTCTTTTTAAACATTTAAGTTACAAGAATTCAAAGAGAAATATAAATTATTTATTGCTAGCCAATATTTCCTCCTGTGACAAAATGCAGTAACCAGCAACTTTTTTCCCCCAAAAAAGAGGAGCCTGGCTTTAGTCTCCTAACTTCTGACGTAGGCATCAGCTCATTGCACATTCAGGACTGTTGAATTCAGTGGGGAGGGAGCATGTGCTCAAGTGCCTTCCAGATTTGGCATCCGTGGTCTTAAATAGAAGTTTTTGCTCTCTGCAAAAGTGCTGAGCACAAAGCAGTAGTTTAACTGGAAAATCTTTATGTGTGATTACTTTAGAAAATCAGCCTGCTTATTTAGAAGCCCAGAAATCAGCATTTACCAACAGAACTTTGCTTTGGAAAATGCTACCTTCTCACTTACAATAGCATTTCTCTAAAGATCTTTGTGATTTCCTCTTTGCTGTTTCAAACACATTTTCATGGCTATTCCAAACTTGTTTTAATCTTCTGTTCTACAAAATTCTGCAACACAGAGTTGGGTTTTTGGTTATCCTTTTTTAAATTTTGCAATTCAATTTTCAAAATATATCACATGTGACTTTCTATTTGTATATTTTAAATAATTCCCCATGTGCCTCCAAGACACCAGAGTGTCTTATATAGACAGAAAACAAGTGTTTGAAAACAAGGAAGCATAGTGTCTCAGTGAGGTAATTGGAAAGAAGTTAATTCACTTTCCTGTGCCACATCTTGCTTTCAAACTAACTCAAATCTGCACAAATCCAGTAACAATTAAAGACACCAGGACGGAAATGAAAGTGTGATACTATATCTGTACATGCACAGGCTATTCATGCCTAAAAACATGGGATAATCATACATATAAAATTAAGAAGGAAGTGGGACTAATAGAATAGATGTTCCAAGTCTTCTTTGGGACTCCAGCCCTATATATTGTTTTTCAAAAGCCAAATCATAGTTCCTTTATGAGCAAGTCCAGCTACTACCTCCCAAAAGTTTGGGCCTGCCCAACTTCAGAGGTTACATGTAAGAGGACCATATTTCCTAACATCTTAACATGGTCCCTCTGTTTTTACTTTATACTTCTAGACTGCAGCCAATCTTAAAATAAACTGGCTTCCCTTTCCTAAGTCTATGTCTATTATAGCTTTAAAGCTAAAGATCAGCCATTGAAGATTTCATTGTTTTCATAACAATGCTTTTAACTAATGCTACATGCATCTACCTTCCTTGACCAGCCACTGTTGCATCAGTCTAGGAGCTGCTCTCCCTCATTTAAGTTCCGTCATTGGGAATGGTGTATATACATACTCAGATGTACAGAAAGAAAAACAAACAAAACACCACCAAAACTCAAGAAAATGAAAGAGGAGCCACTTTCATGACATTTTATTAAAAATTCTCCCATTCTCATAACTTTGGCAAAAAGTCCCTTATTTTCCACAGCTGGTAACTGTGGAAAAACATTAACTCTACTTTTCAATGCGTAATTTTTGAGGCATTAGAATCCACATTTCCTACACAATTCCCACAAAAGTGTATTCCCTTGAGAATATGTTTCAACATTCACCTTAGTATTGGAAGCAGCAGAATGTTTATAATCAATGAACAATACATAACAAGTTGACTTTTTTTTAAGCTCATTCTGATAGAAATCTGAAGGAAGGTGCTGCCTTCTTTTTTCATTCATACAACTGCCTGCTTTGCACTGAAAAAAACTTAAGCAAAACAATTCAGAACAATTTTAAAAAATAACAATAATCGTGCTTCCCCCCCCCCCCCCTATTTTATAATATATGCTATTGCTTGCAATATCAGGAAAACAGAAAAGATTTCGTTTCAAAAGGTAAGATCCATGAAAAGGTGAGTGAATGGATGTAGTACATAATGCCCAAAGCTGAGAACAGCATCTTCTTTTGTCTGGGTAACTGCTGCTGATACATGGCCAGAGGGATATTGTGCAAAAGATATCGAAAGCCAGCAGCGTTTAAACGACTGTTTTTGTACTCTTCTTGCTGAACTGGTTTCACCTTAAGGTAAAGCAGAGTTTGACTTGTAATTGATAGCCAATCTTCCAATAAAGCCTGGGTACTAAGCTCAGTAAACACATGGCTGAGACTGTCGTGAATGGTAAAGCACTTTAGGTGTAAAGTTGTTTTGATGTGCACACAAAGGGTACCATAAAGACAAAGCGAATCATCATTTATTTTCTGCCTCTCTTTCCATTTCTCAAATTTGCTTTGGTCATCTGCACTGCAATATTGCTATTATCACTTTTAAATGGTGAACATCCCAGCTTTCCTGGGGAGAGTCTCCTTTGCCAGATAGCACACTGGCCTTCAGGGCCATCTGATACATTCAGGGAGAAGTTTCTCTCTTAAAAGAGAGAAAAAGTAACTGTGAGTCCTGCTTTAATAAAGAAAAGAGGATTTTGCTCTGTAAATCCCTTCCCCTGCTAACTCTGTGTCACAGAACAGTAATTTAGATCGCTTAAAGAATCACCATCAAAGGTATTAGCAAAAGTGGTTTTAATACAATGTTGTAAAAGTGTGACTTAACAACATTCAATGGCAAGGTTCACTCTGTGAATTACTGCATGGAAGAAACATACAAAGGAAAATTGAGTTACACTCAAGTTAGAATGATTCACAGCGAGACTGGAGACGCAAAGGGTAAGGAAGACCCTCCCGTTGAGTCATGAGGTTCAGAGTGGGCCCCCTACCCCCTTGCTTTCTAAACTCCTCCTCAGTGAGAAGTTTAGGTGTGGCTAGATCCAAACCTAGTCTTAGACTTGGTCAATGGTTTATGTCTAAGGGATTATATATGCAATGTTTCATTAACATCGATTCAGTGCCATCAAAGTTACCAAGGCAAAATCGAAGTTACCGTATGTCGTGGTTTAACCTCAGTTGGTGACTGAGCACCACCCAGCCGCTCACTCACTCACTCCCCTCACCCGGTGGGATGGGGGAGAGAATTGGAAGAGCACAAGTGAGAAAAACTCATGGGTTGAGATAAAAACAGTTTAATAAGTGAAATAAAATGATGATAATAATAATATGATAATAATAATATGATGATGATAATAATAATAATACACAAAGCAAGTGATGCACAGTACAATTGCTCACCACCCACCGACCGATGCCCAGCCAGTCCCTGAGCAGCGGCCCCCCCAGCCAGCTTTCCCCAGTTTATGTACTGAGCATGACGTCACATGGTATGGAATGTCCCTTTGGCCAGTTTGGGTCAGCTGTCCTGGCTGGGCCCCTCCCAGCTTCTTGTGCACCTCCAGCCTTCTCAGTCGGTAGAGCATGGGAAACTAAAAAGTCCTTGGCTAGTGTAAACACTACCTAGCAACAACTAAAACATCGGTGCATTATCAACTTTGTTCTCATCCTAAATCCAAAACACAGCACTGTACCAGCTACTAGGAAGGAAATTAACTCGATCCCTGCCGAAACCAGGACACCATACTACAAGGTTATGCACGATATTGATTGCTTACCAAAGATCTGTCGTTGGTAAAATGTCTCTCTGCCTTGAGGAGCAACCTTGAGAGGTGTCCCAGCTCAAGGGGAGATCACCGCCATGCAGCCACGCTGCCTAGCAGGGAAAGCTCAGAGAAGGCTCACCTAGGGTGTGACATTTATGGGATAAAGTTGTTGGCTCGTAGTCAAAATATGTGTGATGGGAAAGGTATGTATGAGACTCCTTGTACCCACAACTTTCTTTGTTCCTTGGTGAATGAGTCTTGAAAAAGCCACCCGCTATTCATGTGTTAATCACATGATCCGATCCAAGCTCATATGCATCGATGCTCGCTGTGTCACACTGCTCCTTTGTGGGTTTTCAGAGAACAGATTGAAACTAGGGGAATTCACACCTGGCTACGGCTCAGGCCTTTACCCCTTCCAGAGCCTGCACCAAACCACTGCCAGCCTGGTCAGGGGTCGAACGTACCTGTCACACTCTGCCACCTTCTACAACACACTTTTTCCTAGGAAGAATAATGGACAGGTGACCCAGGGAACGGTATGAAGAATGAGGCTGCATTCATATCTAGAGTCATAAATATGTGATAGCAAAATTTTTGATAAAACTACAGTAAGTAGGAACTATACCACTAAACTGACTTAAAGAGGAACATATGATGAGGAGAGAAAGAATCAACTCAATGATCAAGTAAGTTTGGGAAAGTGATGCTAAAGGCATGCTGTGACAACTGATTGGTAACTGCTATAGCACAGAGTTCCCTTACTACCAAATTTGCAATATTTCAGTATTTGCTTTTGCAATATTTGCGATATTTCCTCATGTGGTGAGAGGAGAGTAGGCTTAAACTAGTGAGAATTACCCCAAGAAACAGCTCCAGCACCTGCTGGTACCAATTTGGAACAGAAGAAGTTTTATCCGTAATTCACAGGTTATGCCCATTTCTTCCCTGCTACCCTGTTTGGATTGCATTGACCTGTAAAATATCACATAATTTCTATAGGAAGCATATTAAAATGGAGTGCCACTGAAAACAAGGTGGTTAGCAACTACCGGAAAAAATGCATTTGTGTCATAGGCTGTGAGTACTTCCACTCATCATATCTCCTGAGCAAGCAAAAGAAGGGTTTTGTGGGCCATACGACCCCTGTAAAAATGATGATTTGCATGGCATTCACCTGAGAAGAAATATGCTTATCTTCAATGGGATGTTTAACTTGCCAGTTATTAGTATATTTTATTTTTTTACTGATTTAATTTCCTTATTGAAGAACAACAATGATTTTTATTATTCTTTGTTCACATGTGTTTAACCTTCTAGAGGAAAAAAAAGGTATTTTGCCAGGGCTGCAAAACTTATTGAAAAATACTAATTCTCTATTGCATACTTTATTTTCCACAAAAGAACCACAGAAGCTGCAAAAACACAAGCAATTTCCCCCCACATCCCCATCCCCAGTTCTAGGAAAAGAAATCACTAGATTTAGTTGGTTCAGTATAGATGATCTGCCACTTCAGAGCAAAAAGACTCTAAAATAGTCGTCATTACATCAAAAAAATGTAATTTCTGCTGCTTGGTCTTTTGTGACCCTTGCCCACTCTGTCAGGGTAATTGAAATCTTTCATTGCTGTTGCTTTTTAACTTCACTGAATTTCTAATTTCCATGATCTTTTCACCAGGCATTTTAGGTAACAGACCTAGCCCTAGTTCTTCCCTTATTTAGATACAGCGTTTCTATATTTAGCAGTTCTGTTGTACAGCTGATGGGTTTTATTTTATTTTTTCTTTACTATATTCAATCCATTCATTCTAAATATATGCAGTTCCCCAAACATATGATTCTGTCACTTCTCTTTAGTTTACCCTCATGTTAAGTTCTCATTTATTGTTACAATAACTGTAGAATACTATTACTGATGTTTTCTGGTTTTTTGCCCCCCAAAAAAAACCTACAAAGGAACAGAAAGCTTTGGCGTATTACTTTGCACCATAAAGAGATCTAATTAATGCATAAAAATGTATTTTAGTCATAGTTTGCGCACTGGGAAAGGAATAGCTCCTAAGGTTGGAGACGCTGTGAATAGCAGTATCAGTTTCTCCAGTGAGGATCCTGATGTTGTCTTCAGCAATTATTTTGGAAATGAAGTAAAGACTTGCCTGAGCTTCACAAAAACTCAGCATAGAGCTGGTCAGAATGAAAAAACTGCACTTCTTCACTTAACTTATTTATACGAAATTTTATTGAGTGGGTCCCTGACTAAATGCTGACTGGAATTTCAGAGTTCTGTCTGATACACAATCATAATTGCAGATAGCTGATGAAAAGAGAAAAAAATGTGTAAACACAGTAAAAACTAGATTTTTACAATTAGATAATCAGGTGAAATAATTTTTAAATATTATGCAAGATTTGACTCTGCATCCATTCACTTTCTACATTGCTCTTTGTGTTTCAAAACCTATGCATGCCAGATTTGAAAGGAAGAGCACCCAAAAGAAGGAATTTTGTTGAAGAGCAATGCAAATGGTAGCGCATGAGAACAAAAATAAAGTAGATGAAAAAATAAAAGTTACACATGGCAGATACTGAGCCTAAACCCCACAGGAATGGGTGCTGCAGCTTCTGTGCAATCTTACAACATGTTAATTGGACTCCAAGCATTTGCCTGAAAACTCTGCTGGTCAACAAAATCAAAGCGAATGGTGTAGTAATTGCACTGTTCATGTAGCAGTGGAGGCTGTAATTAATTGACTTTGCTGATGGCTATAAAATACAAAACTTTTACAAATGGAATTTCACAACTGATAATAAGTAATGGCAGGTGCTGAAGGTGACATTGACAGTCATTTGTCTGTAATCGGGAAAGAAATACTGCCACATATGCTGACATTATTTGATATTAGAGGTTCTAGCTTCTAAATGTCATATTTTAAATGTCATTAGATTTGTAGAATGTAAAAAAAAAAAAATAATGCTATTTCAGTCATATACCTCTCATTGATCCTTAAAATAATGCCATGTTTTTATGAACACTTTTAATAGTATGCAAAAGTAATTATCTCTAGTCTCTCAGGCTCAGTATCCTTTAATAATGAACTGAGTCATTCTAGATGTACCATATCGCAACTTTATAAATGGCTATTTGCAGAGTAGAGGAGAACATAGAGATCAGAAATATGTGGAAATATTCAGGTACTGCAATATTCTGTGTCAAGTAGTAGATTCAAACTAACTTTATCTATGAATTATTTGGGTTGCGTATACTGTTCGTGAAGCCAAATTTGACCAAAATATCCATTCAGGGTCCAGAATGGAGAGTAACATTTAATGGTGTTTTCATGGGTTTCATGTTACTGAATAAACAAGAGGTAAGCAACCACATAACCCGTTTTCAAACCCAACTTTAATTTCATGGTGTCAAAACTTGTCAGGCTAGGACATTAGTGATGGCTTAGTCTTCGCCTAACTTTAAATATTTCAGCTAACCCAGTGGTCTAGTTCACCCCTGTAGTCAACACAGAGCCATGTTATCCAGTTGGTGATTCAAATCATCCGGAACTGGCTGTCCAGAAGTCATTTCTGATCATTTCATATATCCACTGATTTTAAACAACATCCAGACAATTAATTTGTACTAAATATCTAAAGACTAAATACCTAGTCTTACAAAGCAAGAGAGAAGTGAAATCAAATCTCAGGTCAGAAAGACTGTAGGAATTCATACTTGGTCTTCAAAAAATGAGAGTGGACTAGTCAAAACCCCTTCATCATTTAAAGAACCCCTTTAACTGTTCTTATTAGTTAAGAGGTGCAATCTGCTGCTCCATATGGCCATTCCCCTTCCATTGCCTGTACTCTGTAGTCTGTGTACTGTCCTGAGACAACACTGTAAAGTCATTATGACACTTCAGCTAGTGACATACTCTTGGGCTTCACTTTTAATTTCCTGAACTTTATAGCTAAACTAAAACCCACTCTCCCTCAATTTTATATACTTCTGGTGATTAGCTTCCTTAAGAGCCATGCTCCATGTAACACCCTACAAAAAGACCAGCTTTTGCAGGACTATATTTATAAGAGGTGCATGCAAGAGACAACATGAAGATTTTAGCATCATCTGAAACAGCAGCAGTAGCTGCAAGGCAACTCTTCAGAGCCTAGAGAGGAAACAAGAGTCTTCCACTGAGATGCCCAGTTCATTGCCCCGCATACTGTGCACCACGATGCTTCTTGGATCATCCTCACTTGAAGATCACTTCCAATAATTAGTTTACATTCTCCCTTTTATAATTCCCTGCAGATTTTCTTGTTAGCAAAACACTACTTACAAAACCGTCATTCTGCTATTTTGGTTTTTTGTGGATGATGTGCTGCTGTGCTTAGACTTACAGGTCCTACATGTTGATATTCAAACCAGTAGTTGAAACAGACAGCAACCCAGAATTCAGATATGCAGCCCAAACACAGTAACATGTAAATGAAAAGCTAGCTTGGGTAGCAATTAGAGAAAAGAATGAATGGAAATGGCTTTTTAAAAAAGACAATGAGCCAATTGGTATTATTATCCTGCTCTATTAGTACAGAGCCAGGATTCAGGTTACTTGGCAGTGAGCCATAATGGATGGTTTTAGTTCCTTTCTCTCTCTTTGATTGCCTTTAGACATAAGGCCCAATATAATAGCCTGATGTATTCTACTAGAGTTTGCAAAACAAATGTTTGTTCCAGTGGATTTACACTCGGAATATTCTTAACCGCTTTGTAAGATGAGGGTCCCACAACATCTCTGGGCACTATTGGATAGTCTTCCAATATCTGATTACACTCATGGTTAAAAAAATAAATCCTCATCTCTAATCTCATTTCCTGTGTTCTACCTTGTGTCTGTCACCTCTTGTCACAGCACCTGGCACATTCAAGAAGAGTCTGGCTCCATCTTCTCTACACCCTCTTCATAAGGCTTATTGTCAAGCCATAAGACTGCATAACTTCACTGCAGTCTGATGGACTCAGAACTGTGCAACTTGTGAATCATCCATTCTTTGAACCATGAAAAGAGTGAAACTTTTACATTCTGTTTTTGTGTAACATTGATTTCAACTAAAAAAATAGGTTAATTTACAAAAAAAATAGATTAAAATTTGTGAAATAGAATATCAACTTCAAATCAAAACATGCAAACATTATAATGGAAACATTTAATTTCTCTGAAGATACTTCATGTCATTATGCCATCTTTTTAATAAGCTGAGTCAGCTATGAACTCAGTAGATCATAAGTGGCTAATAAAAGGCAAGTTATGTTAAGTGACATGTATTTTGTAGATTTGGGTGACTGAGGCAACAGCTCTTATTCTATGTCTATTCAAGGTTTTTTCTGTAAGTGATCCAATTTATCACTATACTTTTGTTGATAATTCTTACTACTGTAGGAAAAATATTTATCACACTTTGAGTCTCCCTGCTCCTATACAATGACAGTGAACCCCCTCCACCCTTGGAGTTTACCCTTGAATAGTCCTTTCTAATGCCATATACATTAGATAGTGTCTGAAAGGCATTCTTGTGCCAAAGTAAATATTTCATGCTGAAATTAAGTATGTCGTCAACAATATTCTCTTTATCTTAAAGGGAAGGAGCATCTTGATATCTTTTAAGATATTTAAGATATTTACTGTGTCATTCTTCAAGTTAGTTGGGCAACTGACCCTGCTTTGTAAGGTGGTAAGTCTAGGTAAGTGGTTATCATAGTTAAATTAAATGGTAGTACACAACTTAAAAAGTGACCTGATCCTTCTTTGCCTCTTTCTTCCCTTGCTCTGCAGAACGGTATTCACAATAGAAATCAATTTGTTTTCCAAGACTATATAATGGTTTTGTGAAACAAAACTATGCCATTATTTATTCATCATAATTGAAGGCCCTAGAACCAGAGAAAACATTTTATAGATTCCTCCTATAGAACAGTAATTTACTTTCCTGAAGCCACTACAAAGACCTGAATTAATTACCACCGAGATGCACATTAGTGGATTAGTATGAACTCTCATTCTGCTCCCTGATTTAATTGACTTTCAAACTAAGACTATGACCTTATTTCAGTTTGCATCTTAGAAAAATATACATTGTTAAAATGCAAACCAGTGCTAGTCAATTTCCTACTTTTGTGTTACACTAAACTCAGTGATAGCAAAACAAAAAGTTATGCTAACAGGCTGTTTATATTACAGTTTTGTTTTGTTTGTTTTTTTTTTAAATCCTTATTAATGTACAAAATTTTGAAAACTTCTTTGTTACTATTATTTAAATATACAGTTATTTATATTTTATATATAGTTTTATTAATGATAGATGCCCTATCATTGATCAGATTTTCTTTAAAGTACCCAAATCTGTAACACGGTACATGATGATGGTACAAATAATTATGTGATGTACTACAGTGAAGACACAGGAATTATTATTACCCAAGAAAACATTGCACGGACACCAAAATGCACTGATTTACTTGATTATATGTCTTTTACCAACTGTTTTGTGTCCTAAGATACAAAAAGGAATACAGAAAGTGCCAAATTTCAGGAATGGGTGAGTCTCTTTGACTACCTGCCACTGGACACAAGAATTGAAGCTGAAGGCGTTGTAGTGTTAAAACTGCTCCACTGATCCTGTCACATTGTCCCTGACATGACACCAACACCTACATCAGCATTATACACACAAATACTGGATAATCAGCTGGACTTCAGTCTGATCTGACAGCTGACAGTAAGGTACAACAGCCAAAAGCCCCAAAAGCAAGGAGCCACGCGGTTACTATTCTGTACAGTGGGAAATAAATCAGAACAGCACAGACCAGCTTCTGCCACTGTTGCATTAAACGCTACCATGCAGCGTCTGCCTGCTGTTCTCCGAATGCATCGCAATGAGGGCAAGGCTTAGCTTGGAAAAGTCCTCATTTATAAAGTCCAAGCCCTTTCCCCACATGAGCTTCAGAAAAAAACCAAACACAACAACAACAAAAAAACCCAAAGAAACCAACTGCATACATCATCTCTACTATATTTCTGAAATGAATGAAAGATCATTCCCTGATGTGCATTTTACCAGTATTTTACTCAGTATAGTTTTTAGCTTCTCAAACCAGAAGGTCGATCTTGCTTCCTTCAGAGAACTGTTCCACAGCCTAATAAATTTCTCTGTCAAGGGTTTGGTTTTTTTTTTTTCCCCTGCTATAAAGCTTACATTTTTCTTCTCCTTTTTTCAGCCTGTTACCTCTCATAATGCCCCAAGTGTCACAATAAATAATCCTTTGTTCTCCTTGACACTCTTTACATGTATTTACTTATTTACTGGGAGACTGCTATCTCATTCTAGCCTCTGTGGTCACCACCCAGTCATCCCGGTTTTACAATCCCTCTTTACCATTCTGCTTCCTGATGCTGTTTGGAAAATTTGAGCTTAGAAACATTAAAATGATCATGCACAAAGGGAAGGCTTTTATTTGGTTCTTCCCCACTGGTATGTCACAGTTTATTCTGACAGATTAGAACATACTCATACAATAATGAATAGCAATGGTTACTAGTTTCTAAGGATCAGATTTGTCAAGAGAAAAGCAGAAATACTCATGTAAGTTTTGGTATTCAGGTGTCTGCTCAGAAGCATTCATAACTCTCCATTATAATTCACTTTACCTGCCTTTTCCTCAAGCCAAGGCTTTGGCTCTGCAGGCCTTGGGGAAGATTGGATACCAACACCCACTTGGAGCTGTCTACTTGCTTTCTGTAACATTGGACCACTTCTCCCCTGAAATGCCTCAGGCAGAAGATTTTTAAGGATCTCACTTAGGGCTCCTGAGCACGGTGCTCTCTCCCACCTCAACAGGAGGTGTCAGCAGTACTTGCAGACATCCACTTAAAACAAAATAACAAAAGGCATTAATTTGAGATATACCCATGTAGGTCCTTGTGGCCTTGGGGTTTCACTGTGCTTAGCTTGATTGTCATTTTTTGTGATTAAATTACTTGATGTTACCCACTACAATATTATAAGAGCTTCTTTCTTTTAAAAGGACTATAATTTAACAGATGTGCTTGTTCTGCTTCCTTCTATTCTCTGCTTTCTTACCCTGCATGCTTTCTACCAAGCATATGCTCCTCAATTCCCTTCTTCGAGCAGCAATCTTCTCAGCAGAAATCCAAGCAAATACAACTTGATTTAAACATATTTTCCCTACCAGTGGTTCATGTTTCTCATCTCTTTCTTGCACAACATTTTTTAACTACTCACCTCAGGCAGGGGTGGTTACTGCTGTAACTACACCTTATTACTTCAGCTTCACAACCCTTCGATCTGGGTTTTGCGGCATCTTTTCAGGGCTACCCTGCAGGTGTGGCCAATAACTCACCCTCATACCCACCTCAGGCTGCGTTAATGCCCTACCTGGGCTCCCTGGTCCCACAGTAAGGTCTTATCACCACCACATCCTTTTCTTCTTAAGTAATCATGTGTATATTAACCACACTATTAGATGTACTAGGCAGAAAATTAAGTGAGTTGCTCTTCAGCCTTAAATATTTAACTGAATTGTTTTAATATTGCATTAGGTTACTATTTTTATGATGAGTCAGAGGGTTTTTTTCTTCATATAAACTCTTCTTGGAGTATCCCAGCTGTGGAAATTATTCCAACCCTTTAGACTTCATGAATACAAAGAAATTTTTTGTATTGCTCTGTTAGATCTCTTCCAAAAGGAAATGCAGGAAAGATGTCCCAGGCTACAACAGCCTGTCCAAGCGTAGACTCAGTCTTAAGCAAAACTCCTGGCAGAAATTCAGGACGTACTGCTCAAGACAGAAAGTGAACATTCAGATGTTATAAACTACCTGCCCCTGGAACTTCAAATTAATTTAAAAATTTTAACAGTAATAGCAATGATATATCCTGCTACACAATTCCAGTTACAGGCAAAGTAACATTTTAAAATGTGAAGGTGGTTTGTGAGCAAACATAAAGGTCTTTCACTCCCTCCTCTCAAAAACCTGTAGCTAAAATCATTCCTCATTTTATTCCTCTTCTGGTCTCCACCATCTTCTATTGCATCCCCTTTCCAACCTCCATTATTTAAGCACATTTAGCAAGAAATGTTGTGAGTGTGGTTCTGCTGTGGGACAGGGACCAGGATGGACCACTTGACCATTTTGAGGCCTTTCTGGCCATGTTACTGTGACTCTGTACTTTCCAGTCTGGTTTATGACCCAAAGCAACAATTCATTCAATCTCTATCAAAATGTCAGCTGTGCCATGAAGGACGGGCTTACTGTGAACAGCTGTCCCTATCTTCTCCCGTTGTACATTGGAGGTCTCTTTGTAGGCTTTTTCTCCATTACTTACATACGATGGGAGGGCTCATCTACCTTCACAGTTTAATTCTGTATAGTAATGCTGCGTATCAGTGTAAAAAGCCACTTCTTCTCCTTCCCCTTTTTCTTTGGAGCATGGACAAAACAGCTGTCTTTAAAATTCCTTGAAGTATGGCGTAATCTTAACAATAGCAGAAGCACTTGGGAGTTCAATGCATTACAAAGTCTAATAACAGTAACAATAACAACAATAATAACAGTAAGGCAATGAAAGCTCAAGGCTGCTGTGACTTTGAGCATGCTGTAATATTATTTTGAAAAGGTCTACTACAACTCCAGGAAACCTCCCTCACCAGACAGGTAACACAAATTAGGGCCTTTTATTTCCAGAATGTGGGCTTGAATCTGGCTTGTGTTGAATGCGATAAAGTTGCTTACAAACTGAAGACTTTTCAATAAACTAAATCAGGATTTGCACCTTTTCACACATCGAGGTTCAGTTCATTAGATTTTATATACATTTACTATGATCTCACCTTGAAAGGAGTAAGCAGGTCAACTAAAAGAAAGCCAAGGAGATTCTCCTTCAGTTCAAGTGCTGTCGTTGACACTTGTAGTACAATGAGACCCAGTAGCTTGATATTTGATCGTTATGCAGTAGGTCATTTTTTGATCTGTGCACAACACTCTTACATAGCAAGAAATCAAAGGGTGCACCAGGAGAACACGTTAAGGCTAATTTAGGGCAACATGGGGTATGGTGACCCATAGTGCATGCCTGTAAGAAAACTGGGTCTGGCTCAGCCTGAAGAAGGAGGAAGGGCTCCAACATGAACCAGCTCCTCTTTCCTCCCAGACCCCAGGTCAGCCTGACCTTCTCAGAGGGAGCCAAAGTCACGAGAAAGTTGCTGAGGTACATTTTGCACATATCAATGTGAGCGCAGATGGAACATGAATTCAAAGGACTAGTCTCTAAACTTTGACCAAAAAAATCATATATGATGAATGACAAAAGTTGAGACCAACTGTGTTATTTACCTCAATTTTTTAAGCCTCTGAAATTAATACGATTTTAATGGAAAGCTAACCCTGAAATATGCATGGCTCCAGGAATCTCTCTCTGTAGTGAAGATTCACTACAAGGAGATCTCGTGGGATAGATAGCAGCTGACAATTTAATAAATGAAGATGGAAGCAGAATAAGCTGATGTCTTAATCAGCTCTTCTTTTGGAAACAAAGGGACTGCACAAGTTCCTTCCTTATACAGCTTTTTCTCAACCCTAGTTGATCATATCTGGTCATAGAAATTACTCTTTGACCATTCTGGCAGCCTCTTCTGTTTGTGGGGGTTTGTTTTTGCTATGGACCATGTTTCCAGAGAGAGAAAAAAAAGCAGTGTTTCACATCTCTTCACAAAATTGTCACCAAACCAAATATAGGAATATCATTGCCTTTAGTAAGCCTCTTCTCAAATAAACAGTCCTCAGCATGCCTGCAACCTGCAACTACCAAGTTCAGCTACGGCAAGAGCTCTTAGCAGCAGCTGCTTCTTTAATTGCTTTCTACTCCACCAGCGACCAGCATGTCTGCTGCAGACTGGTGGGCACAGAACAATGTACAGGCAGGAATTTAAAATGTTTCCCTCCAAATCATGCTCTGTTGCAAGCTGGTCCTTGAATTCCTGATATTCTCTAATCATGAATTCATAAAGCTTTGAGGATTCGGGAATATGTGTGCCAGCCTGGGACTGTGCACAAAGCCTCACTGGAAGGATGAATGATTCACTTTAAAGAAGATCCTGAAGCACACATCAAATTTTAATGTGTCTTTGACTCTCTTTTCTAAATGTCACCTAAAGACACCGTGGAAAGATGCTGTTTCTCCTATCACATTCTCTCTTGAAAATGCTCAAAAGCTAAACTCATAGTACCTGATAAGCCATCAAAGAAGTTTGCTCTCTAGACCTTAAAACACAAGGAAAGAACATTTTGCTGTTTGTCTTTATGTTGAGATGTTGTTTGGATGTGCAGCACCTGCTTCTGTTTCCAACTGCCATATGAAACATTTCCCTGACTTTGGAGTCATGTGAAAAACTGAAAGTTGTTGATCTGAATTATTCTTTTAAAAGCTGGGAAAGAGACTCTTAAATTCATCTAAAAATATGGCCATGTGTTCAGCAAAGTCCCCCTGCACCCTTCAAGCCCAAAATCTCACCTGAAACACCTCTTTTTCACACAACAGGCCAGTGTTCCACAACAGGCAGAGAAGTGGAGCTGGCAATTGGTGCATCTAGAGTATGAGGCTCTATACCACACCAAGTGCCTTTGCATATAGAACAGCTCCCATAGCTTGTGATTTAATATGCATTTAGTGTATTGACCACTCCCACCAGCTGGTGCACAATTGCATTTACACAAATACATGTGCACCCACATCAAACCGAGCATAAATTATGAACTGAAAATAGAGCAGTTTATTTTTTGATGGGAAGGAAGAACCAACCAGCAGAGACACATGCACCTGATGGAAGGTGACTTTGGAGAACCATCTGATTTAATAAAGGAATGGCTGCATGAAGATGTTACTATTTGCAGAGGGTAACAGCAAAAAAAAAATCTTTCTCTGCCAATCTAAATCACATGTCTCAGCCTGAAGCAACTACGAGCTGCAGGGTTTTTCATGGCTGTTGCTGTTAGGCAAGGATATATAATGCAGTGAGTATATACACTTGGCTGGGAATCACAGGACTCCTGTGACAAGAAAACAAGGCTCTTGCCAGCTTATTGCCCAGGGGTACCCCTGGCATGTGATAATAGCATTACTGGTGCAGGCAAATGTAAATAGGAAACAAGATACTAAAGCAAACTTTGTTTGCAGATGCAGGCTGCCAAACATAATATAACTTTGCAAGGTGAATGAACGCCCCATCTCAGAGAGTGACAAAACCATATTTTTTCCTTTTGGGTCCCAGAATTTAAAGGGCCTTGCATAGAGCAGCACCTACTCGTGACATATTGTAGTCTCTGGGAAGCCGTTGTACAGCCCCATAGTATGCCAAGAGAAAACTGTAATTCTTATCCATGGGAAGGACACTATACTAGAGGTACTTGATCCATTAAAATCTTTTTTTGCTCTCCCCCAAATCTTATACACAACTAGCATGTTTTCATTCTGTAACCTCTTGATGGAAAAGATCAGCCTTTAACTAAGGGTAGTAAATGGGAAACTAAACCTGCCTAATTCTGCTCTTTTTTAATCTTACTGATTGCGTGGGCATTTTTATTTTTAGACTGATGCACAGAACAGATGAACTAATAATATTTTACCACATGGACCCAGTTCACCCAGGATTAACTTTACTGCAGGAGGACTTTATAGCTATTGTTAGAAGTACAGGCAATGCCATGGTAACAGGAATCACTGGCAAAGGATAACTAGGGATGTTGATAGTTATCATTGTGCACACGATTTCCTTCTAAGACTGTTTCATCTATAGTTTCATATCTATTATATTTTCAGACCTCCTTTGTAAGGAAGTATAATTTTGTAATTTCTAGTTTTTAAGTGATTGTGAGATATTTGTGATCTCAGGAGTTACACTAGGTAGTAGTTGCATTGCAAACAATCCCACCCAGATTAATGAAATGTTTACATCTAAAATTAGTATTCAGTAGCAAGAAGGGTAGCACAATCTGCTCTGCACTTTTTAAGCCAATAAATTTCATGTGAACATTGAATTTATTATTTTCAGTTGTAGCATTGTGATTGAAAAATTGAGAGCCAAGTTCCCCTTTGGGGATTCAGCCTTTCAGTTTTGTATACCAATTTAGTAATAAAATTAACTTACATAGCACATTTCATGTGCAAATGCTGTCTAACAAAATATCAGTATCATTTTCCCACTGTATTACTAAAGTATATTTTCTTGTACCACATGTATCCCTCCTGAATGGTCTACTTCTTTCTTTTTATTTTAGAGGTTAAACATTGTATCTAGAAGAGCACATATCCATTGAAATTGGCACTTATTATAGAGGTAACATTTATAAAACTCTGGGCATAATTATTATCATTTTCTTCATAGTAAGTTGGTAAGAATTAATTCAGTTCAACTAAGATACAAAACTGAAATAGCTAATAAAACATTGACAGGGAAAATATGAAAAATTATCCCCAGCTGCAGCTAGTTATACTTGCAGAAAAAGCTGAATGAGGAACTGAGTGTCTAAAAATAGGTTTAATTTTTTTTGAATGGTATTGAATTATTGAATTGTATTCTAGTAGTGTAGACTAGATAATGGATTCACTAGATTCAGCCCTAAAGGATTTACCAGAAGATCAGATAAATATAGTTAGAGACGTGAGTAAAAATATAAAAATGCCATCAAAAGCTTTCAAAGAAAATCTTGGTTTTAAAACCAGATTAACAGGAGACAAACTGAAAAAAAGAGATGGATATTGGTTGCTTAATTAGATAAAGCCAGTACCTTAATTTTAATGAACTTTCTGGAACTACAAGTAGCATTAAAGACCATAGCAATTTACATCAACAAGTACCTAATAGGTCTGTTAGATAATATTGCCTTTAGCTATAAAGCATCTACCGTAAGAGCTACCTAGCATTCCCCTTGTGTATAAATACACTTCAAACCTTTCTGGACAGTTTATTTTAAATACTTTGGCTTTGTTTTCAAAATCTACACACTTACACTGCAGAATGGGCTGGCGGATTAGTTAATGCTGATAAGCCAAATTGAGGGCAGTTAGAGATTTGATCGTGAATATATACTAGACTACCTTTTAATGACCAGTTTGTAATTATCAATGGATAGTTTCCATTATTTCTTGGCAAACTGAAACAAATCAAAGGCTTCCTGCTTACTAACAAGTTGCGTATAAACTAAAGGTATAAGCTACTACCATATCTCATGGAGCAAAGGCTGAGCAATGAGAGGAAAATGCACACCTTTGGCGATTTTGAAGCAATAAAAATGTATTCCAAGGCTATTAAAATTTTTCAAGCAAGGTCAGGAAAGATTTATGAGTTGGTGGATTTATTGCAAAGGCACACCTTTCCTGGACTTCAGCTCTTTTTCAGCTGTAGAGGAAGAAAAATGTGTTTTGTTTCTTTGGGTTAAACTCAAGCCAAAACAAATAGAAACCCTCTGTCTACTCCTGAACCTGCAAACACTTACTGCAAACTTCCTTAACTCATAATTTGGCTAAACGTCTGTAGGCAACTATATTGCAGACAGCAGCGTATGGGTGGGGAGGGGTGACAGTCATTTGCTTCTTGCTTGTTGCTGGGAACCAGAGAGGATATTCCAGGGGCAGCATATGTTGTCCTGCATCTAATGTGGGCATTGGTTGTCTCCCACCATCCTCTTGCACGCCAATATGGTGGGAAAAGTTCTGTTCCTGTCCTTCCCAACAAAGGGCTAGGAGCCATTTCTCTCTAAAAATATACTAATTTTGGGCTTTTAACTGATTTCTAACATTGCTGTCTTCATGCAAATTTCTTGGCATACTAAGCTGCAGCAGAACCCAAAGGGTTTATTCTAGAATCTATTACATAAATATGTATCTTAAGGAAAATATCATATGTACAGTGTGTCATTGCATATCGACGCTCTATTAGTTGCCTGTTTTGGGTGATTTACTTTCAAGAAGCTGCTCAGGTGTTATCCTTTGGCCTCCATGGGAATGTCCTAGGAAAGCCTCAAGGGCAGATGGATCTCGTGAAATCTGCAGGCAGCTGCCACTGCCCTCAGCGCCTGCATGGTGAGATTATCCACTCTGCTCCAGAAATGCTTCCCCATGACTTCATTTGTAGCTTGTTCAGGTCCTGAAAGTTTACAAGTGGGAGTTATAAAAGTTAACTTTAAAAAGTGACAGCCTGCCCTTTTCACTATCACTCTGGACCTCCTACAAATAATCTTTCTCACTAACTTTTTATCATTATTATTTTTTAAACAGGTACATTTAGAAATATTCGCCAGCTCAACTTTATCCTTCTTCTGAATTGAATTTGTTGGAATGTCTATAAATGGTTATTGCAGATAGCTATGCATCATTTCAGCAATTAATTGCTTATTAAACTCTTGGTTTGGTGTGGAAATATATGGAAGATTTCTGCAAAGGCTGATGTTTGCGATATTAGCTGGCTGCTTACTGTTAGAAAATGGAGAGTAATGATTTCAAATTAGAATCCACTGAGCCAGTTCTTGCGTATCCAGATATGCAGCAAGTAACAGGTCTTAAAGGTCCATGCAGTGAATGTTACCATTACCCTGGGTTGTTGTGCCTGTCCACAGAGTATGCACACAAGTTTCTACCTACTCAGAGAGACTCAAAATTATACTTTCTCTGGAAGAAATGTAACACAGTAAGTCTTTGTGGTTCATCACAGTACATGAAGCAGGAGAAAACATTTATTGATAACAAACAGGTTTATTATGTCATTAGGTACACAAACTTCGATTAAGAAGCACAGATTTAATTTAGCCAAAAGTGGTTAACTTTGGAGAAATAATAATATAAATCTTGAGTCTCAGGCAACCAGTAAGATCCTGAACTGAAGGAATAGGTCTGTACATAGGATATAAATCTGCAAAAAACTTCCCAAAGAAGTATTTATAACATAATTTGTCATCATGCTAACCAATAGTAGGGCACTGCTGCAGTTGTTCTCTTTATTTCTGACACTAGCACACCTGTATGCAAATTGTAGCGGCTCTGAAGAACATGCAGGGGTCACACATCTCATTACCCTAGTAATGTCTCAGGACTTCCTCTCTATAGCTTTTTTGATGAACAATGATAAATAAATTAAAAAAAAGTTTTTGCATGTCAGTTAATTATGGAGATATATTTCAACGCCTATGTAACTTCTTATTAGACCTACTCATTCTGAGGACTTGTTTATCCTGGTGGAAATGTAATAAGAAAAACTTTCTCATGCTTTTTATTATCCTCTGTAACAATTACCATCTATCCACCCTCAGTGATTATTTCTTATATTCTCATATATGGTCCAAATATTACCTTGCAGACCTAGATATTTAGAGGCAGTTCAGGATTTAAATTTTATAGGTAACATAGCACTTATAATTGCATGTTCTTCTGAATTTAGATTAAGCTGAATAATGGGATGTCATCCATTTCAAATTCAAATTAGAGTAACTTATTCCACCAGCAAGTGAACTTTGTCTTCGTAATCTAGCTCAGCAAGCAAGCGTGATATAACATAGAAAGTAGTAACTGAGAGTGCCTTAACTAATGAACATGCCATCAGAAATGCAGCTCTGGGTTTGACAGCTGGACCACTGAATTTTGATTTTTATTTTTATTAATTGGGAGACCCTTACAGTAACCTCTGTTAATCGGTGCCTGAGCAGCAGGCCTGAATGTTTTCACACGGCACACAATGTGATTTAAGCACATTTCATAACATACTTATGTTCCACAGTGATGCTTCCTCCTTTCATATAGCACCATTAATAAAGGAAATTATACTGAGAATAGTTTGGATTACGTAGAAAATAGAGGCCACAGATTAAGTAGAGAAATAGATATAGTTTTTGTATCTCTGATAATGAATTTTCCAATTAAATGTTCCACCACAGTTATTAGTTTTGATTAATATTAGATTCAGACATACTGGTCCAGATTTTTAGATCATATTATTCATATAGATTCATTTCAGTTAAACGGCAATTTTACCACCAGACAAATAGGTCTGTATATTTACCTTTTTTTTAAATTATGCTGAAGATTAAAAACTCAAAGAACTCCAAAGTTGGCAACATTTGCACTTATATTTTGGTTATGCATGAACGAAGACCAAAACCCAACAGCTGTTTCAAGAGGCACAAGAATATCAGAAAACATGCACACATATATTTTGCAATATATTTGCAATATTTGCAAAACAAGATCTCCAATCCAATATTCGCTTTGCAGAAGTGCGGTCCACTTTTTCCATAACAAACTGACGGAACGAGAATCCCAGAGTTTGTGTCCTTGATCAATTTTAATTGAAGATATTTGGAAGGGGCAAACTCTGCTGACACATACTCTGCATCGGGGTCCTGTCTGGTCACTGGCAATTAAAATCCCATCTGAAATGGGATTGGGTAACACTTTCCATCCAAGCGTGTTAAACCACTTTACATCTATTACATATTGACTAATTAGCTAGAATATCTTCTGAGACTTGTAGATATGATCTTCAGTTGATCATTCAGGAAACTGAGGCAGAGAGAGGCGAAAGCCCTCCCAAGAGGTCCCAGCTTGCCCTTGCTCGATGACTAGGAAGGAATTCAGGTGTCTGACTCTCACTACGGCCATACAACCACAAGACAAGGACCTATTCCTTACCACAGCCACACCAATGTTACCAGTTTTACTTATTCTTCCTGGTTTTTTTCCTTCTTTAAAAAGCTGTATTATGGAGGTTTGAATATCATCAAGAAGAACGTTTACATTTAAGCACTCTTAAATATTTGACAAATCCACAAAACCAAGGAAATTCAGATTTAAGGCTGAAAATCCAGACTGACACTCCAACCTTACCGATACTGCCACAAAACTCCTTGCTTTTGTGCATTAGTCAGACCTCTTACTTTACTAAATGCTGTTTTTTTGTAGTTAAATTATAGTAACAAGTGCTCCAGTTTCACTAAAACCCACTACCTACAAGATCTGGATTACTAAAATGTAACCTAAATCCTTTCTGCTGGTGGTGTGTGCATTTGAAGATAAGTAGCAGGGTGAGTAGGCTAATAATGGGTTGGAATCTCCTACGGATAGTTCAGCACATCTCTAATTTCATTGCAAATATTTTTCTAGTTAAATTTAGATGAAAGAGGAAGACACATCTATTTCTTGCCTGCTATTTTTTTCTGTTGAAGTATTATGAGAATTCTGTTATATAAACTCATACAAACAGACAAGTGAAAAGTGGAAGCCACAGTAGCATATTAATTTGTGTCATATTTCCAATGATTTTGATTGATTATAGTGTGGATGATGCTGGCCCACAATAATGAAAGACACAGTATTGTAGGAATTAACATAAAATTGGTCCTCTAACTCACCTTGTTGTAGATGCGGGACTAAAACATGTATTTATTATTTGTTTAGTGTAATTTTAATGGCATTTCTACCGCTCAAGTCTTACACACATCAATCTTTAAGTGGAGAAAGCTCAACCCCAGCCTTTTCTGGCAGTGAAAAAATAGCCACTTTCTCTTTCCCATGTATTCACACCCAGCCAATCCTACCAGAAAGCAGACACCAGAAGATGCTGTCCTACCCTTTCCCTTTTGGTTTTATCCAGCAAAATGAACAGAATCTGGAAAAGAAAAAAATGGCAATTAAACAGAAAGGTTTGAGTAGGTCTGAGATGGAGGAGAGGCTTGTAAATGATGAACAAGGAGTTCACACACTATATAGCTTTCTGGTTATAGTTTTATTGTTTTGAACCACGTCTTTGGCACAGCTCTTACCAGGGTTTGTGAATAGTCATCACCTACACTTTCCAGGAAAAAAAAACTTTTGGGGGAAGAAGATTCACAATACAGATGAAAATACTGAAATATTTTTTTTAAAGCATAATAAAAGCTTTATAATGAGCAGATGAATTCAGAAAAATGCTTTTTGTGGGTCCTAGCCTGCCTTAACAAAATATGAATTAGAAAGGACTCCTAGTGAGGATTTGTTTATGTCAACATGGAACTTAATGAAAATTAAGTCTTGCTTTATGTAATGTTGGAAACCAAATCCCCAGCTTGGTTACAGGAGTGTAAACACAAACTAACTCCACTGTGTTTGATGATCCTACTGTGGATTTCCATCTTGCTCTTATCTGTCCCCCACCAATTTATAGCAGAGGTGGATTCAGCCGTCAGTGAGCAATTTGCCTGAAGTGAGAGTAATATAACCCAGGGGTCTGCACATAAGCATAAAGAACTCCTAGGCTTATAGTTTGCATCTCATCAGCTGATACTCATTAATGCTTTCCTCACTGGTATTCATTTTAAAGTCTAACACCTTTCTTTCTATGTTTGAGGCATTTGCCTTCAAAGTCATTTTAATATTCAAGCTACAAAGGTGTTTGCTGTCTTTGACTCAGTTGACATTTACTTGTGAGAAACTGAACTGAAGCAGCTGGTAATTTCTATAAGAGGTGTTGGCATTAATTTTCTTGCTGTTATGCCTTGTTGCTCCAGTAGATGTTTGTAGATGCCAACATCGCCTAATTTTTTCCCCTTTTACTTATGTTTGACAGGTTACTTATTGTTTATTGACTGTAGGAAGTTTATTGCGCGATTTTGCTTCCTTGGCTCTGGTATTCAGCAAAAAGGCTTTTTTGTCTCATGATAGGGTGTTTATCTGACACTAAGTCCTTTTTTTACCAGTCAAACTTCCAAAGAAATTATTATAACCTCCACTACTTAGATGTTAGCAAACTCTGTACACTTTCATTTCTGATTACATGTAATGAAGAAAATGTCATAATTTGCTGAGTGACACAGAATTGTCTAAAAAAGGTTCAGTCCCCTTTTCATCTCTTATTCCTGTACTATCAGATGAGGGAAATCTTTCATAGAAAAATCTGTACTGATGAGTGCCAGGATTAATAAGATGTTTTAAATGTGTATTACATATTTAAAAAACAATGTGACAAGTATGTTATTACAAGTACCTTTTCTAAGGTCCACCAGCTGAATAAGGAACAAAATTATAATAATTGGAGACCAGTGATTGTAAAAAGAAATTTTAATAAATACGTTAAGATCTAGCTAAAGGCTTGTGTCAATCATAACCTTCACATAATAACACTCAGTGTTGAGTGTTATTGCACTACTCACATAGACAGATATTAACACACAATTCCATTCAAATTTATGGGTCCTGAAGTAATTGCAGGCTATAAACAGAGCTGCCTGATTTGACTTTTGATAAACTTACTTTTTAGAAGACTAACCAAGGTCTCTCTGAATAAGTATGAGAGCATCATGTGGAAAAGTCAGGAAAGGCCTGATGTCTTCCCGGCACCTTTTTTCTTTGTCTCCCACTTAATATTTTTTGCTTCTTGTCAATAAGTAGCACAGAATAAATTACAGAGGAATCATCTACAGTGGGAAAAAGTTATGAAAAGTCATTTCAGCAAAAACACACTGTCTCGTTCCTGCCAATAATATGGAGGTTTATATCCACAACCTTGATAATCTCGGTAGCTCAGTGACCATGCTGGTCTCAAACCTTCCTGTATAAAAGTCACACTATATTTTTGAAATTATTCTTTCTGCCAAGCCACATATGCAAGCACACATTTGGTCTTTTGCTGCAAGAAGAAGCTCAAGTCTGGCCAAGGTCGTTCTTCACCTCAGTTTGAGAAGAGCGGAGCTTGCCCAGCTGTGGAAATGCCAAAGGAATTTACACAGAGATTTTAAGAGACAAGTAAAACTGGGACGTGATAATACCATCCCTTCCTTTGTGATCTTAAAACTATGGCTAAGTGTACATGGATAAGGAATATAGGCACTGCTTTTGAAAAAAGCCAGCTTGTTTTTAGTGCCTGGCATTAGCAGAAAAAAATAGAAAGGAGATAGCTTTGGATCACCTGAAAACATTCCCAGACGCATGCTTTTGGCAGGTAATTGCATTTCCTTGCAACATGATAAAGCAAATCAATGAAGTGAATACAGAGAATATGAAACTGAAATCTATATTGTAGCATCCACAAGAAATCCAGCAGAATCTTATTCAGAACCACCTGTCCAGGTTGTGTCAACACATAGGCTGCATGGTTTTCTGGAAATAAAAGAACAATTTACAAGAAGAGTAAAATTATGAGAGCTCCATGGTCTGTTCATCCTTTTCCAAGACCAAATCACATTACTTGCATGCTACACTTCGAGAAACAGAAGACATCAGAACAGTAGGTTGCTGATTTAGAAGTATTGGCTCCCTAGTGGCTTGGAAAAAGCAGTGAAAACAGTTCTTCAATTGCAGAAAATGTTGACGTGGATAAAGATTTCTCTTTCAACTTCATGAACTAATTAGATGGGTTTTTTAATCAATCATCCTAATCCAAGCCAAAAGGACGCAAACATCACTGTGTCAGCAGGGCCACTGCAATCAAAGTCCTCCATTTGCTCAGAGTTACAGTCCTGCCCAAAGAGATGGCTTAGTGACAACACGTACTGGCATGTTGGCTGCTTGTGTACAAGCTCCCCAATACCAAGCTGGCTGCTCACTTCCTAGTTGCAATTCCTGTAGTGGAGATGCCTTGTGCTTCTCTGCCAAGACGACGCTTCTTGGTTTGCGTTGAAGAGACAGACTTTGCAGATAACTCCATCCTTTTTACTCAGAGTTTTTACAATCATTCTTGACTATCAAAGATTTCCATCATCCTCTGGCCTTAATCTTCAAAATTTATTTCAGAGCTTCAGAAGCTTTGTTTGGCTGAGTGCAGCTGAAACCCTTCGTGACTTTATACAGTTTTCCTATTTCTTTTTAACATCCATCAAGCTTGAAGTTTTAGGTAACCACTTTTAAATGTGTTATAAGAGACTTTATTTGGCTACGGGCAGTGTTTTTGTGATGGGTTTTGGGTTTTTTTCTGAGCTAATAACAATGAAATTAGCAGGTATTAGCAACTAAATTAGTTAGTAGGCATTAATAACAAAAGAACTTGTTCAGGTTCACTGAAGCAAATATAATTTTAGTTACAGGTAAAATATTTTTTCAATAAGATGTTTGTTTGCATTGCTTTTTAGGTGTTATTTCTTAAGAAATTAATTCTTCCTAACGCTAGCCCAGTGAACTCAAGAGCCTATCTGACACTGCCTTAAGCTATTGCTCTTGGAGAAGAAACCCTCACCATCATCTCATTTACTCTCAGACAATTCCCTGGAGGGCTTCTAATTCAAGTTCAAGAAGACCATAATTTCAAATGTCTCTAGAGAAAATGGAGTTACAGAACACCAGATGTGGAAAAGTATATGTTCAGGCTCATCACATGTGTGTAATTAGTGCTCTGCTGAATTTCTTACAAATTATGAAAAACAATGACCTTATATATCACAATTCGCTGCATCGGTAGTTTCTTACATAGGCATATAAATTGTTTTTCCCAAAAGCTGCATTTTGATCTCATATTTACTTGTTCAAATGTTCTCACCAGATAAAGCAGTGTTCAAATAGTCCCTACTTAGAATGCAAAAATGCATGGAATCCTTCTCAAATTTAAGGTTATAGATAGTTAAATTCTTTGGTTGCAACA
Organism: Aptenodytes patagonicus; assembly: GCF_965638725.1. Lineage (NCBI taxonomy): Eukaryota > Metazoa > Chordata > Aves > Sphenisciformes > Spheniscidae > Aptenodytes > Aptenodytes patagonicus. The sequence goes on from NC_134954.1 coordinate 20,862,666, forward strand.
TTTCTATCTTCAAGTCTTCTTCAGAATATAACATTAATGAAAGTGAGACCATCTTAAAATTAAATGAACTGTAGGACAGCTATAAACTGGGAATGACACGTTCAGATTTTTCCTTCAAGCTTTTAAGCATCTCTACTAATAGCTAAAATATTTCTGAAAGGGTCTGACCTTTAGATTCTATTTGAAAAAAGGCTTCTTTTCTTTTGGGAAACTGCCTCCACTGAATCATTTCCAAGCCTCTAGGCAACTTTTAGTACCAAATACACTGTTGTTACAACTATTTCTAAGATAATTTTATAAGTGAACAATGAGAGAAAATTAGCCCTAATGTCTAAAAAGGATGGTAAAAATTTACATAAAAACCTCTTGCAACATATATAATATATTACAAGTATAACTCATTTGATACAGACCTTCAGCTTTGCATGATTTCAGTTATGGAAACTAAAATAGCTCAGTGGGAAGGTCTCATGAGTTCCAAGCCCTAAGTAACTGGGTTATGAACCCCCAGAGAGATTACTAATTTTTTTTCTGGTATCTGCATTTCAGCTATGGTAGTCATTGAAATATTTGTCCAAGCTAGCTGAGAACGATGATTAATATAGACAGAATGTACATCAATGTTTACCATCTATATATTTCTTACAAGATCAACAAAACTTAAATGTCAAAATTTTAATACGTGTTCTTTTCAGTACAATATCTTTGACTTGACCTAATAAAATTATATGACAATTCAGTGAATTACTATGACAGCAAATTAATATATTTGTTGTTGTTACTACTTAAATATGTAGAAATGAAAACTGGAACTGCCTTTAGAATTAGTGAGATTTCTATAACTAGGTCCAACTATGGTGAAAGCAAGTGGCATTCTGTTAGCTGTGAAACAATCAGAAATTCTCTATACAAAATACCATCTCATATCACTTGAGTCAGGACAAGTTTTGGAGATAAAATATGCTATTTTGCAGTTTTGTCTTTGAACTCTATGGTTTGGAGCATTGCCTTAGTGGAAATTGATTACCTCAGTTACCTGATTGTGGTCTGAAACACTGATCATGGTGATCACTTGAACCTGGAAGAAAATTGGAATAATACCTGAATTAGAGAAAGCCATAAAAAAAGTTTGCCTCTACAAAAGAGAAGAGGACATAAATAGAATAATGAATACATTAATAAATAGAAGCATTATGACGTAAAGCACTTTGCCAGAAAGTTTATTTAAAAAAAAAAAAAAAATCAACAGCATGTTATGGACAGAGATCTTAAGCCACTGTGAGGAGCATCAGATGACGGGCCACGTGATGGCTGTCCTATTCACGTAACAAGGCTGCTCTGATCTTAAGCAGTGGGTCAACACTGGAAATTTAACTCTAGAAGTTGTTAAAGTGTTCACATACACAGGACTATTGGAACTTGCCTGAATAAATAATTCTAGTATTTGAATGACTATATTGGATTCTATCATGTAACATGATACATGCTTATGCTTTATGTTAACAGAGCTGAGTTTCCATTCATTTTAGACTGTTTTTGAATATTCATGCTTATTCATATTTATCTATTTTTATATATTCAGTTTGCTTCTGCTCTTGCTTCCATAGATGAAATTATGAATAAACTGTTAAAAATATGATCAGAAACTCTGTGTTCATGACACAGTCTTTCAGTACAGGTTCTTCTCTGTGGCAATTTCCAGTCTTTAAATAAAAATTTTTTTGAGGAAGATATTTTGTTCCAGGTATTTATCTACTAATTTTTAATAAATACAGTACCTGTTTAATAAAGCAAAACCAGCAATATCCAGTGACAACCTTAGATGATCTAAAAGACAGACCTCCTAAAGCCTTGTTAGCTTCTCTCCCAGGAAATCTAGGAGTTGGCACCCGCTGTAGGAGCAGCTGTTCTCACACGTCTTACAGATGGCTGCAGAAAAGGAAATCAAATCCCCACTGCACTCAGACCTTTAATGAAAACTGTATAAAATCCCGAACCAGTTGAAATCATCTCCAGGACCAGACGCCTTTTGTATGGACAAGGAGACTCAAAGACTGGCCGAATCCTGCATATGCTGGGTGAGTGCCTTGCTAGATGTGCCTGACCATGAGTCACAGGTGGCTTCTGAGGCTTCTGGCCAGGAGCCGAAACCATCCTTCCTGAGAGCCATAGCATTGATCTTACCTTTATACCTTTATGTAAAAATAACATCTATGCAAATGCTACATATTTCTACATTGATGTATAAACATATAGATATAACACTTATAAAAATATTTTATATATAGAGAGAATATCTATATAAACTATATATAAATATAGAGAGAATGTAAGAATATATATATAGTGAATAAACTATATATAGTTTATATATAGAGAGAACTATTTTGACTACTGAATACACACCAAACTTAAACATCTAAAAATAAGAGACCTAACTAGGAATGTTGGCTTATAAAAAGAATTCAACGGTAAAATACTTTAGCAACGTAGCAGCAGGTTGGGTATATAGGTGCAAGTCTGAAAGTCTGCTGAAAGTTAAATGGTGGTAAGGGCAGTGTGTCAGGATGAAGTTTTGGAGTGAGGTTTTCAGTGGTGCAATGCAAGACGTTGGTTTAATAATATCAGCAAGGTCTGAAAGTGTTTTGCATGCACTATAACTTCAAAGAGAGCCTGATTTATAGGGCCCCTGTGATGTATCTAAATGTCAAAAATACATAATTTATGAATTAATCTGTTTAGAGATCTATTCTTTTCCGGATTATGTATACTAAAATGACTATACTCCATGTAATTCAGCTCAATTTCTAGCAGATTACTCATCTGAAAAGAGCTGAGAAAATAAGTTTTTGCTATTCATTTTGCACACAGAACAGATGTCTACAATGTGCTTTTGCACAACCTAACATGAAAACTTGGATTTGTCATCAATGATTGATCATCTCAGTGCTGCTTTCCAAATATGCCATTGTTACTTACGCTTCTGGTTTTTTAATAGTGGCCTTGGAACTTTTTAAACCTTTAGCAGGTGAGATAATTCACTTCACGATGAAGTGTCTTTCTTCTTCAACCAGGTGAAGGAATAGGAGCTGCCCTTCCTCACTCCTTCCAGCTATCTCATGCCATCTGCAACAGTGCAGACCCTGGCACCATCCCATAAGAAGCAGTTCCTCTTGCAAAAGTTCAGATGCAACAGGGCAAACTAAGCCTCAGACATCTTACATCCCTTGTCCGTCTCCTTGTCACTCATACTTTTAAATCCTAAAAAAATTATATAATGAGATGAGAAGTTTAGTAGATAAGAAGGTTAGAAACATAAACAAAATATGAATGCAAAATAGATGTAGTTATTATACCATAATGCAATAAGAGTACGTAGGAAAGAGTTCATCTTCATATCAATATTCGGGTCACTAATTTGACAAGAAACACAGGGCATCCCTCTGTCTGTAATGCTCTGGGTCTCTCTGGTGTTCAAGCAAAGTCATGCTTTGCTTGCACGCAAAGCTCAAGAAAAGTTGTGTTGTCGTGTCCACTGCAATGGTGGGAGGGAGGAAGGCATCTCGCTGCCCTGTTGCAGAGGGTCTCTCCATGCCCTAAAGGACCCTCTCAGCCAGAGAGGAGAAAAAGCCATTATTTCCCTTGTCCATAATGTACTTAGCACTGACTAGCTCTGCCATGAACCACAGCATGGTAGCAGGAGGTAACATTTCTGATATGGTTTCTCAGCCCATGCACCTAACACCCATTTGCATTATTTCTTGCTAGGAAGGCTGTGCTGTGTTTTTATTATGGACTGTATAATAGTTAAGAGAAAAAGTCTGCTTTGATCATTTTTACCCATCTTACACATCCTTTTTAAGCTTGTTACTGCTTTGTCCAAATTCTTCTTGAATCTTCATTATGTTCCTGTTGGGAAAGTGCATATTCAAGCAGTAATATTGAGATTTTTTAAAAGTAATTTTGGTGGTTTTGGTGCTGAACATATGAAAGAGAAATACTATACTTCAATTTTAGAAGTATCTAACTGAACTGGCACAATATATATTTGGGGTTTTTTAAAGGAGTTTTAGCATACATTTATGGTTACCTAAAATGACCATTGTAAATCACAGTCTGCAGCAGGGAACAACAATCATTTCTTTATGCTCTGAAAATGTATTAAAATACACAAACACAGCTGAATTTTAAAGGGTTGGTCAACATTATATTGGCCTCAGAGTCAAATTAGCTTCCACTAAGACCACTCAGGATCTTTTTATCTTCAGAGAATTTATGTGCACATAATATTAATAGTTGATCCTATAGCCAACACCCACCCCCCTGGGAATGGTTTTGTAAACAAAACAGCGCGCTACCTAGTTTCATGTTACAAAGGAGCCAACAGCAAGGAATTTTCCTACAGTTTATATTATATAGTTAACACAGAACTTCAGATTTCCATTAGAAGCTATTTGAACACCTCCCAAATGCCAGGGTCCTACTGACAGAACCAGTATTGAGTTGATACTCAGCACCTTTAAGGCTCAACCATACCTTTGTCCTTGCCTGGGCATCTACACTGCCCATTAAGATCAAGGTCTCCGTAAATAAATAGACATGAGATAAGTGTGGATATGAGCTAAATTACTTGAGAAGATATAAGAAATATTCCTGAAAAGCAGATAATTGAACCTAGATCCCACAAGGATATATTACCTCCCTAAACATTAAGATACTTCCTCGTCTTTAAAAAAATAAATTGGACTTACAAAACAATTCCACTTCTGTATATATTTTTGTGGTAGGAAAATGTACAGCTGTATTTAACCGAGCCTTTACAAGATCATTAAGCTGCCTTACAATTATTAGTTTATGGGTGGCGTTTGTTTTTTTAAGTGTTTGCATAATCATAATAAACATATGGGGGAACGTTGAACCTACTAGCCAAAGCATTGTCCTCTATTATAAAGAGTATGTTACTGCCATCTGGGTGCAGGAGATATATTGCAAGGTACACCAGTACGTTTTCATAGAAAACCTAGTATATGGAGGAATTTTGATTCCTGTTTGTCCACATCTCAGATATTTCATTCAGTTGTTCCTTACAGTGTTAAATCAGGGACATTCCAAACTAAAGAAATAAACAAGGCATCTCTAATCTTCAGGAATTAGAAATGTAAGAGCTAGATTAAGCACTGTACAGTGTTCATATCAAATTTTGCATTATTCAATCAATCCGGCAATTGGAGAGGTGCACTGTAGGATTTAACGGTAATAAGGCTGAGTGGAAGATGAAAACAATCTCATTACTGGAAGGTCTTATAATATTTTGCCCACTTACCTTATTCTTCTCTTGGAAACAAGACGACAATTTATAAAATTTTGCCAAACAAATGCTCTTTACAGTGTAAAGCAAAACTTTCCCTACAAAAAATGGGCTATGTTTGTCTGTACAACACAATTTCATATTTTGCTTATCTTATAGTAAAATTTCATACGCATGTATATATTTTCATACATATAAATGTGCTAAAATTATCCAGAATCAAATTTAATATCTGCATATTAAGAAAAACCGATCATAAAAAGGGATACTATTACAAGAAAAAGGTTGCATTGGCTCAGACTGAATGAGCCTTCTAGCCATGTGGCTAATAGCAGATGCCAATGAAAAAATGTATAGAATAGCCTTATCATTAAACTTGTATGGAATAAACTCCCAGCCTCCAGCAATTTCTAGGTCAGAGAATTCCTGAACAAAAAGCTGTATTTAATATTAACAGGCAGATGATATTGATTACAAGACAAAAAAACCTTTTGATTCTTGTTTATGAAGTTTTTAATCCATATGGGTTATTTACCTCTATTCAAAATACATAATTTTTAAATTCTGTGCACAGAAAAAAAAAAATCAGGTACAATTTAGGCTAAACAACATCTCAAAGTGTGAAGCAATAACTCAGGTGAAGCAGAAAAGTTTTCAGCTGGGCTGAAAACTGACTGCCCTTTTACTACAGCAAGGGCTTTCTATACCCATGGAGTTTAAAACCAGTGGGACTTGCCATCGCTCCTTTGAAACATCTTCCTCAGCAATTATAGATACGAGGTCCTGACAATGGCCAGAACGATCCATGTCAGGGTCCTGTTATAATTTTTGTATTATTATAGTTATTGTGCAATTATTTTTAGTTTCAAATGGTCATAGTCATTCACCTGCAAGAAGAAAATGGTCTAAATGTAGTACAACCTAGATAGCGTAGAAATTGCCCTTTTTTTGAGTTACTGGAGTCTCTAAAATAACCTCTGTTGAATATAAAATGGAATGTATTTTCCATATTCTGAAGATGATAAAAAAAGTGGCTGAACCAAATTTGTAGACCTTTCCCAAAAGTTCATTTCTTTTACTAAAATTAAGTATAAGATGCTACATAATACAAGGATTTTTTTTTTTTTTTTTAAAGTTACCTAGAGGTGCAAAAGAAGATTTAGAACATCAGGACTTCTGCTGACTTTTAAAAAAGCTATAATGATATTTCCTCTGATAGAAGAGATGGCAAGTTTACCGTTTTGTCTATTTAGGACCTGATTTGCATGCCAAATTATTCTAAAGTATATTAATAATTATATTTGGGAATTACAATATAGTCCCCCCCTCCCATCCCGTTTTATTTGTGATACTAAAAGGAACGTTTCCATGTGAGCAGAACCTTTGCAGTTCATTTTTAATAATGAATGCATTGCACTTGAGGGCAAAACGCTTCTCACACAAATTTGGAAACTATAAATTGTCTCCATGGTTTCCCCAGGAAACCGCTCTGAGCCTGATCTCTCTGGGCAAATGTAGTAAAGGAGCATGCGGTGCCAATGCTTTATTACTGGCACGCATAAAGTACTTCTCACATAAATTATCATTTAGAAAAGATTACCATAAAATCAAATTGGGAGACTTGTGAGGACCTCCCGGGTCTCTGATAACATCCATAATAATAGCATAAATACAAAAATAGCTTATTTGATCTTCTGCAGTTCACAGATCTCCGCGTACTCTGGTTAAATCGGAGCAGAAGGAGCCAGCCAAGGGGGCTCGGGCCACCGGGCTCACTGGGGCTGCGCGCCGACAGCCCGCGGAATAGCACGGGTGAGAAACCTGCCAAGGAAATTGTCACTGATATGAATAGGAACATTTTGTGCAGATCAAGGGATAATGAACACCATGAGGCCATCTTTGCTCTTCCAAAATCCTCCCTTAGATCATTCAAACCCGTAAAGAACAGAATGGCTTCAGCTGACCTCATAAAAACAAAATCTTTTCTTTCAAGGTTGTCAGCATATTCCCGTCCCGCTGTTTATGCCTGCTAGGGCTCTATAATCACGGTGTGAACTCCACGGTCCAGCTTTCTGTTTCCTTCTCTTTGCATAGCTACAAATTTCTCTTTACCATTAAATATTTTGGGAGGCAGCATCTCCTTTCTCTATGAGAAAGATTCATTTAAGAGTGGGAATGTGGCACGGGAGATTCACAGGGAGACATTTCCACATGATATCTCCCCCAAATGCCAAAAATCTGATCTGTGTTGGAACACAATATTTTAATAAATCCTATAAAATTCCCTTGACGTTCTGATCAGCATTAGTGTAGAAGATACATTTAACATATGGAGATGAATGTTAGATATCTGCCTTGATTTTACAGTAATAGAAAATATGTTTTCCTGATTATTATAGCTTTCCTAGACTTATAGATACTCACATTTTATAAAGTTTTCTAAGGGTTTACATTAATTAAAAAAATAATACTACTTATATAAATCCTTCTTCTATTCCTTTTGATGTTTCGTGCAAATATTGAACATACAAAGGAATGAATCTGCTGGCCCGTTTCATCCATCCATTGGCGAGGTCTTGTGCTTTTCCCTGTCCAGAAGAAGGCTTAACCCTGCGGCATTTCCTTAGGCACCATATTTACTCTCGTTGCTAGAACTGCAGGGCTGGCTGGGGGCAGTTCCTGGCTGGGAACAGGGCTGGTGATCACTTAAAAAACCTTATTTTTTGGTTCTTCGCTTGTCTCCATTTACACAGAAATAGTCATTCCTCCCCATCTTCCCCAGACTCTTCCTCCTCTGCAGTATTGACCATACCACAGTCCTCTTATGTGACTTCAGCCTGTGACCTGCAAGCTCTCTTTTACTCTGACTTCCCTTCTAGCCATGTGTAATGAAAATCTATAATGTGACTGGTCTAGACACAGCTCTGTAATGAAGAATTCATATATAACCTTTTTTTCAGAGGACCTATTTTGTCTTGTACTCCAGTTAATAGTGCTATGACTGCATGGCAAGGGCCACGCTTGGTTATTCCTGACAGAGCGAGAGAGACTGTTCCCTTTCCTATCTCATATTGCGTTGTCAAACAGAATTTATCAGAATTTGTCTTACAAGCACTTCTTTTCTGCAGGTTTCACCACATTTCCAGCATTAGATTTACAGTCAGATTGCTAGCAATACAGACAAGGAATCTGTGAAGCTGAGAACGTTTTGCATTATTCCTAATTTGCCAGTCAGCACTTTGCAAAGCTCAGATACTCTGCATATGCAGTACATGGTTACGTTAAAACACAAAAAACTTTGTTCTAAATTGAATATTATTTGATAGCATGAGTTTTCTGTTACACAGTGCTGCAATTCATACAGCAAGCTTATAATGATTTCCAGTAATTGGCCAATGGCATTTTTTTTCCACCTTACGCTTTCCAGTTTAGACTTGTGTTTCATCAACTTTCCTATATATGTGCACACATGTACATACATTAACACATACAGTAGAACTATAGAACCGTAGTTTAGACATAAACTTATCAGAGAGTTGGTACAATTGAAATATCTTTGTAGCAAGTATTGTATCTAAACCAGATTCTGCATCTTGCTCTGAGCGAGAACCTTTCTGTGGCATTAGAAAGGTGAAAATAATATTTTGGTAAATTCCTGCCTTACTCAGGAGCACAAAATATTACATGGCACCTAATCCCTTTAGATGTTTTTTGGAATATGTGCTGACTGAATATTTTGACATAGTTAAATGGCATTTCAGGGGTTTGTAAAAGGGTCTTAATTCACTGCATCTGTCCACAGTGTTTTTCCTCTCACAGTGCAATATCCTTCTGTGCAATAGCTCCTGCCTGGAGTTATTTTAAGGATAACTGTGTCATTGATTTTTTTCTTTCTTACTCTTGCATACAGATCTTGTATTTAACAAATACAGCAGCTGCCTTGGTAGCAGTGTATGGGAATGTATAGGTAACAAATTTGTATTCATATTTACTTTCATATGTGACAATCTTAGTTACCGCAAATATTTTACTCATGGAGCAGTCGCAACAAGCAAATCCCGTACCATTTAATTCCGATTAATAGTCAGACAAAATTTGCTTTTATTTATTATTCAACTAGTTGGACAGCCAGTCAAATACTGCCAAAAACTATTTGCTGTTGTGAAAAGTTTACTATTTTGTAATCAATTCACAAATCTGTGTAGAACAAATTATGTGCTTATTTAAAAGAAAAAAAAAAAGACAGATACGGATTACAAAGAGAGCTTGAGAATTAGATTTCATTTCATATTTTGTGGCAAATTTACCACGATTAAATATCACCCCTAATTTACAGTAACTCATAATTGTCCCAAGATAATGCCAATAATAATATAGAAAGATACCCAGCTGAACCATGACTAAGAGGAACAGGAAAAGGCCGTGCCATTTTCTCTTCTAATCTTGTTCTCCTACTCTTCCAACAGCCAATACAGCTCCCCTTTTTACTGATGAAGGTACTGTTTTGCTCGAGACTTTGTTTTCTCTAGTGCTCTCTCACCTGGCCTCACCTTTATCTAAAGGAGCAGCTTTCCATTGCTGTTGATTTTTCTGGTCATGCATGTATATATATTTTATTTTGTGATTCCTTACTAACACAAATTATCTTTTCTGTTGAATTCAGTACTTGAGCAAGACTTCAATAATTCACTGAAATCCACTAACTACATTCAAACACATAGGAGTGGCAAACATCCATAAAAATCAGGGAAAACAAGCTAGCTGTTCCTCTTGACATATTGTACCCATCCTGTATCCAAAAGCAAACAATTCATGTTTCAATACTTTAGCTGTTATCCCTAACTGAGGGTGGACGCTTGAGTTTATCCCCTTGTCTATCAATCATGATTTCCACAGACAAGCTTGGACCTTGCAATTTGTGTTCTTCAGAGTCAAGGGCTCATAGTAATCACTGAACAGAAACCTTCCTTAAAAAAGACTATTTCTGTAGAACACAAGAAAGTCAGGGCAAAGGTGACACAAAAACAATTCAGCAAACTATATACATACCTAGTTTAGAAGATATTTATTCATGGAAACCATTTAAATTTGATTTCCTGTAGACTCTTCATGTAACAGCTTCTAAATTTGGTTCATTGCTGGCGTTGGCAGCCCTGACATGGACTGTAAAGTCACTTGGTTACTTTACTTTCTATAAAATAAGGGCATTTATTTTAACCTCTTGGCCTTGTATCTCCCAGATCTGGTCAAACAAAGTCAAAAGTGAGAGACAAAAGACTTTGACATTGTCATATGCCAACAAGTTTTGCCATGACATGTAATGCTTTTCAGAGTCACTGTTTCTTGTCAATATTCCTACTTCAGATCTGTTTTGATTGTAATTACATTATTAATTGCAATCGTAGTGGATAGTAAACTACAGCAGTATCATCCTAAATAAATCCTCCAAACTAGGCTTAAAATAAATTTCCTTTTTTTAATTATGATGGGATTTACCAGGAGTTCAGAAAGTCTCTACCTGTTTTATTTCAAATCTGATCAGACTAAGACTTAATCCTTCAAAACTAATGCCGAAACCTGGTATCTCTTATGGTTTTGGATATGTTTTAGAAAGGAACAAAATCAGAACTATAATGAAATTTCAAATGTAACAACTATGGAATTATTCCTAATGCTTCATGGTACTTACCAAGCTTGAGCAAAGGCAAATGTATGCATCTCCACAACTACAATTTACAGCCTTAGAATCAACAGCCTTACAATAAGCATTTTGTAGCATTTCCTTGTGCATATTAATGATTTCTACAAAATCACTCTTCTTCATTATGCTGGTTCACTTTTTTCTGCTTTGGAAGTTGTCTAGAGACGCTTCAAGGAAGAGCTGCGGGGAGGAGGAAAGTGCTTGTCCCTTTCATTTGCAGTCTACATTAAACTTAATTCCCTTGACTCATCTGCTTGCTTCTCTTTTAGACAATGAGTCCTTGGCTGTCAATGCCAACACACTGCTGATCAATGGCAAATACTCCAAGATTCGTTAAGAGGGATCCCACTGATTAACTTGGGAGACTTTGCAGGGAAGAAAAATGGTCTTTTTTCCTTTTAAGATTCATCACCTTAAACAGAAATACTATATTTCAGAATCTGAAATCTATATTTATACAAAACTCAAAGTATGAGGCTTTCCATGTGATTTCCTAGAAGGATAAAAATACATGAGTATTTCGCTGTCTATAGCATCGCAATCATTTGAATCATATCTCTCCCATCCCAGTATGAAAGGACTTCACAAATGAATGATGAGCAGATGGCATATCATTTTCTCAACTGGAGATTCTTGGATTCGATTTGTCACTCATTGAATGCTGGCAAAAAAGCACTTTTGTGCCCCAGTGAATAGCCTGCATAGTTTGTATATTCTCTGATGGTATTTGTTTAACAGCTATTGGTAAACATAATAAAGGCTTATATCAAGTAGATATTTTTTTTTTTTTTAGTTATAAATATCATTGCAGTCATAAATGGCTTTACTTCTTTGATTTTGCTGTCTCTGAGCTGTATTTTGGTGCATAGCTCCAGTCTGCCTGCAGTATCGCTGTTGGCCATATCCAGGTACCTCCCTCTCCTGGCTGCCCCCGCCCACACAGCCTTATTATACACACCTATGGTTAATGTCTGTTGAGCCCAACAACGCAACTTTTCTCACTTTTTTCACCATTTAGTGAAAGTTTTGCTTAGCACCTACACTATTTCCATGGTAGCTGTTGTACTCACGGCACCCATGTGTGATGCACAGTGGACATTAGTGGGGTGGTTTGGAGACAAACCTGCAGCCTGCAGAGATGATGTTCCAACAGATCGTGCCTTCTCTGCGTAAGTTCTCAGATACTACCTAAGAGAGTAATACAGATATCTCCAGTTTGATACCGCTGTTTCTTATTTCAAACACCTTTCTTAATTCCATTTTTCCTTTTTATTATGCTATCATGCACAACCTGTCGCAACATTATCAACAGACTGTGGTTTGACAATCCCATTTTCCTGAGTTACGCAAGTAACTACCAGAGATGCTACTGTGATCCTGCATGATATATGGGTCAGTGCCTCCCATTCGCAGTGCAGAACTGCCCATCTATCAACAGCTTAAATGATCTGTTAGTAATATAACTAATGCACAGTGAGATTTATCTGAAACATTTTGTATATCGTAAGATAAGAAATCTAGAAACCATTACTCCTACTCGACACACCAGAAATGCTAACTCACAGCCTGCACATGGTGGAACTATTGTCCATCAACATCACATATTTTGTGCCATTCCAAGCCTCCTAGGATGTAAAAACTAACAAGTTCTTGTAAGTAACTTTTCAAGCAGCACAGTTTTGGGTTTTGAGGTTGGGGTCATGAGAATTATTCTTTTCCAGATTGTTCTACTATTTCCAACATAGCAAACAGATTAGTGGGTTCATTGTCAGAAGTGCTCTACTCTGAGCAAAAACTTTTCAAATCCTTGACACAGTATTAATCACTTATCCAGGCTTTTCTGCTATCGCAGCAGATGTCTAAAGCATGAAATCCATGTAGGGAGCCCTTAGAAGTTTGTATTGTTTCTACCGCCTAAGGGGTAGATATTTAAATTTTCTTAATATTTAGCCAACTCAGTTCTTATCACAGTTACACAAAGCCGCTGCATAATTCAATAGACAAATTGTCTGAATCTAATTAATCCCATAAAGTGACAAATTATAATGTTTTTTAAAAAATCTATACTTAATAGATAGCCAAATGGTTACAAACCACATTAGGCTGAATGAATAAGTTACCATCTGTGATAGAAGGCATGTTGAGTAATACAGTCTAGATGGAAAGCATATTGAACAGAACAAAACATACCATATAACAGATTTATAGCCTATAATCCACACAGAAAGTCTGCTAAAATAGATCAGCTCTGTCACATAACACTGCTTTCATCTAGTGTCCAGGAGCACTGCACCACTTTGACTCATTTAGCAGATCAGTTACATGCTATTCCTGATTTCATGCAGTGATGATTAAGGATGAAACATATCACAGACAGTTAGCAACTGCAATAAATCAAAGAGCTTTGCTCAATTTTGCTTTACGTATTTGCACCAGAATTTTAAAAACAATATGATTGAATTAGTCATGTAAAATAATTGTTTTCTGGGGAAAAAAGTCTGCTATGATAACTTTGAGTCTTCAGATTTCGTAACTGTTCTAAGACAGGAATATAAATTAAGCTTTAATAGGCTGTTATGAACCCACTGTCAGGAGATGTTGCATACACACTAAAATTAGTTTCTATTGAGACATTTTTTTTGTTGAGAGTGGTCCAAAGCTGTAAGCCAAGTAATGGTGAGATGAACTACATTAATCAAACAAGATTTGGCACAATTACCTAAGCCATTAAAGTATTTTTTATATATGCTGTTCCAGCCTTTGCACCATAGACTCTCATCAGATATAGTAAACATCTACTGGTTTGAGGATTATATTTTCTAAATTTATAGTGCTCGGACACCAATTTGAGTCACCGAGATCTGACTTTGAGCTTAAAGCAAAGGTTCAACTGCCCCAAAAAATGAATACATAAGGCCACCCTAATGAATGCTACCAGTATTATTGTACACCTGATCATGACAGATAGCTCCTACTAAACCGCATAACAGCAAGATGTTGAACAGTGAGGCAATACTGGCCACAGTTTCACATTTTCCTTTCTTTGCCTGCCATATGTCATAAAGCAGCAGAAAAATAAAGGTTATGAAGATCTGGAGCTGAATCTGTTGATTAGCTGTCCACTTGTGTGAGCAAAGGAGCAGAGACATGGTTATATAGGGTACAGGCTATATAATTGCTGCATAGATCTGTCAACAATGCCATTACTATACCTTGAATTCACTCCACAGCGCACACTTGAAAGATCCTCTCTGGTTCAAATATCGGAACTGGTGTGATACAAGTTAATAGCATGGAATAAAATATATAAGACAGCATTCGTCCATTATATCAGAAAATTCTAGTGGAAAACAAACTGCAATATTTACAATAGTTTTCAAATTTGGATCTTTGGAAACCTTCTGTCTTACTGTTTAATCTGAACGTTTCAGAGAATGTAAAATAAGAAGCCTCTAAGGTCTCATGACTGTGTAGTTTCATTTATTTAAAAATTAATCACAGGCTGAAGGAAAGAACAGTAGTCCATTCCCACAAGAATTGACTTAAATTCTGCTGCCTTAAATTTACTTTGTTGCAGTCTTTCCTTTTAATAAAGTACTCACAGTGGTTTAAGTGTGACTGATGGTAGTGAGAGATTTAGTATTATTATTTTATTATTATTATTTTATTGTTTTCAAATTAAAGGGCATTTTGGGACAAAAAAGGTCTTACTTACATAGCTGTCATACTACAGTTTTCATTTTTATGTGTGTTTATTTAGAAAACACACTCAAAGGAAACATAAAAGTATAAACTCTGTAACTAAAGTATTTTAATTTATTTAATAAATACTCTCCCAAAACCATTAATAACAAATCCTGTAAACAATAAAGCTGTGCTAGTGTAACATTAGATTTGCTTGCTTGCATGCTTTCTTCTTGTCCCAACTCTGTGCTCTGCTGTTTTTCAGCTGGTAAATTCACTGGATGAAGAAACACCTGTCAGCTGCTTTTGTGCATGGAGACACTGGTTCTGACAGAAATCTTTCAGAGATCTCTTCCATCAAAATGGAAAGCCATGCTACATGTAAAGACGCTGTTCCTGGTTTTGGGCTAAATCTACATCATGTATTCATGTCTGTCTGACTCAGAGAATAATCAATGTGTAAACCTTCTTCCTAAATATATGCTATGAAAATTGCATTGCACAAAAATATTTAAGTAGATCTCATGTGTTTCACAAAAGATACTTTTAAAAAAAAAAAAAATAATTTTTTTAAACATCCTAGGGAATATGAGCAGCAAGCAATCCTGGAATTACATCAGCTTCACCAAGAAGAAATAAAGCATAAGGATTCCAAACGCACATGTCCTCTCTCAGTTTCTGAAGTTACAGAAACTCATTGAAATCCTTGCTTCTTTAAAAAACTTTCTCCTTTTCATGGCTGTGAGGAAAAGCTGGGAAGCATGTACTGAGAATAATAGCTGCAGAGACATCTTGATTCTTAAAAAACATGAAAGGACTCAGAATAATAGAAATATCAGTCGACTTAGTACGGCTGACCTACCCATAGTTTCAGCTTGGAGGATACCAGTGTACAAGTGTAAGCAAAATTAAGGCTTCTTCAGCTTTTCTGAGAGAGATTCAGGAACAACAGATGAACGATACTGTTATCCCAAGGAAGAATAAGAGAGAAGGTCGTGACAGACTCTGGGTCTTGATATAGCTACAGAAGTGATTCACCCAGTTCCAGGCAACAAAGTATCTGCCTCAATATTGGAAAATACTTGCGATTCTAACAAGCGACATTTCATTTCATAATATCATGTATTTTTTAGATACAAAATGTCTTTCTTTTTTTCAGTGGAACACATTGAAATATTAATGTTTTTACAAATACACATAGTTCAGCAACAATGCTTGGGAACCAGAAAAGTGCTCATTTTCACAGCCTTGACTGTCAGCATGTTGAGGTTGTTTTTTTGCACTGCTGTCCCTCATTGTCGAGCAGCTGTTATCACTTCATACGCAACCCCCAAAAGCCAGTCTTTCTTTGCTACACCAGAACAAAAATCCCTAAATGGAACCTGACAATCCTTTCAAAGCACTTTCTTGTGTTAATTTCCAACGTAATTTAATACATAAATTAAGAAAACAAATGATGAAAGTGTTTGCTCTAAGAAAATGCAATTGCAGTAACTTCAGGGGAGTTCCTACTTCTGTCAGAGTCAATGCTGGCCCAACACCTGGAGACTGCAGGTCACTTTGGGGCTGGCAGGTGGGTGCACACTGCCAGTCTCTCACTTGCTCATCAGCGACTACACCACAGTTTGTCATATCAATAAGAATTCACTCCCACTAGCTTCTTCTATACTTTCTTCTGTATACACGTAGTCACAGATGATAGGGTAGACTTACCCCGATCTCTTCAGATGGACAAGTAGTAGAAACACACAAAGCAGGAGATTAATTATCTATAATTTAGGTTATAACAACTGTGTAATTAAATATTGGAATTAATAGATCCAACTTAATTGCACTTAAAATCAGAAGTGCATTATGAAAGAATTTTCTAAAACATTTCTTTCAAAGGTGCCTAATATGTGAAATTTCATGGGATTATTGTTCCGTATCAAGTCAAAATGTTGGATCAGGAGTAGTATATAATGACATTTCCCATATAACCTAAAATATAAACTAGATAGGTTCTAGATATGGATAAGTAATCAATGTAAGCAATAAAAAAAATTGAAACTGATGGAGACTAAATACATGATATACCACATAAAGTTCAGTAACCAAGTGCTCATTAGTGTATTAATATTTAATATTTCTCACTTTGCTCCCTAGCTTCTCTTTGATTTCCCTGTCCTACTTAAATAAAGGTAGGCACCTTTGCAATGCCCATTGATGCATTTGACTTGAGTTATAGCTGAGAGAAAAAGCACAATTATTTCCTCCTCTTGAACAACATAGGCTTTCTCATTACATGATAAATGTGTGGTTGTTTTCCTATCCCTGCATCTTCACCATCTATTATTGCACATTGAAGTACTTGGAGTAAAACTTCTTTAATTGTTTATCACAAATACACACAACCACTTACTCTAAAAGGAAGGTCTATAAATGTGAACTCCATCAGCCGTGCTTGTTCAGTACTTAGGCAATACTGCCATTCAAAGAGGGAATGTGGGATGACATCTACAATTTCCCATCCTGTAAATACATTGCTGAATCAGGGCACTGAAAAGAGACAGCCCTATTATGATATTTTGTGTGTGCGCTCCAATAGAGAAGATGCAATAAAATACAAATCCATTATACTGCAAAGGATTATATATTTATAATGAACATAGAGAAACTGTGTCCAACCAATATATGAAAAATGAAGCATCTTCAACTACAGGAAGAATGGTTTTGGAGGGCTTCCCTTAGGAAACAGTCTAATTTCTAATACATCATGCAATATGTCCTCTTTCACTTCCACTCATCCTCAGGAAAGTTTGCCTGATATTCAACCTAAGTGCTGTTTTCCTTTCCTAATTTCATCTCATTGTTCATGGCTGTGTTCCTTTTCATTATGCTAAATAATTTTCTTTCCTGAATGTTTGCTGTAGGCAGATTTCTTTTCCCTTGCTTCCCAATTGTCATCTAGATTTGGTACTGTATACATCAGACCACCTGCCCTCTAATAGTTCTGCTCCCTTTTTGGTACCCTTTCCAGCAACACTTCTACCACGTTACAAGCAAGCTGGATTAGAGTA
The DNA here is from genome assembly GCF_965638725.1 of Aptenodytes patagonicus. Classification (NCBI taxonomy): domain Eukaryota; kingdom Metazoa; phylum Chordata; class Aves; order Sphenisciformes; family Spheniscidae; genus Aptenodytes; species Aptenodytes patagonicus. Next base: position 20,880,418 of record NC_134954.1, read on the forward strand.
TTCAGTGGTGTATCATCAACAAGAGTTCAAAGTACTTAAAATCTTATGCCACGCAAAATGGTCTGAAGGGTCCTGTTTGAAAAGCAGAGACAACGAGGATAGAAAAACAGAACATCCAAAAAGCATTGCTGGATGCTTTGACACATTAAATCTGTGGTATTTATCAAGTCTTTTCCTCTTTATTTATCTTACAGGATAGATTGCTTAGCCTGGAGTACAGTGCTCCGCTTGCAGCCCAGCTGAAAGGAGACCATCATGTCCTAGCAAGAGACACCTGTATGTAGCATACACTTAAAGGTCTGAAGATTAATTTCTACTTGTATCTTTTGAAAACATCCCAGTAGTTGCAAGAATAGTATTGTGGCACCACAAAATGTGTATGCATTTGTAAGAAAGGAATTGAAGTATGAACCAGTGAGTTTAGCAGAATGGTAATCTAGGCTGACACAAAGAGGAGCACATTGTTTCCCTGTCTCCTAGAGCTTGTAGTCTCATTTTGATGGATCTCAGCTAATGTTAGAATGAATTTGTGAATGAAAAGAAATAGTTTTCTATTCCAGCAATATTTTTCAGAAATGCCACATACAGATGAACCAAAGGTGACCTGAAGTTGGCACCACAGAAGCAAGAGGTCAAGAGCCCAGAAACAGGCACCACCAAGGAGCCAGTTTCCAAACAAGTGATTTCACCATCTAACAGACCATTCAAAGGTATAACATATACATCATAAGCTTTCAATCTGGAGTGAAATGAATTTCTAAAGACATTTACTGAAAGAACAATTTGAAGAAAAGTTTTTAATGTGTGAGCAACATGCTGTTTGAAGAAATTCTTTATGCAAGCCAGGATATAAGACTGACATATTATTATGAAGCAAAAAGTTGCCTTCAAAATACATATACTAAATTCTGTTGAAATGTAAGAACAGTATATACATATCAGATGGTGCTATGTAACCCATTTATAAATCAGAAGCGAAGAATGGATGGGGAATTATATCTTGCTCTAACAAATCATGATCAATCCCTGAATGTGCAAATGTAACTTGTTTCAAGTCAGAAACCTGGAATGAATTAGGATAGTTGTAACCTTGAGAATAGAGTGCTTCTCTTTATCTTTCTGCATTGTGAAGAAATGAATTAGGCATTGATAAGAGCAGTCTTGAGAACTAAATAAATTCATGTTGCATGTGCTTCAACAGTACAATGAATGTTGCTACTTTTTTAAATGCTAATTTTTTAAAAAAATGTTAAATTATATACTAGAAAGAATTCTAAGATATAGCTTAAGGTGACCTTAGCCTTCCTGGTCTATTGAACTGGATAAGAATGCAGGAAAAAAAAATAATAATTTAAGTAATGCACAATTACATTAACAGAAGGTGTGAATAACTAAAAACCACAAGAGGCAAGTGGCACATACACATCACTGCAAAATATTTCCAAATAGACACTTCAATGCCTGTAATAAGTAGTAATCCACAACTTTTGCTGATGTATACATTTCCAAAACATTACTTACCATGACTGATGAGTGACTTTTGGACTAGGTTATTTGTAGCTGCTGAACCCAAAGTGCAATTAGCTTACATTGGACTTAAAGTGATTCATCGTTTTAACTTCATTTCACTTCGTCAAAAAGGATGGAACATAATTTTAAGCAGCATTACTTATTCTCCTATATGAAATGTCTTCCACTTGTCTCAACTTTCCTTTTCTTTCTTGCCAACGCACCAAAGGTCATTTGACTTGACCGTCATTATGGAACGTGGTTGTATGCAAGATCCAGTGACCTTTGAATTCTAACACAATATTACACTTCTAAGTCAAAATACTACTTTATATAGCAAAATTTAAAAACTATGGGTATTGGGTCAGTCTACTTAAGATGATTGTAAGTCAAATTTGTGTCTGAAATGAGGAAAATTCTGCCTTGACTACAATTTTTTTTGTTTGTTTAATTTTGTATTATATTTTGATGTATTTCCTAGTTATTTCTCCTTAAGAAGATTGAGGTTTTAAACAAAGTCATAGTTAAAATAAAATAACTAGTGTGAGTGACTCTTCAAATACTTCCATCTTTAGAGAAAAATACTAAGGGAGAAGGAAGAAACTGTGCTGGGATTTTGAATTTCAGTCATATCTACAATACCCTTTTTTATTTGCTTGTTGAGCAAGACCATCTTTTTTCCACCATTCAGAGAGCACCCTGCCCAGCAGGATCCACATCCATGATTAAGGTTTCTAGGTAGTGATACAGCAAAAGCAAACACATTAGACTAAAGGTTTCATCTCTGCAGCAACACAGAAAAAAGCAGTATGCCTGCATTTATTGTTTTTTCTCATCCCACGATCTCTTTATGCTACACTTGTCAAGACATCTTGTCACTCAATTCCTTTCAGTTTCTTGGGACACAACAACTGACACATGGTAAATTATGGGAAACCTAAACACAAATATTAATCTATAGCAGCAGAGCATTAAAATTTCTCAAGCTCTAAGCATTTGATTCTTTTTTTGAGAAAAAAGTTCATTCTGAACTGAAAAATACATTCCAGTTCTAGAGATATGATTTTTTAGAATAAAAAACACCATTTCATGTTTATGAACCTATATGCAAGAATGCCTAAAACTGCCCAAAGTTAATCTGGTCTTGTTTATAAAATATGACCTTTGTTTGAATCTCTTTAACACATATGCAAAAACGTGGTCAAAAAAACTCCTTGATGGTAAATTACTCAAAAAGCTTTAGCTAATAGTTACTTTTGATGATGTGATTGTTAATTATAGGTTTTTATAGATCACAGAAATGTTCTCTGAATGGTGTAAGGAATAAGCAGCGCTGTACTCACCGTGGTCATGGAAGCAGAGACAAGTAGCATTACAGAAATAGGACCATGTGCTAGCAGAGAAGCCCTCGCCCTCTGATTTCTCCAGGAAATCTACTTTCCAACTAAATGTCCCCAGAACATCAATGTCTGCCAAGACATCATTTTCATTACAATATTCTTACTCTGCATATGCAAAGTCAGTGTGTTTATTTAAAATATTTAGGCTAACAAACTCTTGCTCACTTAAATATTTGAAAAAAAATTAAATATTCAGTTAAACATTCAGTTAAAGCTGAACCTGTTGTCTTAGTCCCTTCAAGGCTTATGTGGCCCACTGTGTGACAAAATGTATTTTATAATTACAGATTGATGGACACTATGACTATAATTTTCCTGTGCTTTCCCAGAACTAAGGACACCATTATGAATTTATCCATGGGTATGACACAAGAATTATTCTATCAGAACAAAATGTCAAACTCCATCAGAACTTTTCATAGAAAAAAAGGTATTCTTCAGAGGAGCAGAAAGAAGAAAATGAATAAGAAATACTTTTTAAAGCCTACTTCTTGCTTTTTCTCTTTTTTTAAGGCATACACACTCTAGACCTTTCTTTCTATCTTCAAACTTAATGGCGAGCTTGTGCACAAAGGCCACAGCAAATAGCACAGTACAACCATGTTCATCTTATTGCAGTATCTGTTTATTTGTGCTATGGGCAGGGATTTTTCCTTTTCATGCATCATTCACTACTAGCCAGACAGATTTCATAATGTCAACTCAAAAAACAGCCTTAGCATGAAGAAAAGAAAAAAGAAAGGGAAAAAAATAATCTATCCTTTGTTGTTGTTTTGAATATTAACCACACTGGGCCGTAGATTTCATTTTCTCTGCCCTACTTCAGAGGCTCCATTGATAGCAAAGGTCACATGAACAGGACAGAAAAAGAAATAACTTTCTGACGTTTTCTTGGTTTTGAAAGTTCTTGTATTGTCTATGAACACAAAGGACATATAATCTCTCTGATTCACCAAGAAAGGCCCTGATTATAAAGTTTCATTGCCCGAATCTCTGTTTCAATTAAGAAGCTGTTTGGGTGATACTTTCAAAGGCACAAAAGCAGTTAAGGCATCCAAGTCTTCCTAGAAATTAATGGGAAGAGGGAGCTTCGCATACATTTGTAGCTTTGTTACAGCTTTCCTCATCTGACTTCTATATTTCTGTAGTGAAGCAAGGAAAATAAGCCAGATCATAAGGGCTGGATAACAGCTTTACTTACTGAGTGACCGAAGCATCTTTCATGTGATAAGGGTTGTTCACCATCTTTCTCATCATTTTGGACTGTGTTACAACTTGAAAGGGAAAACAAATTTTGCTACTGCGTTTGCTAACCAGATTAAGCTTAAATGAACATACAATTGGAGGTAAACCTAACTTCATTTATTAACAGGAAGTGAAAATATGCATGCAAATCACAATTGAAACTCAATAAATTAAGAGAATAGCAACTGACCATCTATATATCTTATCATTATGTAAATAGAGCAGGTAATCAACTCATAAAGTTGAACAAGAACTGGCTGTGACTAGTCCTGCATTAGACAACTAGAGAAAGCAGCTATGTTGTTTTAATCTGAAGCATCCCAAGTAAGATCTCCATTCTTGAGGGTGATTTTTTTATTTGACGCTCCAATTAAGAGAGCTTGCTCTTTGGCTAGAGTGAAAAAGACTTGTTTTAGGATAATACAGAAACTAACTTGATTTCTATAGCCATAATGACTTAATAATTAACAACACTCTTAATTCCGCCATACAAATGTATCGTGTGATCGTTTCAATACATTTAAATGAGTGGTGAACAATACTTAAGGTCCACAAAAAGAGTCTTAATTACAAGTAAAATTCAATTTAATGAAGATTTAATCTTCAATTTTAAAAAAGCATTAATGACACTTTTCCCCAAAACGACAGAAATACACAAATCCATCCATCTTGATAGGAATGAAAGAGAAAGAAAAGTGAAAATTCCTCACATACCTGCTGGTGATTTTTGCCTCATTAATCTGAAGTCACTGCAATCGTGTGGCTCAGTCTCCTAGGCAGAGTGCTTCGTTCCGTGAAGAGTATTGCAGATAGCAGCAGCCCAAGCAGCGTAACTACGGTTTTAACCATTTGCTCCTGTGGATATTGTGCTGAACAGAACCGTCACAGGTCTTTCCCATAGATACTGTTGGTGAACCAAGACAGGAAAGAGGTCATGCCTCTTCTACCCTTACCTGACCTGTTTTTTTAGCAAGTGACTTTCACCAGTTCAGCCTCAAACACCTATCTTCATAATTTCAGGTCTGCTTAGGTGGTCCCCACATGTTGAAAGCAAGTTGGCATCTTTCAATTTTGCTGCAGCAGGCAGATGTCAGGCCTCAGGTCATCAGTCATCCTGCTCGGGACGACGGGTGCCTGGATAAATCTGCTGATGCATACACTTGACATCTGTTCTCTAATAGATACAGAAATAGGATTTGTGTGGGCCCACTGTGAAGAGGCTGCTACCAGCCTTCAATCTGGGATAACAGCTCTGGGGCCACCTTCATGAGCAACATTTGGTATAGGACTATGCCCTTTCTTAAAAAAAAAAAGCTCCCAACTTAGTCAGCAACATAACATTCATTCCTACAGATTTGCAACAGCCTTGAAATAAGTCTACGCAGCTCATGAGAGCTGACGTCCTTACTCTGAGCAAAAAAAACCAAGCACATAATTGTGGGTCCTTAATTTCATAACATATTCCATTGCCTTTGCCCTAGAAAGAAAGAGATGCTTTTATTTCATATTGGTTCAGCCTCCATCTAACGTCAGATGATTCCTGCTTATGTAGGTCAGAAGTCCCCTCTGGGCAGTTACAGACACATTGCCGAGAAACTCACAGGCCCCAGATCAGAGACGCTGAAGAGGAGACCTAGGCTTTGGTGATGTTTGGTGATGTAGGCCATCTCATTTCCCCTGCTCACACTCATCAAACTGTGTTTTAAAAGAAGAAAACATCCTTACAATGATTACTCTGACCACCTCTCACCCTTTCTATCCTTCATCCAGCAAGCCCTCCTTAGCAAACCAGCAAAGGATAGAAGAAAAAAATAACAGGGAACAACATGGTGTTTGCCAAGCTGCATAGTTCACTGTAACCATCCTCTCCCCCAGTCTCCATCTGCCTCTGCTTCAGCAAAAACTAGTTAACCAACATCTTTTCATAGGTAAACCTATTTCTGATGAGTCTCCAGGAACACCTAAACCAGCTGCATATTAATTAATAACTGGCTCTATGATGCAAGCAAAGTGCAGCAGCTTTCACTCCTAAAACCGGTGGGCCAGGTTTAGCTCAATGACCAGAGCTACTCATTTTGGACTACAAGGATAGTAGGTTAACTTAGATTCATCAGTCCATATCCCCTTGGGGGATTTACACCATGTATGTATGGGTGGATACAGACAAAAACATGGATGACAGATAATGTTGTGGGGTTTTTTTTGTCAGCAGCTATTTTTTGGGAGCCTGGTTGAAGGTGCTGAACAACCCTAACAATCAAAAGTAAGACATTTTTGCATCATGAATTGTTTTGCATAAAATTTCAACAGCAAAAAGCTATGGTTTTGGTGCACTACTCATGGTGTGCAGTATAGTAACTACAAATGCATTGCTTCATGCTGTTATCAGGGAATATTGGCCAGCAGTGTTGTGAGGTCTCGAAGAGGGAGAAACTCGGAGGGAGGACAACGAGCTGGAAGGGTTCTTGGCTTAGTTCCCAATTAACTGATCTTTTGGAAGAAAATAAATCTCAGTGAAGGGCAATGTTTTGCATGAGGAAAATACAGGGAAGAGCACTGCAGAAACTGAGATTATTTTCTTGTTCATATTGAAGAAGTGCTTAAAAATGAACTCATTAGAGGCCTCCGCATTTTACATAAACTGATCAAAGTTCTCTTGTATATTGAGCTAATCTGTCAAGCAAAGGTCCAGAGTTAATCTGTCTTGCAAAGAGACAGATTTCCAACGCACTAAGACAACCATTACAGGGTAAAGCACTGCAGAGACGTCAAACATCAAAACCCTTTGAAAACAGTTAAAAGCAAAGTCTCTTTACCTTGCTGAGTGCTACACATCAGCTTTGCTAATCCCTTACAAAAGTTAAATCTTTAGAAGCCAAATTATAAATTAGTATAACACAGTAATTAATTGTTTTATTATCAAGAAGTAATAGCAGAAAAAATCAATTTCAGAAGGGTTCTTTTCTGTGTCTAACTTGCCAATTTTGCAAAACTGTAATTTCCCTTGTGGGAAATCCATTATGTTGTGAAAATACTACTGTACATATTGGCTGCTTTTCCATGAATTATATCCAGACTTTTGCATAACATACTGTCATTTTGCAGAAGCAACAGTCTCTAGTAGTGGATCAAATCTATGACATAACCTCATCCTCTCCAGTCCTTTAACACTACTCATCTCAGTACATTACTAAGTGTACTGAAGGTTAATCATTTAAAAGAATGGATGTATTACAATACAGTTACTCCTGCAGAGAAAGCATTTTTGTCTAAAACCAGGGATTTTAAAAATTCTAAATATGTAAATGAATAATTTGAACTGACTCACAAAAAGTACTACATTGCCCGTAAATATTATGCTCCGTATAAATATTTAAGGCCACTATAGTTTCCTTGCTAAGCATTTATTGTTATTTCAGATTTGCTTTCCTCTGCAAAAGAGGAATGTGAAGTTCACTTGAAGAAAATATATGTCCTGGGGGCATTCTATAATGAATGACTTGGCTTTGTCTCTGGAAGTGCTTGTACTACTTTGAGAAATGGATATATAGTGGGGTGGTTACCAGCAGTTCCTTTTGTTGCAATTTCTGAAATTGAGCTTCTCATGTTTCAGAGAATAATTGATTTTAAAAAATAGCTTTCCTGTAGCTATACAACTCATTTTATTCTAGCACTTTTTCTTTTTTGCTCCTTTTTTTCCTCCTCTCAGATGCTTAATTACCTTTTGCAATAGTATACACAATCAAATTACACAGCTTCTAGATAGGTAGTTTCCTGGTATCCATTAACATTCACAAAGGAAAAGAATGCTTTTAGAATTTTGTAACAGACACACCAGTTACCTTTTTTTCCTCCGTTATCATATTATTAAAATTGTGCTTTCAATAGAAGTGCTAAAGCAATGTGAAAACTTAGTTTTGTTGTAACAGCAAAAAATTAGTCTCAGGACTTAAACTTTGTCTGCATTAACATCCCTCTGTGATTAGGTACTTCATATGACTCAGTGCTATAATGTATATAATATTCCTCTGAAGCCCCCTGAAGCACAGGAGGCTTCAGAGTGACTACATTTAACCTCCAGAGATCAGAAACATAATTTTATGTCTTTCCTTCAAATATTCAAACCAATGTTGATGTATGCTGTTGTAGACACTTACCAGTGCAATGGGCTACATCCTCAAACCTTTAGATCTCGTATATACATACATATAGGTATATACACACATACATACAAATCAATAAAAATAATGTATTGATAGCATACAGCATCTCCCAGACTTCTTCCCTTTAAGTAAGCAGATGCAAATGGAACCAAATATTCACAACAAATTTAAGGAAATACAGTCCCTGTTTCTTCAGATGCTTTGAGAAGGATACAAAAGCAGTTAGACAAACCTACCCATATCTACCTCATCTCTGCTGATTCTTCTCCCTCCCCATCAGGCCCTTCAATAGAGCATTTTTACCAGCATCTTCTGCTGGGAAATTACCACTTATTTTTAGTAAAAGCAAGCAGCTGCAACCTTAAAGTGGAGAGTCTACACATGGCTGCTGCCTGATCTTCCTCTGTTTTAGCTTGCTGGGCTTTTTAACTTCCAGACAGGGCAATTAGGATACAGAGACCATTTGAGACGTATCAGAACAGTGGCTTGCACTCGCTTGATGCTTTGCCAATAGAGGTTTTGAGGAATGAGGACGGAGGAGACGAGTTTAGTTTGGAAACTGTCTATGGACAACATAGGCAGCACTTGAAGAGTAGTAGCATGTAAAAAATCATGGTTTAGCTATTGATTCTAAGTTGTGGGGAAAGAAGACTAACCCTGAAAAACCCATTTACTCTGACTTAGTGCAAGGGAAAATATTTTGCCAACCTAGACAGCAAAAATATTAAAAATAACATAAGGCTTGACCTATCATTTATTTGTCACATATTGCATTAGTTTTCTCCACCCATCTCACTCATCATCTGCTGGTCAAAAATTAAGGAGAAAACTTTTCTGAGTTCACAAGAAGTCAGTGTTGTGTAGACATCAGGTACGTCAGGAAGTGATGCATCATTCAACAAAGGGAAATGTTTAATATTGGACTAGCGTACTAGACACTACCCTCTAATACTAAAGCAATTGATTATCAGAAAATAGTTTTGAAGGGTTTTCTGGGTTTTTTTGTTTGTTTGTTTGTCTAAAAATTTTATACCTTCTTAAATACATTATTCAGAAGAATAGTAATATGCCATGAATGTTTAAGGATTTTTCTGCTTTAATTCTGCAACAGGAAACAAAACTGTAAATTTATATCTTGTTACCAAAAAACTTAGCAGCTATATAACAAGTAGCCAGAAATCATCAGCCCCACCCTGAAAAGTTTAAGCTGTGCTCAGCTCACTCACAAGTTAAAGAATAAAAATAATATACCAAAACAGTACAGATGCCAGGAGCATGAAATAAATGAGTTTCATGCAGAGAAAGGGCTTATAAAACTAAAAAATTATTTGGAAAGGCATCATAGAGACGACCAAAGGTATGGAACAACTTCTGCATCAGGAACATCAAGGTAAATTGTTATTCTTAACTATTAGATGACCAGATCTATGAAATCATGCTTGGAGAAGATGAACAAAGGTACAGTCATTCACTGTTTCTTTCACGAGACAAACTAGGAACATCAAATAAAGCGAGGCTGAAAAAAAAATGTAAAAGGAGATGGGTCTACACACCCAATGTAGTTAAGCCGCAAAAGTCCTTGTCGCCAAATGTTGTAGATCTTATAAGTTTATATGGGTTCAACAGGCAACTTGGGAAAGTTCAAAGAAAACATCTGTGAGGGATTATTATATTCCAAGTTAGAGTTAGCACTTCTCGTCATGGAAGTGTCTTGGCTACAAACTCTTAGAGACTAGAAGAACAGTATGGGGCAGCAACACCATGTCCTCGTACCCTTCCCTACACAGCTCCTTTCAGATAGAGTTGGCAACAGGGTTCTGGACTGGATGCTTGCCTTCGCAGTATGGCAGGTCTTATGGTCTAAATATTAATTAATAATATTGATGCTTGAGTTGTTTTATTAAGGTCAATGAAATTTTCTTCTAGGTGAAGATCACTTTTACAGGCCCTGACTCCTCAAACAGCCACTGATTTGATTGATCCACTCAAGCATTCACAAATAGGGAAAGATCACAGACTTTGGGAAACACATTGAGTAGGATGGCTGCTGAAGAGTATCGTACAGCATGCCATCCAAGTACATCACCGGAGTCACAATGTATTGCTGTAGCTCCATACACAACACAAAACCAAAAAGAACCATTCTAAAGGAAACTGAGAATTTATATCCATATCCATATACAGATATTTATTCTCAGTAGTCTACACATATTAATATACATACATGAAAATCTCTACAGTGGTTGGCCTTTAAAACAAAACACCAAAGTAGAGCTATCCCTTGTGAGCCAAATCTCAAACATGAGGATACAGATTTACATACAGTCATGCCAGAAACCCTTCAAATGAAAATGAAGTTGATGACTTAAATCCCCCCAGACTACTAGAGGAAGACTTTTGGTAATATTTCTGACATCAGTTCTATTGTTTCTCCCTTTAATGCACTGACCTAGATCTGTTGGTGTAATTTTTCAGCTTCTAATACTGATAATATTGCTTTTAGACAGTGGTTTCAGGGCCCTTTTGAGATGAGTTCTTCAAAGCTGTAGCTTAATCCATTCTTTATTAGCTTCTGTAAAGTGATTACTTCTTCAGGGCTGGATGGAAGTACTTAAAGGAAATGAGCATTCTGTTACCAAACATCACTGCTCTACTTCCAAAGCATTTGCTGGAATTTTAACGTTTTAGGGTTGAATGATGAGGATATAAAACAAGAGAAGACACTAACAGAAAAGTTTCATATGGTAAATGTGTTGACACTATGACATTTTTTTAACGAAACCCCAAAATGTGACAGGTGCTTAGGGACTGATGGCCTGTGACGGGCAATCTTGAGGTCACTGGAGCTGATACTGCTGTTGAGATGTCATTTTATTTCCTTAGTTCAAAATGAAAAATTGCTCTCTGCATGTAGTTTATTAGAATCCTGTTGCAACTAGGGGCTAAGGGAAAGTCACATTGCAGTTGCAGATTACCTTTGCAATGCTCCTTCCATAATGCACAGGAAAAAAAAAAAGATATAACCAGATCTACTACATCTGTCAGACTGTAGTTAGATGGGAACTTTTTCCTCTGCCCATGTGAACTCATTCCATGAATTCCATGAAACCTGTGCTGATTAACACTAGGATAGGATGGTTTCAAGGAATACTTATTTGACTAATAGCTACAGAAAAGAAGTACCTGTTATCATGGAGAAGTACCTGCCTCAAGAGCAAAGCATGTCTGCCAACTTGACCACAGCTCTATAATTTCAGATTGCAAATACAAAATAATGAAGGAAATAAAGAAAATTAAATAAAGAAAAAAGATTAATTAATTTCAGAGCTATTGAAAGCCAGAAATGTTTAAAAAAACCAAACAAAAAACTCCTGGACATTATTCTTATAAATGTCTGAATATCAGTCCAGCCAATGGCTGCTGGATGTATTCCACAATAAATAATTTTTTTAGAAAGCAAAAAACATTGTGAAGTTTCTTTAGGTATAGAAATAGTTCCTCCAAAACAAAAGGGTGAAGGCAAACCTGTATTAAAGTATAGGGCACATGATACCACTGGCAAGAGGATTGAGACCTGATCTATCACAGCGTTAAGACAATGGCTTTGTTCCTAGATTGAGAAAAGAGAAACAGTCACCTTAAATGCACTGTTCATGTAAGAAACATTAGGTTATGGCCTGACTCAGAGAAGTGCAGCTTGTGATGAGTTCCCAAACAAAAAAAAAACTCCAAACAGCACAGAGTATTACAAAAGCAGTTTTGAAGCTAGACAAACTTTTGAACCCATTTATCAAAGTACTTGTAGTTCCCATCTCAAGGTGAAACAATAATAAATAAAAAAGTTAATTGGGTTCCCGAGCTTTTTTTTTTTTTTTAAATTATATTGAATTTTTTAAGGAAAAGTTGGCATAGGGCAATAGACTCTTACAAAACCTTATTAATGAATCATTCCAGCCTGCCATCCTTCACATGCTTAAGGAGTGACCAAGTACAGAGCCAAGACATTCATTTTAATAAAAGAAAATTCAACATCCACAGGAATGCAGATACTTGAGGAAAAAAAATATATTTTAGAATAAAAACTGGAGACAAACCTGCTTCTGGGAAGCTGACAGAAGCTTGCGGTGCCATAGGGAAGACAAGGATGTGGGCAGGATCGCTGCAGCTCGCCTGACCTGGAGGGTACAGCTCACTGCAGGTTCAGGCAGCCACTGCCTTAGTGCCTCCAAACCACTGGTTTTCAGGAAGAGTCAGCAGTACATCCAGGAGGGAAGCAATCCCTCCATTTTGGAAATTTGAAAAAAAAAAAATCCTAGGGGGAACTTGCAGAGTTTAACAAACTCTCTGCTGTAGCCCTCTCTGGCTCCGGTTTTGGTAGGTTGTTACTCTGGAATAATTAATAACTTCAAGCCCACCATGGAAATACTGTCTAATCTGGCAATTACAGAAGGGCAGTGTAGCCCAAATGTGTTCCATTTCCAATTTGGCCAGAAATAATTTAAATTTCTGCAAGCAATTAAATTCACTCCAACATGCCTCAGTTTATCTATTTGGGGTAGCATCACACATCCCTAAAATGTCATAGTCCCTCTGGGTGTCTTCTGCTGAGTATAACAAAAAAACAAGACTGTCTATAATGGCTATCCCAAAATTTACTTGCCCTGCAGTAACACTTACTATGCACCCTATGACACTCTACTCAACTGTAAGACACAGCAAGAGGAGAGGGTAGAGCTACTGCAGGCAGAGCAGGTGAGGGGCAACCGCCCTGGTTCTGCCTCTGCTTCTGGGGTCAGCAGGCTCTTTTTTTAGAACAAAAACGCAGCCTTTAATCTCTCTTTTTTTGGGCAAATATGTCACAGAGCAGAAAGACAAGGGAAGTATCTTCTGCTCTCTCCCATCTGAGTGCTCAACTAGGGACCATGCCTATCTGCAGATTTTGCATTCAGGTCCTCTAATGAAAAGGTGTTATTATACGAGGACAAATACAATACAGCAGTATTATTGCTGACTTAATTGTAAACCCAGTCAAAATGTTGTGTTTTTTTTTTTTTTTTAATAAAAGCGAGAAAAATGTTAGTAAGAAGATAGGAAATAGCAGTGTACGACAGTATTGAAAATCAGATGCAAGAACTAAAATTTGAGCACAGACAATGCAATAGCCACCGTCTGGTTCCTCTACATTAGCTTCCATAAAGGAAGAGATGAAAGCAACCCAGGCTATTTTGGCAATTACAGTAGTTCCCTGATAAAATCAGCTAGTTGGATTTCAGAGCATACCGCTCCCACCACAAACTTCAGAGTTTGCAGATTGAAATGTCTTTCTAATAAAAATAAATTCAGTCTGTGAGGTTGTCAGTGTACCTCAAGCCATTTCAGGAACTCTTATTTTGACAAAACCTATAGAAAGCACATTCTGTGGAGAAAATACTCTACATAGGGAAGAAATAAACAGAATGATTGAGTTCTAGAGAGTGACAACTCATTCAACCTTGATTTATAATCTAATAAAAAGAACAAGTACACGTTCCACAGGAACTGCTCTCACTTGCATCAGGATTGTTTTTTCCTTTGTTTCCCAATGTATTTGTCCCGCAAATGCAAACTCATTTTCAGCTGATCTTGACCAGAACTGTTGTCTCCTGTTCAGTTCTCTGTATCATAATGTGAACATCCCATTTGCCTCATGTTGTGGCCCCTATTAAGAGGGAACATGAGTAAACCTTCAATAAGAAGAACAAACATCAGCTTTTTCTTAGAGAACTTGTCTTTGGTTCAAGGAGCACCAACATTATTGAACATCCACCCAAAAGCTGGTGGCTGAACTGTGTAACTTAACCAGGGTGCTTGGTTTAACTATTCACCTACCTATCTCAAAAAGCCATATATTAAGAGCGAACTCTCTGTGCTTTAGCAAGTCCACCCTAAAAATTATTTTGAGTTCTGTCACTTAATTTTCTAAATGTAAACAAAATTATAATCTCAGAATTTATTCCCTATTTTTACTCACAGTACCCTGAATTCTTTGAATTTAATACAGGCATTATATATTATCATAAATTATATATTAAATGCATCTCAATTTTGAGCCTTAGATTATTAAAGAAAACTTACATTATATGAAACTAGAAAAAAGTCAGCAACTCATGTTAGGGAAAGTATGAAATCATTGTAAATGTTCATCTAGTTAGGCAGTACAAGTCTATTGGGAAATTGTGTCTTTTTCTGGAGATTAGCTACATATTTTGCCATATCCTTCTGAAGTACTATTACAGTTTTCTAGGGGGGAAAAAAAAAAAAAAATTCTACTTGAAAGTCCATCAAGCATTTTGGTAGGATTTCATGTATTTCTTCAATTTCATATCCTGGCAGCAAAGCCAAATAAAGCATTTTTTTCATTTTAAATAATGTAACTTGTCTTCCTAAGTATTTGATGGTGTTATCAACAGGGAAAAACCCAAGGTCTATAGAACACAGCTTGAAACCTTGAGTTCTGTATTTCGTTTTGCCAAACATCTGGTCCAAGTTGGTCAAAACATTTCACCTCTGTTTCCTCTCTCATTCCTGTTTCTTATCTGCTCTATTTTGGCTATGGCTTTTTCAGAGTGGGAGCTATTTCTCATTTTGTGTTTGTACAGTGCCAGCCACAACAGGAGCTTGATGCTGGTTGGGACCCTGCTGTGGATGTCCTACTGGTCACCTTTTGGGGACACTGGGAAGGATCTTTTTCTCCTCGTGCCAGACTGGGGTGTGCCAGGTGTTGTGTTTGTTGGCTTGCTCACTTGCTGGCGTTGCTGCTTCTCAGCATCCAGAGATGCAGGAGCTACGTGAGGTCTGTAAGATAAATGTTGCCACACTTTGACAGATGCCCACTGCAGCTACCCATTTAATAGTGTCTTGGTTCTCAGATAAGCCAGGAGTGAATTAGGAGAAGGAAGAGGGATGGCACAAGGGGCACAGAGCAACCAGGTACCCACCGAGGCAGGCAGCTGAGGAGTAGATAGACAACCCCCCCACCCCAAAGGTGACATGAAGGAGGAAAAGAAGGATGCTGCTCCTGCAACAGCTCTCAGAAGTGATAGTGAAGTTATGTCTCAATTAAACTGCATTCCCATCTACTTTTGTCTTACCATGGAGCTTCACAATACAAAAGTCTGAAGTGGAAACACAAGATACTGTCAGGACAGAAGTGATGAAAGGGCTGGATGAGAGTTGGATTTATCTTCTTTTGGAAGGAAGAAGCACTTGCCACTGCTCCAGCTTTCTCTCATTCCAAAATATTTTGCTCCTCACCAAAGCCCTTGGGTACTGGAGTCAATATCAATCAAATGCAGCCAATCCTACAATACTGAATTTAAATGTGCTCTTAACAGTACTTCTGCAACTGAGAAATGTTACAGCAGAAATACTCTTAAAAGACAGGTGTAAAAAGTTGCTTTTGCTGGGCTTGCTTTGCACAGCTTAACACTCTCCAGTGTTTCCCAGGGGAATGGCTTTAAAACACCCATATTTGTTATTTTCCTTTCAAAATTGTCTTCAAAGGAATACTGTCCAAGGACAGGGTGTATTTTATACCTTTCAGCATCTGTTTGGAAAAGATAAAGAACACAATGTCCCAATACTATAAACATTTATGTATATCATACTACAATTGCAAGTGGTTCTCATAATTATGACTAAAGTACACACAATCAAGGGCTACACATTATTACAGTTTTCTCAGGAAAAACTCTCAGGTCATGTAGGCATTTCCTTTATTCTGCTCCCAGGACATAAACCAGCCATAAATCTATTCTGATATCCTCCAACATCCACTGTCATTACTCCAGCAATGATAAAAATTTGTTGTAATAATATTCATTCTTTGATTAGTATTCATAATATTTAATACTTTATTTGATCCATAGCACCCATTTAATTGCTCACCATGGCAAAATTATTTGTCATATAAATTATACATGGAAAAAGGACAGAATTGAGTAAATATTATTCAAAGCAAAGTTGTTAAATAAGAACATTCCTCTGACATCCTGTAGCAAAAAAACCCCATGACTGTATGATAGCTACTACCATAAGCGTGATGACTCGGATCACTCACACCCTCCAAACCGCTCTCCAGGCTTCCAGTCTCATCAGCACCGAAAGCACGTTCCCTTCTTGATTATTAGGAGTCCTGTTCACATTTGTTTTCAGAACTACCACTGACTCAAGATCTTAATGAATCAAGATCTGCATCTGTGTTTTTCCAGTGGCTCACTATATTGTGTTTACAGTAATTGCTCAGATGCTTTCACCAAACTGTTTTCCAAGTAGCTGAGCACCTTCAGTTTGCAGGTTCCTCACTGAGACACTTATTTTTAGATCCTATTCAATAGCTCTGCCTGTTCAATGTCAACAGTATGAAATGAATTCTGCTGGGCTAAGCTGTCCAAGAGCTGTAAACGCAGGTATGTAAGCTGCTTTACAGGAGCTGTTTTAAATGTACAGCTGGTTTACAGAGAGACTAACACTTTAAACCTGACCAGTCTTTAGGGCTGGCTGAGAATATTGTTTTACTAATCTGCTTGACTTCCATGACACATAAAATAATGGAAACTGTCGTGAAGGGCAAAAGCTGTTGTGAAATGAAAAGCAATGATATAATTTGAGGTCACTGAAATAAGAGGAAGAAAATAAATAACTAATCACCTTGACATTTTTAGGAGGTTAGAGATAAGAGTGATAATGGAAGTTCACATGATGCAATTCATGGGAATTGTCACAAAGCCATTAATAAGGTTTCACGTGACAGGAGCCAGCTCACCTTGATAATAAATCTCAGCGACCCTGGGCAGTTCACAGGGATTGATAAAGACCCGCTTCTGAAAAATGGAGAAGATGGGGCAGTGCTTGTACAGGAGTGCACCTGGAGCAGAGTTTTTGTTTTCATTTAGTAGCTCGTTTTCATCAAAGGCAGTTGCATCATTGACAGTAAACAGTTTTAGAAGCACTTGGGTTTTTTGCCTCTGCTGACAAAATGAAAACCAATGTGTCTAATATTTAACAACAATACAGTGACATGAAGAATAATGGCTTTTTTTGCTCTAGTAGATTTTGGTGTAAATACTCACACCTTAACTCCTTTTTCCCTTCAGTAAACTCCTTCTGACTTTAAGAACCCTTTTAAAAAAATTAATTGTACCCTATTGAATTTGTCAAAATATCTAGGTGTCCTTTAATGACACGACTATAGTAGTGTCTGTCACTCACTTTTTTGTGTGCATGTAAAATAAATGGGGGGGGGGGAGGGTTTCTTTCCCTCTTTGGTGTAAGTGGTAAGATGTGCTGCCCCTTAGCGTAGAGGGACCAAAAAAATTCTGCCTTGACACAGAAGAGAGGCCCAAAACCTAAACCCTGTGCTTGTCTGTAGCAACCAGAAGGGGAGCACGTAAAACAATAACCCTATTTGATACAGTCTGTGGTGAGAGAAATTGTAATTGTGAGTAAACTAAGGCTGCTCAGAGCCTGCATGCTGCTCTGGTTCTCTTGCTGTCCCATCCCATGGAAGCAAACACACTGAGAGCATTTGCAAATGCATAACAAGTCACATCTTTTGAAAAAATAAAAAACACCAAATAAATCTACTTCAATGTGAATCAAAATTAATCTTTATATATTAAACAGATATTTGTTACTACTTCATCCAAGCCCTGGTCAAAATTGATGGAGAAACCCATCTTTTCTCTTTGCTAACATGACAAATACTGCAGTGCTTCAGTCTAAAGCCCTTCAGTACCCACAGAGCCATGTCGCCCCTTGACCGCCCAGATTCATTGGTATTCAGCTACTGTTGTGGTTTAACCCCAGCCGGCAGCTAAGCACCAGACAGCCGCTCACTCACTCCCCCCACAGTGGGATGGGGGAGAGAATCAGAAGAGTAAAAGTGAGAAAACTCATGGGTTGAGATAAAGGCAGTTTCATAAATAAAGCAAAAGCCATGCGCGCAAGCAAAGCAAAACAAGGAATTCATTCACTCCTTCCCATCGGCAGGCAGGTGTTCAGCCATCTCCAGGAAAGCAGGGCTCCATCACGCGTAACAGTTACTTGGGAAGACAAACACCATAACTCCGAATGTCTCCCCCTTTCCTTCTTCTTCCCCCAGATTTATATGCTGAGCATGATGTCATATGGTATTCAATACCCCTTTGGCCAGTTTGGGTCAGCTGTCCTGGCTGTGCCCCCTCTCGCTTCTTGCTGGCAGGGCATGAGAAGCTGAAAAGTCCTCAATTAATGTAAGCATTACTTAGCAACAACTAAAACATCGGTGTGTTATCAACATTATTCTCACACTGAATCCAAACCACAGCACTGTACCAGCTACTAGGAAGAAAATCAACTCTATCCCAGCCAAAACCAGGACAGCTACTTAACAACTGTTTCGATTTGAAATCTGAACCTTTCCACGTTCCTGCCAGAAGAACAAAGATGAGGCTGGCTCCTCAGAGAGCATCCATACTGTGAGCAAATCTGGTGGAAATAACTTAAAACAGTCCCCAGGCAGATGCAAATGTGTGCTGACAACAGTGACAATTTTTTTTTTTTTTTTAAGTAATATTTACCTATTACTTGTTAGAACATGCATTCAGACAGCCACCTCATGCTTGCGTGCTCCCTCCCACCTCTCCCAGTTGGATGCAACTTTTCTAGTAGCATCAAAACATTATCTCAATAGCAACCATGGTCTCACACAACACAAGAAGCTTTCTCATTTGTGGTACAATTTTCTCTACAATAACAACAGAAACAGCAATGATCAAAAGTCTGAGGCTCCTGTACAGCTGGTGCTTGCTCTCAGACCAATTTTCCCACCTATTCTCAAGGAAACCTTCTGGAGGGATGGACAGGTAGGATGATCAGCGCAGGACAAGTTATTATTAAACAATTCACAGACGTGTTGTTTAATACAGGTAAAACCAATTTCAACCATCCTTCTCCTGCCTAACATCCATGTCATGCCTATAAGCTGTTTGTTTAGTATTTTTAGAGAAGGACCCCAGAAGCAGGAACAGGTGACTGCAGTGCTCGTATGTGAGAGGCACATGAGATCCTGCTAACTTCATTCTCATGGACCCATGCCCTCCCAAACCCCTGGACTGCACTGGGAGAAGATGCATTCCAGAGGAGCATGTGGGCACAGCCTGCCAAAATGCAGTAGGTGGTAGAGGAGAGGAGATTTAAGTTATTTAGTTTGAGGGGTTTCAAGTTGGATAAAGCCCTGAGCAACCTGCTCTGGCCCATTGAAGCTACACACGCGCATGTACTATCACATAATGTCTTCTGCCTTCAGCAATGACTATTGCATTTTTTATGTGTTTGTATTTCTGCGCATTCTCCAACAGTAAGAATAGAACGGGTGTAACAAATTTCACACTGAATCCACTTCAAAAGTTTGAGAGCGGCACGAGAATAAATTGTAATGTAGACTGCATTTATCTGAGACCCACTGCTGAGTAACCGGCACTTCCGATCTCCAACGTGTGGCTTTACACCCTTTCAGATGACAGCAGCTTAAACAAGAAACAAAACCACATCTCACAAAGGATCCAGAAGCTTTGTTACAGAAATGGTCATTTAACTGAGCCCTGTGACAAATTCTGTGCAACTGAAGAAAGGCAAAGCACTCACAACACTAGGCAACACATCTAAAATGCTGTCCTTTATTTTAGGGTTAACTTTATTTACAAAAATTAGATATTTATAGAACATCCAAGCATATATTAATAGCAGGCAAGGCTTTGGAAGAGATAGCAACTGCTGCATTGCAGGGCTCACAAACCGTGCTAGGTTTGCCCTGGTCGTTCCTTTCTACCTACTGTGGTATTTTCATGTCTTGTTTTGAAATGTCTGGGGCTGGCTTAGGCCAATAAACTCGACAGCCTGTGTTAGGAGTGGATATATCACTCACAGGAATCGGCCTCCCAGTGTGCACATGAAGCCAGCTCCCAGGGGATCCCCCTCGGCGCCTGCCCAGCAGTGAGGGGCTCTTGTTCAGCAGGGGAGAGGGAAATGGAGTCAACAGGGAGGCTGAAGGCCTTCCTGTGACACCTAGCAAACCCCAGCCTGCAGTTTTTATTTAACATATCAACCCCTGTGCTGTTATAAAACCTAAAATACATTACCAGCAAACATATATACACAACAAATACAAAACCATGTCCGGGAACAGGCTCAGGCGGAAATACAGAGCTTTTATAGGATCAGTGATTGTGTTTTAAAAAAACCAACACACTGATGAAAAAAAGATGGCATTATCACTGAAGTATTCATATTCAATTTAAAATGGATTAGAGAGCACTCTCAGTGTAAGTGCTGCACTTTAAGTAGCAATGATATTTCAACTATGTATACAGCGTATTGCGTTTCATCTCTTTGTACTTCTTATGAAGGCTTCAGTTCAGCTTCTGATACCTACACTGTTATTAAAGCATCTTGTTGTAATAAATTAAAGAGTGTAAATGCTCTTTTATATTAATCCTTCACACGCTGTTGCTCTTTTTGCCTCTTCAGCAACCTTCAAGAGTGCAGATGTAACCAGAGACGGAAGAGTGCTCCAGCAAAGAAAACAAAAAGGATGTGGCTAGAGCTGGTATCTACAAAAAATAGTAAGAGACTTGGACAAACAAAGTTATTTGGCAACTCAAAGAAGAAAAATTTATCTTACAGATCTTTCTGCTAGAGGACACAGGCTAGAAGCCTGCATGACGCCACTGCAAGCGGCAGCAGGCTCAGGATGCCCACACCACCCATCCTGTCTGATGTGCATGGGACATGCTCACTCACATCACAAGTATTTCAGTTTTAGCACTCAACTGTTACAAAGAAATCTTTGTGTGTAGTAAACCCAGCAGATGGCTTTGCTCACATCACAAAACAGACACTCCAGTCACCATTGTGCAGATTGTACTAATCTCTCTAAACCAATTGTACAACAAATTCCCATAAAACCTGCATATTGCATATTGATTTTCCTATTCATATTTTATTACAGCAAGTTCTTTCTGAAGCCATACCACAGCTATTTGCTCCTTACATTGTAAGAGTTTGTTAAGCTGTAAGCTGTAATTTAGTTTTCCTTCACATAATCATGTGTATATACACATATTCGGACACATTTCTTACATAAAATGTCATCGATTTGAAATGGAGAAAATGGATATTCAAATTTCCACAGTTCACAGATGACAATATAGCAGGCTCTTTCACAGAGCAAATCTCATTAATCCTCTCAAAGGCAGCAATACTGGCTTTGCCTTCTAATGCATGTGGTTCCTTAATTCATTATCTCCATCATATCTACTTTCATATTTTTTCTAAGAGCACGTGGGTACCCTTGAACTAAAGAGATCATATTAGATCTGGAACTGATAAGCCACTATAAGGCAGTAGTGTGTTATTTTACTTACTTTACTGCCACTGGGACAATAAAGTTGTCTCCATATAGTTATTTTTACCATATGGACATATCAGCGTGACTCGCACTAGCTCACAAACCATCCACCATTTCACCGTATGAGCACGCACCACACTTTAGTCTTAACTGGACCATATCCACCTGACAGCGAAAACTGAAATTTAATTATTTTCCCGAATATTATATACTATACCAATGCATTATGAAATAACCAATGTACAAAATCAAACAGAAATTATCAGGAATAACAAACCAAGCTTTGGTCTGCTACTCATGATTTTTGTCTGATGTTTACTGAACTTTAGAAAGTATGATCTCTTCAGTGGGTCTCCATCTAATAACAGCAAATGAGTAACTGATACTTTATTGCAGCCTAATGGTCAAAAGAAAGAAGCATAAAAGTCTAAAAATAGCAAGTGAGGAAGACAAATGGAAAAATAAATTATATGCTGAAAATAGGATTGTGAGATTTAGTTTTACTTTAAATTATCAAACTGGGATTGATAACATAAAGTACATATATTTTAATGACTTTTGACTGACAGTTTCCAGTTTCCAGCTCCAAGCACCTTAAGAGGTAATTCAATGATGCAGTTGACTGACTGATGCAGTCAAGACATCCCTTTACCAGAGAAAATTGTATGTTAAGTTCTAAAAAAAAAAAAAAAAAAAAAAAAATAAATCACATAGCAAGAAGAAAAGTATTCTCATAACAGATTTGTTTCAGGCATCCTTAATCTTTTCTGCCCTAGGGACAAAACCATTTTTCTCCCTAGATGTTACAGTGATCAAGTCTAAAGAATGGTGTCTTTCCAGAAAGCCTCAGATGTTTGAAATTACTATGGTTTTGTCTGAAAATGTTTGGTGCAAAATGGTAGCTGGCCTCCAATCACCTTTTTTTTTTCCTTTAATAAAAAGAAAAAATCAGAAACCAGAAGTAGTTTCTTTTGTTCCTTTTTTTTTTCCCCTTCAATTTTTATAACTGGAATCAAGAATATTTCTACCTCCTATATTAAACAATTTAGACATTGTTTAATGTTTAAACTCATCCATTTCTCAGTTGTGTTTTGTAAAATGTTTCATTATATTTAGACAATTATAGTGACTGAAACAATTTTTTCAAGTAAAGAGTATTTTCTGCTTTTCTGTGTTAAAGCAGCAAATACCTTAATGAACAGTGAAAACTGCAGTACACATCACAGCAATTGACTCCAGGTATGGGGAGTGCGTGCAGCAAGGTTTTGCATGTAAAGCTGGCTTAAAAGAAAGGAATATCATTAGGAAATGGAAGAATCATTTCACTGAACAGAATTGCCGTAGCTTTGGCTGCTCACTTTGGTTCCTCACACCCCATTCTTGGCCACAGTAGTGAAATAAACTGCTCTGAAGAGCATCTGCCAGTGCATGATAAAAGTGCATTTGGGGAGGTCATATATGCTAAAATACATGTAAGAAGTGCGTTCACCTTGCTAAACAGATTTGTTGAGAAAATAATTTACTCACTATAAGAACCACAAATATCACCATTAGCATGTAAATCACAGCTACCAGCATCAGCAATAATGTCCTTATATCAATGCAATATTTTTTTACACACCCATCTCTTCCATACAATAATCTACAATACTGACAGCTCCAATCTTTTATTTAATTTGTTCCTGACCTTCCAGATAATGCTGCCTATTATCTGTCTGTATTTGTTCCTTGACTATAATAGCAACATTGTCCTGAAAAATTGCATTTGACCCTCTTGGAGGTGTGAATACTGAATTCAGACAAAATTCCTTCAAGGTATTTTTCTAGAAACAATTAGGCTACATACCTCTAGTTATGTATTGCTGCATTAAACTCTGAAATGTGATTTTAATAAAAAAAAAAATCCAGACTTAACAGCAGACAAGTACTCATTTTTCTAGGAAATATTTCCAAATAATTCTCTTTTTAGTTTCATTACATAATTCCTGCTAAAACTGCTTGGTTTTCAATACAGAATTATATGGACTGTGATTGTTTCTTTCTGTAAGTCCTTCTTTACATTTATACCAACAAATCTGGCTTTAATTTCAAGGAGAATAAAAATTAAATATGCATTTTTCTTTATACTATTCCTACAAGTAAATATAGCTATTTCAGTTTTTCAAATATTTGAAAAATTCCAATTAAAAATTTGAAAAGTCATTAATTTAACATGTACAGAGGGTATGGAAAGGATATTTTTAACATGATCAGAGGAGATGGAAAGAACAGCAGACTGCAAAAAAAAAAGCATCATTCCCATAACTCATTTAAATTAACCATTTTTAATTGGCTGCTCTTGCAAGATTTCTGCCATTTTTCTCTTCAAGCGTCATAAGGATCAAATCTAAAGAACAGCACCTAAATGAAGTATTCTGGGCAGAACAGGGATGAAGAAGAAATAAAAATCTACCTGGAAACACTTCAAGTATGTACTTAAGAAAAGGACTAGTTTCATTCCTAACGGAGAAAAACAGAATGATTTTGAAATGTTCAAAACTTATGTTGAGTTCTTCAATTTATTTCTGCTTTGACAGAATAGTTTGCTTATTTAGAAGTCCCTTAAATGTTGCGTCACAGTATATCCAACAAAACCCACTTAAGAAAAAAAAAAAAAAAATCACTGCGCTTTTTTTTTCCTCATAAAATATCATTACAGGTCATGAACCTCAGAACATAATTTACAACAGATGGGAAACTTAAATGCTCTTAAACCGACTTGTAAATACATTAGGTGTTTGTTTGTTTGTTTTTTAACAAAACCCACACCAGAACAAAGAGTAAGTTCTTAAAATTCACTAATTTTTTAATTTTTAAAATTTATTTATTTTTTAACAGGGCTGGAAAATATGCCTCATTTCAGGAAGTATATATAAAATGTTAAACTAAAAATTTCATAATGGTCTCCAAAAACTATAGGTGTGAAGAAAAAAAAAATCAACTATTTAATAATTCTATAGCTTTTACAGTTATTTTTACTACTATTTATAATGAATATATTTTACAACTTGCCCAATGCACCAGGATATTGATACCTATATTAAGTCCTCACATTTTGTGTATATTTAGATGTCACATAAATGCTTATATGCTCTAAAATGCAGTAAAAAATCTAAAGCAAGAGAACCGAGAGACAAAATTTTCAATGCAATTGAGTAGCTTTCATGATTAAGAACCGGGCTTAAAATACTGTACTTAATAAAATTCCAAGAATAAAAAAAAAAATCTTCTTTATATTTTACGGGTGTATGATCTCTAATTTCTTTTTTGACTGTGTAGCTGACAAGTCCTGTGTTACATTAACACAGTATTTATGATCAGAATTTATGTTTGAAACACCTGATGAAACAACAGTTAACAACCTGCACAGGATTCTTCAATAGCAGAGACTTCTGCTAATGCTATACCAATTATGCAACAAATCAGTTAACTGGAAGAAGGCTAAGTTAAGAATATTTCCTAATTAAATATGTCTGCATTAAGTATGGTAATAGTGTACTGTATATTCACAGTAAGGCAGGAGAAAGAATTACCTTTGGCAATACAAAGAATGTACATGTTGAAATCCTTTTGTAAACATTGTATTTAGGCTCTCTTATTTGAAATATTTTTTTTTTTTTTACAGTGTAATAAACACACAAATTTAAAAGGCTAGTTACTGAGGTTTTTTGCATTAAAAATCAAACCTCTGAAAGAAATATTAGCAATATTAAAATAGAAATATTTTCAAGATCAAGGCTTTTGACTAAAACCACCTGGTAGCAATGATAGGCGTAACGTGTGATTTTCATCCCATTTAAGTTCAGAAGGGAGACCAGAAAAATATCAAACTGCTATAGCAGCCTATAGAAACTGTATAATCACGTTAGAAAAAAAAAAAATCTAACTGCCATCAGCAGTGTATAACCACTAGAATGTACACAGTTCTTTAGTTTTGGAAAATGGGCTGAAATCCTTTGTTCCACAGTAACTCCACTCCATGTGTTTCAGAGGCAATTACAATTTTCTCTTGAAGTTAATTCCCCTCTTATGAAAGTGGAGTATGAAAACGTTCACTTTGATCTCATCCAGGCACCGCTATATTGTAACCAAACCAATTTGTCTTTCCCTTGCTTGTACACAAGCCCTTAAATTAAGACTGACCAAACCTGCTCATTTTTCAGAGCATCTGTACTCCCTGCACCAAAGCAGCAAGGGAAATCAAGTAAAATCGCAACACAATTTTGTGTTAAATGCCTGCAGAGGGTGCTGCAAATGCTGGTTTAAGTATCACCAATGGCAACATTTTAGGGCTGGATTCTGAAAATTAGGTGCCATCTGAAATACAATAAAGTAAGAACTCAAACTGATTAACAGGTTTCTTTCTCCCCGTCTCTTCCAGTTGATCCCAGCTTCTGAAATATTTTATAACTCACTGAATATTTTCTTTAGGTAATATTCTAGGCTTAAAATATTTTGGGGATTTATTAAAAAAAAAGTTGTTCCTTTTTCTTTTTACCCTAAGGTTTACACGTGATTGTGAGCAGAGTCTATGTAACATGAAAATTTTATTTGCTTGCTTGCATGTCAGCTTTGTTTTAAGGTTGCTTGAAGTCAGAGAGGACAAAGGGCTCAGAGCACAGGATTTCTTTGAATAAGGTTATACTTAAAATCAGGCTAAATAATTAAATTTGTCCCATTACCTCTATATCTCCAATACTGTTAAACAACGGAGTCTTCCAAAGAAGATGCTACCTATTGCACTGATTTTTTCTTGTGGGATACACCAGCCTCACCTGAATGGATGGTTGCTAGTCAACAGCCCAGAAAATAATGAACTCTCCAGGTGTTCATTGGTGTCCTGCCAAAAGCTGTAGGAGAAAGTGTTTTCTGGAGCAAGTTGCTTTGCATTTGGTCAGATCAGGTCTCTTGGACATTTCAGAGCTAGAATGGTTCTGTATCATATATAATAAAATACAGTATTCTCAAACTACCTGCATCTTAAGAAATGAATAACAAATAGGCACGTAGATCCTGAGCCTATTATACAGATATAGATGAACCAAAGGAACCAATTTATTCCCCCAATTTATGCTCTTAACTTTTGATGACAATCTAATGAGCTCCCAGAACAACAGCTCAAACAGGAATTCTCCCAAAACATGGACTTATCCAAAACCACTTCTTAATATCCCCATTTACATGTTCACCATGCATGTCATAGTATGATGCATCTACATTATAGATAGCTGTCCATACATTATATAGTGGGGTAAACCACTATTTGATAGAATTTAATAATTGAATTTTCTTTCTTTTGGAAAGAAAATAAGTTAAGACAAGTATTTAGAAGGGAGAGGATATATTTAAACAAAAAGTTATTTCTGTTAATTACAGAGTAAATAGATTATATTTTCCAGGCCAGACATAATAGTAATTTAGTCTTTTTATTTGTCACTTATAGATCAGAGCATAATTCTTTTTATTTGTCACTTATAGATCAGAGCATAATTCTGAGGTTGTGTTCACTTGATTATACTTCACAGGCCAGCACTCTGCACCATGCACATGTAACAGGGAGAATTTTATTTCACTTGATAACAGTCATCAGAACATAAGACTCTCTTGGGTTGACTAAAGGTAACTTTTTTTTTTTTTTAGTTTATGGTCTCTAGAGAACAAGTGACCTTTATTGCTGCTCTACAACTCCGGTTTATTGATATTTCCTTTGCATATTGCAAAGTGGTGCTTACTCTCATCAGTCATTATTGCTTTCATTTACAATATTTAGCTGGAAAGAAAATAAGCAAGATGGACAGGGGTTTAGGGAAACATAAAACTCAAATCATTGTATTAACCACTGTACATTTTTAATATCCTTCATTAGCTTGTATAGAGTGGGTAAAAATGACACCTCATTATATTTTAGTGGAGATTGCACTCAGGAGTGAAACATTACATAGAAAAGTTTGGACTCAGAAGTATTACGTCTGCCAGACTTCCTCTTCGATTACATTTGGTCTAAATAATTTTCATAGTCTTATGCCTGGCTGAAGTTTTAGTCCATGTGCATGGTTTGGTTAAAAGCACTGGAAAAGGGAGATACATCTTTAAATCTGACAATGAGTCAGTGCCTTTGATTTGCAATTTAGCATGCAGAATAGGAAAACAATTTTAAGTCTGAAGAAGTTCCCAGCTGGAGGCATCAAACTATTTGTGTATTTGTGCACAAGTGTATGGGAAAACTATTTACTTACTGTGGACTGCAACTCCAATTAATTTATGAGCATTCCAGTACTTGCATAGACAATTGACAAAATCAGACACTGTTTCTGTCTAATATTGTTATATCAAAAGCTACACATCTTACAAAATAAGTCAGAACGGTAGAATTTAGTATAAAGCAGCACTGTCAAGACTACAACTGCCCACACAGTTCTCAGCAAGCAACTAGAAATTTGCTATTTAATAAACCCAGAGTTGCAGCCGTCTTGCTCTGAAGCTGGATACCTGGAAGTCCCACAGTGCTGGCTTTGACTGAGGCTTTCAGTGTTTGGGGGACTGAGACATGGTAGGAAAAAAATCCAAAACTTTCAACACAAAGGGACTTCATTAATTTTACCACCGGCATGGTTGGATCAGTGTTGGCAGTTCTAATACCGCTAATAATTTTGGAGTAGTGTCACAGCCAGTATTTATAGCAGGTTTCCTTTCTCCTGCTCAGCACTTCTTACTGCTTATGTAGGACTCCTGGCATTCTCAGACTATAAAACCAAAGAAGAAAATCACAGTCCCAGAGTCATACACACAGCGGCACTAACACTTTGCTTCAGCTGTTCTTATTGAGAAGTCAGCAGCACGAGCCCTGACACAGTTTGTTCACCCAAAATTGTATAAAGCACCAATTTAAAAAAGCTGACTCCTCTCTCTGGCTTCTGACGTTGGAAGAAAGCATTTTCCCCTACAGTAAGTAAAGGGAACTCTTAAGGAGCATAGAAAGATAACAACTATGTCTTGACCCCTTTAATAGCTGTCCAGAGGTCCAAGATGAGTGTTACTATTGGGGAAAAAAACCCCAAACAAATCCAAAAACTCCACAAAAAAAAAAAAACAAACACACCTGCCCTGGTCCCTGTGTTGTGTTACGCGTATCCTAAGAGTTGAGCTTTCTGCCTGTTCTTCCCCTTATAACCCGTGCTGAAGAGCCAAGGTGCTGGGCATCGATTCCAGCAGTAGAGACGATTTTGGCAGTTTTTAGGTTTGGACTCATTCTCACTGGTCTCCATATAAAGTTAGCAGGTAACATTTGTGCTACCAGTGCCTGCAGAGAGTTACATGATTATGATAAATGATGGCTAAGTGAAATGCTTGTTCATAAATGATGTTCAATAGGACTAACTCCTGCTTTCCCAGCAGAAAGTAAGACGGGGCACTACGTGCTGGCAGAGCCTGAAGCCTTCCTACCCAGGACTCAGTGTTTGTGCATCTGTGGTCATTTTCTTGAGTTTAATTGCTATGACCTACCTACAGTACTGCTTGCGATGAGCTGTGTAACCCTGCCACATGAGTACGGATCAAAGGATAAACCAACTGCAGGGCAAGTGCTTGCAGGTTCCCCCACTCCAGCGCTCCCAAACCCACTTTCATGGTGCTGAAGAGAGTCAAAAAAAAAAAAATAGTTTGTTCCTTGAACAACAGGATTTTTCTTTCATTCTTGCATGGACACTTTCCTCCTGCTCCCCCCAAACACATCTCATGCCCTGAAGCTTTTCCTAAGCTGCACTAGCTGGAGAAGTTGATGCATCTGAAACCAGGACAGTCCTTTTAGGACTGTCACCGTGACACCTCTTCTTTACCAAAAAAGCTAATTTAGCACTTCCTTGAATATTACTGGCTCCCGCTACAACTCTCAACTCCCCACAAAACACTCAAGATAGCGTAGTTCAATGCCTGAAAGCATTAGTCTTATATTTTATCCAATATTTGTGTTAAAAATAGATTGAAAACGTATAAGCCACCTAAATCAATAAGTATCTACAAATTAAAGAATATCTTTAAGATGTAAATTCATGCAAAGAATGATTTCAGCCTCTTACAGCTGGATCACTGCAATTCATGCTTCCCACAGGTTCTCAACAATTCCTTCTTCTCTGTTGACAGCCAGCTTCTCTGTGCTGTGTACAACACTCCGACACATTCACACTAATCTGAACTATTCTCCCAAAAGTGAAGAGAATGTTGGACTTCCCACATTTTATAGTTTTCAATTTTCTCGCATAAGTCCTCGATAATCTCACTCTCTCATTGCTTACTATATTTCAATACATGCTACCTGTAAATCAATTTCCGTTTCTTCAAAAATTGCTGATGTCTTCTTAAAAGCCAGCATCTCTGCAACTGCTTGAAACTCCAGCTCAATTTTTGTGTCATTTTAAGCTCACACTTTTACCTTTGAAATGATGCCAAACTTCAGCCAAAATATGCATTGCTTGCCACTCCTGCCACTTTTACCAGTCATCTTTTTTTTTATTTGCTTTTGGTTTTTTAGCTTTTTGTTTCAAATACAGCGAGAAAACAGAATTGAGGGAACATAAATTACCCTGTCCATAGCTGAAGGTGTGAACCACATGACATAGAAGAAAAGATCTTTAAATGCATACATACGTATGTCTTAACGATGGATTTGGTGCTATAGCAGTAATAATGGCGGAATTTTAAGTGCAGTGACTGCAGAGATACACCAGGAAAGAGAAATCTTGCCAACCATGTGTCATGTTTTAACATCTATACTGCTTACGTTAACTATACTATTTCTTTACAAGACAATTCATGGGTCAATCCAAAGAGATGGGGATACTGCCCTTCCTATTTTCTTTGGTCTTCTTCAGAGAGCAGCAATAGAATAGAACATCATGAACAAAAGCAAAAGTTTTCCTTCCAGGAAACCCTCACCGGCTTCTTCTCTCTTGAGTAACGGTCCTTTACCTGGTCAGCTGTAATTAAAATCTTCTACAGACACAAAAAGAGAGTCAGGATTTACTTAAGAAAGCAGAAATATTCATCTGAAAGGGACTTCAGAATGGAAAAGTGTATTCAAAAGTTGAACACAAAACATGAAACAGATTTCTTCACTCCTTTCATTCCCCCTCATTCTCCTTAAAGCATAATATAGAAGTTTTGTCCAGATTATTTTTTTATAGCTTGCTTCAGAAGAGTATTTCACTGAAATATCTGACGAGACAGACTTTTCTGACAGAAAATTAAATTATTTTCATTTTTACTGCTTTCTAAATCTGGTCTTTTTGTTTGTTTGTTTTTGAGTGGAAATATTTGAGAAAGAATAAAAAAAAACCTCATTAGAGTAATTAAAGCTTTTCAGAATTGTTTTCTACTGAAATTGTTCAAACCAAACAATGAATAAATGATCTAGAGAACTGGATTTTTTTTTAACTTTGCTTTTGCTGTCTCAGGGTTCTTTGGACTGGTTGCTTACTGTGGAGGGTGGAATGGGAAGGTTGGTTGTTGGTATGTGCCTGATTGATGGTAAAGGCTTTTTGCCAAAGCCTTCACCCCTTTGCTATGTCAGCTCTCTTCTGACCAATGCCACCTGAATCACTCAGTCTGGTGTGCTCTGCAACACTATGCAATTAACGTGATGAATAAATGGCACCAAAGAGTACATACATGCATATACACACATACATATATATAAACACTTTTTTCAACCCAAGTAAACTTCAACTTTTCTTTTCTGAACTTTCAGGAACTGTGATCTGATAACAGCTTGACATAACCAGTAAGAAATCTATCAGCGTTGAGTTTGGCTAGCAAAGTTAGTTTATTTTTTAGTTATTGTAAACCACCACTATTATTTAGTGAAAAAGGGCTGAGACTTAACCTTCTCCATTGTACATTTCAGAAATACATATCAGAAAGAGAGAAAATGGCATATATATATATATATGATGCAGCTTAAATGTAAAAAGCTCAAAAACTCTCTGACAACTCTGAAAACCAGCTTCCCCCAGTCCCAACTTAAATGTTTGCTCCACCAAGACATACAGAAATCTCCAGTATATTAGCTTTCATTAGTGGGATCACATTTAAAGAAACTTTGTGGAGCATAGAGATGCAGATCAATGAAAGCATGGATTTAGACAAGAAAATTAAACAATTTGAAAAGGATTACCACAATGGACCAGATAATGAAGGCCTAACACAGCTCTGGAAAAGTAAAAAAGTGTCTGATTTACATTTATATTATTGTGCTTTTTGGCAATTGTTTTTGTATTCCTCCTCAATTATTCCAAAAGGCTATGTTTTATTACTCTAAATAAAGAAATAATAAAATATGGCAATTACTTTATATTTAAAAAATAGAAAGATGCAGGGTCTGACAACAAAGTCTGTTTTCGTAAAGATCTGAGGAACTCAATAAAATTTAGAAACAAAATAATCTCTGGAAGCTTTGCACCATCTCTGAGTACTTGCACAGATCAGGATCATGGGAAAACAAAACTGAACTCTGACAGAGCAGAACAAAAAGTCGGGTTTATTCTGAACCAAGTACTCTCTCGGTCTCTTGGGGTATGCCACGACTTTAGTGATGGAGATGTGCCGGAGTGACACTTCCATCCCTGCATGCCAAACAGCCACCGGTACCCTGCTGCACCAAGGGCCATGCTGCTGGCACTACACAGGCAGGAATAATTTCATTTTCATACAAGAAAGACACTTCTTAAGTGTGCAACCATGACATATTCCTAACTAACCTTCTCTTCCTTATTACCCCCTTATTGCCTCTTACCACCAGGCAGCTCCTGCCCTGCCTTCAGGATGCATTGGATGCGCAGGCAGCTGTACCAATGCCTGCAACAGGATGGTTTCTGCTGGCATGAAACACGGATGAGACAAAATCTGCCTCACAGGAAGCAATATCAGCTCTTTCAGGGGAAACCAATTCACACGTACCCAAACTATTGGGTCATTTAAAAAAAATATAATGCCATCAGCTGCCCCATCCCCTGCTACAGCACAAGCGAGGCACAAAACCTAGCCCTAAAACTCTTCAAATGCAGCCATTGCATCTTTATTGCTGAAGTCTTCACACTGAAGAAAGAGAAGGGCTTGTAGGTTTGCTCTGTCCTCCTCAGCATATCTCAATATAGATGCAAATTATTTTTTCCCCTTTCCATCTTTTCTGAGAATACCTTCATAAACTTTTTTTGGGGGAGAGAAAAAAAAATTCCTTAATTTTTCTGGAAGAGGTATCAATTTAAGCTTTAAATTGTACACTCTTGATTTTTGTTTGTTTGTTTTCCAGAGTCCTGTAAGTCAAATAAAGTTTCTGGTAAAACGGAAAGACAGATCCATCTCTATGGCCCAGCTGCAATTTGGTATTTTTATTGGATTCAAGTGAGCTCTATTATTGAACAGCTCACGCAGCCTCATGGTAACTTCTGTTTTAATACCATTGGTATTACTAAGTAAAGAATGACTTGAAATAAACCTTATGTGTTTATGCTCTGAACTGAAAACAAGCCATGAAATATTAAAAGTAGAAAGTATTTATCAACAAGATGGAAAAAAAAAAAAGCTTTTCAACCTTGTTTTCTTCTGTCACACTTAAGGACTTTGCTGGTGTTAACCATCACAAGTGCTTAAAAAAAATAAATCTCCTGCTGCCAACAACACATTAAGTGTTCAATAAAGCTGGAATTTATTATTCTACTTTGGTATATATATGTATAAAAAAATAGTATGGTAAAAATATTTTTCAATGTTTAGAAAAAACAGCTTATGTCATAGCACAAGAAAATATATACAGCCCTAAATCCTTCGAGAAATAAAATGCATATGTATGAGGGTTCTGTGACCTAGCTAGTTATCTACATAATATCTTTTATTTTTTAAATTTAAAAATAAAAAAAAAAAATCCACTAAACCTGAGGTAAGGCAACAGTTACAAGCTGGAGACTGAATTTTGTTATTTTGTCACTAAAAAGACTGAGAAAATTGTACATACAAGGAGTTGGGTGTCAAAGCAAAGTAGCCTATCATCATTTCTCATGTATAAACACACGTATGTTTATAAATATATAAAAGAAAAAATTGGACATTTTAGCTAAACTAACTAGTGCCAATGCTTAGCCACATCCTTTTGTGGGATGAAATTAGATACTCCAGTGTGGTTTTGTACTTCAGTGACTTCAATTTATTTTACTATCTTACACTAGCAAGTCTTTCACAGCATTTTGTTCTTCTAATGCCAAAATATGTCACGTCTTCAAAATCCATCCCTGTTTTGAAAGGATGCTGCTCACATATCCAGGGAGATGTTACTCTTTCTTGTAAATGAGCAGAGACTGCAGTGAGGTACGTGTTATCAGCTCACACATTTAGTTTACAAGCCGCTGTATGAGTGATAACATTTAACTCTGCATGAAATGAGATAAAGTTACAAACCTATACAGGTTGAACGAAAGATGAAATAACCTGTCTACCAATCAAAATGAATTTCAAGTAGCAGCGTGGAGGAACAAGAAGAGCTCTCTCATTTTCTCCCTTGCTCCAGACTGGGGGAAGAAGCCATTTGGCAGAGCTGAAACCCAGCGAATGAGTTCCTGTATCTGGAAAAAGTGGTTTGGTTCCCATTCACTTGGACTTATAGCAGATCAGTTTTATTTTGTAATATAAACGAGTCCTCCAATATCTAAAATATTATTTCTAAATTACCAAAACAGGCTTCCATTATTTTTAACTGAAGCCAATGGAGTTTGGATTATGGTTTTATTTATTATTTAATGAGCATGCACAGTGCTTGAGCTGCTCGGAATATTGTTCCATAAGATTTCTTTCACACCAATGACTCATTTTATTTAAGTTGCAATACTTCATGGCGACTAAGTTTTTGAAGGGAAATTTTCTGAATGTCATAAAAACAACAGACAGAAAATGTAATATCTTCACATAGTTCCATTTTGTTATTTTAGTTCTCAAAATTCAGAGAAAACATGATTTCAGAAACACTAATACACATTTCTGAAGTGAAATCATACTCTTCAATATTGCAGTTGCTCAGTAAGATGTTTGTCACCTTCACTAAGACCAGGTCTCTGATTCACTAAAAATACAGGTCATCATGCATGTTTCACAAAAACATATTTTAGAACAAAAAACTGCATAATCCAGTGGGAAAAAAAATGTTGGAAGCCTTCTGACTAGTAAATTACAGCAAAATACATTTCAGTTATTACAAGCGTATCAGCCAACCACTTTTATAAACCCAGGAAATTCAGAAAAACATAGTAAGAATTCAGACCTGCTAATAATTTACAAGGAAGAGGTAGGAAGGCCAACAAATTTAATGACCATGCAATAAACACATGAGCACAAGATGTTTGTAATTCCACATTGCTCTCTTGTATCATTAGCACGATGTTCTGAGCAGGTTTAGCTGTCCTAACCTTAAAATACATTTATTCATGGCAGTGTATTCATGATCTACTTTCATGTCCCAATATTAATTTTTTTGCCATATGTCAAAGATTGTATATTTGGAGTCCAGCTTAGAAAACAATATGTTCATAAAATCATGACCACATCTTTCTGCCTAGATGCAAATCAAACACAAAGTTTATTTGGAGCCATTGTCATGCATTTAGTCTTTTCCTGGCCCCTGATGAGTTACAAAGTCTGATCACCACCAGACTTTGGTGGAAAGAAAGAATTTTGGTGACAAAGATGACAAATCTGCCTAACTTTAGGCAAAAAGATGACATTTGTTATAGAAGCATGTCAACAGAGTCAGAGATTGAATCTAAACTATGGTATTTTCTGTATTCATATCGAAGCAGATTGTTTTGCAACAATAATGCAGAAATTTATAGATTGGGGTATTTCATGTTCTCCTATCAACGATACCTTAATTATTGTCTATACAAGAAAAAAAGTGCTCTTGTTGACAGAACATCCTTGATATTCTATTCATGTCCTTCCAAAAGAAAAAAAAAAAAAAATATTCTCACATATATAATACTGCATTTAAGAAACAGATTTTGGTCAGCCATTAGACAACACATACTGGTAATGTCCTTCCAGCTAGCTAAAGGCATCAGACCAGTACATAGCAGTATCTCCATTTCACCTTGATGGTCTGGGCACGTAGAATATATTGAGGTGGGACTTCATCTCTTTATACCAGAACTGAGAAATAAAATCCTGTCGTCCTCACTCAAGTCTCATGTCCCCATCTGTTCTGCTTAACTTCTGAATACATCACAAACCTGGAGTAGACTGTGTTTAAATGTGATGAAAAAAGCAGAAGCTGACTGGGAAAATTAGTGAACGCCATTAACATAGGGCTTTGATATCAACATGCACTATAAATCTGCAACCGTAGCCCAAGCACCATGTGGAATTTAAAAAATAACACTAACTGTACTTTTCTGTAGATTTGCTCCTTCTGTCTGCAAGCTGCAGTATATTCAGATCACGAAGCCGAGCTGAATAACCTCATGTTGAATTAATTTTTAGTAAATGACTAATTGCTGCTAAAATTCTTTCAGCTGTACAGCTGTCCTCAGCACTGCACCCCGTGGAAGAGATGGGTTTTGTCTCAGAGAACAGGCTAAAGACGATGCACAAAAATTTAGCTAACATCTATGTGCACAGCAGTAGTTTTAAATAAAGTCTTCCTATTAACTACATTTCAACACCAGCCAACAACATTGCCAGCTGTTTGAACAACAGTCATCCAAAGTTAGTACAAGAAAACTTAAGGTACACCAAAATATTTTGCTTGAAGTTATTGCATATTGTGTGACATTGCAAATCCCACAGACAGGTAAGAGTCGCAATCATGTATTTGAAGTTACCCTTATGGAACTGCCTGACCTTCTGAAGCTGAAGGTAATGTAAGGTTTCTGCAAAGTTTATAAAGTTAACTAGCAACTCTACTACAGGTCGGGATTTTCTATTTAAAATTTTCTATAATTTTCTCTGAAAGTTTTGTAGTGATAGAGATTCAGCAAGATATATATTATTTACTAAGTCTGAACTAAAAGAGAAAAGGTCAAAGCTTGGCCAAGGCTCAGACTTACAGGCATTTTCTAATGTAAGCACACAGAAGAGATGGCAAACCCCTTCTCATGAGATTTCTCTATGACAGAGCTCAGCTCACAAAATTTCAGGTGAATCTAACCAGAGCCTGACTTGTCATAGTCTTATTACAGAACCACATCTGTGGTTTTATGACAGGCTCTCAATTATTAAGCTGTGATAATGACCACTTGTTATTTATATTGCAAAAGAGTTTGAAGAGTGTGCTCTGCCAGGGGCTGTATGAAGGGATAGGAAAATGCCATGGCAGCAAGGAGATCTCTCAATATAATTACCGCTGTTAGAACCCCTCACGCACAGTGTTGTTCACAAATTAGCTTGATAGCCCAAACTTTTAATGACCTTTTAACTTGTGTGGGAATAATTTCCGCAGCAGCCCTTTCTAGTTTCTGTAATTAAAGTCATTTAAAAGTTTTAACTAAAAAGTACACTCAAGGCACACAAACTGATAAAGGGAAATGTAGCTTCAAGAACTCTTTTTTTCCCCCCCTATGCAGAGCTCCCACTGTGTCAGAAAATTACAGAATGTCCGTCTTTCAATTTGGCTCAGCAACAAAAGATTTCCACCTACTCACTCCATGCTTTTCATATTTTTATTTTTAAATCTGGATGCTTTAATGGGAACAAAATATGAAACATGCTGCTATGAATATGTGCCAGTATTAAATGGGAACAGAGAACTGGAAGAAAGTTTGGAGTGCAAGGAAGCCAAGAAACCATACAGGGCCATTCCCCTGGTTCAAGTGCTGAAGCATTTGTGTGCTCCAACATTATTTTTTTTTCTTTTGAGTATTATGCTTCTCTAATTAGTTTTAAATAAGGGTGTTATATTTGTTATGCCCATTTTTAAATTGATTTGGGTATCGATTGCTTTCCACATAAAGATGATTGCTTTCCATTCAAAGACCCATGTGCAAGTTTAACTGCAAACCTTTCTTTTGAATGGGCCAATGAAAACATGTAAAGGACAAGGTTTTAAAGATACTGAAGCAATGAAAAAGAAAGGCAGGTGTCAGGAGTGATTTTCAAAGTCTAATTCTTTACACACACTGTGGGAATTAGGTACTCTAATATGACATTGGCACAGAAGTCATCCAGCCTAAATATCTTTACAGAAGTGCCCTGAAGAGCTAAATTTTGATTTTTTTAATGATGCTGACCGACCTCCAAATGATGTAGATCAATTCCAACCAGAAACTATTCTGAAATTTTTTTAAGCCACTAATTTAATTTAGTAAACATGAAAAGCACTATATTCAAAAGGAATTGTAGCACTTGGTAGGACAATTGAAACATATCAATTCAAACTCAAAAAAAAAAAATTACTAGTATAAATCATTATAAAAGAATAAATCCATGACATTCTACTATGACCTACCTAAAATGTATAGACAGCTATAGTTACCAAGGAGGGCAGGAGGTGAGACTGAGCTTACTTTTTGGCTTTTAAATGTGTGTCTATGAACACTCCCTCCAGTTTCAATATTCTGCAAGTGAAAAGCTACGAGGAATATTGTTTAGAATCAAACATTATATTGTAAATCAAGCAACATTCATATATGCAGTACAAGGAAAAAAAAAGCAAAACAAAAAAAAACCAAAACCAAAAAAGGAGTGTTTCAAAAGCCAAAGAGGCCATAAAAACTGTTCTTTACTGCATGTGTTTGACCCATGACTTGCTGAACTGAAGTTTAATATGGCACCGTGTCAGGAAGTGCCGTTTCAGAAGATGGCTGAAGTATGCTCACCCCGTTTTGTCTGTGCCTTTCCAACTTCAGAAATTATTCTGCACTTTAAATAACAATTACCCAGCCTCACTGTATATATAATTAAACTGCATTCATTATGAGATTATTAGCCTATTAAAGCCATCAACCTCTCACTGATAAATAATCAGTAAAACTGTGTGCACTTGCCTTGTGGTTATAATTAAATAACGATAGTTTATTACTGCATGCCAACATCTTTACAGTTGGTAGCAACCATTAACAGGGTTAATGATGATATCTTTTCATTGGTTTGAGGCAATAACCTGAAATAACAAATATCAGGCAAGAGGGTATTTGGCCTCACACTCAGAATTTTGGCCATTTCACTTTTGATTTTAAAAAATTCAATACTAAGACTTTGAATTAGCAGAGACATAACCGTATGAAAAGTTGCCTTATGGAGGGCACAGAAGCAGACTCTGCATTGGAAGGAATGTACCAAATGTTTCAGAAATGAGAGGAAGGCAGGACCTTGGAAGAACGCACTACCTAAAAACATTATTTACTTACATGCCGGTACTATGCAAGAAATTCTCCATCGTCTACCTCAGATTTTGCATGAGTGTCATGGGCCACCCCTAAAACCCTGGTATTAACTATTACAGGCGGGATTCTCACAACCTCACACATGCACATGCAGCAAAAAAGTGATTACACTGTCATCCTGCTTGTACAAGGCCACAGCAGATAGCTGTGGCTGGGAAAAGCAGAGTTGAGTTTCATGAAGAGATACATGGTTTTCATATTTGTTCACTTCAGCAAAAACAAAACCTTTCATTATTTCCTCAAAAATCTTAAGGGAAAAAACCCAGATTGCAAAATAACAGTTTGCAGCAGTCATTTGATCATGAACTGAACTGTCTTCTCTGGTTTCAAGTACCTTCTGCTTCTACTAGAGATGTTCAATTTTGTATAAATAATTATGTATCCACAGAACAGACTGAGACAGCAGACTGAAAAAGTGTGGCACTCCTTTTAATCTGAATGTATAAAACAATATAATGTATCAATCAACAAAAATTGCTATACTGATTCATGGTCGGTCCTCCAAATGTCTTCATATAAAATCATGCAATAGAAAGAACTCCTTATCTTCATGTTGTTCTGAACTTCTAAAATTCCTATTTTATGTGCTAAAAGTAAATCAGAAATGTGAAGTTAACCTCAGGGTGTATTTAATTCCAGGTGTGTATTCTATCGCCTCTTTTTACTGTAAGCCCTGGGCATTATGAACTTTGACTGAAAGGAGCACAGGAAATATAGCTCAGGGACTTTAAAAAAAAAGAGTCTGATCCCTCAGAAACATTGCTGACTCAGCTGTTTGGTTGAAATTCATTTCCATGCAGAAGACCAACGTACCACTTAAATCCTACTTAAATGCTGTTTTGCTAGCATAGTGGGATTTAAATAGACCATGAGCTTTGTGGTTTTCCCCCTTGGAGGGCACTGGAACCTGACCTTGCCAAGAAGATGCTTAGAGCATCTCCCAAGGTGCCATACTGAGCAGATATAAAAAGGAAAAAAAATGATAAGTTCCTGCTGTTCACGTTCCCTAAGAAGGTCCCGTGGGGGTTTCAGTGCTAGAAATGCCTTGATGTGAGGCAGAGCCTGCCTTCCCGTGCCAACCCTGCAGAGCAACCATGGGGCACAGCAAGGCCACCCAGCTCTGGGTTTCCCCCTTGAGCAGTGGGGATGGACCCATTACAGCCACATGCCAGGAGCTCCCCACAGCCCCACATCACATATACAAGATGACTATTCTTCTTTGAGCAATTCCAAAAGATCTTGCATCAGATTTTCTGCCGTTCATCAACAGAAAATAAAAAAATTCCTACAGAATGGGAAAACTCCATTTAAGCACAGTGATTAAACTGGACAATCCCAGACTATTAGCTAAACTATTATACTAAGATACAGAACTAGAATATTAATCCTACCCCAACTGTTTCTAATAACTGATTTTTA
Source organism: Aptenodytes patagonicus (assembly GCF_965638725.1). Taxonomy (NCBI): domain Eukaryota; kingdom Metazoa; phylum Chordata; class Aves; order Sphenisciformes; family Spheniscidae; genus Aptenodytes; species Aptenodytes patagonicus. The sequence continues at coordinate 20,921,033 of NC_134954.1, forward strand.
AATCTCACATTCATTTACTTTGAGTACATAAGAAGCTTTCAGGTAATACAGTAATTCTTGGTCAAATTAAAGAAACTAACAAATGGATGCGATTTTTTTTTTCTTTGCCACGTTAATCTGCTTTGTTTCATTCCTGTTTCACCATGGTAACACTTCAGCCAATTGTCAGTTTTTAGGAATACAGACAAACACATCAAATAATTCATGCAGATGTATAAGTCTGGTATACTCATTTTAGAGCTTACACAGAATATATTTATCATTTGTAAACAGGAGTTACGTGCTGCCTTTCTTCTGAGTCACTGGAAAGCTACATGAAGTCCTAAGCAATGACACTGGGTTTCTGAACTTAGAAATAGCAGTTTTTCCATCACACTAGAAATACATACCAGAGTTGGAAATCTATAAAACATTTCCTAACCACTTTTTATAATAAAATACTGTGGCCAAATAACCTGAAGCAACATGGCAACATCTGGTAAAAGCTAAAAATGATGTCTGATCACTAACATTCAATCATGCATGCTGATCAAACTGGAAAGAGTTAATTACCCATTTTGCATTGCATAAATTGAACATTTTTGTCCAAAGAAAGATAGGAAAAAAAAAAAAAAAATCACAATGCACTTGTCATAGATACAGAAAACATATTTTAGAGTTTTTGTTTAGATGATGGGATCCTATAAAAACATTACAAGGTTTACTTAATGAGACAGAGACCACATGGCTACCTGAAAACTAAAAATGGATTTTCAGGATTACATCTCATGTTTTCAAATACAGGTTGTAGGTGTGGACCCACTCTATCTGAACTACAGCCCCCACATCACACACTAGCTAGCTATGAAGCTTAACATTTCTCCCACTTGTTAGCTGTAGGATTTTTGTTATACAGGGAGGTATTCTCTGGACATATCTACCACATTTACAATTCAATTTTTCCCTTAAACATCTGTTAAAAGAACAAACACATCAAAAGAAAGTACCTGTACAAAAGACAGCCTTAAAATCCTATTTCTTTTTGATTGAATAGTTTTTCAAGCTGAACAAAATGCATCATTTCTTTTGAGTGATACCTCTACGTTGGCCAATTTTGCCTTTTGATCATCCATAATATTGATAGAGCTGTAGCACAGAAGGAAGGCTAAGAAGAGGTCCTGAAAGCTTTTAATCGCTCACTTTCTGAGCCATCACAGACTAATCTTCCTGTACCATGCCAGACCCAAATCTTTTCTGTTCTTCCAGGACATAGTTTATGAGACTTCTCATGTTGTTCAAATCATCCCACCCAGTAAACTGAGATGATGCAGAAACTCTGAAAAAAACTCAAATAAAACTTACTGACAAGTTTAACTCTTTCCAGAGTTGTCATCTCCATTTTTAAAGTAGTTCCTCTGTCACCATCTATAGATACTCTTTAGGTGGCAGAACAGGTATTCTCACATAGAGTTTTGGTATGAGCTATCACATAAGTCAACATCCAAGGAAAAGAAAACACAGAACATCAGTATTTATAGTTCTTGAAAGGCCACTGTCAGGTTTTATTTCTTAATTTGATGCATGTTAGAGAAAATAATAAGCAAGAGAGTAAAGCAATAAAGAAAAGGAGAGTTAAGTGCTTAGAGAGATTAATTCTCAAAGCAAGACAAGTGGCTGGAACATAGAGCTAAACTGGTGGCAAATCTCTCTGAGATTATAAAAGAGCCTAGTGGACAGATGGATTGGGCAATCATTTGATACGAATCAGTTTATAACAAAGATAAAACAGGAAAGGAGAAAGGGAAAGAGATGTTTCATGTCTGAAAACAGCAGGTTCAGGAACAGGGAGTTAGCAGTTGTTTTAGCAAAATCAGCTGGTATCAAATTAATACAAGAGAGTGACATGCTTGAACAGGCAGGAAAAGCGATGTAAGAAATGAAATTCAGAAGATGCAAGAGAGATCAATGCCCCGCTCTGTGGCAAGCCATTTAAAATACAAACAAGATGCAAGGAAGAGCAAGTGGATGGAAGAGCTGATGCATGAGCAGGGGACTGAAAGGGGAACCAACAGAAAAAACAGGAAATAAAAAAGTGATAGTCTTTATTCTGAGACAAACAAAACTGATAGAGCTCACCTGCAATTAATAGCATCCTGTATGCTGTACAGCTTTGCCATATTCCATGTAAAATATCTAGGGGTGCAGCTTCAATTCATACAAGTCACCATCACTTCATTTGTTTGGTATCAGCTGGGAGCCTGGGACTGGGATTGTGAAATGTCTTCTTAAAACAACCAACCTCACCACCCAAAATTCCAAATACTGGAAAATTTGACAACCTGATCTACATATCTGCTTTGTGATTTTACCTTTGTAATACCCACCGAATAAGTCCAGGTTTTTGTAATTTCATTACTGAATGGAACCAAGTATTGTAGTTTTATGCCTGCTGACAATGGCTGTATGCGAATAGCTTTTCCTCACACAGGAGCCAAATCAATCCAATAAACCTGCTGCAGTTTTCATGGTGCCTTTCCAAACAACATTTGGAAATGAAAATGAGGATGTTAGGCACAGGAAAACACATTAATATTGGACAACTGACACTTCAAGCGCTCAAGGAAGTTCAGCATTCCCACTACCGTGCTGACTGACAGCACTTACTTCGCAAGCGACGGTACAGTTGTGATTTTAGAAAACTGACCCAAATCAGGAAAACCTAAGCAGTGCGTGGAGACAAGTTATTTGTAATAATCCTCCTGTTCCACTGGGATACAGGATGGCTGGATGCACAGCAATGCCTCTAAGCCTAGTAAGTCTTATTAAGCAAAGTAATTCATATTTTGAACCAAACTGTTCTTACTATATGCTCTGAGCACAAACAATTGAAATGCTTCCTTCAGTACTGCCATCAGCTTTATCATCATTCTTACACAATAATTGCACAGTAATCCTTACATAAATGCCATGGAGATGATCTATTGAGTTTAAAATTTTTCTCCTAGTCTTTAATGTATAGAGTGCACAACAATAAACTCTCATATTGCACAAATATGTAAAAAGAAAAAGATACAGTTATTCAAGGAGAGATTTTGCTAGCAGTTAATTAGTAGTCCTGTATACATACTTACCTATATTTATTTCTCTCTATATAAGCAAGCTTATGCTAAATTAAAAATTAAAAAAAAAAAAGGAAAATAAATTAAAAAAAACATGGGCTGTAACTTCACTCTCTGATACTGCAGTATTATAAACAAGCTTTCTAACAATTAAAAATGGTGATACAGATGGTCCGTTAGTGTCTCTGAAATAGATATAAAGCTGAGATAGTAATAAGTTACAAAAACTCCCTGTAATTTAGTAACCTTATTTCCATCCACTGACTTCTTCTCAAGGGGGAGTATGTTTGTATTAAACTGTTGATCCATTACAGGAAAATAGGGTGGATTTCCCCCACACACACTTTTTATTACGGAATTCATCTGGAAAGACCATGAGAACTTGTTTAGGACTTTATGGACTGGGATTTGAACAATGCTAGCTGTCACCCACACTATCTGGGGACGTTTAGATGCACTTTATGTTGGAAAAACTACCTGAGCCTGTGGATTCTTTAGAAGAGCTACAACTGGGCCAGACCTTCTCATGGCTTAAATTACCATTTCCAAAGACTTCAGAATTACTGTTTATATACATATATACACACACACACATATTATAATTCTGCTTCCAACAATTGCTTATTGAGCTCAGTGAAAAAGAATCCTAAAAAATCAAGCAAACCCTTAGCCTACAAGACAGAAACCAATTCAATTTCGAACTGAGGTGACTTAAAGACAGGCATTTTTCCAGCAAGTGATAGACTTTAAGTAACATGAAGGCAAGTTACTGTCATTGGCATTAACATTGACTTAAGTATCTGACAGACTTAAAAACAAAGAGGTGTTAGAAGAGCTCTTGACTAGCTACTTGCCAGGAGAAACGTGTTTGTGAATATTAGCAGAAATGGCTTGTAACTTAGAAATTTTCATCATTTGGCTGCCCTCTTCCCTACCCCAAGCTTATCATTTGCAGGCAATGGTTTGCTACAGGTTTGGAACCAAGTATTTTAATACCATGTATTGACATTTTCAAAAGCAAGCACATAAGGATAATATTCAATTTGCATTTGAAAAGTGGGGGTATGTTTTCTCCATTTCACTTGTTATGCAGTGTTTGACTCCGCAGCTATTCCCACTGAACAGACTATTCCAGGGGCAAGTCCACATTAGAATTTGTTCCTTTATAAGTATGCACGTTATCAATCTCAATCAGTCATTAATGCTCTAACCTTCTTGTTTATTATATTTATAAAAACATTCCCTGACTTGCATTCACTGGAGACTAGTGACAAAATACCAAAGCCATCTCTCTACTTTTACTGCTCTTAACCTCAATGCAGAGTCTCTGCCATATCATCTAAATACATACATAATTTCTCTGCAAGCCTCCATAATTCCTTACCAATAACATCCCCATGTCTCTTATTTCATTTCATACATCCTTTCAGTAAACTCTTGATGTTTTTAATCCACAATCACTTTTCTCATTCAGCCATGTCTCACTTATTCCAATAATTTCATACTTATGCTAAAACATTTGTAACTTCCATTCAGCAATCTTATTATGTAAGATATGCAGCTTTGCTCTCTTAGCTCTCCTTTGATTTACATTCTTACTAGAGGTATCTTCCACTGAACATTGTTAACCAGTGGATAAATTACCTTGGGATTTAGGCAGTGCCATCTAAATCTCTCTCCACCCTCATTACTTCAACTAATAAAATATGGATAGTAATTTTCCAGTTTAGAATTCAGCTGATTTTCTCCTGAGCTTGTGAAAGACAGACCCTTTCCAAATATTATTCTGCCTTTTTATCTTTTGGGTTGGTGGTTTGTTTTGTTTTTTTTTTTTTTAATTGGGTGGTGGTGGGGGGGGTTGTTGTTGTTTGTTAGGGTTTTTTTTGTTTTTTAAATAAAAACTTTACCTTAAAATGTCTTCCTGACCCAACCCAGTGAGGACAAAGGCAACCTTACACATCTGTGGTCTCCTTTTGGGGGGGGGGGGGGGGGGGGGGAAATCAGATCATTGAAGCATCCAGATTTAGACAACAAGACATTAAAATCCGAGTTAAAAGTTTCCTGTCTGCTGTCAAGAAGAATCAGGAAGAAAGGTTGCCATGGAAAGGATCCTCGTAGCAGTCTTCTGTTAGCCCACCACTGCTGGGACAGTGGAGATGGTGCCTGGAGGCAAGGCTCTCCGCAGCATCAGGCACCAGCTGAGCACTGCACAGAGCACAGCAGTTACAGTGCTGCTCCAGGGAGCCTTCAGCTCAACCCTCCCTAAAAACATTCCCTGCCTGGGGCTGGAGAAACATCTACAACATCTCCTTGGTGCTTCCATGCAGGAACATTGCAGTTAACCAGTTCAGAGGAAGGCCCCGGGGAAAAGCTCAGGTTCTCTTTTCCTGAGCTGAAATTGGAGAAAGCACCCAGGAACCTGAGAGCATTTTCCAGCTCTGCTTTTATTGTACATCAACTACTCTGTGTATAAATCACACAAAGCCTCTAACAGAAACTTCCATCTGTACTCCCTAAAAGCACTGCTAAACACATCTTGCTTACACAACCATTTCACTCAACAGTGCAATGTTTAACAGATTTAATAAGCACCTTCTTTTAAAACTGACTACCTTGCAATATAATAACAAATTCAATTAAAAAAAAAAAAGCTTGCAAGCATGTTTTAGGACATGATTAGTAAACAAATAACCTTACCTAATATAGGGTTTCAACTGAAGAACATCGATATTAGATGTCTTGCACATATGCCCCTTGTATGATTTATTTCCACTGTAGCTATAACCTTTACTCTAAAGCCCTGAAAGAGCTGTTCTCTGAAAAGGAACCACCAAATATCCATTCACTGGAAAAAAAAAAAAAGTCTAAGGCTTAACACAGTTATCCACTTTAAAAAAAAAAAAACACAAACAACCGGCTAAAAGGAACCCTTTTGTACGCCTTCCTAGGCTACTTCCTCCTAAGCTTTTGGTGATGCTCAAACCCCTTTTCCTCAGGTGAACAAGATCAGCAGGGATTTTTCTTGATTGCAGATTAGTGCAAATCTGAGGGCCAGGCTGTTACTCACACTGAGCAGTGATTTACATTATGAGTAACCCTATTCCCCTGCAGTCAACAGAGAAGTTTTGGAGAACACAGCTCCTGTTGGGTGCACAGGACTTCTCACCTTCCCAATGGTGTATTTAATGTCCACAGAGAAGACATAACGAGTTGTGTAATGGTCAAATCCAAGAAACCATGTTTTTCCAAAAGACTTACAGAAAACTATTCCTGAAATTTATATTCTGATTTCAATTGCAAGTATAGAGAAGGTCAAGCAACTAATTTGGAAGTTACAGTGTGATTTGAATAAGGAAATTATGGCAGCTAACCCTTCAGGAATGGTAGTTCACCTATAGTGAATCAGATTTTAAATTGAATTTTAAAATAATATCAAAGTTACTGTGATCCAATGTGCTTGACCACTGCAGGGTTAAGGCTAAAAATAATGTTGGTTCAAAGACATATGGTAATTATATTAATTTCTTTAATACTTGCAGTGATAATTATGTCATTATAAAAGTTATCAATTTTATCCTGCTGGATTAAAATTCTCGCTGTGCATTTGAAGATGGTGGTGTCATAGGCACATAAAATTGGTTTAAGTGCAGTCAAACAAAACACTTCTGGCAGTAGTAATGGAAAATACTCTGGTCGCACCGCTTCAATTGGCTACACGCATGATCAAAATGTTCCAATTTTCAATGAAGGACTCTACGCTCTAATGTGGCTTCCTCTAAAATGTGACATCGCAAATCACATAGTAAAGCACGGAATGAAAATACTGTACAAGTATTTCTCTGGCCCCTCTGACCTTTTTCAGATCATTTGGACACCTAAAAATTCCCTGCCATTACAGTGGCACAGCACAATGATGATACCCTTCGCCTCCCCTGAACGCCTCCTGTGGATTTTGGCCTTTGGACTGCAGCAGCAGCAGGGCTTTTGGAGAACATTTTCTGACCTGTGTGATCTTTAACCGTAAATAGTGCATATGCTGCAGACCTTTCACAGACTCGGCATGTATTACCCAGTTGCTGCAAGCATTGAGCATGCTGTAACTTGATGTGCAACTGGTCCCGAATCCTATTTCACCTGTTAGGAATCCCACAGAGTTGGGAAGGCGCAGCAGCAAAACTGGCCAAAAAGAGCCACAAATACCTCTATTATTTATTTTCAACACACCATGAAAGCAGAATAGTTAAAAGTAACGCTGCAGGATTTCAAACGAGTGGTCAAAATGCTGGAAGTGTTTGAAGACAGAGCTGAGCAAACATTTACTCTTCCACGAGCTAACACCGAAATCCTGCTGGGGGTTTGGAACTGCCTGTTAGAGCCAGGGAAAATTTATTTCTGTAACACATAAGACACACAGGTTTTTTGTTAATTCAGGTTTCTCATTCTATTCCAATTTTTCTCACCTAATTTTTGACACAATAATAAAATACAGAGATCCCAACAGAGATGGTAGTTTCTGATTTAGAGTAGATTGAAATGGTTCAAATGTCTTGTTTGCTTGAGACTTTCATAGAAAATTGAGGTGTTCACGGAAAAAATAAACCTCAACAGATTTTGTGACTATTCTGGGTTTTTTTCTTTCCTGATCATACAGCTAATCAAAATGTTCTGATACTACCAGAAACTTCTTATTTTCCATAATGTGATTTAATTAATCTATTGTTCAGCTTTTTATAAACAAAGCACATAGAGATTTCTCCATATTCAGTGGGTTTGACTTGACTGGCTAGGGAGTTCATGACTTAGCTGCTAAGGGAAAAGCATGAAGAAATAGGAGAAGGAAATCTCATTAATGTTAATGGAGTTGTACTCAGTTGCAGGGACATTCAATGTGACCAATTTCAGCACCATTATTTCTGTAAGGTAAACATGATTTTTTCTCAATATACGAAACTTCGAAAAACACTCATGGTTGGTAAAATTAATCTGATTACGGAAACTTTGAGCTGTGAAAACTGCTTAAACAGCTTTTGAACTTCTCTGTAGAACTACTTCATGAATGAGTGTATGTTTCAAAAGATAAGCACAATAAAGGTCTTAGTGCTGTAGCTGATAAAGGGAGGCAATAGCTGTAAATCCGCCATCATTGTCCGTTACAGCATCAAATACAGCATCAGGGTGCTGTATTTTGATAGCATAATGTGACTTTTATTAGAGCTAATGCTGCGCTCAGAGGTAACTTTTTGCAATGTTTGCTAGAGCTGCTCATCCATCTGAAGCTAATTGCAGAGTCCTCACCAAACTGGCCCTCTTGATCCCACTTGTTATGCTCAGTGACAAGTCTAACTTATTAACAGTAGTCCGAAGTGCGCAAGCGACTTTGTCAAGAAAAACAAAGCAAATTTCTGCAACATTTACTTTCCAAGAATTGTTTGGTGTTGGGTTTTTTTTCCTCCTTAATGTGATTAGAATCAATGACTTTTCACATACCTACTAGTTTGAAAGCCTCAGTGTTTCTTTCAGCTGCTTGGGCTCATCAGAGCTCTGCTGTGGCATTCTACATCTGGAAGCCCATAACATCACCCCCGTCACACTGTAAGGTCTTATCACTATCTAATACTGATCAGATTTGGGCTCCATATTTCATAAAGGACTTCCAGAGAACTCCTCAAGACAATATGCTTTTGGGGGATGAAGTTAGGATCATCCTTCAAGAAGTAGCACTCTTCATTACCAGCACCAGTAGTGATGTGGAGGCCCATTTTCCAAGACAACACCATGCCATCCAAACCCAACGTGCCCCTCTGAGAGCAGTGTAGATCATGCACTGGGGACACATATTTCAAGAAATAAATATGAAAGTTGATCGGGATGCCAATGGCTGTCCTAAACTTCAGTGCTTCATCTTTCAGCCTGCTGTCACAGCTAATGTTGGCAACATACCATCAGGTGTAGAGGTTTATGCAAATGCTATGCAAAAGCCTCAATCAGGGAGGCTAAGTGAATACAAATGCTGACTCAGCAAGCGGACTTGTTAAAGACACCCCGCAACTAAAGACTGAAAATTAATTGCTCAAGTCCTGGTTTTGTGTACATAATTTTAAATACTTGGGATTTTGCCTGCACGTGCTGTGACCGGTCTTGGAAGGCTTCAGAACTCCATTTTATTGCAGCATATATAAAAAGATTAAATGGTCTTGAACATTCCGCTATAAAACTAAGAACTCCAGATATTTCCTGAGGCTATTTTTGATGGGTTAGTTAAGAACCATGATGCTTATATTTTGTTCTTTGATCAAACATCATTCATCTAGTTGTTAATATAAGGATATTTGGCATTTCTTGCCTTCTGGTCATTGAAATTGGCTGTCAGGATACCTGTGCCATTTGCTTTACTATCATGTAGCTGCTGACACAGCAGAAAAACACTATTATGAAGGATTTAGCAAGGGAACATTGGCAATTGTCTGAGAGATATGTCTTGTCTGCTTCTAGGGTTATATAAACCTTTTTATCTCTATGTATGTAAATATATGTCCCAAGATCCTCTTATCCCATTAGATGGGTTGCTGGTAAGATATATTTGAAGAGAGGGATAGATATGATCCAGTTAATGAACTGACTGTTTCCAGGATGTAGTTAGGTTAGGTTGGGGAGACCCAAACTCTTGAAAGAGTCTTAATCTGCCTTTTACCCACATACTCAGTGTACGCGGGATAATTTTGCCCAGAGAGCTGCTTCCTTTGCTTGAGCTTTCCTTTTGCCACCTGTAAAATGATACTGACTTTCTTTGCAAAGTGTTTGAGCTCTAGGGCAAAACAGCAATAAAATACAAACCAAGTACACCTCCTTTCGCATGGCATCATCAATAGTTACAAGGAAGGGGGTTTTCATTCTCTGATCACGGATGATTAAATTGCTCCAGTTATTTTAAAGCATGAATGTACCCTAAATGTAAAACTATTGTCTGTAATGTCAGTTCATCACTTCTGAGACTGCCTTTCTCATACTACCGTTTAGCCTGTATTAGATTATGGAAAGAGTGATTGTTGCAGTGATGTGACTGATGAGCTGTATCAGCACTTACTGGGTAATATTTAACCTATTTCGGAACATCTGTCCAGTTAATGTGGTTTGCAAGAGAGCTTTCTGTCTTCTCAAAAATGCGATGACTCCCCAATTAATAAAAGGGAACTAATTTTAGAATGGTTGAAATGAACAATTAGAAGACCCATAAAGGCGTTTCTGTATGTAGCATTAAATATAGCATGAATTAATTTGCTGGAGTAGTTAAACTGTACGTGACAGGATTTTAGTGGGGAAAAAAAATAATGTAATGCAAATAAAAACCTAATCAGAAGAGTGGGAATAAAGCACAATTTATGGTTAGGGATTGTGTTTGCCACACACATTTTTGTGAACTGTGTGCTTGCAAAAGAGGTCTCAATTAAATATACTATATAAAATTAGACCAGCAGGGGGATTACCGTTAGTCACATAAAAACATTTTTAAATTAATCAAAACTCATTAAAAAGCTGTATAATTACAGTTAACTAGCAGAAAAAAAAAGGGAGAGTCTGGACATAAAGAACAGGATGCTAAAAAAAAGACATAGAGTGTCTGTGACTGGACAGAAAGGAAAAATAGGTCATGGGAGCAGAAAAATGAGCCCATAGAGGATCAGCATGATGAAGTATACCAGCAAGAAGGCACTACTGAATATCTCATTAGTGGGAAGCGTACCCGAACAGGAGGGTTACCTGTCCGGGATTTTTCTTAAAGCGTCACTATATTACTCTGCATGCATTTAGTGTAGTATTTATTTCCCTTGGCATATAACAGTGAAGGATAACAGCCTGACCATTAGCAATGGAGAGCATATAGCACTGGGCAGGAGACTGTGCTCAGTGACCTCCTGAGTTCCCTTCCAACCTCAACTGATCCTGCACATACCAGCAGCGACTCCTTCCCCAGTTGATTTATTTGAACTGAGCTGGGGGGAACACCTGCTCAGAGGAGCTCAGCCACCCCATGCTGACGGGACACAGGCCACCTTTGGTCCGGGATGTGGTCATGCTTGCCCATGAAGGAAGGATGACTTCTTCAGCTTAATACCAAAAGCAGAAGACCTTTATGCCAACCAGTAGAGTCATAGCATAGCAGTAACCTATGCATATATCGATTCAGAGGTTCTAATACTGTTACTGCTGGTTTTTTCCCAGTTGTTATCACCAATAAGTTATCACCAATGACCAAGGCTCTATGTTTGTAGGCACTGTAAAAAACATATCTAAAGAGAGACCCTCACCAAGTAAGCCACAGTCTAAATGACGTGTCCAACTGCCCTCCACTGTGCACCATGAAGAGACCAGGGCTACTTTAGATATTAGAAACACGTTGGTCTTCAGGAGCCCAGATTCCTGTGCCAATTAGTATACCTCGTTTCTCAGCAGACTGGGTTATAGACTTAACATAAATTGCAACACATGGTACATGGTAGCTCTGTGTTAAATGCACACAAAAAAAAAAGCTGGCTTTTGCAAAGGTTTCTCTCTTGCCACCGCAAGGCTTGCGTGTGAATGGCACTTAACAACAGCTCTCAAGGTCACAGTAAGCCTCCTGCCTCTCTGGCAAAGATGAATTTGAGTTCTGTTCATGCTTCAAACTCGTTTTTCCCTTAGTTAACTTCATGCTTTTACTTAGCTCTATCTTTCTGGTCCAGCAACCAATTCCAAATTTAATAAAACTTCTCATGTAGATCTCATTTTCTTCTATTTATCTACATTACTGAACTTCTCTGCCTCTTCTTCCCTTTTTCCTCAGACCCAGCATCACATCTCAATATTATTAGAATACAACCCATTTGAAATTCATGCCTTCAGGCAAAATAGTTCTCGATATTGTGAAAAACATCTTGGAGAGTATTACCAAGACAAACTCACATTTCCTCTGATCTGCAGCACAGAATCAAACATCTTCAGCAATCTTTACTCTAATGTTTCAAAGACACTTGCTTTTTCTGGAGACTTCAGCTGGCAATGGCAATTCCCAGGTTAAACAGACCTTCTTGTAGTTCTGCCTCAACGCTCATCTCTCTCTCTGCTCTCATCCTGCAATCCAGCTCTCGTATTTCTCAATCAATATATTCCACAGCACTGCACATGTACTACCTGGAATCTAATGAGAAGCGCTGTGCAGGACTACTTATCTTCCCGATTTGATCATAGAGATGGCAAGACTTTTGCCATTCATTTTGGGGGATCTCAGGTCTGAACTGTGAGCAGTTCTCTATCCACAGTGATTTTTCCCTCCTTGCTGCCAGCCTGCCCATTATTATTAAGTAACCCCAGCACAATCAGTGCAGTCTCCCCTGGAGGATGGACTCCAAGCCATGTGGCATTTCAGCGGAGGACATCAATTGAGGTAGATACACCAGTACTTATGCTAAATTTATGAAACTGGGAGTCTATTTCTCATTACAGCTCACAGTAAATCATCCTCCTCTTGCTTTTGCTTGGAAATTGTTTCAGCTGCTGCCTTTATTTCCATTCTTTTATATATATATAAAATGTTTCAGAAGAAGTTATACAAGTTAAAACAAAATAAAATGAGCTGTGCTTTTTTAAAAAAATAGAAAAGATTTGCAAGAGACTCTAGGATCTTTGCGTGTGGACCACAAGACACAGCCCCCCCATGCCCCCCAAGAAATCTCAAAATTATTTTATTTATTTCTCTTTACGAAGCTGGGAAGTTGTTTTGGACAGGCTGGTGGCTGTGATGGTCTGTTAAAAAAGGATAGTTTCACATTTCAGAAAGAACGATCTCTCTGACCTAGCATAGCTTCTAATCACTCTTCACTGTTAGCAGAGCTGATGCGAGAGTGGCTCACTGAGAGGGAAACTGGGGTAACGGGAGCATTGGGCAATGCATGTGATTCCCGCCTAGGCTAGCACTGGCCTGTTATTACAGTGAATATAAAGGAAGCCAATTGCTCTGCAGAACAGCTTATCAGACTGATTTTTAACACTTTTGGACAACCTGGAAGCAGAAACCAATATAACTAAGAAAACCAAAATATCATTGAATTATAATGGTTGCTTTAATTTCCTTTTACAAAAGAGAAACTTAAGGGGAAATGTGTTCAGGCAAGTATCGCTCGCTCCTCTTTACCTGCTGTGTATTCCTTGTCACTGCCAGGCAGAAAACCTGTAACTTTCCAGGTTTACTGCTTTTCTGTACTGAAAGGAATATACCCATTGGTTATCAAAGACTGTCAACTAATTTCCATAGCATGGAGCCAGATTTGTTTCTCTCCTTACTGTGTACTTTTCTGAAGCAAGAGCAGCTGTACGAGTCCATGTACCCATCTCCTTTTTGCTTGTAGCAAATGCACATACAAAAGGGCATCTGAGCACTCATTATTTTATGCATGTGCAAGTCCTACAGAAACTGCATTACACTTGCATGGAAACTGTTATCTAGAGACCTAGTTATCAAATTGCACAGATATTAACCGTATTTTGCATGCACAATTGAACTCATAAATGATTTCCCAAGCATCACTTTGCTCAGAGATCTTGCCCTCTACTTTAAAAACAGTTTTGTTCTATACAACAAAGGAAGTACCCACTTACCTCAAACGTTCTTCCTTTCCAGCAGTCGACGTATATTTCACCACCTGAATTTGGAACAAGGCTTTTAATAGCTCTCCATTTTCAGCCTTGCTTGCACTTTGGATGGGAAAAAGCATGCTGTCTATAAAAGCAATCGCTCTAGTTGCACCAGCGTGAACCTTTGTAGAAATAGTGCTAAGAGAAATTGGAAAAGTAAGGCTTGAGAGTATAATCCTATTTAAAAATGACTTTAGAATCTCTATGGGTCACCAAAAAAAAAAAAAAAAAAAAAAGAGAAAGAAAAACCTTCTTCACAGGCTCTTTCTACTTTATGTGAAAAAATCTTACTAGTTTTCATCTCAGTTCTCTCCGTGTCATTTAAGCACTCCTGCTTTAAAGATATAATAATTTGTTCATATCCTAAAGACAGTTCCTTGGCTCCTTCCTCACTATTATTTCCAACTGTCTGTCCTCTATTTCTTTTCTAGGCAATGGAGAGTGACCTCTTGGCCCAAAGGAGTGTCACCTTTACAAAAGGACTAGAGCTTTAGCAGAGACTTTTCCAAAAGGATGGTGATGGTGTTATTTAAAACCTCAGTGCCAGTCAGTAAACATGTCTCACCTGCCCTCACTCTGTGAAGACTGCATGTGGTCAAGGTCTGACAAACTCAGGCTGCTGCCAGGTAACAAACCATCATCCTTTATGTCCCATGAGGCTGGAGAAGCTGTTGTGCAGTTTTCAAACTGTAACTGAGATGCAATGCAAATGGTAAAGAGGATAAGGACTCAAGGTAAATGGTAATATATAGAGATGAACCCAAGTGGGGTAATATATAGAGATGGACCCAAGACATCACTGAAACACCCCTCCCCGTCACTCTTCACGAAGACTGAAGCTGTTGACATTTTGATCCAGAAGGATGTTGGAGGAGTATGACACCAAAGAAAAGAACGTTTTCTTATATAACAACTTTAAGTGTATTATTAATAAGGCTTTCCTGTACTAATTTTAAGTGTTAACATTATTGTAACTGGACTAATAGTCACTATTAGTTGTATCTTGAAACATAAGATAGACATAATACATTGCTAAAGTCAACACTGGTTCCCTCCAACAACCTCTGCACATAACAACAGAAGACACAGAGATGAAAAATATTGTCTGAGTTTAATTATTTACCCCCTGGCAGTAAATATCTACTGTGTTGAATAACCTCCACAGTAGACCAAGTAAGGGGAAATGTTAACACAAGACAATGACAGTAAGAAAACTATATTGGACACAAAACAAATAAATTGGCCTATCCTGCAGACTATGAGCTTTCAAATGATGATGACTGGTTAGCCATGGGATATCGATGTATCCTTGACAGGTGATGTCTTTTATTAGATGTTATAAAATTAGAGGTTATGGGTGAAGAGTGATACAATGAGCTATTCACTGATCATACAGAAAGTTGATGGAAAGATTTTTCATGTACTAATTGTAGAACAGGATACTTAACATTTTGAGTGCCATTTGATGACAATCATGAGATGATAATGACTTTGTGTCGGTAATGACCTAGACTGAATTTGGAGTGATGACCTAGAGGTATAAAACTTTATAAAGCATTACTGTCATCTAAGACATTGCCATCAAGCTTCACTGCCACTTACGGTGCTTCCTTTAGACATTTATCCACATTATTAGGAGTCCTGCACTCTGCACAGTATTTGCAAAAGAAGCCAGAATTAGTCTTACTATATTAAAACTGCCTTTAATTTAAACAGGAGCAGATCTAAGCCAATGATGAGCATATCTATCATTCCCTTCTCCTTACCTTCCTCTGTGCTGTCCATTCTCTGTAACCTTGCTCCACGTCCTGCAGAGCAGAGCTGATGAAGTGACCCCTCAAGAAGACTATTTTATGATTGCTCTACTCATGTCTTTTGTTGCTGACTATGGGAAGTAAAATAACGTGGTTTAATTAAATCTCTGTACTATTATATTAATAAAGAGGGAAACTCTCTGGCAAAAACAAATCAAGAGCGATCTTCAGTGATCTGCTGGCTAGAATAGGAAGATGTATAAGATGAGATGAGCCCTCTTGCTCCAGAGGAACCTCTTTTTACCGAGTCTTCTCCCTGGGACTCAGCAACATTTTTTTGTACCACAAAACGAAAGCTGGCAATTTGGATGTAAATGACTGTACATTGTGACACCCTAAGCCATCCTAAAAATATGAAAGCCACAATCACTTGGGTTTAATCCTTTTTGGGATAGCCTCTCTTGAACCTAATTCCAGTTCCAGTTTACCTGGGGACTGCCTGAACAGTTACAAACTGGCCGGCTTTACTGGCTTAATTGGTTTAGCTGAAGCTGGAGCTGCTTTACTGATGGTAGCATTTGTAAACTTATGCTGTAGCAAAAAGACCGTAAAGCCACATGTTCACAGAGCTTTTCCTGCACTTTTGACATAGGACAGAACTGTCAAGCACAGACCTAACCCCTTCAATCCCACATACAAAGCCAATACTAAAATACTCATTACTAATGAACTGAATAGCTGATGATATTTATATTACTATATTATATAGATACACATAAAATATGCTTTATTTACGTGCTGACATTAAAGAAAAGCCATAGACACATCTCAGGATCATGTACAAGCTGACGTACCATGGTCTGCAGTTGCTGGGAAGCAAGAGCTACCAGCCTTGTGGAGTAAGAAATTAAATGATACTTTGACTGTTGTTTTGTTTTTCCATATACCATTTCCATATTTTGATTTCCATATAAGAGAACCAAATAGCACCAAGACAGATGCAGAACTAAAGCAAGGTGTCCTGGTTTCAGCTGGGATAGAGTTAATTTTCTTCCTAGTAGCTGGTACAGTGCTGTGGTTTGGATTTAGGATGAGAATAATGTTGGTAACACACCGATGCTTTAGTTGTTGCTAAGTAGTGCTTACACTAGTCGAGGACTTTTCAGCTTCTCATGCCCTGCCAGTGAGAAGCTGGGAGGGGGCACAGCCAGGACAGCTGATCCCAGCTGGCCAAAGGGATATTCCATACCATGTGACGTCATGCTCAGCATATAAAGCTGGGGGGAAGAAGAAGGAAGGGGGGGACGTTTGCAGTGATGGCGTTTGTCTTCCCAAGTAACCGTTACGCGTGATGGAGCCCTGCTTTCCTGGAGATGGCTGAACACCTGCCTGCCGATGGGAAGTAGTGAATGAATTCCTTGTTTTGCTTTGCTTGCGTGCGCGGCTTTTGCTTTACCTATTAAACTGTCTTTATCTCAACCCATGAGTTTTCTCACTTTTACTCTTCCGATTCTCTCCCCCATCCCACTGTGGAGGGGGAGTGAGCGAGCGGCTGTGTGGTGCTTAGTTGCTGGCTGGGGTTAAACCATGACACAAGGTATTTGGCAGACAGAGCTGTCCCTGTGTCTCACAGCGGTGGCTGCAGGACTTCTGAGGGGTCCATGGGTATGGCCCATAAAAGCCATCAAGGATTTTTTGAAGCAGACCCATAACAACTTTCCTCTTTCATATAACACATCTATTTCCATGTTCCTTCTGTTTAAAACCACCGATGCAATTGGAAGCAATATCCAAAGCCCATATTGGGGAACCTGACTTTTTCCTGGCTTTTGAAAATGCTTGCAGAATTATTGTCAGAGACTATTTGTTTTTGTGTAAGTATGTGGATGAGAATGCTGACTTTATTTACATGCTACACATTAGTTGGTCATCTAGCCTATCCCAGAATAACATAAGAACAGATTTTTAAATCATCAGAAATATTAAAATCATAAAAGCAATAAAATCTATTTGTTATTATCAGGTACAAGTCTGAGTTATTATTATTCTCCTTCTTGATTTTCTGTAATGTATTAAAAATTAAAAACAGTTTTTATTAAAGACATTATTGGATGTATAATTTTAAGTAAATGTAAGCATTTTGATACATGAAAGAAAAGGTAATAGTCACCTTATCTAATGAAAACTAATTAAAAATATATCTTCAATGAAAAGTGCTGCCATATCATCTTTTTGACCAGTTCTATTTTTTAGGATAAAAAATATCACATAGTTATCACATAATACTTTACATAACCTTCTGTGCTAAACATTAGCTGAAATGGTAGCTGCGAGCAAATGTCTGATGGTAATAATACTCCTGTAAGATCACTGAATTGCACAGAATATAGTTACCGCCACACATACTCCTTCAGGGCAGGTGTGAATTGAGCCATGTTATTGTGATAAGCATGTTGACAGTAAAATCACTTGTGAAAGAAGAAAACTATTATTATTTTTTGAAGTGAGCCAAAATAGAGAGATTTTTCTCATTTCCCAAGTAGTAACTCCTTATACAATTGCTATGGCAGCAGTATTATTTCTCATTTAATAGACTGTGAAGGTCTCTTCTTTGTTTACAGTAAATTTTTAAGTGTTCTCTTTAAATAAAAATTACACCCTATATTTTTTTAATAAATTGTAATTTTTCTGAAATCAGGGAGATTTCATTTGCTGAAGAAAATCAATATACAGGCTCATTTGAAGATATTAAAAAAGTGCATGATTATACCTTTTCTTGATAAAAAGGGAAGTGGCTTTTCTCATAAGTGTTTTATCAGAAGATGCTCAGTTATAACCACAAAATTCTTCCAGCAATAGCTTGATAAGTAAGGCATTATGTCAGTGAGGACAATAGAGTTATATTCATCTAAAAATTCCACAGAGAGAGGAGAAAATCAGGACTCTCAGTACTCTTCAGTGATTACATCACAGCATTCTGTGCTCAGTCATCTGGAGAAGTTAAGCTCATCAGGCCATGACTCTCCATCATTCACTTATTCCCCCTTTGAGCCACGGATGTAACAAGTTTTCCTTTCCTTCCTTAACATATCTAAATTTCATATCATTTTTCTTTTGAATGTCATAGCAAGCGAGAGGTTAATTTCAGTATCAATTCAGAATCCATTCAAATACATATCCACAAGAGTGTCATTCTCCTGGAAATACAGCCAAAATAGAAAGGGATCCAGAGACAGGGATGTGTCAGTCTCTCTCCAGGATTGCATTTCCAAGGCTGAACCGAACCAGGCTCTCGGGGACGTTTCTCCCTACAAACTCCCCTATCACTAGCCTTGCCCTTTAAGAACCTCACTGACTAGAAACTCAGAACTTTTGTTCATATCTGAAAATCTAATTAAGAATTCTTTCTAAAAAAAGCTGTCTCCTGAACATGACAAACATGTCTAACAGTCCCTGCAGAATGCCCCAGTTTTGGGACCCATTGCTAGGTTGCAACAAACTTTCATCTCATCTCGATTGTTTCCAGCCAAGGCAGAAAATCAACAAAATTAAGATAGCAGAAATATTTTGCTGTTGTGTATGGAGTATGAAACATAAAAATAATGACGTGTCTGGATTTGGGCACTAATGAGCAAGTGTCCCATTGAAAAGATGCACAGGAGAGATAGCTGAGATGTCAGAACTACCAGTAATATTTCTATTCATTTTATTTTAAATACTAAATCAATTCCTGATTTTTCTTTAGCGATTAGAGTTATTGAAAAAATAACAAAAAAAAAAACCAAAACCAATTTATTTTTAGAAGTGTGCAATTATCTAATAACATCTTATTTAAACCTTTCTTCCAGTAAG
Source organism: Aptenodytes patagonicus (assembly GCF_965638725.1). Classification (NCBI taxonomy): domain Eukaryota; kingdom Metazoa; phylum Chordata; class Aves; order Sphenisciformes; family Spheniscidae; genus Aptenodytes; species Aptenodytes patagonicus. Next base: position 20,940,405 of record NC_134954.1, read on the forward strand.
GTTCTTGTAAGTTGTATCAGAGGAGAAAGTAAGAGTTAGAGTCTGTGTGTGTCTTAAATGTGTCTTGTTTAAGTATAGACAGCCTAGAACAGAGGTGGCCAACATAACACAGCCGAAAAAAAAATCAGTGCCGGAGTACCTGGCAGGCACCATCCAATTGGTACACAATCCACAATCCAGGTAAATTCCTAACCATTATAACATCTTACACATGCCCATGCACATCAACTACTGTTTCTAAAACTGACAGTTTTTGTTAAATTGCGAAGCAGTACCCATCCGCTCTGAAACCTCGTTTTCTGTAAAATGTCAGTTTCTAAAATTAAGCCATTTTTTAAATTATGCATGACTGTGAAAAGTGTTCCATATAATTAAAGACCGTTTGGTGGTAAGAAATCTTGTTTGCTCTTAATCCACAGTGTCAGGAAATTAGCTGTAAGTACTCCCATGAAAAGCTGTCTCAGTGTAAGGACAGTGCACAGATCAGACGTTGGACAGCCGCTACAGAAAACTCCTAGAAAACAGGGTTTATGTGAGAAGCACAACCAGCTTACTAAATATTGCACAGATATTACTGCCAGGCATGCCTGCAAGAAAACTTTCAAAAACCATTTTTCTATGCTGTTTCTTCAACTCTTCCAACATGCTGAATTCTAGGTTGTTTTTGTATTGACTCACTTTGCCTCATATGAGACCCTCACACAATCATTTCAGTCTCAACCTAATGACATTTTGATAGGAAAAAATTAAAAGGTTTCATCTTACATTTCTGAACTCATTCTCAAATTGAATACTTCTCAAGTGAGAGAACCTTGCTGTGAAATAGTGACTTCCAAAGATTTAATTTTTGGTATGTGTTCAAAAAGAATTTTTCTGAAATGCATTTTGTTTTAGGTTTTATTATTAAATATTTAAAATTCTAACAGAAGTCTACTAGAGGATGTATATTTTCTTAGAACAAAAGATTTTAGAGGAGTCATTGAAAGTTACTGATTTTCTTCTAAACATGTTTCCAAGAAAGTCCTATATGTTTTACAAAAAGTACAGTTCTTCAGGGGGAAAAAATTTAGAAAAGTCCTATTTGATTAAAAGTTGATAGATGATCTTCACCAATATTACATCCTTCCACTTAGACTAGCTATTTTAATTAAGAACCACAAGTGAAATTAAATCCGTAGATGAATAAACTCCAGAAACACAGACATTAACTTTGGGGAAAGCTGATTTCTAATTAAATTTGACTCCTCATTACCAACCCCTCCAGTCCTGTAAGATCTTTTAGCAGCAACAGCTACTTTTTGGTTAAAAGCCAGGCAATGGTGGGACAGCACACTGCCAAAGTACACAGTCACTATAATAATTATTCAATTAGTTATTTTGTTACTAAGTAAATTCAGAGTTTTAACTCTTTGACATTACTCCAGAACATTCAGGGACCTCCAGACTTAAGACAAGTATTAATTAATAAATATATAATAATGAACTACCCTGTGTATTAGGTTCATTTTTCTGAAGATTTCAGTATATAGCTACTCTCATTTTTTCTCTCACTTTAAATCTGTATTGGTTGAAACAGATATTTCTGCATTCAACAGTGCTAAACGGGTATTAAATTAATATTAGTTTTATTAAATTAATGTTAGTTTAACCTGAGTTGCTCAGTAAAGAAGAAACAGCTATGAGGAGCTCTACTCAAGTGAGCTGAACAGTTAGTGACAAAACTGCACAAACCCACAGCAAGAACGTGGCAGCATAAATCATGAAATCCTTTTTTGGCAATTAAAGGGAAAATATTGATTAATGAAATATTCCAATGTGCCACAACAAATAAGCATAAAATAAAATACTGTATTACATTTCAACATGGCTCAACTTTCAATGCCTCCTCAACGAAAATGGAAAGTTTTGCGAGTCTTACCCATTATTCCCTGATCAGCTCCAAAGAAAGATGTGCTTGTAAGGGAAATATTTGTTAAAGTCATATTGCAGAAAGATAACAAGAAAAACAGTCCACTTTACCTTGATTTCTTATGCACTAGAAGAGTGTGCAGCTAAAGAGGCTTACTCTCTAATCCACTTGGCACTCGATGATACACACCACGGCTGACACTGATACCTTCCTAGATCTTAGGTGAGATCAGTCAGCTTAATACAAATTCCCAGGTGGTCTCAGGTTGGCTGCCCAGAGTCCTGAAGCTGTCAACCTTCCTCCAGCAAGAAATTGAATTGCCACTTGTGGCAGCCAGAGCTCTTCCAATCTCCTTTCTGTCCCACCTGTCATCCCTGGCCTTGCTGCCATTACTGTCCTTACCCACCTTCAAATGATGATAGACAACTTGAACCACACAACAAGCAATGGAGGGGTTCTGTAGGACAGATGCTGTATCAAAAGCTTGTGACTTTGTCTGCAAGGACTATGCAAAGCTAAGCACAGGTGAGGGAGTATATACTTACATTTGCCATTTATCACTGCGTTATTATTAGTTTGTAACAATTAAGTTCTTGCCCACCTCCAGACTACTAATTTTAGAGAAGGATTAGAAGACATCATTGCTTCTAATCGATCTTTGCTATTGGAAAGGCTATAGCCCCAGATCTTGATAATTTTTATAGAAACAAAGTTCAGCCCTCAGCTAGCATAGACATAGCCTTGTTGCACTTGTCCGTGGTATGCTGCATTACACCAGAGGAGCATCTCTCCCAGACGTCAAACTTAAAGACATTATCTGGAAAAATGATCTCTCTTGTACTGCTGTAAGATGGACTGACCCTGCTGAGATGTAAACTTTGAAACCATGCAAAGTTGCAGAAAGCAAATGGAGCATGAAACCCTGCATGAGAGGTGCTGGTAGGAAAGTTCCTGCAGGATAACAGTGATCCTTATCAGTCTTTTAACCTTTTTAATACTGAGACTGTAATTCCTTTGCAAGCATCTATCCTGTGTAGACAACCAACCTTTGTCTGCCAGACACTGCAGAGACACGGAAAAGACAAGTTGTGCTTTGGATGGGAAAAGCAACAGGTGCAGGGCGGGGAAGTAGCAGCTTTCCTTCACATACACCCACTGAACAGCGGGATCCCTTAGCTTCCCCCAGTCTGCTAAAACAGAGGACTAACCTCTTTATTTTCGGTCTTTCCCCTCTTCCACAGACTCACGACTGAAGGAAAAATTGTACTGCACACTAGAGAGAATAACTTCATCAACTAATTTGCTTTTATTGCTTCCCAGGGTGTCCTATCTAGCTGTTTTCTCTCCAAGGCAGGCACAAGGAAAGCTAAGACTGTTCTCATTACCACCTTTCACACCGCTGAAGTTAGGTGTTTGCCTGCAATAGTCTGTTTAAATTATAATAGTTTTGAATATTTCCCATGTTCAATGGGAAATTAATTTAATCTAGAAACCATTTTTACCCAGCATCACGTGATTGCTGATCACTCCTGAACCCAGCAGACGTCCCCCCAGATGCTCTGTACGTAATGGTGCCCTGCTGCACACTTGCGATGGGAAATTCAAAGCAGCACCTTGGAATAAAGGTTTGCTACAGGGTAGGGGGAGAGAGCACTCATCAGACAAGCCAGGTTAAAAGTTCACCAGAGATGTAGGCAGTCAACCTGTACCATTTTGATATCATTGTTTTCCAAATGTTGCCTTTTTAAATGACTTCTCATGATAAGGGATATAGGAACCGAGTTTGGGACCAATTTGCTTGAAAGCAAAGGGCACTCTGAAGGAGCTGAAGACAATGCAATCAGCATGGAGGTGAATCCAGCCCCTCCGGCAATATCCTCAGTGATGCCCCACCAGGATGTTGTCCTCTACTTTACACAACCAAGACAAGGCCAGTTCTGTTTCCAAATCCAAGCAGATAAACCATTGATGAAAAACAGATTGATGGATGTAGCTTCCTTCTGAGAATCATTCACAAACTTCTATGAACTGAGCCTCAGTTAACCAAATGCATTACTTTTTTGAAAATGCTGAGTTGTTTATGGAAATGACCTCCAGCTTGTGCCTGACAGCATCTCAGCAATTTGGTTTTATTGTTTATTATTGTTGGCATTTGACTGTTCATCTAAATCCCGGAGCAGTCTGCCTCCTCCCTCATGGCGCAGCTGAACATTTCCAAAGAGAAAGCCAGAGATGGAGTCACCTGCAACAAACAGCAGAACTCTACAGAAAATTGTTGGACAAAAATCTCATTTAAGGAAATATTCTAGGAAATTTAGAAGAAATGAGCTGGATCTGTTATTAAGTCAATGAAATTGAAAAAAAATTTCTAATATTTACAAAAAATAAGAGGTGAATCCTCAGCTGTTTTAAATAGGAACTGCTATTTGCCTTCAGTGTCGTGCTCTGCCAGCTGGCTGTCTTTCCTAGAGGAATGGCTGGTCCCAGTATTAGCAAATGGACTCATGGCCTTTCAGCTGGAGCCCAACAAACTGTTTCATGTTAACATGATCGCTCAACTGTCGCGTTGGGAGGAGTAGGCGGTTGCCCTGCTTCTTCTCTTTTCATTCTGCTTTGTTTGCTCTTCCAAAAAAAAAAAAATCATGTGTTTCAGCTTCCAGGTGCACCGAAGTGTTTCTTCCAAACAACAGTTTGTCAAACTGTGGGATTCTTCAGGATAAAATGTGATATAATTTAAAACTAGAAGATGTCATTGTTAAAGATGCTCTGTTCTATCAAAAAAAAAACCAAAACACACCAAAAAAACCCCAACAAAACAAATCATGAAAAGACCTACGTAGTCAGAGCAATGATAGAGAAGAGAGGAAGAGAAGAACGAACATATCGCTGCCATAGACATCCAATAAAATGAACAAACATTTGGGTGGCTAGAAATTAATTATTTGCCTGAGTAATCCAACATATTTCCTTATACAGACAGTGGCAGGGGATGATTCAGGTGCCATTTACGAGTGCAGAGCACTCCTCTGGTCTCCCTCCACCTGGGCTATCTCCTCCATGACCTGCAGATCCGCAGCAGAACAGCCACCCAAGTGGCTGTCGCAACAGAGACCCTCGTGCCCCTAGTTAACAATTCTCGCTGCAGCCACCTGAGGCTGGCAGTGCTCTTGCTTCTCCTCTTTTCACCTACAGCTCTTCAGATAAATTAATTTTTGCATGTGGAAAAATACAACAAAAGGCTTAGTAACAATGAAACAAAGGCAAATGCTGTATTTTGTACTTTAGAGATCTAAACTATATTCTAAAACCTGAAGATATGACCTACTTTTCTGCAAACCTTCATGAGCAGTTTGTTGCTATGGTGGTTTAATTTTATTTATCATTGGCTATTCCAAACTACAGGTCTACAAGGCATTCAAAGACCAATATCCAGCATGACCACCATAATTGCAGCTTCCAGTTACTGGGGAAGAATCACAATTCTACGCTTAGAAAAATTATCTCATCTCCCTTCATTACAGATTGATCTTCGCCCTCTATTATTGATGCAGCTGACAAGGCAATCACATTAAGACGGCTCTGAAGAAGCTGACACAATGGAGCTTTCAGATATAAATTTATAAGTGTCCTGACTTGTCAGTTTTCCCATTACAAATCTTCTTTGGCAGGGGATAAGGGGAAAATGGCTAGTTATAATTTAGCCATGAAAATTTAATTATTGGCTAAAATCTGCTGTATTTAAAAATGAGGTTTGGTCATAAAACTGCATGTGAGAGAGAGACTGAAACCAGAAGATACTTGGCATCTAAGAGGTCACAAAGAAGCCACCCTTGCAATCTGGGTGCCTGAATACAACCCCTTCCCTTGGGAATTCAGGACCTTAATCTCAACCATACTTTTTCAAGATCTTCATGCTAAATTCAAACTACTATTAAAACAGAAAAGTCAAGTGATGCAGTAAAGTCAAACCCTTCAAACTAGCAGGCAGCTCTGTGTAAGTAGGTTAGATATAAATAAGTTCTTATAAGCAGAGGATATAGAAGCATTTTGTATTATAGATTCTGAGTAATTTGAAGCCAGGATTAAAGTGATATTACAGGCCACAGATCGTTAATGCAAATGCCAGAGTTAGCAATTCTGGACACAGCCCTGGGCGCAAACATTAGTATTCACAGCAAGGACTACACAAACAGAGCGGCACACTAATAAAAAAAAAAAAAAAAAAAAAAAAAAAAAAATCACTCTGCAGCTGCTCAATATAGGTCATCTTTCAATTTTAATTTGAATCACCATCTTTCCAAGTCAAATTGACTAATACTAGGGTACCTTACCAAAAAGCCATGTGGTCCAATCAAAGATCAATTTAAAATGTGTTTAAAGAGATTGATTCTTCTAATTCATGAACATAAGAAGCTTTAAGCTCTGCTAGCATCACCAAGACATGACCAAAGCATCATTCCGGCCATAAAGACACACAGACAATACTCAACAGATGCAAACTAACTGAAATGAATTTTTATGAACTCACCTGGAAACATAAGCCACAAATAAATCACTCAGAGCTCGTCCTTCCTTGAGTATTTCATTGTGTCAGCCAGGCTTAAACTTTCCTGACCTGTTGGGGCCTCCCCAGCTTTCTTCAGGTAAGGTCCCCTAGACCTTTAAGTGCCTCCTTATAAATGCACCTGCAGTTCTGGTTTATTGCCCTGGTTTGTGGGTGCTCACACCCATCACAAAACCATTAGAAAAGATCTTAGCTGTTCGTGCCCTGCTCAGCCCCATGGCCTCAGCTTGGAGCCACCAAGTCACCACTTCCTACCCAGCACCAAAACAGACCCTCTGTGGTCAGGAGCACAGACTCAGGGATGTAAGGTACCATGATATTCTCCAACCAGTTTCATACAAATTTAATCACCTTCTGGTTACTAAAGCAGCTTTTCCCAACCTTGACAGCCTGACAGCATCCCATAGAGTTCTTTGCTGCAATACATAGGACTGAATAAGAATTAATTCCTCAGGAAAGACTATGGATCTATAGACTGCAAAGTCAAGGAGCACTCAGATTTGGGGCATTCATGTTTCTCTCTCATTTATGGTCTCCAAAAAGAGTAGAAAACTGTCTTTTAAAATATACGTGTAGCGATGATTTGTCACACTTCAGAAATGCTCTCAGCAAGTAGCAGTGGAGACCTGAAAGGAGAAGGATGCAACAGCAGAATAAGTAAGCACGTCACTGACAATGCCAACTGCTTAGGTAAGGTTAGAGTACACTGAAGTGCTAAAAAATGCCTCTGCCCCATGAGCCTTGTGTGAAGACAAATGTTTTAAGAAGTAAATATGTTGAAAGACACGTGGACACTTATCCTCCACCTTCATAACCCACAGATGTCTGCATCTACAGTGTCTGTGTAAGAGCTGCCATCCTACTTTTTCCCTCTGGTATCTCTTGTTTAGCTCCTCTACAGAAAAACAAAAACAAAAAAACCCCAAAAGTTCAAACAGTAGATATTTGAAATGCCAGTGTGTTTTGATTGGAAAATGCAGCATAGCAAAACCAGCACACGGATTGCGTTTGAGTTCCTGAGCCATCCAATATCCTTAGGTACCCCTCAGGTAATGATTTTTACTCCCACTTGCTGGATTTTATGCTGAAATATAACCTCTCTCAAAAATAGAACTGTTCCTGACTTTCTTTAGAGCGGTGTTTTTTCAGTGTTTGTATTTTTCAAGTATTTCACACAGAGAAGAACTCAGCGTAATTGTTCTGCTAAATTTATAGATTCAGGTTTGGGAAACTGGACAGACCTTTTCCTTTTTATTGTTGGCTTTGCCACACCAGTAGTTTTAATCGGTGATGCTAGTAACATGGCATGCAACACAGCACTCGCTGCTCCCCCTTTGCTCCCTCTGATGTCAATACCAGAGTTCCTCTGCGTCAAGTTGGTCTTTCTATTTAGGGCTCACCTCTTTCAAAACAATGAAGATTCCTAGAAATGTACTTTTAAAATCTCAAAATGTCATTTCAGATATTTTCCAGTTTCATTATGCAAAAACTGCTTCCAGAGGAAAATCTATTAAAAAATAGAAAACAAAACATTGAGCTACTAGATACTCTAAGAAAATACTGTGAGATTCCTCTGCCAGTCCTCCCACATGGCACTGGTCATCTATTTTTGGATTTTTCATAAAACTCTATGGTTTAAGTGACCTCTGTACATAATTTAACACCAGCAAATTTGTATATTATCCAGTCTGTGGTAATGCAAACACAGCTGCCTGGGAATTCCCAAGTCAATTAATTCTGTTATGCACAAAAGGTAAGATGTCGTAGCCTATAACAAGTACTTCCCCATTTACAGGAAAGAAAAAAAAGTGAGATATAACATAAATATATTGTTTAACGTCTTTTTTGAAGAAGAATTTTATGTTTTGTGCATTAAAAGGTTATATTATACTTCCAAACTGTTCAAAAGGATCTACTGCCTCTACGAGAAATTACTTTGCATATGCAACCCCAGCTACCATGGATGTCTGAACGGTGTTATAATAACCAAAAGAATAACACCTCATCAGCTTGTAAGTATGAAGCATTTCAGGAAGATATTTAGTTAGGGATGTATAGGAAAGACTCCCAGACTGGGTGAGGGCGTAGTTATGTGTATTTATATGCACTAAAGAGCTGTAAAAGTTGATGTATAGTTGCAAAACTCTCTGAGAGGGGCCCCATGGATGCAGAGCAGATCCTTGCACAAACACCATGCTGGATCTGAAAGATGTTGAGCATCTTCTGCAAACAGCATTCTGCATCGGGGCTCAGGAGTGCAGAGACCCCGCGTGCTGCCACTGGAAAGCTGGCTGCTGACCTGGTGCTAAAGTGGCACGGACTGAAAAATATTACCACTGAATTACAACATTTCTTAGGGTTTTTAAGTTCTTGCTCTGTATTTAGTTGGTCTAGTCCAAATGAAACAAACTCATGTTTTCTAGCATTTTCATTTTTTCCTTGCGGGATCAGAATGGTAATTGTCTTTTTTTAAAAAAAATACTTATTTTTTAATTAGATACATTGCTTTGGCTGAAAAGCTTAAAAATCCAAAATAATTAATGTTTGATAATGAAATCAATAATATGTCTTTCTGGTAATGTATTTATCTGAGATTTTTCTTTTCACTTTGTTTATTTTTCAACTTCAATACATTTTGCAAATTACTTATTATTATAATTAAGATAAAGCAGTGACTGCAAAAATGCCACAGAACAAAGTGTTTCCATGAATTTGGGCAGCACAACTCAGATTACATAAAACACGATGTTTCAACACAGCAGTTAAGTAGTCTAGCTGATAGTGCCACAAGAGGCGGTGTTATTTCAAAACTGCAAAAGTTTTAAAGCAGACTGAGCATTTGAAACAGAAGTTAAAGACTAAAGCAATACTTTATTATACCTGCAAAATGGCAGAGGAATTCTATTATTTACAAAAGTGACTTTGTTGCAGCTATGAAATGAAGAAAGAAGCTGAGGCATTTATCACAGGAAGACAAATTTTTTTAACTTGTTGGCAACATATCATACACCATTTCTCCAAACATAACTTTACATGTTTTTCATCTAAATAATTCAGCCAGGATTGCTGCTGTCATGACAAACAAAATATTGACATATAGTCTAAAGGATGCTATTACAAGGTGAAAACCTAAAGCAATTTTTAAAATAAGCTCCCTTTCTGCAACAGAAAATGTCACCATTGAGCCCTGCACACGTGTAGTGTCTCAGTCCCACACGAGGGTCACCTGCAGGATGACGGCAGCTGATCCTCTCCAGGGCCTGGCAGCAGGAGCTCTGTATCCTGTGCTCATGCCACATGCAAAACATATGGATATACTGATGTCAACAACCAACAAAATCACCAAATGCTTAAAACAGCCTCTGCAGGAAGCAAGTGTTTACAGGGCAATGCATTTTAATTTATTGAATCTTTGTCTTTCATGTTTGACTACATTTTATTATATTCAGAGATCTGAATATATTGTGTACAATCTGTGTTTAAATCTTCATAGAAAATTCAGATTTCTTTACATCTAAAAATACATAGTGTGACTGAATAAAATATTGTAATTGCTTAAATTCCTCTCTGAGATTGTGCATCTCTTGTTGCGCATCAGTCAAATGGGGGAAGATAAATACAGTCACTGAAAGTGTGCAGAAACATATAGATTTTCTCAATGTGGGAGGCACACTTCTGTGTTAATAATGAATGTGAAGATGTAATAGTCCCTACAAAGCACCTTCCTCAGCAATTTCTCCTGCTTACTTCACCCTCTGACTTACCTTTTGGCCAAGAATCCAACCTCCTACCTCCAGTTTCCTGAGCTGGAGGTGGCTTTCCAAAAAAGCATCTCTTTTGCAAGTGACCCTTACCTTCGTTTTGTGGCATTCCTTCACTAATAATGGTGATGTACCTCTTGTGAACATTTCACTACAGTGAGGATTTTAATCTTGGATTTAGGGTAAAACCAGGAATAGGAGGGGCCCAAGTGGGAGCAGGCTCTTGAGCAAACAGAAAGAGCTCTCTGTAATCTGAAGAGAGAAAAAAAAAAAATAGACAAGCATTGTGCAGTGATGGAAATGGATTTATGCAGTGGCTATGCTGTTTTCAGTAGGTTTTGTTTTATGAAGCCTTTATTTATACAGTATATATAAAAATGTTTAAAACAAATCTACAGCAAACTGAGCCAAAATTGGCTTTCTAATGGCTGATATTCTACACCCTAAGAAAGTAAAATATTACCCAACAAAACAAACAAGGCAAACATTTTATGAAATAGAGCAGAGCAGTTTCCTCTAATGCAGGAATCATGGATTAAATTTCCTGGCTTGCAATACACAGGAGGTCAGAAAAGATGTTTATAATGGCAGTTTCTTGCTTAAAAATCTATGGAAACAACTGATTGGTCTGTCAGGTTCAGGCTATATTCTGCTTTGTTACTTTCCAGTTTGACCTCTTAATCCCATCCATCTCCGAAACAAAGTTAATATCTTCCTAAATTCACTTAAGTTCTCCTTCAAAGGTTCTGAAATCAGTGAAAATTTTTCCATCAGGTGCAGGCTGGACCTAAGGCCTGTTTTTTCTAAAAATATATATGGGTGTATAGAACATATATATTCCAAATATATATTAGCCTTTATGTAAAGTACTTCAGTTTGGGTTCCCCATACACTCCCAGTAAATGAGATGAATTACATTGCTATTCATCTTTTTTTGTCTTGTAGTACTGACAGTAAGCATAACCAATAGTCAAAAACCAATTAATTTCCAAAATGCAGCAGATTAACTGATGCACACAGCATCTAATACTATGACCACAAACCCAACATCAGAGGGACGGGGTGCAGAATTCAGTGTGGTGAACTAAATTTCATTGGTGTTTTTGGAAAAGGGAAAGACCCTGTTGTCTCCATCTCATGATAAAAGATATTTCTCTTCAAGCACAAGTGGAAGAAGCTACACCCCATGAACTTTCTGAGCTGGCTTGGCTTTCTGAGTCCTATGCCTGGACCAAGAGGACACCCTTGTGCGAGCAAATGCTGAATGCACAGACAAACCCTACCAAAAAGATGAAGATGCTGGAAGTGAATACACCTAAAGACTTTGCTCTAGATGAGAAACAGTCAGAAAACATTGCTGAGTATCACAAGTCCTAAATTTTAAATCTGAAGGTAAATATTGCCCTATTTAATTTTTTAAAATTTTATCTCAATTATTATTTTCAGAAAAAATGAAAGCACCAATAAGTACTATAAGGAGTAGCGCATCTGAAACCTAATTATTAATGAGTTGTAAGCAGATAACATTAATTGTATATACTCTTTGTGAATTTCTAATTATCTTGTACCATTTTCCCTAATGATGGTAAGCATATTAGGATGTGTCATATTTTCTAATAATCTGCATTATTTATTTATGCTATATTTACACTCCTAAATATGTTGAAACATTTTAAGCAATTCAGAATATTTGAAAAGTCTAATCAACTGACATAAGCCCTGGTTCAGGAAAGCACTTAAGCATTTGTTTTGCTGCATTTTCAAAAGGGAGTATAATGCATTTAAAAAGACCAAAACCCCCAAATTATTTATCCAGGTCTTTCTATGGGCTTAATCACAATTGACCCAAGTAAAATAAACAATATTGCTTTATCAGTACTAAGACATTATTTGCTGTGCATAATTAGTAGCTTGACCATGAAGTCAGTTAATTAATACTTAATTTGAATGTCTTATTATAGCACATAAACTGAAACCCACTATAGATGTGAAGGATGTGGGATGCAGAGCAGGTATGTGCTGTGCTGGTTCACGGACAACGAGTGTTTTAAGGTTGGCAAAGAGCTTGCCAGCAACGTATTCATAATTTAGCCTCTCTTACCTCTCCTGTGTGGTCTGCTTTGGGACCACCCACAACTCCTGAGCCGCAAATTGGTCTTCTCTGCTCCCAAGTGCCTACATGGAGTAGGTGCACAACTCGACCCTCTGCGTTTCAGTATTTTCATTGCTCCACAAAGCCTCGCTCCATCAGATTTATCCTGTACAAATGGGACACCACATGCACAGAGCTTCCCCTCTGCCCTGTAAATAGAAGTCTTTACAGAGCAGCACTAACACCCACCCTTTGCCAGAAGCTAATGGAAATTCCTCTCTTTTTCCAGCCTGAGTAATCAGTATTCACAGACAAGGCAACAATCCCTCTCGTTTTAAACAACTTGAGCACTTGCAAGACCACAGTCAAAACCACTAGTGACAACCAACATTGGAGAAGAGATCATCTGCTGAACATAACGTATCATAGAGTGGCAAGGCCCTGGAGGTACTCCTGATAAGCCTGGGCATGCAAGTCTGAATTAATTTATTTGCTTTCATGCAGTCATACCATAGCAGAGAGGTTCAGACAACCCTCGGTGGATAAGCAGCACCTCTATCCCCGGAATAGTCCTTCTAACCAAAGATCAAGGCAGGGAGAAAACACATACTCTTCCCACCTTTCCCTCCATCCAGTAGTGATGCTTACACAGACACTGTCCAACTTGGGGCAAATGGCACAAGCCTTTCCAAGACAAACAGCTGGCTCACAATTTGATATTTTAGGACCAGACTCTGAAATCTTGGTTAAATGAATTCACTGTTTCTCTCTACTGGGATTCATTAATTTTTATAGGAAAAAGTGTGGTTTGTAATATTATTATAAATCATACTTGTTACTCTACCAGTTGTGCTCAGCAACTGCACTGAGATAGAAGCAGAGATTGCTAATTATGTGCCACAATAAAGATTATCATGTATGCTAATATTAATTATTCCTTTATGTTTGATGAACTAATAAATAATTTATTCCTCAGCCATTATAAAATCATTTTGCATAAAGACCCTTGATGCACTCCTGCTAGGGCCTCCACTTACAAGCCCCTCCAGGTAAGTATTTATTATGTATTTTTAATCATCTCTGGAACATGATGTACCTTTCACAATTCAAATATGTGTTCACTTTTTTTCTATTGATAATGACATTATGCACAAAGGGCTTCAGCTGGCAACTGGTTTACTTGTACTTTGTTGTCAAGCTTCCACCCAGTGCAAGCGAGCCCGTGTTGCTCGTTCTCTTCTACACCAGTCTCCCAGATGCCTCCCAGGCAGGTTCAATCGCCTCTCTCTTGCCAGGCTGAAGAGATGCTCCAGAGATGTGCAAGTGCAAGTGCACTAACCAGGCTGACAGTGGGCATGAGGTGCAGAAGATGGTCCATGCTCTTTGTCTTGTTGCAACACCAGAAGGCTAAAAGCAGAGGCTACCGGCCAACGGGTGATACGCATCCACACAGCATGGTGTGAATACGCAGGGCTGGGCTCGGGCATCTCCCTGCAGCAGCCCTTTCCCTGGCCTTCCTCCTGGTGTCAGAGGTTTGTGTCAGCAGGAGCTGCAAAGAAAAGCTGCCTGAGCCCGCTCCAGCTGTACGTGTGTGCCCCCGAGCAGACGGTGCCTCTGTTTCACATCTCCCCGGTGCCCTGACCCCGCACCGCTCCATGCGCTAAGCTGCAACTCAGAGCCCGTAAACTGCTCCTGAGAGTCGGTATTATTGTTTGCAGTGATTTTGCCTACCGTTCAAAGAAAGACAAAGAGGCTTCCTGTCTCACCACTGAACTTCTCATTCCACTTGCTTTTCTTTTTAAATTGAAACTAATATAACAAATCCCCTGTAAGAGAACAACAGTATCTGCTTCCATTAAAATGCTTTTTGTCCCTGCAAGAGTGAAGATAGCCCACCTAAAGTACCAAGTCTGGCATGAAATCAATTCTATCCTCTATGTACAAGTAAAATGTGAAATATAAATATGAATTTTATTGTGCTATTATAAACACTGGATTTTTTTGTATGAGTGTTAGCTTATCTGTATTATTTCCACAAAGCTTTTTGGAGTTATGCGTATAACAACAGCCATAACAACTTATGTCTTCAAAGAAACAGTTCGATGAAGCACAAATAGAGCAACTTAAATAGCAATATTACAAATGAATTGCATCTGCAGCCTTAAGAGCCACTTTTCATATTTGTTATGCGAGCCATTAAAGTCCAAGCATATTTCAGAACTGAGGACTGGGTAAGCTAAGCAGAAAATCCATGATGATAGCGATGATGATTATATTTATTTGCACTTGGGTAGCAGGCAAGATCCCCAGTCATGCACCAGGAAACAGGAATGCAAAGCACTGCATAACCTATGGATATTTAAATAGGCTTTATCCCTAGAGCTTACACAATATATGAAACATCCTAACAGCAGCTCCTTTGCTATTCAGTAGCATCATGAACAAGTATCCTGGTTTAGCAAGCACTCCATTATTGTTTTTAATGCTGCAGCTACATCATGTCAAACTAGATCTATGCTCCAGAGCACAAATCAACTGATTTTCAGTCAAGAGATGATAATTAAGAGAGGTCTGGCTCTGAATGCACTGACTTTAGAGAAGCTTGGCAATATAATGGGATAAGCATCCACCACTTGTGATTCTAAGAGTTCTACCTGTTACTTGTAATGCTTTCTCAGGAAGGTTTTTTTGTTTTGATTACATGACGTTCATTAAATCCAATGTAATCTGAGAAATGCTTTCATCGTTGTCAGTATACAGCTCAACATATGGCATTATTTATCTTAAGAGGAAGAGGGAAGATCCTTGAGGTCGATGCATTGTTTTTGCTATTTTAGCTATGATAAATGCACCATGGGTTTTATCCAAATCCTACTGAAGTCACTGACAGTCAGTCCACTGACCTCACTGGATTTTGGATGAGCTTTCAATCAACAGCTGCTGCAAACCTTTCACTGGCAAACAGTCCCATGAAAATTTTACTGCCTTCTGCCCAGAAGTACCCATTCCCCTTGTGAATTTAAACACCCATAAGTAATAGCAATTCCCAAATGCAAACCGATATGATCAGGGAGATCTCAGAAGGCAGAGAGACCACTGCCATGAACATGACTCTCAGCATGCATCAGGTGGAGTGAATGTCCCTACCTATAATGTCAACCTGAATTGGGCTGGCGTGTTATATGGCCACTGAGTAAATAAGAAAGCTCATCATCACAACCCAGTGCTTTTATCACTTCCAAAAATGCTACCAGAAAATTTCAGAGAGGAAGAGAGTAAGTAAAATGACGAAAAGAAAGAGGAAGAGATGGAAAGAACTGCTGAGTTGAGACTATCTTTTAGCAATGCAATATTCATACAATAAGTCTCACAAATAAAACCAATTTAACAGCTATTTTTTTAAACTACATTTCAATCCCCACACAGTATTGCTGTGTGCCTCTATTTTGTTCCTTGCCTTTCAATAAGTAAATGGTGCTGACTCTCGCCTTGGGCTCATGAACCTACAGAGCTTGGAGATTCTTTTTATTAGAGATTCCTTGCCAGGGGCCTTTCTTAAGTTTGCAAAGGTCACACATCCCACTAGCCAGCTTCCTCCATTATGCAGAATGCACACTCAAACCCGTAACCATGAACCAAATGCTAAAGCTGAAAACTGTATGAAATGTCATGAGCTAACCCATAAATATAAAAACCACACTATTAGAGGATGGGAATGTGGCCATTAGGGAAGGCAAATGGAATGATGCTGAAGAACAGACCCACTGATATTAATTTAGCAATGCCCTAAAGAAAAATATTTTTCTTATAGCAACCAGTAGCCAAGAAAAAAAAAAAAATCTGGATTATAGCAGAATTCAACAATAGTTCAAAAACAAAACCTCAAACCCACTAAAATCTCAACCCAGAACTTACTGAATGTGCTCCCCTTATGTTTTTTTCTCTCCACGAGTTTTCTTTCTCCTTCATGGTGGTGGTGTATTTTTATCCTCTTTCTGTAGAACAGTAGCTGTTGGCCTAACAGAAGTTACTACAAGAAACAAAAATGTGTAACTGGCATATGACACAGATATGAACATGGATGAGGTTGTGCATATATATATATACACACACACACACAAATACCAAAAGAGGCTGATGTTAGGAGGAAAACGCTCTTTACCTTTGCACTCCAGCTTTCCCAGCCATGAGACAAATCCTGACTCCTCTCACAAGCTGCATTTCAATCCTGACCATTCAGAACCACTGCATTTCTTATGACATTTTACAGTCTTGTCAAGCTATTTGCCTTACATCCAATGGCAATTTATTGAACCAAACATGCAAGTTATACACTTGAATACCAGGTACTTTCATAGTCAAACGTCAAGATCCATTAGTGCCCATCTCAAGCACTGGAAGCTTCTTTAAGTTTGTTTAGTGTCCTCAGGCTTGCTGAATATTTCTCCTTCTCACACAGGAGAGCCAGTGACTGAAAGTGAAAAGCTGTGTACTTGTGAAGATTAAAATCTCCTTCACAAATTGAGTGTATTAAGCATTTGTGCTACTTGGCAGACTTGTGCATCAATTCTGAAATAAAATAGTGTTAACAGCTCTGCAAGATTTTTATCTCTCATAGCTTCTTGCACTCTGGGTGGATCACATGAGCAAAAAATGGAGCTAGCCTTTTAGACAGTGAGCTAAACAGCTCTTAAATCAGACAAGCATGATGCCCATGCCAGACAATTTACCTTTTTTTATGCCATTTTAAGCAACAAAAACTCTTTTGCTCTTCGGGGAGTGCCTCTGAATCTGGACATTGTGTATCTGATCATGGTTTCTGTTGCACTACCATAATA
Source organism: Aptenodytes patagonicus (assembly GCF_965638725.1). NCBI lineage: Eukaryota > Metazoa > Chordata > Aves > Sphenisciformes > Spheniscidae > Aptenodytes > Aptenodytes patagonicus. The sequence goes on from NC_134954.1 coordinate 20,957,569, forward strand.
CTTTGGATATTTATTTAAACTATTTTCATATTTGTGCCATGCTGGCTCATTACCACATCATGAGGCTGAACTATGATCCTTGCAGTAGTGCTGACATTTATTACAGGGTGGAGTGTCGTAACTCGCACTGCAAATGAACTCTGCTTCAGGAAACTTCTCTCTAAGTGTGCTAAAATATATGGGGTTTTGGATTCTCACTTTTTATTAGCAACCATCATTCTTTTACAGCTACATCACCACAAATGTGCCCATTTCTTGTAAGCACAAACGTAGGTCAAGCCTAATGAATGACCTTAGATGGTGCACGTATTGTGTATACTATAGTCATATATATTGATATGTGCTCAAAGGGAAAACTGGAGTTACAACTCATTGAGAACTAAGTCTATTAGTAAGATAACTAAACATAATTGTGGGTAAGTGCTTAGCTTTAGGAAAATGTTTTTGGGATTTTTGCCCATGCATGATTGAGTGCTCAGAAAACCTTTTTGCTCTACTTGGCATTATTCTGTGGATCCTTTTTTCAGCACATTACAAAATCATTAAAATTAAAATGCTAATATTCAATTTTTTACAGCTTAAATTAGTCACTTCATATACACCACTTTAAATAAGATAACTACATTCAGAAAGTCAAAGATCACCAAGCCTTATTAGTGGAACACTGAAAGAAGAAATAAATAATTAGAAACAACTTTTTCAATAGGAAAACAGTTTTGTTTATCACTTTCCTGTTTTAATGAGTAGGAAAGTGTCGTGAACAAATTTGTTCTTAAAAATGGTAAACATTTAGATAAACCAGTAATTTAGATTATAGCTTATTGATAGGGCGATAATGAATGTATGCACTCATTACTTTGGAGCAAACTTTCTGCCGGGCAAACAGTCTTCCCAGCTGCTCTCAGGCAGCTTCAGTGGCAGGAGTCAGGGGAGCCATCAGGAGGACAGGAACCCCCAAGGATGCGAACAGCATGTGGGCGCTTGAGTCCCTGGCACCAAGTCTCCGACCCTCATATGACAGAAGAGAGAGAAAAACCCAAAAAAGTGGAGTTTTCCCTCCCCTGATGACTTTTCAAAGGATTTTTCATGAAACAATGAGCTTGACTTTCTTTTAATGTCACATCATCTGTTCTTTACAAGACCAGATTTTTAAATGCCTTTAATGATGCAAATAAATGCTGGTAAGAATTGCTGAGGCTCCACTGAAGTCAATGGGGCTCTGCCAATTACACTAGCGGAGCAGCAGCCTCTTTAAGAGGAAAATGCCATGAAATCAGTAGAGCCTACCAGCTAAGAGTGCTATTGGGGAAATTACAGGAACATCTTGTCTGTGAATTATTAATAAACAATATGCAGTTGAATTATTCACCCAAACAAGTCATGTATACATCAAGAAATATTTTTCGCAACAAGGTTTAAATAGAATGTTTTGCGATTAAGTGGAGTTTAATTAACGGGTACAATTACCTAATAGAAAGCAAGTACTTTCCTATTATTAGATAGTACCTGAAATAGAACAACTCTATTGTGAACATCCGCTATGTGTTGAGGAACCACAGAGCCAAATTATTTACAGAAACACTAATAATTACTGAATTTACCTACATATAGTGATTATAGTAATTTCAAATTTTAATTTAAAATGTTTTTATTCCACTGAAAAATAAAAATAGGATACAGTATGTGACATGGGAATAGAGGTATTGGTGATTAAAGTGTTCTACAGATAAATTATTGAAAAAGCCCGGTTACTTAGAAAAGTAGTTCAGGTAAACAAAAGATATAAACTTACGTGATTTGAATCATCACCACATACTGGAAAAAAGTAGCTGAATGGATGGGAAAATGTTAATAATTATTAATAATAAAACAAATACTTTGTATAAAAGTTATTAACTGTAACGTATTTCTCTAGATGAATATATTGCTGCCACTCACTTAAGATTTTCATTTTGTATCAAAACATTTGTGTCTTCTGCAAATGGAAACAGTAAGACAATGCTCCATTATTGCTTAGAATCATAGAATCATTAAGGTTGGAAAAAACCTCTAAGATCATTGAGTCCAACTGATGTCTCAATTTCAGTACTGTACCATAACAAACTCCACTATACTAAATTCTAGTATTACTCATTGGACAGCCAAATAGATTATTTTTTTTTCAAACCATGGAAACAGCTCCTGCTATTTTATCCTTTTGCTTCTTTTTTTTTTAATCAAAGCCGCTGCTTTGCAAGGTGAGGCTGTTGAGTGCATCTAACACTGGAGACAAAATTCTCACTGTCCTTGACACAGCCCTGTTATTGTGCTGTTACTATTGCAGTAAATGAGGAGGATCCCACATCCCCATCATATGAAGTAGAATATAAGCAAGGAACACAGCTTCTGTTGTAAAGAACTAGTCATCTAAAGAAATACCTGTTCTGCATCTAAATTAATAGTAAGAAAATGAACACATTCGATGTGGGTATCTCTTAAAAAGGGAATCTCCGTTAACCTCTAGAAACTACATACTACCCAAAGGACCGCCTCCATCATTTCCTGCCCAAGAACCCACTCCCACTCCCATGGCCAACGTGCCTCCAAAAAGGGTTTGGATGCATGTTGCAATCTACAGTTCCTTCAGCTCTGCATCACATAGTTTAGTTAATCTACTATGTCTGTCATTCTATCAGTCTTCCCAAATATTTGGTGACCCTCAGTTATTTTACTGTTTGCCTAGTTTCTTGTGATATTATATTTCCATTTTATTTTATTTTCTGACTCACCATTAGATCTCGTCAGCACTTTATAGCCCTAAGGTTCACTATATATAATATAGAAAATTACCTTTTATTTCAGTACGTATTCCCCATTCCATATACACATCTGCTTCCAGCTGCCTTAGGATTCTCAATCCTTTCTTATTGTGTGCCTCTATGATGACTTGTGTGCACATCTCTATCACTTTTAATAAAATAATAATCATCAGTTTTATAAACTTGTTTCAGCCAAAGCTTTATTTACAGCACATTTTACTTAACCTTAGGTATTCGCAATTCCATGGGAAAAAGAAGTTTACTTAGACAGTATGATAGCAATGTGTTTTCCCATTTATTCTGATGCAAGTGAAAATCAGAGTCAACAAAATATATTTATCCTAGGCTGCAGAACATGAAAATTAAAGGAAAAGAGGTGATACCTTTGCAACATGGAACATTTCCAAATCGAACTGGTAAACACATCTGACAATGTGATAAGACTTAGAGAACTTCCAAATTAAGCTTTTATTTATAGTACTGCTTTTATTCATGCTGCATAAATGATAGGACATGATCTCTCAGTCTCTTCAATGTAGTCATGCAGGAGCATGGGCAGCTACCTGTTTTCACCAGGATGTAATTAAATATGTAAGTACACAATGGAGCAGAACAATAGGAGAGTAGTCCAGATTACTGTCTTAAATCACAGAAACTCACCCACGTACAGTAAAGAAATCAGATGTAATGATATAATCCATCCTCCACTGCTCACAGGCAGCTCCTTCTAGGAGAGGACTACGTGGGACCAGTCGCACGCACAGTGTCCTGGTGCACATGGATCAGTGCAGTATACCAGGAGCTTAAAAGTGATGCATGTTCATGTGGAGTTGCCATCGTGCATTTATATGCTTGTTCCCACAAAGCATGCATTCACCATGCCTACTGCTCAATACACTGAGAAGGAAGGTTTTCTATGAAACTTCTTAGGTCACTATATTGATAACATGAGCAATGAAATTCATGTATAACAACAGTAAAGTAGCTGAATAACATGGGGTTTAGGGTCACTTTAAGCATATTTGATAATAAGTCATGACTTTCATGACTGGAGTGCTGCAATGGATGGCTATAGACTCTTCAGAAGGGACAGGCGAGGAAGGAGAGGCAGTGGGGTGGCCCTGTATGTAGGGAGTGTTTTGATTGTATAGAGCTCAACGATTGTGATGATGATACGGTTGAGTGTTTATGGGTAAGGATGAGGGGGAAGGCCAACAAGGCAGATATCCTGCTGGGAGTCTGTTATAGACCACCCAACCAGGATGAAGGGGCGGATGAAGCATTCTACAAGCGGCTGGCACAAGTCTCTCAATCGCTAGCCCTTGTTCCCGTGGGGGACTTCAACTTCCCGGACCTCTGCTGGAAATACAACACGGCGGAGAGGAAGCAGTCTAGGAGGTTCCTGGAGTGTGTGGAAGACAACTTCCTGACACAGCTGGTAAGTGAGCCTACCAGGGGAGGTGCCTCGCTCGACCTGCTGTTTACTAACATAGAAGGACTGGTGGGAGATGTGGTGGTCGGAGGCCGTCTTGGGCTTAGCGACCATGAAATGATAGAATTCTCCATTCTTGGTGAAGTAAGGAGGGGGGCCAGCAAAACCGCAACCATGGACTTCCAGAGGGCAGACTTTGGCCTGTTCAGGACGCTGGTTGAGAGAGTCCCGTGGGAGACAGTCCTGAAGGGCAAAGGGGTCCAGGAAGGCTGGACATTCTTCAAGAAGGAAGTCTTAAAGGCGCAGGAGCAGGCTGTCCCCGTACGCCGTAAGAAGAACAGACGGGGAAGATGACCGGCCTGGCTGAATGGGGAGCTCTTGCTGGGACTCAGGAAAAAAAGGAGAGTTTACCGCTTGTGGAAGAAGGGGCAGGCGACTCAAGAAGAGTACAGGGATCTTGTTAGGTCGTGCAGAGAGGAAATGAGAAAGGCAAAAGCCCAGCTAGAACGCAATCTGGCCGCTGTCATTAGGGACAACAAAAAATGTTTTTAAAAATATATTAATGACAAGAAGAGAGCCAAGGAGAATCTCCATCCTTTATTGGATGCGGGGGGGAACATTGTCACCGAGGATGAGGAAAAGGCTGAGGTACTCAATGCCTTCTTTGCCTCAGTCTTTAACAGGCAGACCAGTTATCCTCAGGGTACTCGGCCCCCCAAGCTGGAAGACAGGGACGGCGAGCAGGATGAACCCCCCATAATCCAAGAGGAAGCAGTCAACGACCTGCTACGCCACCTGGACGCTCACAAGTCTATGGGGCCGGATGGGATCCACCCGAGAGTGCTGAGGGAGCTGGCGGAGGTGCTCGCCAAGCCGCTCTCCATCATTTATCAGCAGTCCTGGTTAACAGGGGAGGTCCCAGACGACTGGAGGCTTGCCAGTGTGACGCCCATCTACAAGAAGGGTCGGAAGGGGGATCCGGGGAACTACAGGCCTGTCAGCCTGACCTCGGTGCCGGGGAAGATTATGGAGCGGTTCATCTTGAGGGCGCTCACAAGGCACGTGCGGGACAACCAGGGGATCAGGCCCAGCCAGCACAGGTTCATGAGAGGCAGGTCCTGCTTGACCAACCTGATCTCCTTCTATGACCAGGTGACCCGCCTAGTGGATGAGGGAAAGGCTGTGGATGTGGTCTACCTGGACTTCAGTAAGGCTTTTGACACCGTCTCCCACAGCATTCTCCTAGAGAAGCTGGCAGCTCACGGCTTAGACAGGTGCACTCTGCGCTGGGTCAAAAACTGGCTGGGCGGCCGGGCCCAGAGAGTTGTGGTGAATGGAGTTCAATCCAGTTGGCGGCTGGTCACGAGCGGTGTTCCCCAGGGCTCAGTACTGGGGCCGGTCTTGTTCAATATCTTTATCAATGATCCGGACGAGGGGATCGAGTGCACCCTCAGTAAGTTTGCAGACGACACCAAGTTGGGCAGGAGTGTTGATCTGCTGGAGGGTAGGAAGGCTCTGCAGAGGGACCTGGACAGGCTGGATCGATGGGCCCGGACCAATTGTATGAGGTTCAACAAGGCCAAGTGCCGGGTCCTGCACTTTGGCCACAACAACCCCATGCAGCGCTACAGGCTTGGGGAAGAGTGGCTGGAAAGCTGCCCAGCAGAGAAGGACCTGGGGGTGCTGGTCGACAGCCAGCTGAACATGAGCCGGCAGTGTGCCCAGGCGGCCAAGAAGGCCAATGGCATCCTGGCCTGTATCAGAAATAGTGTGGCCAGCAGGAGGAGGGAAGTGATCGTGCCCCTGTACTCAGCACTGGTGAGGCCGCACCTCAAATACTGTGTTCAGTTTTGGGCCCCTCACTACAAGAAGGACGTTGAGGTGCTGGAGCGTGTGCAGAGAAGGGCAACAAGGCTGGTGAGGGGTCTGGAGCACAAGTCTTCTGAGGAGCGGCTGAGGGAACTGGGGTTGTTTAGCCTGGAGAAGAGGAGGCTGAGGGGAGACCTCATCGCTCTCTACAACTCCCTGAAAGGAGGTTGTAGCGAGGTGAGTGTTGATCTCTTCTCCCAAGTCACAAGCGATAGGACGAGAGGAAATGGCCTCAAGTTGCGCCAGGGGAGGTTTAGATTGTACGTGAGGAAAAATTTCTTTACTGCAAGAGTGGTTAAATGTTGGAACAGGCTGCCCAGGGAAGTGGTTGAGTCCCCATCGCTGGAGGTATTTAAAAGACGTGTAGATGAGGCGCTTAGGGACATGGTTTAGTGGGCATGGTGGTGTTGGCTTGACGGTTGGACTCGATGATCTTAGAGGTCTTTTCCAACCTCAATGATTCTATGATTCTAAGTCTGTCTGAATATCAAATCTTTTTCAGTCCAACCTCTAATCACCGGGACTTCAACTTTTGAAAATTCAATCAAATACACATACAAAAATAGGACTCAAGAAATTAACTTTATGCATGGAGACAGAAAGACATCTTCCAATTACTTTTACCATGTAATGTAGGAAATGCATATGATTAGGTTTTCTTTCTTTTTATCCATGCCTCTGTAAGAGTTACAGCTTTGTGGGATTAAACAAATGACAGGCTTTGTTTAGAGTTTACATTGCTATAAAAGATTTTCTAACGCTATGGAGAAAATGAAGATTAGTATTGCCATGCTCTACTTTAGTTCCAGACGTATTTTGAGTGCACAGGGGAGGAGGAAGCGCTCTAAGGCACCAACAGGAAGGCTTAGCCCCATTTCACACCACTTAATCACAGATTACAAATAGCAGGGGACAAGAAAGCAACTCTTTTCCCATTCCTAAACATTGTTTGTTTCTAAGCATGTTTTTTCTTTGGAGGAAATAGCTAATTTAACATGCCTATTAAGACAAAGGGATGAGGTTTACCCTATTTTTAATTAGGTTATATCGAACCTTGATGGAAGGAATGGGTTTGTGGGTTTTTATTGCAGAGCAATTAATTTAATTTATCATTTACATTCTGCTTGTTGTTAAATTCACTACGAATTAATACCTAAATTAATTAATACCATATATACATAAGTAAAAAGTCCATGAAGTTAAAGAGTAAATACCAGGGATGTGTACTTCCACTATTCATTGAATTCTTGTAGTATTTGCTAATTTTCAAATGCAAGCATTCAGAAACACAGCATCAGGACTATATAGTGCTGCATGCTCCAATGTAGAGCTCTGTAGGGTAGGCGACTTGTACTAAAAGAGGAGCCTGAATCTTCAGAGTTAGTCCCTTTAACCATCTACCACCACCTCTCAGAAAGGTGCAAAACTACTTACCACTTGTTGTAAAACTACTGTTAATCTTCTGCTAATGCTGCACATCCAGATGCATAAAAGTTGAGTAATACATTATGAAAAATAAATCCTAAATTTTTTATACAGATGGAATTAGGTTTGAACTCATGTAATGAAATTTAGTTCTTTGAATTCCAAAGCTTCTGTCACTCAGTAAAACGCATAACTTTGAAGAGAAGGTATTCAAACAATTCTGTAGAGAGACAGAGGTTCAAAAGCTTTGTTACAGGTCAAGGTAAGATTGCTGCCTCACAAAAGATCCATTCACCAGAAAAGGAGCATGAAAAATGGCTTGTGTGAGATGAATACATTTCTCTCATCAGACAATTAACAAAAAGATAATGACTCTTCAAAAAAAGCAATGGTTTGACTTTTTTTTTCTTCAGTGTCACATCAGAGTATGTGAGAAAAGAAAAAAATACTTATCAAGTCAGATTACTGAATACTTACATTGAATAAGTGTTCAATTACTATTAACTAACCAATTGTACATATGAAAAAAGTCCATTGAGACTAAGAATAAATACCTGGAATGTCCTCTTCTGCTATTCATTTTGGATACATGAAAAATCATCACATTTGAGGCAAACTAATGAGTTGCAGTAGCTTTTCTATACAGTTTAAATGTTTTAAGCACTTTATGGATTTTATGGTGCCTTAATACAAAATTTTAAAATGCATGCAACACATTTAGCATTTGGAAAATATTTTAAATGCTAATATTTAAGCTTAGTTTTGAAGTCTTAGGAACATGTGCGATATCTTGTGAACGCCAATAAATGAATTTTAAAGCCAAATAAATAAGGATTTTGAAAATTAGTAACTTCCTGTTTTAGAAAAGATTAATATTAAATAATCACTCTTTTTGCTTTTTTGGGATATATGCCTGTTTGGAGTAGCCTGCCTGATTTATTTTTGACCCATACTTGATATATTTGCATTCTCTATAAATAAAATATTATAGCCATATCTGCTACCAGATACATTGTCACAGAGCTACGATGTGGTAGTGGCATTTCCAAAAATGTTTCCATCTCCTGCAAGCTTTATTGGCGTGCCACAGTGAAAGGTTAAAAATACTATTAAATAATGACTCCAGAATAATCATAACTATCAAAACACATCAGTTCTGCTTGACAAAACCACAATTTAATGCAAAACTACTCTCATAACCAAGGTAAGCTATGCTTCTTTGTTTCAGGTTATTTTTCCTTTTCACAAAGACTACTTCTCTCCTGTTCCCTCTCGTAGCTTTGTCTCGCTCTCGCTCAGGCAGAGTCATGCTGAATACTTGGTTTAACGCCAAGCAGTCCAATTTCATGGCACTCTTCCTGGCATCCAACTTCCATCTGACTGTTATCCCAGGCAGCAACATGTCAGGTTATTAGATTACGTGTGATTATATCGTTGGCAGACGTGGTTACTCCCGTGCTCCGGATATTTACCCCTTTGCTTCATATTGTTTGCTACAATCACAGCCAAAAGCTCACACAATAAAAATACATCAGTGTAACTTATCCACCAGCCATTCAAACTACCAGCTTAGCTAGCAGTGCTCTAACAGCCTTTTGCTTTGATGTTTTTCCCACCTTCAGGACCACAGACATGGTAAGAAAAAATAGGGTCCATCTCTCAAACCACCTACAGCAGCAGTCGGTGACTTCCTCTGGCCTGGGTGCTGCTGACTGTCCTGTCTTTTTATTCCTCTGGATTGGAAAAAATAAGACGCCCTCCTGAGCAACTGATGGTGCATGCTATTAAATCTAGTTATCCTTATTTCTCATATATATATATATTTTTTTTTTCCCCCAGGATCTAACCAAACTCCCTTTAAAGCCAGAGGAAATTTTCCTATTGATTTCAAAGTGAGTTTTAAAAAGTATTAAAGTAGCAATTAGACTGAATCTTCTGCTTTCCTAATATGAATTGTCTGCTTCTCTTGCAGACCTTTCAGCTAATAAGCAAAAATTGTACAAGTTTTTCCCTTATATTCATTTCTATTATCAAATATTTGTAAACTTAACCTTCAGAAATCTGGTAAAAAATGTATTTTACTAACCATAATTAGCAAATACACAACAGCAGCTTGACATTATACTGCAAAGAAAACAGCAGCCACATATTTTGTAGATTGAATTATAACGTTCCTTCACATCGCTGTAATTTAAAATAAAGGCATAAAATATTATTTCCTGCAGAAATAGAACTACAGATAAGGAGTAAGTATAAAAAGAAATTGAAGGATGCAAGCATCACGTTCATTTTCATTTGAATGGGGATAATTCCTACTTGTTTAAAGAAAATGATATAAATGTCACTCCACTGAGAAATGATTTCTGATCTCTGGTATAATCTAACTATAAGTCTTAATCAGGGAGGATTATTACTGCAAATGGAATGGGCTGGGGTTTGTGATATATCCAACCTTCAATGTTTAATGCCATGTCTAAAAATATGATTAGATTTGAAGGCATAAAACCTCATAAGCCACCTCTTTCAGTGACTCCATTTTTCACAATATGCACAAACTTGAACAGAGACAATTTTGTAATCAAGACTGATATTGTCTTGCAAATGCCATATTGATCAGCCCAGTGAAGGGATGCTAAACGACACGTTTCCAAGTACATGTAATATGTTATATTTTAACAAACAGCGGTGGAAAAAAGCTAAACATGGGGTCACTTCAAACTAGATCCTACGACAACTCACAACAGTGAATGGCCTTAATATGATAATAACAGGATGAAATAACTTTAAGAATATGTTGCAGATAAATATCTTTCTGAACAAGGGTTCAAAGTGCTGATTAATGATTAATATTTCAAGACTCTCAGAATCCCAGAAGAATTTTCTTGCTATCACAGCAGGAAATCTGCAACTTGGAAAAAGTTTAGATGTTGAAAACTAACCTTCACAGGCAGCTTCTCCCCTGGGCAGAGTGAGGGGCAGCTGGACACGGGAGGGCTGCAGAGCAGGCTGCAGACCAACCGCTCCTCACAGGCAGGTGTTCACACAGGCCACGTAACCAGTGTGACTCAAACATGAAGGTGGGCATCAGTATGTTTTGAAATTAAAAATATTGAAAAGGTTGAATTCTCACCAAAATTCATTAATTACCTTTTAAATATTTTTCTTCTCTAGCTACAGTTTGCCTTACTTTTTTAATTTTCAGTGTAAATTTTAACTTTATGCTTGTTCTAGGAATATGGCATGAAAAAGCTAATTGGCAGTTTATCAGGGTCTTATACAAACTGGCTACATAATATTTTTCTATGCAAAGAATCGCTCTATCTATAACTTTGTTGTGGCTCTTAAAATATACACAACAAATCTACAAGTATGGGTTCTAAAACCTACTTATCAACTCATTAAAAAAACATGTATCTGTCCTATATTAAATTGTAATAAAGTTGCGTGTGGTATTTAATTATTCAGATTAAAGTATAAAAATGGGGTGTTCATAGTTTATTCTTTATGAACAATAATATTTGTTTTCAGATTTCTGTTCTTAACTGCTCAGGAACCTTAGAAAATCTGAGGCTATTCAGATTTAATTTTTTCGTGTTCCATAATTAGACATTAAGTTCTAATTATCCAAGAATGCTAAAGCCCAACTGATGAATTATTACAGGAGAACTATGTAATTTTCACTAATTAAACACTGAAAAACAGACACAAGACTAAACAATGTACTTAAAATCTAAGGAAAGCATGGAAATTTCAGGTAAAAAATAACATTCAGAATGAAAAACAGTTACATATAGCTCAAGGAAGTTAATTCTTGTTGTTATTTCCTTTGCTATAAAGAACGGCATGTTCATGAATAGTTGTTATATTTCAATATTATTTTTTTTTCACGTTTTACCTAGCTTGGTTCTCCTTTAGGATAGATTTTTCAGTATACATACATTAAAAATAACAAATGCCCTTATTTAATAGAGATTATAATATGTATGATATATGTGATTTAGAAATCCCTCGTTAGTATCTGCAAAATCTAGCATAAAAAAACACTAGGGCTTTTAGCAACTTAAGCCACAGGCTTATGAGTGATACTGGTCCTCAATATCAGATCAGCCCATATGACTAAGAGACCAATGTCCGCAATCTGGCTGTTTTGTGCTCATGGGGAGAGAGACTGGGTGTGATGGATTGTAGGTAGCCAAGGAGAAGACACAGCAACAGCATTAAAACAATAATTGCCCTGGTCATGAGCTGCTTCTTGCCTTACCTCTCAGAACAACTTGAACCATCCTGAAGTTCTGTGCCAAGGTCTTTTACAGTTATTTATCCTCTCTCCTCTAGCTAACCCTTTGTCTCAGGACAAACCAAGCAAGCGCACAACCAACTTGACTGCCTGCAAAGGCTGGATGAAGCTCCTAAAAGTAACTGAGAGGTACGGATGAGGCAGTAACAACTGACCGCTTATTTAATAACGATACCATTTTATGTAAGCTGATCTAAACTTTGATGAAAAACAGAGCATGAAATGCAGGCCATCTCATAGATATCTTCTGTACCTGCACCTCCTTCCAGTAGAAACAGCAGAACGGAGAAGTAGCTGTAAAAACTAACCTTCCTGCTGGGCAGGGAGCTTTGACATGGCACCCATGCAGCTGGTGTGGTCTGGAAGAGTTGGTGGCCATGCTCAAGGCCTTGGCTCTAGAGCCATTTCTAGATTTTACCACTGGGATACAAATGAGGGTGATCATATAAAATCTCTCGTGATGCTGATACCCAGAAGAGTCAGTGATCACCATGGGTTGCAGTACCACTAAACCTCCTGAGCAGAGATGCTGTGGCTTAGGGAATTGTGGGCATTAGTAAGGGTATCTTATTTTTTCCCTGGTGTCTTATTTTTTCCCGCTTTCCCCTCCTTAACTACACCCTTCCAAGCAGATGGGATCTCACTGGGAGGAGAAGGAGGAGGGGGAAGGTGGGGTTTGTCCCTGAGCTATCCCAGCACAGACACTAGGATAACTGACCACCAGGCAATTTTGGTAGCATTAGCTACAGAACAGCTTTAGCACTGGGATATGAAGGTAGCATTAGTAATACATCTAGCATTCAGCCTATTTCAAGCCATTACTTAATGTTGAGGTTACTTTTTTCTTCTTTTTTTCCACACCTCACCTACAGCTGCTTAAATACAGTACATACAATTTACAAAACACTGGGAGCTACCTGTTAGCAGACACAACTAAAATGTGAGTTACATATTCAGTAGGAATTGAGATAATTGAAAGCAAAGAGAGACAACTCAACTTTCAGCACTTTCAAGTTCAGGATCAGTTTGGGAAGGGAGGCTATTCCAGCTGATAGTTTACTTCTGATTTTAAAACACTGAACCATCAAACTCAAATTTAAGTCCAACAACAAAATAACAAGTGGGGGTGTGGGGCAGAGAGCTCTGAGATGTAACTCCAAAGCAGCAGTAGCCTTGTAGATGGGATAAAATGAAATTGAGTCCATGGCTGAGCGCATAACATTGTGCCATGCTTCACAAAGCAAAATCACGGGCACTCTTTTTGTTGGAGTAAAAAAAGAGAAGAAAGAGCCTTTTTTCTTCCCAATTAAATTATTTCCAGAAAATATTTCCTTGCTGAAAAAGTGCATGTCCTTCTAAAGAGAGGAAAAAAAGTGTGCCAGTAACAAATGAGAATCTATATAGAATTTCTGATACATAACAAATTCTCTTAACCTGGAGCAAGATGGATTTATAATAGACAATCAGCATATTCATAAGGAAGGAACTGGTGTACTTTTAAGATAACCTTAAGTGTCAACAAATTACATAGCAAAAATGCTGTATGTTAAAATAAAAAGTCTCAGTGAAAGTCTCTTTTGTGGAACTGATATTAATGGGGACTACTTTTTCTTCCTCTAATTATGATGTGGACTTTGGAAATGCAGCAATTGAACATTTGCCTAATCCTTATAACTCCACAGTAATTCTTGACAAACTTTATATTACCCTTGTTCTAGAGGACTTTAAACTAATGCCTTCATTACAGGACTATCCAGTTAATAGGATGGGCCCAGAGTACGTCAATACCAACAAAATCAGCATCGTGTGGGAACAGACCCATTAACATGAAAAACAAGAATCAGTCCATCTGTGTGACACATTAGTCTTGTGCCTGCTGAAAATGAAAATATGTGACTAAATTAAAGATTAGGTCAGGAGAGTCAAAGAGTCCTGACAAATCCTCGAACATTAACTCTTGCTATAAATGCAGCTGTCACGTTTGACAACCATTTAACCAGGCAGAAATTCCCAAATAAATAGGTACCCACACTGTGTGCTGCTCAACCTCTCTGACTGCTAATGGCTGACCTTCGAAGCATGCCACAAATTACCAGGAATATTCAGCAGTCATTTTTATGATGCTGTTACTGACAGACCATCTCCAATAAAGATTTATGTCCTACACACAAGAAACTGTATAAAGTTTACCTGTAAAAAGTTGAAGTGCCTCAAGGAGTACAGCTCTTTAGCAATCAATAACATCCCACCTTCTGCTGATGTTGTTCCACATGAGATGCTCATCAAAAGTACAATATGGTTGAATAATTATAAAAGAGGAATTTCTTTTGTGCTAACATACTCATTTTAATTAGAGGTCATAACCCACTTTTTGCCGTATTCATGCCTTGCATTTTTTGTCACCAATATTAATTATTTCATTATAAAAACAGCAGCACAAGCTTTGAAGACAATGAGGTATAGATTCAAAGGTGGAGTGTGGGGCAGGATCCACAAATCATCAAAAACTGAATAAAATAAACTGTAAAAATTGTGGCATCCAGTGTACACCACTTGTTAGACCTTAAAGGATATTTTTAAATTGCTTCATGATTGAAAAAATGCTGCCTAATTAATCAGAAACACATCGAGCTAAGACTACTAGTAAAGTCAGAAAGAGTAATTGCTGCTGTTATTAGGAAATTATCATATTATTTTCTGGAGTTTATTCAGTCATTAGGTACTCAGCCAAAGAAATATCCCTTTGCTCACAATATGAAAAATGGTGACATACCACAAAGAAAGAAATGAAGAAAACACAATACATAGACATGATGGACATGGTTTCTATCTTTGACTGTTAGTTGAAATTGGAATGAGCCTTTAGGCAGGAGAATTAGAGAGGATAGAAATGACTAGCTCTTCGGTCTCTAAGCAGTGGCAGACATATGAACCAACAATACTGGTCCTAAATCATAGTTTTCATAGATACATTTCCCTTCAGGTTCACAGAGGGCCCAATAAGGAGCTTTTTCACACAGCACTGCTGTCTGTACAGTGAAATATTTGGACCAGTACTCTACTTTGTAACTTAATGGTTAATATTATTTCTATAGGATGTTATCCTGTATTCTCCTGAAATGGGAAACTTGGAGGAAGGAAATTTTCCAGCTAAGATTGTTTTTTTTTTCCAGTATTTATATGTTTGAATGAGCAAGCAACAAACAGAAATCCCTTTGGATACATTTGGCACTATTCAATGGAGAATTATGTATGAACACACACATACATAGTTAACTATGCTTTTGCTACAAAAATCCGACACCTTATCATTAATTATCTGAATTGCAGATGAGCCAAACATGAAACTTCACATCATTTGTGTACAGAAAGTTCATTGAAAAGTTATTTTTCTATCCTTATCTGTTACTCATAAGAAACTTCCAGTGTTGGGAACCACCAAGCTGCCCTGTGCTGGAGTGTGGGCAGTGCCGTGTTTTACAGATCAGCCACCCACTTGATTTAATGCACCCAAGTGCAAACAAACAAGTAGAATTCTGGTTTTGCAGATTTAAGTCTTTGAGTAATGCTTGTGGCTTGCTGAAAATCCTTTTTTATTGAAAATTGAATATGTTACCTCAGTCATCACTTTAATTTGTTTTAAAAGATTTATTAGAGTTTGATGGTTTTTCTCTTGCTTGATTTTCATGTATTTTCCTGATAAAATTAAAATCATTGGAGCTTCCACTAGAGAAGAGCTTCATCAATATGTCAGTAGGAGCATGATTTTAATAAAACTCCTTAAAAAATATTTTGGTAAGAAACTTTCCCAGACTTTTTAGGAGGCTCGAACAATTCATGGGTATAGAGAAATGGAAAGTACAACACTAACAATGCAGTGGAGCTGATCTTTAGTATTTTGTATTTACCAGAGTAGTGTTCTGAATTTGTCTGCTTCACTTTAATACCACAGAAACACAGCTCTCTCTTCTGTTTCTTATGCACATACAGGCACTCATGCTAAATCTTTATATTAACAGCTTCTTTTGACAGCATTCGAGATAGTATTTTAATACTCACTATAAGCGTGAAACATTCAGACACCTAGAATAAACTTGTAATTTATCATTCACAATGTCATTAAAAGGCAGAAGGTGAATTCAAAACAGTCTTCATCTGTGCCTTTCTCGGGAGACTGTGAAGCCCCTTCCAGCTACCCAGCTGCTGCAGCTACGACACTGAACACAAACTGTGCTGGTCACAGCATGCAGGTGGGTCTGCGCAGGTCCATCGCTGGCGCCTGGAGGATGTGGCCCTGGGTGCCACTAAGCTGGGGGCACTGGCACCAGTGGAGCCGAACGCGTGCCAGAGAGCGACATTTGGCTCCCTGTACCACTGTCGCTTTTTGTGTGGCTGGGTGTAAGACCCTCCGTTTCAGCTTGTTTATGAGTCATTGCAATGTGTCTTTTATCTTTCAAATGCACCTGCCATCATCATGGCAAACCTTAGCCATAACGTAGATCTTCTCTACAATGCAGCTCTCATCACCCAGCACAGTGGAGAATTAGCAAAGTCCCCTGGAATAGCACAGGAAACATCAATAACAGACATCAATTTAACCTAAAGGACAATAGAGAAATACTCGTTTCTGTTGATGGACCCTGAAGATTTGCATGTGGGACAATAATTAGACAAACAGGGTTCCATTAATTACCCCACTGAATTTTGGGAATTTCATAGACTGCAAATCATCCTCCCATAGGCTGTCAAGCTATATAACATGCATCCAATATACCTTTATCATAGCCCTCAATCCCCTCCATCATGTCCATTTTCAATAGGTGACTGGCCTCCACCGCCTGCAGGTTATCAACAGTGGCCAGCTCCAGATGGCAGTGAAAACCCCGCACTTCTGACAGTGAGGAAACTTCAAACGAGGGTGCTGGTGTTGCAGTTCTACAATAAGATCCATTTGTTCGCTCCCTTGATACTCTTCATTATCCTGAACCCCAAAGGTATTTTTTCCATCCTTGCAGTTATCTGCCATCTCTGCAGAGCACTGAATCTCTTTCCTGAACTCTGGAGCAGCATCATACCAAATGAGGCTTATCCAAGAGAAGCTCTTCCAAAATTAAGTAGTTGATATGATCATCTTTTGCTTTTACAGTTCCCTTTCAGTGCAACCATAAACAGACTAGCTACTGGTGGGGTTGCTACGACTGCCTTAACCGTGGTTGCCAGTAACAAAAAAAGGCACAGTATGGGAGGAGGCGGTTCATGCTATGGATCACAAGGCAGTGACAGACACATCAGCAGAATTTGATGAAGAGCCCACGGTTCAGGAAATGCAGTTCCAAATATCCACGTATCCTACCAGAGCAATACGTACGGCAGGAGTGGCACAGAGGCACAGGATAGACGTAAATATAGTGCAGAGCACTTAAAGGGGAAAAGGTTCTGCAAAGCAAGAGCAGTAATTCATAGTGTACACATTGGCTTCATGGCCACAATTGCACTGTGTTGGGTAAAGTGTATTCTAGCTCAAAACATACTCACCTCCCCTGCCTTCCCACAAGTCAGACCTCATCCTGACAATAAATAGTCCTTCAATATATTTTTCATTGGGATCCATAACTCATTATGTTTGGTCCTTATATTTATAGGTACAAAAAGTGCTTTGAAATATAATTTTCAAAAATCTAAATGGATAACAGCTAAAAATATATATAAATTAAAGGTATTGTAATAATAATAATAATCAAAGCTTAAAATCTTATTTTATGAAGCTTGAAATAAAATATACCCTATTTATATATGCTTCAAAGCGTTATACTTTCCTTTGGTACTCAACTGTAATAAGATATAACTTCATGCACTGTCTAGGTAATAAGGGAAATATAATATGTACCTGCATAAGAATTCCACTTTGATTTAGAAAATTGTTTGCCTCCCACAAATTACACTATGCCAGCAGAAACATTTAAAAGTAAATTTAAAATATCCTACTAGCCAGTTAAAATTATTTAAAATGAACATTTGGTATAAGCTGTATGAGACACATATGAAAACACTAAGAGTGAGCCACATCCAACATGGAAATGAAACACTATTACCAAAATGCAAATGCTGTCAGGTCTGCATTCCCGAGCTTCCCCATGAAGATCCAGCCTAAATTAATATTCAGCAAGACAGTAAAAAGAAATCGAATGCTAAGAAATACGAAGTAATGCACACAGGAGAGGAAAGTCTGAACTACCCAGATCCCTGATGAGTTTCTACATTAATTGTAGCAACTCAGGAAAATGATAAGCATCATTTTCAGCAACTATGAGCAGACCTCTCTTCGATGTGTAGTGTCAGCTGAAACAGCAAACAAAACATTAGGACACATAAGTAGGATTAAGAATAATATAGAAAAGATTATAATGTCATTATATAAATCCCTGATTCACTCTTGCCATCTGAAACATGGTGCTCAGTACTTATCATCACCTCAGAAAGCATTCTACTGGACTAAATGGTTTTCAGAAAGAGGCAATAAGAATCTTTATTGACATGGAAAACTTTTGTAGCAAAGTAAAATTGTTTACCTTAGAGAGGAGGCAAATGCAAGAAGACATAATTAAAATACACAGATTTACTAACAACAGAGGGACAGCGGAATCCTGTTCTCTAGTGTCGTGATGTGAGAATTTGGGGGCAGTGTGTGAAATTGAAAGGTTACAAACTGGGAAAAGTATTTCTTCCAATAAAAGACTTAATTAGACAGTCGAAATCCTCATCACAAGGATATCACTGAGGCCGAGAACTTAGTCAGATGGTAAGAAGGACTGTATATTTTTTTTTTACAGATAATGAGGGCAGCGAAAGTTACAATATTAATTTAGAAAAAGGAATTTGGATATTAGAATTAACTAATTTCTAACCAGTTAGGATCAGATATTTTCTGGACTGCAAGTTATTTTGTCTTGCTGAACATTTGAAATTGCTTGAAAGGAATTTAGTTGCTTTCCTCATGTCACATCAGACAGAGGACACAGTCTGAAACAAAACACTAGGTGGGCTGAAGCTCAAATCAATCCCCTCTGCCAATACCTACATTTACACAGGTCTTCATTTCTGTTTAGTGATTTAGAAGCTATTGGTTATATTTCAGATCCAATGTTTAGTGTTACTTCCTGAAGAAGTTCGTGTGCATCAGAAATACGTATCTACTTGTCTGGCTACCCCAAGGTGAGTCGTTGCCATTGGCAGCAGTAGCTGTAGGAAAGACAATATTCAGTCCAAAATATCCATAGAGCAACACTGGGAACCCAAGTCTCAAAATTTAAACTAGGGGTCCTGGAAAGGAAGAAAGTAAGGGCAGAGTCAAAATGACCCAGACAGGCACAGAGAGCAGCCACCACCATGAGGGCTGAGGTGGACAGGAGAACAGGAGCAGTCATTGGGACAACAGGATTTTAAAAGACCTTTACACCCTTTTGGTTATACTATGGACACTACAGGTTTTGGCCTATTTCTCTTTCCAAAGGGGATTAAATTGATCTTAAATCTATCCCAAATATTCATGAAAAAAAAACTTATTAGGCTGGCTGTAAGCTGTATCTAAAAGTTATCATCAGCACCTGCATCCCTCCATCACAGGAGCTATCATAGCAAGATCCATTAACATCCTTACATCTTTAATGCTTTCCTTCCTCCTTTTGCAGTTCATTCATTCTTCTGTGCATCTCCACAGACTTCATGTTATCTGTGCTATGGCTCGCCTCTACCTCTACACTGGGAGTTCAGGTATTACAGTCTCATTCAAGAGAACTGAAAGGTGCTAATTTCTATAGCTACAATTCTGTCAATTTTTTAACAGTCTGCAAGTATTTAATGTTTTAAAATACATTCCTAACTACAAATAAGGCAAGCAACCATATGAATAATATATCTGATGTAAATCCCAATCACTTGGTGGTAAGGAAAAAAATATGAAAAAAATACAAAAATATTTTCTCTGTTCTTAGTTGGATCAATGTGAAGGATTGATTCATTTTGGAAGTAAGTACTGAGATTTGTCTCATTGGTTATTGATGTGGTAGCTGCAATGTTTCAAGTGAACAGTCTGGACTTCCAATTTACATGAAAAAATGTCTTCTTTTTTTTAACCATCTCATGATACTGCATATTTGTAATTCCATTTCTGGCTTGATATGAAAATTGGCAAGTTGTCTTGTTTTGCGATTGCTTGGTGGACAGAAGGATGTGTGTTCTTCTCCCAGCACTTCCAAATTCAAATATGCAGTCTGGGGTTTTGCCAGATGACAATGAACTTCACGTTGTGTTTAACAGAGCTCTCAAATTGATTACCAAGCAATCTACAAAAGGCAAATTGATGTATTTGGGACTGACCTAAATAGTGAAGAAAATACTGTCAGTGTTGATAAATTCTTCAGACAACAGTATAATATGTATATGTAAAGGCTCACATTTCGGTAATGATGTGCATTTCCAATCCATTATGCAGTGTGATAGGCCACAAAAAATAATTTGTATATGCTTTTCCTGTTTGTGACCTGCACAGAGTAATTGCTGAAATAGCAGTTAAAGTGCGAACATATTTTATTTTAATTTAGCTTACTGTAGGACACTACTACATCCCGCCAAAACTGTAGTTTCTCTCTTCCCTTTATTTTCAGTCCTAAAGAGTAAGACGCAATAACAGCTCTGGAGGTGACAAACACATAGATCAAAGTTTCTGGATTCCCACCTAAGACAGCCAAAATCTGATAAGTAATGTATAGCTAGGATTTGGGAGATGGAGAAAATCTTGAATTTCAGAGGTGAAATAGCTTATAGAAAGCTTGTCTTTATTTTACACATTCAGGATTTTTCTAGGTCCTTTGTCCTGTCTACTAGATCAGCAGTGTATAATGGTAATAATTCGGAAGCCTATCTAAAGTGCTATCATTAAAAAAAAACAATTGTAGAAAGAAGACAGTTGATGCTTTTCTTTTCCTACTAAGGAACATTTTTCTTATGAAGCACTTTTCCCTTTTTCTAGACATAAATGTAGCTATTCATTCCAACCTGTAAATTATATTTCCATATGTGGGACCTCTATCACAACAACAGTTTATTCCTAATACTCTCAACCTTCCTAATTCTCTGTCATTCAACAATGTATTCCCAATGCTTTTTAAGAAAGAATAAACCCCTATGAAGGTATCTCACACACTAGTTTTCAATAGGAAAAAAAAGGGGGGGGGGATTTAATATTAATCGTTATTAATATGATCTTTCCATTATCCTAAATTAAGGCTTATTCCAGCTAATCTAAAAGAGGGTTAAATTAAAGCTGCTTGAGTTGACTGGGGAGCTGCTGCAGTCTTACCTCGGCAGCTCTCTAACCCAGCTTTCGTGTCTCTCCAGGGGAACGTTTCCATTAACACAGTGATTAATGCCACCTGGGCAGTATCCTCTCGCCTTGATCATGCTGGTACAGTGACAGTAATATGACTAAAGAATATTTCATAATAGTACAGCCTTGTTATTCTAGCTGTCAAGAAAGCTACTTTGAGGGCACACTGACCACTTAAAAGTTATTAATAGAATAAGCAACTTCCATAATAACTAATTAGATCCTTTGCAGAACTCCGTTCCTATTTTAAGTTGCCAAATGCTCATTTCCATTTTGTGCAATTACATGCTTACTTATGTGTTACAAAAAATTAAATCAATGGCTTTATGGTTTAAACACTGTTGATGTTGCTACTGCATCATGAATATGAAAGCTGGGATTTATAACATGCAGCATGGTTTGGAGCTGAGAGCTCAGAGTAACGGTGCAAAATAACTTCAGCATTATACCTCACCACTAATACTTTCCATAAGCAGCCAGATGTATTTGTTCTGAGATTTTTAAAAAGTCATCTATCTTTCTCAGCAGCTTTTACATAGTATTTTTTTCTTAGTTTACATAAAATCACCCAGATGTCTGTCTTTTTTCTGCCAATCTTCTCAGGCATGTCAATACATGCCTATCATTCTTATCTTATTAATTTTTATTATGCTGCTGTTACATGAACCTTAATTTGATTATATCACTCTAATAAACAGCATTATTAATTGCATAATTTCTTATGTTATTCTGATAAACTAAGCTGTATCTCATAAGCATAATAATTTTTAGAAATCAATATTCTGATTGTTTACAGACAAGAACCTCAGAATTGGCTTGGTTCTCTCAATAAATACTTATTTCTAAATATTTCTAATAAACTGCACTCTTAACTTTCCTGAAACACATTACCCATGCTGCCATCTAAATATACATAAAATATTAATCCAAATACATACATCTTAGCCTCCTCAGAAATGAGTTGGACACTTCTGCAGGCATCTGTAAAACTCAGCAGTTAGCACTCACAAAATGTATACATGAGTGTTAGCACTAGACTTCAAAATGTGTGTGACTTACTTGACTTTCACCAGGAAGGCTGAGTTCAAAAACAAAGAATAACTTTGGGTGACAAAGAATAGCTCCTGGATCAGGTTTGTACTTGATGTAACCCAGATGTCTGTGAAATCCCACCCCACTCAGCTCTAAGAAAGTTGTGTGTCCAAGAACACGGTCTTCACTTCTGAGCCTTTCTGTGCAATTTAGTATGGACCTGCTTCAAAATCCTACAGGCAGACTACCTTTTGTGCACCCTTCCACACATAAAATTAAGCACAGATTTCCTCAAACATAATTTATGGGATATAGTCTTCTATGAGATATGCAAATCTGAAGATGAAAGAGCAAATGCAATTTCATTTTCCATTCCTTTTTCGATATTACCAAAACCTGAAGCAAAAATCCTGCAAGAAATCCTACAATAGAAAATACCATGAGTCTGGATGTTATTACCTTTCTGAGAAAACTGAACTGGGGAGGAAGTGGTGTATCAAAAGAGGCACTGACTTCAGAAGATGAAAAATTGAAAGCCATTGTAATCTTCAGATCTGAGCAAATACTGTATTTTTTAGTTTAGTGCATAAACTATAAATTCCTCACATTAAAAAAAATGTTTAGAATCAAACCAAAATAGAACTGAAAAGGAAAAAGGACCACTACATTTTGAAAATGTTTCCTTGGAATCACTAACGATGGTTCAGTCCCTGATCTGGTTCCCATTTCTTGGCATGGCACTTTTGCCCCTGACCAGCAATAGGAACAAGAGAAAGCTCCACTAGAAAGAAATGGTTGGAAGTTTTTATTGTAGATTAACTACACTGCACAAAGACACATAAGAAGGAATCAGCAATCAAAAAAAAAAGGTCCCATTGGTAAGCAGCCATGATGAACTGCAGAGCTGAGCTGCAGGAGAGCTCTAGGGCACAGTGGTGGGGACCGAAGAGAGGTTTCACCATTCCCGCTCTCAGGGCTGAATAACCATTTCCATCCCAGCTGTTACGTTGCATACACTCTGGGCATGAGGATTAAGGGAGCATTGGCAGTGCTCCAGATAAACTTTCTGGGAAAATTAAGGACTCCTTTCATCAATATTTGATTTTTTTTTTTTTCCTCATATTTTAGCTTGGACTCAGTTTTGCTAATTTTGTTATATGCACTCGCAGGCCTGGATTTAAGCAGCGTGTGCCACATGTACAGATGCCAAAAAAGAAGAAAATCCTTTTAAATCCTCAGATGACAAAAACCAGTGGTGCAGGACAGCACGAAACACTAGCAGTTAGGGTTTTTTTGGCTCTAGTTTCTCAAAGGGGATCCAAAAGACAAACGTGAATTTGGAACAAAATTCTGAAACTCAGGCACCACCCTTGTAAACACCAAGAGACACTAAGAAGACTTAACTACCACCAAAGGTTTGGTTGTTTTTTGGTTTTTTTTGGTTTTTTTGCTATGATCCCCCCAAATTTAAAGCTATTCTTTCAACAAAATGCCAGTTGTAAATACTAAATCTATTGCATCAGTGATAGTTCGTTCATTGTAGAAATTGATCCAGAACAGCACAAAATGACCCTTGCGATGCTGGCAAAGTCAGTGTCAGCTTGAATTACAAGTTACATAAATCTAAGTTACACAAGTTATACCCCCTAAAAGCTGATCCAACTTGTGCACTAAATTATTTGGCAAGGTTTCTGTTTGCATATCAACCTGGTTGATTTGACGCCTTTTTTTGCCCACTCTGCCATTTTCTCTCATGGTTCAACCTTCTCTCTCAGTTTGTGTTTCCAGGAAGCAGCAGTGACCAGGACCACCCTCATCCTGCTTTTCCTCCCAGATGAATGTCTTATGAAAGTTCTCCACAAATTTTCCTTGGCTGGAGAAAACAGGATGAGGGCTTCATAGAGGCTGAAAGGCAATATCTAGAGTAATACTGAGTGGGTTAAATGGGTCACGTAACCAATCTAACACTCCATGTGTAATCATTTCTTCTAAAATCCAATCCCATTTTCTGGGAAACCCAAACACATTAAACTACCACTTACAACTGTTCCAATATGTATTTAACTACAAGAGGGCAGGAGTTTTAGCATAGCAACATTGCAACATTAATTTGGCCTAAATACCTATAATACTGGCATTTTACTCAGCAATTAACATATTTTACACTATGGAGCTAATTTTCTTCCCCAGATTCAATTCCTTTGCTCTGTATAAGTTCCTGAGGAGAAAAGATAAAATCTATTTCCAAAGACTTTTATAGAGCAAAATCATTTAGATGCTGGATGGGCTTAGCTGCCCTTCTGTGAGGTCAAATCTTAGACAAATAATGTACTGATGTCTTTACAGTTTCTTTCTTTAAGCACTATTCTTCATAGGCCCTTATTTTACCATAAAAAGAGCATTTAATTCAACTACTCAGAATCACTACCTCTAAGTATGCAAGTTTTCTTTTAAGAAAAAATTATATGTACAATTTATAAATATATAATGTACAAAATAGGAAAGTATGGGAAGTTAACATATTCTAAAACACATACACAGAGAAAGACAAAAAAAGTGCAATCTATTGGAAACTTCTCCACAACCTCATGGGTCTGTAAACCTCAGTCACACTACTCAGGCTTCTCCTCTCCAAACTGAGGCATTGCAGCCTCTCCAGTTTCCCCTCCTAAGGCTGCTGCTCCACTCCTTGATCATTTTACTTACTTTCCTTGGTAATTTCTTTAATTTCACTGTGTCCTTCCCGAGATGCAGGAATCAAAACAGCATGCCCTCCTCAAGCTGTGGGCACTGCAAGGGTTTTATATAGTGACAAATGACGTTCTCTGCCTTGTTCTCACTGACTTTTTCTGGTTTAGTTTCATGTAAAGGTCAAGTTTTAGGTAATATATCTAGGACACACTAGAATTTTGTAGCAGATTCCCGTTTTCTATATGAGTTTGATTCTTATACCCCTCCAAAATGAATCTACAGATATACTACAAAATAACGTGCCATTTAGCCTGAAGAGACAGTGACAGCAGCTGTAGCTTTATCTGTTCAGTTATAATATTTTTCTACTGCAGGAGCATTAACAAGGAGAAGATACTGCATAAGTACAGAAATGACTGGAATTGTGCAAGTAGTGTCCATCTCCATCTGATGATGGACAGAGACATCACTCCTTGATTAGCAGTTGCAAAAACTGCAAGATAAGGCTGTTTCCTTCCTGAGCAGACTCCCCAGAGCTGCTGAGTTTTCATGAAGGTCTCAGCAGGGGCTAAAGGCAATCGGCCAACACTTGCTTCAGAGGCAGCTGAGCACTGTGGAGAGCCAGTGGTAAGACAGGGACATGGCCAGGGTTACTTGTGGCAATTGCTGTTTTTCAACCAGGAATGGGTGGAGGTAACTGAAGTAGGTCTCTTAGCTACTCTCTACTTAGCAGAACAGATGTATTCCCCTTGCAATGTGTTTCTCCTCCTTGTAATAGAGCTTCTCTACTCCTTCACCCTGGGAGGTGGAGGCACAGGTTGTACATCAGAGCCCAGTCCATACTCAGAAAGCACCCTTGCTGATGTGCCTATCCAGAATTACTCTTTCAGTGGAAATCAGCCTTTTAGTCGGAATTTTAGCATTTTAGAATTTAATGGGAACTATTTTAAAATATATTTGCCTATACAGAAATAAAAATATCTAATTACATCCCTTCTCTCAATCTTCCAATTTGGCTTGTATTTTTACAAAACAACAAACCCCAGCCTCACTCTAATGTCACGAAGGGGAAGACAGAAGAAGTATTTTTAATGTTATTTAATTCTTAATTGCAAACAACGAAAAGCAAGTCATAATTATGCAGCCAGTAAAGAACATCAGTACGTGTTCTGCAATACAGGTCAGTAAATTCACCATGTCTTACCTGAAGTTTCAGTTCTTACCTAAACAATATTTGGAATAGGTTTAAGCATAAACAGTAATCTGAATTCCTGACTTGTAATAGGTGGTTAGAAGATATTTACAAGACCCTGCCATAATTTTGTTTCTTAATCCTCAAGCTACTGAGAAGCTCTTCACTTTTATTCCGTGTTGATGTCCTTTCCGGTTTGGGGTAAATATTAAGTGCATTAGGGGTTAATATTCAGGCTATAGGCGCAATGTTCATGGTCATTAAAGCAGCACAGAGTACACTTTTACTGCCCTGTCATGTTCCCCAAGTGTTTTGCCTAACTTTTTCTTACGACACTGCCCAGTCCAGAGTATCTGTGCTAAAGCCACTGGTCACCCCCATCCTCTAGCACACCAGAATGGCTTATAGCATCTATTACAGATTTTCTTCAGGGGGAGGGGAAAAGTAATTTAAACTGTGGCAGAGTATCTTCCACAAATAATAGAAGGACATTTTTTCCAAGGTTCATGAGACTTGGACAGATTTAAACCAACCAAAATTCTGATGTACAGACTGTTTTTCTTTTTTCTTTTGGCCTCAAAACAAACATGCAACAGTTGGCATTTCTTATCATCTCAGGGACCAAGTTACTCCTGGCTTGCTCTTACCTACCTCCAAGCCTTCTGCACCCCTCTGCCAAGCAGACCAGTATCTTTTGCTCACCTCAGTTTTGGCAAAAACCTTGGCACAAAAAAACCCAAGACCTTTTTGTGACTATAAGCCAGACAACATATTGAAGACACGTTCCTTACTCAGGTCATTGGTTTTACCTTTCCTGCATTTCTGTCTGATATAACAGTCTTTATGAGCCAACTTTACAGCAAATAATCCATCAAAAGCAACAGACAGGGCATGCATATTTTTCAGTCTAAAATAGTATACATTCTCATGTTCTGCACTCCTATCTGCATTGCAGGTGGCAAAGTTAGAAAGAGAGCTGCTGAAATACTAATCATCTTGGGTGCAGATGGAAAGGCTTCGGATGGTGGGCAAGGAAGGGGGCATGGGAGGGAGAGGAAGGAAGTAAATCAGGGACATACTTTTACCTCAATACATCAGAGCAGGTATGCAGCGAGAAGTAATCTGCACATCCCTGCAGGGTTAATAAAGCTCCTTTCTTGGACACTGTAATGACAGCCTGTTCTCAAAGCAGACCAGTTCCCAATCAGTAAATAAAACAAGATGCAAAAATTTTAGCTACACAGTGTGTAGCTGGTTTAAAAGAGGGGTTTCAAATTAATTAATACATCACATTTTGGTCTAGTGCATGATGGCATTTGGTTCAATGAAAAAAATTATTATTTTCCACCCTCTGATCACTTTGTAATCTTTATTAAGCAACTACAATTTAAAAGCACCTAGTTCAACAAGTTTACGATGATTGGCTGTATCTGCATGACAGAGATAGCACACCTTCACTAAGGCGGAATAAGGGTGATTGCCCATCACTCCACAACACATTTGTAAGAAAGAAATAGAGCATGCAACTAATCCTCCAGAGTGCTGGTATTTTATTTGAGGAGATTTAGTCCATGCTCTGTTTCTCCCATCCAAAGAGGCAGTTATTTTAATTCAAGAGATTTGTGTCCAACACTTTCTCCCTATTAAGATTCAGTGCCTTTAATTTGGAAAAACATTTTTCTATTTTCTGTTTGTCTTCTGTGAAATCAGGACAGCTGAAATGCAAGTTTATTCTACAAGGTAGCATCTACCAATTTTGGGGGGTTAAACTTAAAACAATGCATATAGTACCCTCAGATTCCTCTGAAGGCAGAATCAGAGGATTCACAACAGCCCAGAACAGATCTGTCTTCTTGTTGCTAACAAAATGTATTTTACTGTTTAAAAGTAACAAAATGAGAGCTCAGCATTGTGAATCAACACTGCATGTAATATTAACATCATGTCTATTATCGCCCTGAGGCAAGACCCATTAAAATCGGTGGAAGAAATTCCATCGACTTCAATAGGCTTTACATTAGACTCTACCTCAGCAATTTACAGGGTGAAACCTTGGCCCCACTGAAGGATAACATTAAAGCTCTCATTGACTTCAAGGAAACTAGGATTGTTCCTACTGCAGTTAACGGGCAAACAAAATACTCTAGTTGCCTGCTTACTTGTGTACTGAAGAGAGGTTTGGGTGAATGACGCCTCTGATCCATTATTTACTTTGTGTGATGTTTTATATTAAGGCATGCAGATCAATAGAGAAACAAGAAAACTAGGAGAATTTCTGAGTATGACTTAAAAGCATCAGTTTTATCCTTAAAATAACAAATGATATTCCCTAACCTTGCTCCTCTGTGTTTTTGAAGATATAAAGCCAGTACTACCTTTAATGCTTTAAGTTAGCTTAGATTTGGGATGGGGTTTTTTCTTGCTTTTATTCTATCAATTCCATCAAATGGCAGACTGTACCCAGGAGATCACAGCTAATTATGTATAACTACTGCTACAAAGGCTTTATTTGTTCTTCAGCTTAATTTGTTGAACAAGATCAGAGTTCTTTCTTTGTTAGGATTTTTTTCGGACATATTGCAAGGAGCCCGATCTAGGCAACTTCAACCTGAGAATTAACTCCCACTCACTGTCAGAGATAAAATATGTTATTATGCTAGTATTGCATATAAGTATCTATGACTGATTTAAATGACGTCGTGCACAGACTGCTTAAAACATATTTCAATCTCTATTTATAGTGCGTCATCAGATATCTAGCACAATCACAGAATCCTTCCTATATAGACATTCACATCTTTTCTGGTGCCTCTGTGGCTGTTCATGGAATATAATGAATATTATATTCCAAATACTCTGTATCAGTAAAGCTACAGCTGAAGGATATTTATTTTCTATTCAGTACACAGTGCATAAGTATATATGCTAAGCTCTCTTCTTCAGAGACCATTTCCCACTCTATCATGTAGTCTAAAGTGTAGCATGTATCATCTGACATTTGAGAAAGAAAAGAGAGTCAGTGAGGCAAAGCCAAAATTTCCCAACATGCGAGTCCTTTTAGCCAACAGCACTCAGCTCTCTCAAGAGATGAACTACTGTATTTAGTTTGTCTGGTCTAATGAGATTATTACTTATACTTAGAAAATTAAAGGCCTAAGCCCTGACACCAGCCCCAGACTCGCACATCTGATCTTCTGTCTTCCTTCATCCAGACTGTCATAAAAGCATTTTTATCTGCTGAGCAATTGTTCTCTGCTCTCTCAACCTCATATAGCTCAGGTACCAGACAGATGACACGTAGACACACTAAGTCTAACAGTGATTTCTATTTATCACACATATGCAAAAAGCTCTTAACTGTTCTTAATCAATTTCTTTCCCTTCCCTTCTCAGCACGGATCCTTGCTTCTGGATCCTCCCTTTGTCAGAAATTGGCTTGGCTCAGGTGGGCAGCAGGATTAGAAGCTGGTGGGTCAGGACAGGTATGAACCAACACACAGCTCATGGTGGGCTGGACCATCAGCTGTAGTGACGAGCTGTCCCATTGTCCAGCTCCTAGGGAATCTTGCCACTTACAAGCTTTGATTTCTTATGGAGAGTCTTGGCATTAACATTTTCTATTTAAATCAGTAAAGTAGAATTTGTCAGCATACTTGTTTGGTGATGGTTAATGTTAAACGGTGATACACAGCTTCTTGGGGAGGACTGATGGCCCCAAAGCTTAATTTCAGCATCCTGTATTTTATGAAAGAGTATAAAATAGTAAAGAAGTACCTGCTATACATGACTATATGTGACTTTACATCAGCCTGCACTAATATTTCTTGTTATGTTCCTACCCACATGATACCTTTATTCCACTGAACAGATGGCTGCAATAGTCACAGAAAAACCTAGAAAGGTCCTAAAACGTTCAGAACACAAAGAGTGCAAACCTGCTGCTTATGCCTCACTCTCGTTTCAAGCAGCGGAAGCTCCTCTGGCTTCCTGCCCCAGGAATTTGCAGGGTTTACGGCTACAGCTTGTGTAAGTTGAAGAGCAGACAGTGTAGCAGCCTTTATAAAAGCATAGCAACATGACATTTCAAATAATGAGAGCAGCCTCACCAACACTGACTTTCTGCCTCAGCTTTTACTACTCAACTGCTAGAAAGGAAGATGGGGAGCATTCTTGGAGACACTTCTACCAGTAACTGCACGTGCAGGACTTGGACTTGCTCAAATATTAAACTAAAAAACAGTAGCTCCTACTGAAGATTCATTTGTCCTACTGAAGGACATTTTTCTACCTCACCCTGGATACAAACGTATGTTCTGTACTTCTATTGCACTTTGCAATATTTTAAATGGCAAACTACAGTATTAAAAAACGCAAAAAGCAAAGCCTAACTACTTTTATAATTTGAGATTCTGTTTTCATATAGTAGGAGCAGATGTGCAAATGTTTGTTTACTCAGTTCTTGATAGTAGGCATTTGCTAGCAGATGCATGAAATTAATTTCTGCCCTAGTATTAAAAATCATTTCCTTGATTTAAATGTCTCTTTGATAAAGAAACAGTATCATAAAGTGGTTTAGCTGATGAAGCAGCACAAATAGAAACAATACTTGCTATTTTAGGATTGCTATTTCTATTTGCTTAGATTGCATAGTGTGTTTTTCAGGAAAACAAATAATTATTTGTGAAGTCTTCCATCCAAACATTTTCCTTTTGAATGTGTTTCCAAGAGCAACATAGGAGAATATTTATGGGGAGTACTGTGCAGTTGCAGAAAAATATTATGATATTGCTAGTGTTCTTTTATTTTGGCCTCAAGTGTGTGTCCACAAGAAGCCTTTGTGGCAGACAGAGAGCAGGTAAGGGGACTTGTTACAGAAGCAACGCTCCTCTTGGGCTCCTTGTTGGTTTGTGGAGTTTTCATGTTTACAACAGGCTTTCAGAGAATTTCTGATGTACCCAGCTATGCAGGCACACGTGGAAGAGAAGACACGACAATTTGGACCCTAACTATACTTCAAGGGATTCCCAAATACTTGAACCTACAGCTTCTGCGTTTCTTAATAGAGCTCTAACTGCTGGCATGGTTTTACCTGCTATAAATCCATTATTTTTAAGCAGAACTGCCTCAATAAGAGAAACTGCAAAAAAAGGGGATTTGTATTTTCCCACATAATCCACTCATCCAGTCTAAAGACTGGACACACACAGGTAGAGCCTGAGCATTTGCGCAGCCACCGGCCTGGTAAGCTCCCGTGGTAGCTATTCACAGAGCAGGAAGGGAAGACCAGGCTGAAAAATTATTTCATGGCTTAAGTATGGACTAGGATTGATATCAAAAAATCTTCCGGAATTTCTAGAACAAGAAAAAGTAAATTGGGTCCATTTTATTATTACAAGTCTGTAATGATTTTGCTATTATAAATAAATAAAAAGAATGGTCTGTTTTCTGCAACAATCCTTTAACCCTCAGTGAGACATTATTTCATAAGTGGCTTGAACAAGTAGGAATTGAAGAATTGGAGCAAACATAGTGTAATTGGTAAAATGATAGTCTAAACTACACTGTTAAATTTTTTACTTTGTATTTATTTTTGCAAGGCCTATACACCTATATTTGGGCATATGCATCCTATTCCTATTACAGCTGCATTTCACTTTCACATAAAATTTATAGCTAATTTATTTGGTTAATTTCAGATGACAAAGTAACATTAAACCATCAGTCAGAAGAATGTTCCATCAGAGTCACCATCTGTGAAAGTGTCACCTATAAATCCATAGATTATAGCTAATCTGCCACAGAAGTTAATGAAGTTGATGCATGACTTTGTGTCACTTAGGAACTGTATCTACTGAATAGGAACATCATAAAATGCAACCAGTTTAATACAGACTGATGTTCCTTTTCACAGTCTCTCAGTGCTTCACAATGCCCTGGACTGCCTACAGTGGCAGAAAGTGTATCTAGCAAAAAAAAAACCAAAACCAACCAACCCACAAACCACAAAAATACCAAACAGAACAAAAGAAAGATGAAAGTATAACTTGTTTCTGTCCTGTATTATGCAGCCCTTCCAAGCCATAATGCTCCGTTAGATTCCAGCTTAGTACTAGCATCACTGCAGGGTTATATAAATAAAATAATATAAGCACAGACACACCCAGCTCCTTTTATGAAAAGATCCCATAGCACTTTACAAACATTAATTAATTAAGCTTCACAACACACCACCCCACACTTGACTATTCATCTGTGTACTTCTTCTCCCTGCTCAGGTGCTAATGGGTCTGTCACTGGGTCACTGTCGATACTGTCCCATGGCGGCACAGCTGATAAATAAATAAATATTAATCTAAAAATATCTGCACAGTTTCATGCCAGCAATATCACTCTTCCAGACAAATGACCTGGGAGGGCAGCAGCTCTGCAACCCAGGCTACTATTGAGCACGTACCATTATGTCTTAGCAACAGCAGTTGTTTGGGTTCCCCCCTGACCCCAACCCTACGACCGCATTTTAAAAGTGCCCTCAATTAGCAATCAGATTTACAGCTCCTGTGAGTCACAGGGAAGGGGATGAAATGATGACCAACACCTCCAGAGGAGCACAGCATGGAGGAAAAGTACTGCTACCCTGCTCAGGTCCACCCTGCAATCTCAGACTGTCTCCTAGGGCACTTCGCAGAAAAACAGCTAACTTGTGAGCACAGCCCTTGCCAAAGTGGAGCCCTTGCAGCTCTTGGAGGTCTTGGGGGGCTGGCCACACTCAGCACTCCTCTGACAAACCATCCTGATGGGGACAGCAATACGGTCAGGGTAAGCAAGTCTCAGGGGAGTGCTTTGGGATTTTTAATGGGGAATGTCAACTTAATTGACCTCTGGGGTGTAGGTGAAGTGTCTCAGTGAAAGGCTGTGGGGGCACCCTGTTGCCCTGCCTCAGACTCATGACATATTTTGGCATGTGCTGCCCCACTGTGCCCCTTACCCCCCCACAGAATCTGATCCTTGTAATAACAGCTGTAGGAAAGGCTGACATGAGGTCTGTTGTAAACACATTAGAAATTACTTCACTTGCCTAAATTTTATCTCAGGTGAATCTCTTCGGTGCTTAGCAACACCTTATATTAAAATTCTGTTTTAAAATACAGTGTTAATTAAGCAATTAAGAATGGCAAGGCTTATTTTATGGCATCATTTACTTATAGTTAGATTGTGCTGTAAGGTTAACTGCATGAGGCATGTTTTATGGCCTTATGAAATGTTGTCTTCCTTTTCTTATTGCTTTTATAACAGATTATAACGAATTCTTCTTTATGTATTTTAAATTATTTTTTTGATAACAAAGTGGTCTTATTATTTGCCACATTACTATAAGATGCTGTCAGATAGAGTCTAACTACAGTTAGGAGACACATTTGCACTGTGTATTAAATGAAAGCACACTAGATAAAAAAGAGCAACCTAGAAAAAACAGCAGCAACATTCATTACAAGTTTAGAAGTATAAAGGATTTGGCATGCAGAAAATAGTGTGCTACAACTTGGAAAAGGAGCATATGTATTGGTAGCAGACATAGGCATTGCTTATGAGATCAGTATGGTACAAAGCCATTGGGTAAGGTATGTGGGTCAAAATGATGGACTTTAGCCAGAAAACATCAATTTCAGGAATGGTGGGACCAAATCAGCAGTGATATTTTTTAGTATGAGCTGTTTTCTACTGAAGAACCAAACAGAAAAACTCTTCAATAGAATAAAATGAGTTTAGTGCAAAAGTGCATGAAGACTCAGTTCACAGTCAATCCCCAGTCTGATCTAAACTGTGCGATGAACTTTCCTCAAAATTTGTGATAAGGACAAAGTAAGAAGAAAATAAAGTAATATTCCTTTTAATAAAAAGATGAATCACTTTATTGATGTGCCTGTAACGTGGGTATGATTAATACATTAAATATGAATAATTTATCAGAATGTATTTGGAATAATGTGCATGCCTAGAAATATTGCTAATATTTTTAAATTCTCCTATGATGTATTTTAAGCAAAACAGAATAAATGCAGCCATTATCCATCACACACGTTACCAGAACACATGTGGTTCTCCTGCAGGAAATACAGGCTGTCACGGGACGTGGGCATAGACTGAACTGAAGGATGAGAAGAATGAAGGAGTCGTACAAATAGTTACCTGCACAAATCAGTTCAAGGTTATCGCAGGGACTGTTTAATTTTCCCTTTGTAACTTGTGCTCTTAACTGGAATGTGTGCTGGGTGCATATGCCTCAATGGTCCATACGACCAACAGAGAATCATGCTAATGTACCAAGTCTTGCAGACTGCGTTAGTTTGAAATAGTGCCCGCGTCTAAATCCAGGGAGGATTATCTCAGCCGGTGACTGTGGCTTCTAGGTGCCATCTCAGTAGAAGAAACATTAATAGTAGTATCACTCATAATAACTTAAACAAACCTCCAAGTCTAGTGATTGCTCTGCCCATGGCACACAAGAGACTAGCAAGTGGATTTTCTGAATATTACATAGAGATACGAGGCAAAGGAATAAATGGCTGCAAAGGGTTGCAATGCTCAAGAGCCTGTAAGAGACAATCAGAAGATTTGTGGCAAGTATTAATTGGTAACAAGCTATAGATGAGCATTCCCATCAATCTTAGGAGGTCCAGGGAGCCCTTTCCTTCAATTACTGTTCCTGCTCTCCTGACTCGGGAGCAGCTCAGATACTGCTGGGCAGCATCAGCACACGTGTGCAGAGACAGATGTCCTGGGAAGGCACCCAGAATCAGGCAATGTGGGGTGAAGGAGCCCTTTGCAAGACCCCAGAAAACATGCTCGCAGCTCTCAGAGCTCAGCTCCTCAAATTTTGTATTTTATATACAAAATGAAAGCAGGACAGGATGACAGCATGGCTAATGCTGAAAGTACCCAGCCCTGCCTGCTGTGGCTTAAACCTGCTCTTGATAGAAATACTTTTCCATGTTTTTTACAGGCAGGAGTACTGAAGATGCCCTTACAGCCTAATGTATCTATATTTTGGACTGCTCATCTTCTTCTTTTATTAGGGTACGCTCATACGCACAACTTTAGCCATCCAGGAGGGGACTGTCTTGCACATTCCCATCCTGCCCACTACAACAATTAGCATCTCAGGACAGGGATTGTTTCTGCCACCACATTCATGTGTTACTCAGCCTTCATTTAGACAGTGCTTTTAGTAGACGTAATTATTAGTAATAACCTATTAAGAAGATTACATGTATACCTATTGCATTCCAGCTCCCTTCTCCACTCATTATTTTCTTATGAAATGCTGCTACGAGAATGGGCTTAGAAAAAGAAAAAGCATTCCTCCAGAATTGCTGGCATATTGTACCATATCAGATATGAGGTCACTATAAATATGCTGTTTAGTAAATATATTCTCATTAGAACTCACCAAAGGAAAAAATTAAAAGAACTGATAAACATTTTTAAAAAGCAACACAATTTTTAAGATATTTGCAGTAGGATACACATACAAAAGCCCAGTTTTGACTTAAGTGGACTTTTGGACCTATAAGCAAAATTTTCAGCATATTCATGTCATCTGTTGAAATAGGCTCTAACCTTGTCTTAATAAATTTATTTTTTTCTACCCTTTATTTAGGAAAACTCTCAAAGATTATTGAGGAAAACACTCAAGCTTTTTTCTGAAAAGAGTATCAGTGATCTCCTAACAAGTCTTAAAGCATAATACGCATCCATTTACATTTCACCATAGTAGAATGAGTCTTTGCAACAGACATTTCTGTACTCAATAATGACACACCAGTGATTTCTTGAGAGAAATAAAATGTCAATGCAGATTTTACGTCAAGCTCTTTACCAATCACAGATCCATCTGCTTCTGCTGCATTTGCCTTCTGTCTGCAAAATATTCATCTGAGCCATGGGGAAATCCCCTACTGAAAACCTTAGATCTCTCTCCCTTTCTAGCTCCCTAACAGACATCCTGCATTTCCCTTTAAATTGTTAAATTTGCAGTAAATGCAGTTTCTCAGCTGAGGACACCATTGTGGTTTCAGAGAGACTGTACAAGGTTTGATCCCCTTAGATTGTTGCACCAAATGTAAAACCAGTTTAAAGTTGTGTTGATACTTGGGTAAACCTTAGCACACCAAGCTTTTGCAAGCATCACTGAGGTAAGGCAGAAACAGTGAAGCAGAAACCTGGATATACGAGACAGACAGTTAAAAATGTATCATCAGTTTAGCTTGCATGAACTCCTAAAATTTGGCATAAACAAAATTTAGCCATAGCATCTAACCATATACACCAAATACTATATACATAAAGAGCGTAAGAATTGAGTAGTCAAATGCACTTCTTAGGAAAGTTGCAATTTCTTCTGTGCTTGTGCTAACCATCCAGTTCTCACCTAAACCAAGGCTCAATGTGATTCACACTGCTCCACACGTGTCGGGGGAGAACATGTCGCCCTTCTGGAAACAGCAGCCTACATTCCCTCTTTCATGCTAATTTTTTCTAATTGACTTGGGGTTGTGTGCACATAGTGCACACACTGTCATAGCTTGCATACAAAGCCCACAGGTACTTCCCTAGGAGCAATTTCCAGCAAAAACTACCAAGAATCAAGCCACTGGGGAGGTCTTGAGTGCATTGAGCTCACTGCTCCCTTTTGCCTTAGCTAAATTATACTTTCTGACACAAGGATGTTAACAGAGAGCAAATAAAGAATCACAAGATACCAATACGTCCATTCTGAAGCACACAAAAATCTTCAATAGATGTCATTGCTGCTCATACAGTACCAAGCTTTTCAGCTACTTCTCTTCTGGCTTCCATAGATGTAAGCAGAGAATTAGTGATTAGTCATACATCTGACTTGTATGCCCTTTACCTATATCTGACCAAAAGGAAGGTCCTCAAAATTAAACAAGGTAGTCCTTGAAAAGCGAGTGGTAAGAGCCCTATCCCCCTCCATGAGTCAAACCCTGCCCAACCTCCCCACACAGGATTTTACAGCCATTGGCCATTGACACTGGAAGGAGCCCAGGCAAATGTAATCCAGATGACAGACTACAGATGCCCTTAGACAAATAGGGACAGAATACTGCCACTCTGTCCTCTTCTTTCTCCTTCGCTCATGTAACCTCGCATACAGTTGAGGAGAAAACAAAGGCCTTAATTTTAATATCCTGCGGCACCCTAGTCCCATAGCACATCATCAACAGCTTGGCAATTAGTAGTTTCTCAACAGCTCTGCTGCTCAACTGAAGAGTTTCCACTTAAATCTGAACAGAAATAAGACCTGCAATGACTTCTGGAGCACTTTTTCTTTCATTTTACTAAATTCACAGAGCAGCAGATTTCCTTTTTAATCTCCACGTATGAACTCCAGTAAATGAATGTTTAAGCTATTAAATGTGGAGTAAAAAATGTGCAGACCATTGGCTTGCAATGACTCTTAATAAAAAGCCTTGTTTCCCATTTTTCTTTATGAACTGCATTGAGGTTTTTATGGTGGTAGCACTTACCTTGTGGGAAAAGGGTTAATGGTTAATCTCAAACCCTCCAGCACTGCAGCATTAACTCTTAAAACATACGAACTTTATGTCATATTTCACAGTGATTTCAGCAGTTATCATTGTTATTATGGTGGATCACAGAATCCCGGTTATTGTTATAAAGGGCACTACTCAGACATATAAGATAAGTAAGGATCTTCCCCAAATGCATACACCCAGTCTTTAAAGTTATCCATTGATTCCATTAGGAGTTTGGTACCTAAATAGTTTTAAGAGCATTCACATTAGCATGGTAAGAAAACACAGGTGGACACAAAAACTGGTATACAGAATCCATGTTGATTTTTCAGGGTGATTTTAAAGTGTATTTAAGCCCACCAACAGCATTTCTTCTGTCCTCCACTCTCCTCCCATAAACACCAGCAGACATCATGTGCACGCACAGTATATTGCTCCCACGATCAGACCTAGAGTGGCCCAGTTGGTCACAAAAGTTTGAAAGATGAGATTTCTGCCATAACCTCATCCTCACATCGAATCTCTAGGCATCAATAAATACAAATAATATTCCACATTTGTTCTAGAAAAGGTCAAAAGGTACCTTCTAATTTTTGTAACTGCAACAAAGATGTTGAGTGCCCCCAGAAATGCATTGTATACAGTGAGTGCATCCAAGCAGTGGATTTATCTGGGCTGAGAGCTGAATCACTTAACCAGGAGGCCATAATAATTCTTGACGTTCCTTCCAGACTTTTACTGCAACCAAGCCGGCTGTGTAGTTCACACTGCTAAATGTGATGGTGCTGAAGAGACACTGTTTGCTGTCACTGACCTTTAGAAATGCTTACCCAGCTGGCTGTTGTGCCAGTTGCCTTGATCGTATCAACTGGCAACTCCACTTTAACAAAATGGTTTTCTGAACAAAATCCAAATATATCCTGTAAATAGCTCTTCTGATCTTGTTTTAGGCATGTCTCTTCATTAGACCATAAATATCAGAATTCAAAGGTCATGAAGGAAAATGCAAATGCCGTTTATAAGGGTGTTATAAACAGCATATCACTAAACACAAATAGTGATCTAGACAAATTCCAGACTGAAGTTCACAAAGGGAAAAGTATTCTTTCATTTACAAGATCAAGTACAAAGAGGTCTTCACATTTTAAAAGAGCAAGATCCATACATTCTTTATATAGCACAAATCAATGCTTCATGGCTAGATAATGGTCCAATAACTTTGTCTCCTGAAGGACTGCTGAGGATCAAATGGATACAATTAAGTGAAAAATATAAGTACTTACAGGAAGAGTTTAAAATGGATTAAATCATAAACTACACATAATGGCTAGTGAAATACTCTATGCAAACTGACTGAGGTCACATTAGTTTTCTTCTTGGAAATCTACTGTAGGTAGTCAGTGAAAGCAGTAAATTAAATTTATGGGAAGATAAAACACCACACAGACACTCCAACATTTCAAAAAGCAGAAAAATCAAACAAAACTACTGCATTTCAGAGCAGTAACTCTCAATACCAACTAGAAAGTATGCCAGACCAAATCCAAAGTTGAGAGTTGTTTCCTGCAAAGCAACATACACAGAGGACTTTTCTGCATGGGCTTCAGCATCAAAACCACCTTTCCCTAGCCTTGGCTCTCACCTCTTGTCCTTGCAAAAACCAGCTTTGTGGTAAAGACATTGGCAATAATTATAGAAGAGGCAAGCCAGACTATATATATATTCTCAAACCAAATGTAACAGAGACGTGCTTTGCACCAGAGCACCTGTCTGCACAGGTGTCATGTGTGCAGCTTGGCCAAATGGCCCTACCCACATGCTGCTGTTGGGAGACGTGGCCCTTTCGGTAGAGGCTGATCCCTTCAGCCTGTTAGCCACCCCTGTAACAATGCATATAAAATGGGGTCTACTGCTGAGCTGCAGACTGTGGACAGAACAGGAGCACACTTGCTCACTCCCCCTCACAGCTGCTCAGAGTATTTGTCACTGCCACCGACAAACCGCTCTGCCAATATTTACAGTAATAAATTAAAGCCTATTAAAAACAGAAGTTGACTCTTCCGTAGCACAAGATTTAATGTCCTCTGCCCTCCTCTGCTTGAGAGTTGGTTTTGCTTGACTTAAATAACATATTTATAAAATTTGAGCATACAGTTTCTTCAAATACTAAACAGCTATTACTGAATACCTTAAACTTCCAACTCTCTCCCTGTATGTATCTTGATTATACACCTCTTGTATCACCCAGGCTACCTCATTTCAAAGAGGACAAGAATACACAATGGAAAGGCCTGGTTCTTAAAATAATAATAATAATAATAATAATAAAATGCTACAAGCTATTTAAAGGGTGAGGAATTTTGCAGAAATAAATGAGGCATGAGTATTTTTCATTAGATAAAATATTATTGGGCTATGTTAAAGACGACTGTTTTCTTTCTCTAGTATTAATGAGAGAAAAAAGTGATGAATTTCAGTAATTCTCAACTTTGTACTTACAAAGTAAAGTTGCTTAGGTGCCATAGATTGATTAGACTTCTCTGATCAAATCAGTCTTCACTGTAACTCAAAATAAGAAGCAAATAAAATTACTAGAGGAGTAGCTTCAGCACATGCAACATAAATTCTTCTTTAATATTTTAAGATCAGAGTTTACTCAATTAGCAAAATGTTTGGAAGAGAGAAGGAAGATTCATCTACTGCCACAGCGCTGTCAAGCACATGCAGGGGAAATCACAGGATGCAATTACAATAACTACACATAAACACTGTAGAATGTTTACATGTGGTTATTTCAAAATGAAATTTTGGATGCACAGCCTCCACTTGGACAGGCCAGCCTTGCCAAGACCAGCGCAGTTTTCAGATGCCACTCTGAGTCCCGAACTTGCAGTGACACAGCAGCCTGGCGAGTGGCTAGCAGCGGGTGCTGAGACCCCTTCTTTCACACCACCTCCTAAAGAAATTATTTATCTTAGCTTTCTTGGGATTTTAATCATATTTACTATAACTGAGATCCACTGTGAAGCAGACAGAGCAGACATGATTTCCTGTCACATCACATGACATACCAGAAAAATATTATAAAAGTATTGTTGGTCACTTTTATTTTTGCTTTTGTTTCATGTTGACAAAACCTTTCCCCAGGTTTTTTCTACAGATGTTGGAAAGATGTGAACTATTCTATGGCTACAAGGAAATTTCCAGGTGTTATTTTTATTAGTCATTATCTTTTTATGTCATCTTAGTATATGATACTACATTCTTTCAAAGAACTGTCTTGAATCTCAAATGTTAAACCAAATGTTAGCCATTCAGCTAACACCACACAGCTCACTGGGAAATCTGATGTAAAGTGAATGAGGTCAGATGGGAGAGAAATGCAGTACTAAAAAAAAAAACAGAGAGAAAGACGACTTACTGCCATCTGTTTGTGATTGAATTAACGAACAGACTATTGAAGAACCCTCACAAATAAAAAAAAGTCTCAATTATTAGGATGAGGGCATGTTTTTCAAATTAACCTTTCAAATTGAAGCAGTAATAAAACATTGATATGCATGTAAAGCCTCTCTAGATCTTTAATGTGTCAAGAGACCTGTTTAAAATTGATTTTAGGATATACATCACCTCTAGTAAGCATAAGCTGAATAATTCCTTCTTCTCCAGCAATGGGTGGGAAACGTTCTTTCAGAAAACTTTGCAAAACAGCATTGAATTTCATTCCTAACTGTGGTTCTGACAGGAAAATAACCTCATTCGAGAAGAGCTCTCAAGCACTGTCTTAACTTCCACTAGATTCCACCCAAATGCACACTCAAAAATAAATATACTTTCAGGCTCTATATATTTGGGGTGTTTAATGAAATGATAAATCAACAGAACTACATCACTGGGAAGTGAAAGGAGAAACCACTCAATTTATGCCAAAGTTTTTTTGCACAATAGACTGAAAGGACTAAATAAAAACTGGAAATTGAACCACAGCAAATCTGACAACACACCCACACAAATTACTTCATTCTAATATAAAAGTAGTACGAGCCTTGAGTTGCTAAGGCTTATGATCGGTTTCTTATAGTTTCTGGTTTCCAGTAGCAGCCATACTTCAGCAATCATGCAACCATTTGCTCTTACCATAAAGCAGTTGCCTACCTGTGACCACACGCTGGTTCAATTTTCCAGCTCAAAATCAGATATAATGTTTCTACTACAGCCATTTGGAATTGTTGCCTTAACTACGAGAACAACCTGAAAGGTTTCAGAACTGATGCAAAAATGAAATTTAAAAAAGTGCTGAACAAATATCTGGTGATTTGTTCCTTCTTTTTACTGACTGCAGAAACATGCTGCAGGTATTCCAGCAAGACTTACAACTCTGCACTTCTAGACTATGAACTTCTAGACTGAACTTTTTACTACACAGCAATGAAATCCTTATATGTAAGTGCTTTTGGTAAGTCTAATCATTATTTCATAAGTAAATTACTGACTCTGGCTTCAAATTTCTTGACTTTCTCTGTTCATTATTATTTTCTCTTTTGAGGAATAAAGTAGTTTTCTTTGGAACAATTACAGGAAGGAAAAATCAATGGCTTACATTCAGTTATTGGGTTTCTATTGCCTGAAATGTCAGAATAGTCTGCCAGTTAGTTATATTTTCTAATCCAGCAAGTAGAATATGATAGCTGAGATAGTTGTTTAAAAAAAAAAACACCCTATTTTTTATAAGTCATATGCGTTATAAAAGAAGTCAAAGAAATTTGTTCCTCTGAATTTGTGGCACTCCAGCTCAGTAGAAAATTTAATGGTTTTGGGTGCCTTGAATCCTACAAGTTTTCATAGCTCATTATATCTAAAAATCATAATTACTGTCTTCTACAGAATTTCCCAGAAAAATAAGTAAAATTATAATTTTCTAATTAATTCAGTATGACTTGTCCATATGGAAACTGGCCCAGGTCTTATAATTTAAGAGAGTTGTTTCTAAAGCTGAAAAGATAAGAGGAGTTTTTTGACACGGTTATGAAGGTTTGACACCTTGAGAATTCAGTCATTCTGACAAAGGTGGCCAGGCCTCAGGAATAAAAAGAATAAAAGAAGAATAAAAAGATAATGAACAGAAAGAGATAAGCTGTCTTTTTCCCCATGGTCATTAGATTCTCCCACAAAATTTAACACGTAGCATATATAAAAATGCTGAAATGGATTGGCAAAGGCTATAGGAATCTGAAAGTAAAAAAAAAAAAAAAGGATGATCAGCGTTAGAATGATAGAAACTAGTTGTCAGAAATAAGTTGATTAATCAGGGATCTTATTGCCTTGCATTCATAAGCATACAATTTAAGATTTCTTGAATACTGTATTAGCATTAACTATTCTAACTCTGGATATTCTTTGAGGATAATTCATTTAACCCTCACACTCAACATACACAGAAAAAAATACAGCCTTTCATGAAAAAGAAAGATGCTCTCTTTTCGTGTACAAAAGAGAGCCCTTCCCACCTACATAGTTACTTTGGTTATTTCAAGTACCTTGAGACCCTTTCCTGCCTGCAATGTTTTGCAAATTCTAATTTGATTTTCTTGATGACTTTCCAAACTACTAGTAATCCATCTCTCCTGCAAGTTTTATTCCTTGTCCTTTTCTGCGGGGATGCCACCAGCTAGACGGCTACAGCACTTTCTCCAGCCACAGATGCACGCAATTTGGAAGGCTCCTATCATCTCCGGTCATTTGAAACTGGCCTCACTGCTGGCCAAAAGCTCCCCTGCATGCAAATAAAATCTAGGTTTTGTTTTAATTATTTGCTTTCTGGGGAAAACATTACACTTGCTGACAAGAAACAGTCATATAATGTCAGCCAGCTTAATGACTATGGTTACAGCACACTGTGATGTAAATTGGAGAAACCGAGCTCAGCAACATGCTACGTTGGTGAGCAGTGAGTTATTTTACTTGTTTTTAAACTCCATTTAGGGGATGATCTAATTTCTTTACAAGCCAGTTTCCTATGAGTTTATCTTGAGGAATTAATTTTTCAATCATAATATGTATATTTTAATTGCAGTTTTTGGAAAATTGTTCCAACAGTAACAGCAGTACCCAGAGCCTCCTTTTAAAGTGAAGTAAACTGGATCTCACATAACATAAATGAAGTTTTGATTAGGAAAGAATAATGTTTTACCTTCTGTGGCTTGTTCCCATCACCCCCCTTTCTGATTAACAGTCACCAGAGCAATGAAAAGAAAAGAGAAAAACATTACTTAAGCTTTGATAGTTACGAGTGAAAATAACATAAGAAGTCAAAAATTTCCAGTGTCTAGAGTAAACATTTGGACAATTGTCCACTGAAGATTATCTACAAAATTATCTACAAAAATAAAAAAACAAACCAACCTTCTCCATATCTCCATTAACCACTTGTTGCGAAACTGTTACCTAGGGTTTGCTTAATGCAAGACCTGCCATGCTCTTGGTCTCAGGGGGGCTCAGGCTGCTTCCTGCAGCTGGCCAGGCGAACACCCCCACCTGCACTGCTCATGGTGACTCCG
Organism: Aptenodytes patagonicus; assembly: GCF_965638725.1. Classification (NCBI taxonomy): domain Eukaryota; kingdom Metazoa; phylum Chordata; class Aves; order Sphenisciformes; family Spheniscidae; genus Aptenodytes; species Aptenodytes patagonicus. The sequence goes on from NC_134954.1 coordinate 21,001,805, forward strand.
TGAATGGACAGTGACAAAACACCGCTCAACAGAGGAGAAACCATCCGGCTTTCTGGCCTTACATTTTCATCATGTTAAAGATCATTTCATTCCAGGACGGAGAGAACAGTGATTCATGGTGCAGAAAACATACTTTGAAACAAGGTCAAAGCAGCTCTGTTATTCACTACATGGGATAGAAAGGAAAAAGGCCATATGGCTATTAGAGCTGATGGATAACAGAAGGCCCAAACCTTAAAACTTATAGTTTCAGCATTTTTACTGAGAAAAAAATTGTTCAGGACAAAATGCTTTACCTCATTGACCATGAAGAAACTGGTTTAATTTCACCCTTAGTTTTATATATACAGCATAACACTTGCGATCAGCAGCTTGGACGCGTTGTTCTAAAAATGCTAGAATGACATATTGATCTTAAATTTGTCTCAAATTTCAAAATTAATTTTTGTCCAAACTAGCTGATCTAAAATCCCCGCAAAAGATATTTGAAACAGCATTAGCTAAGCAAGATTTTTTTAAAAATAAAAAGTCAAAGAGATCTTTAAAAGTCATAACTGATCAGTATTTAGATCCTGAACAGATGTCTCAAGACTTGTTTAATGTACCCAGAAAAAGCCTTTGACTACTTATCTAAATCAGATCTATCTAAACTCTCTTTGATGCCAACCCTACGGTTTGACTATAGGTTATCTCCAGACAGCGGGCCAGCTCCTCAATTCTCACTTTATTCACAACAGAATTCAAGTAGGACTGAATAAACTTTTACAAAACCCACGACAAGGGACAGTGTGCAGCTTTAACCCCCCCTTGGCTGGTTTCCAGATATGGGAATGGGTGCGAGTCACTTGGCGCAAGAAGCACTGAGCAGTATTTAGGAAGATGGGGACGAGCTCTCCAGCCCATGTGAAACCCCCAGTTATCAGATAGGGAAGCATAATGACAAAAAAGTACCTGTCAAGTATTTTGCAGGAAGTTAATAACACGGTAAAACTAAACATGAAAATAAAAGGGTTGTAATAACAAGGTTGGGCAAAATATTTTAATCCCCGCCCCCCAAGAGGAATCAGAGAGAGGGAGGGCTTACAGGACTTTTTTTTCTGGAAAGGGTCCGATTTCCACAAGAAAAGAGTAACATTTCATTGAAAAAGCAGACTTCAGGGTTTAATATTTATCAAATGATACTAGTTTGCATGGAAAGTAAAATCCAAACCATTGTCAACAATTCTACAGAAACACACACAGATGATATTTGGTATTATGCTTGTGTTTAATATACTGTTTTCATGAAGTTTTTTATTTCACATCTCTTAAGATCACCTTAGTTCTTGCATTTGACACTAGTGACAAGCAATTTTTTCTTGTCATGTGGGTAAAGCACGTTGGTTTTATATTAACTTTTAATGAGGTAAACAAAGACAAAATGTCTTTTAATTTTGTGCTTTCATTACATTTGTTGTCTGCTTAGTATTAGACATAATATATCATTGTAACAAAACAGTCCTTGCAAGTTCCTTTGAAATTGTTTTGCCTTTTAAGCAAAGGCTTTACTTTTTCTTTCAGACCTGATCTGTGTCTTTATTTGGTTGAAACTAACTCCATCCTTGATAACCATAATATCTAATTCTGCCCAGATATTGCTGAACGGTGATGAGTTATACAAGGAGCTAATAAAGCTTAGCAAGACTGAATAGCTTAACCAAGATTTCCCTAACTGAAAACCACCTCTTGCAGTCAGCAGTGAATTTGGCACTGTATGTAGGACACAATTATAAAATTGCCGAGTTCTGCCTGAGTCACTGCCATGGCATATGGGGGCATATCAAGGGTTAAATATGACTTCATTAAAATCAATGGTAGCTTTGTGACTGAAACGAGTAAGCTGAGATTTTTAGCCACGATTGCTATGTCATGGTCTCATCCATGACTGTAGCACTGTATCTGAAACCCAATGAATAGTAACAGAAAGGGAGAGTAGTGATATGAAGTGTAATCTTGCTTTTATCAAGACTCCATAATTGCTTTCTGTCACAATTTTATTTGCATGTTCTTAATCTGTAGGGTATGACAGCAAAGCCAACTAGATAAATTAGGGGACCCTGACTACGGCAAAATGAAAATATAAGACCACAGAAATGTACAAATTGGAAAAGCAGACATGACGTAGGACACCATGCTGCCAATAGAGATGGTAATGTGCTAGGAAATATGATAATATTAGTATCTTCTTGGCTCCAACTTCATAAAAACATAGCAGGCACAAGAACTTATGCCATCCTCATAAAACCAATAATACACAATTTTGTAATTCCCCTGAGGCTCGTCATGGAAGATACGAGCAAATGTCACTCAAAGCTATCCTTACATTTCATCTAGATGTCTTGATTCATAACAGGAAATTGTTAATAAGTCATAAAGGTTCTATAATTCATTACGTTGTCATTATTGCTTGTACCCTTCTTGTAATTAGGTATCTGGGTTTCCTTGGAGAACATATGATTTAGCCTTAAATTGCAGAATATTCTCAGCAACATATGACTGCAACTGAAGCACTTGCTACGTAGTGTTTCTCAAGTGTATATTTAATGTATGGAGGGCTTTTTCCTCTGTGCAAGCCAGTCTGCCAGGGAATGTGTGCTCATTACTGCATGTGTGCTTAACATCTGACAGGTCTGTGGTTATTAATAACGAATTGGATCCCCTCATTGCCTAAACTAGCATAAGCAACCTATTCCAGCTTATGATCAGACACTGGGGGGCGGGGGGAGTTCAGAGCAAAATTGATGTAGTAACACAATTATTTTAGTCTCATACTTTAAGCTGTATCAGCGTTCAGTTTTCTTAAAACATGAATAAATCTGTTCGGTTTTTCTCTGTGTAAAATAATTAAGCACAGGAACATGCAGTACACATGCAGACATTTCCATTGTGATACAGCCCAAGCGGGTTATATATGGCATTCTAAATATGTATTTTTCTATACACATACACAGAATATGGTGCTGGAAATCTGTCCATCCACTGTAAAGTACAAACATTGTCACCTGAGGCTCCTCTTAACAAAACCAGGAACCGTCACTCTCTCCACGCTTTCTGCAGCTACTACGTAAAGACCGTCCCGCTGGCCAAGAGCCACCAATGGCTTTGGCAGCTCAGCCAGGCTCTGGGGGAGCAAACAAATGTTTTTCTAGCAGAAATTTAAGTCTACTTAAGAAAACTCACTCTCGTATAAACTGTTTTCACAATAATGGCAATGGTATATCTGTCATCATTAAAACACTAACAAAAATACAGTTAAAAGTGCTCAACGAGTATTTTCAATTGACAATTTACAGGGAAAACTGTTAGTCTTTTCACAAAGCCCAGTAATATGCCAGTAGAAACCTATTACAGTAAGTACCCATCCTCAATGAAAAGCAAACAATGAATATCCCCTTATCTCTCTTTTTGTGCAAGGGAAACCATTAGCTGGCAGAACTGAAATTGAGTGTGAAAGCAATACATATTTTTCCCATATTGCAGTGAGAAATGCTGAAATAATTAGTAGCACCGAGAAGTCTAATTACCTGCATATTTATATTTACTCATTCAGTTACTAGCATGACACTGACATCATTCTTCCACTTAGTCATACCCTTTATCTATCTTAAAAGTATAGTTTCCAATAATGTCGTATACTTACTGTCTTATCTTTCATTTCAGACATTTGCGATAAAATTTTAAAAATAAGTTTAAACATCTTTTAAAATTCAAATGAAACTAAGAGATACATCTCATTACCCATGATTGCTATTGACAAAAATAACACATTATCATAGGGCTTCTATCTCCAATCTCTATAGCCTGATCCTGAGCCACTGACATCAAAAAAGAAATTGTACAAAATGTACAATTGTACAAAATTCTCTTTGAATTTTAAATAATTTTAACCATTTTCATTACTTACTGATTTCTTATTGCCATGAAAGTTGCTAAATTACAAATGCTGCAGTATAACCCTAAAAGTCACCTGGATCTAGATGCTGAAAATCAGCAACTTTCCCCATGATTTTGAAAGGGCTTTTTTGTTGTTATTGTTGTTTTTTTTTTTTTTATTGGACCACAAAGCAGAATCCTAAAGAGATCTTTGCACAAAAATACCCCCACAACCCACCCCTCCAAACCTCTGTTTATAAAAGTCAGATCTTGATATCTTGGTACTGCAAATCCTTAAAGGTAAAGAAAAAAAGAGCAAGACTGGCAGCATAAAGCTATGACAGTGAATTTTAAGCCCCTTTTTCATATGTTCACAGGGGTCAGGAGTAGATATTGGTAGCAAAAGAACATATTTGAACAAATATGGGTTAAATGTGCTCACATATGAAGCTCTCAGCTTCACTACCAGGAAGCAGGGCTCAGAAGTATTTATTAATATAAGTCTGAGCTCCCTTAAGTCTCCTGTCATTAGACAAAATGCCTACATTTCCCCCCCCCCCTAAATGCTGTGATACCTGTCTAGCTGCTATCTTTCTCCCTCCAAGGAAGATGCATTTTGGTGGTGGGAGGTATAATTTTATTATGCATACAGTTTTTAAAGTACTTCTGGTATCCTTGAATTCATAGAAGACATCTGACAAAATGTGCTGTACCCAGTCTGAGTTTCTTGGAAGGAAAATGTTATAAAAATAGAAAATACTGTTACAATATCCTTAGTTGCTCCAAACATTTAATTCGCTATTTGGTGAAACTTCTTTTAGAGTCAGATCATCTTTCATTCTTCCATAGTTAAAGTATTTAAACAACATAAAGATCACCATTTTATATAGAATCAGCAATAAATACACAATATATATGCACAATAAGGAAGAATGCAGCATATCTTTTTCAGAAAGAATATGAATTTTCAAGGGTTCAAATAGGAGTGAAACTCTCTTCTACAGATGAATCTTTCTGTGAGCTCCTAGCAGCTGAGAGATGGTAGAGCATGTTTATGTGGTCAGCAGCAAGCACTTCTTCCAGATCTAGCAGTGTGCGGAGAGGATGAGTGAGAAACGAAACGGGAATCAATTGCACGCTGCTGCACAACAAAATGCTTGTACAAGGCAACTTGTAGCAGCAAGAGGGTAAAACCCAAAAACTTCAAATCTGCAACCTTCCTTCATTTTTCTTGAAAACCAAGACCCGTAGCAGATAGCTGTGGTTCCATAATAGTAAAATTAATGTTATGTGTCATTTATGTAAAGGACAACTAAAGAGGAGTTCAGAAGACACATTTGTCTGCTTGCACTGGTCTGGAAGAGGCAGGTATAGTTACATTTGCAAGTGTCTTCCTCATGAATACACACAACTGTATGCACAAAGTGCTACACACTGAGCTGCCTACCACACAAGCGACTAACACTGAAATAAGTATTCAGCCTTCAAAGCTCCCAGGCCCTGGGACAGAGAGACCTGCTTCAGTGGGGCACATGCTAAAAGCCTCCTGAAACGTGTGAGGCTCCTTTGCTGTGTAGAAGAGAGACCTTTGGAACATTATATCAAGAAATCGATAGAACTGATAAAGCAAACTAAAAGGGTAAACATATTTTTTCTTTGTATTCATTCTTGGTGTTGACATATCAGAGCATTTTTTCAGGAATGAAATGCCAGCAGACAAGGATAGCAGGTTGTCTGGAGTTCACTGTTTACTGCATGTTTATGCCACAGAACTCTAAGCTGTAAAAAGATAAAAATTCCCTCTGTGTAAAGAAAAAAAAAAACAAACATATTCTACCAGATATATTAAGCAATACCCATCATCAGCCATACTAGATGAACAACTCTTTTCCCCTCCCTCCCAAGCTACGTTTAGGAGTTGCATCTTTGAAAGAAATTTGCTATTGTCAGTCATCTAAAGGATTCCTGCTTAACCTCTGCATCCCAACACAGGATGCAATTACAGTGGCTGTTTTTCAGAGGCCACCACTTAATACAGAGGAGAGAAATATTAGCTACAGAATATATCAGCAATATTGGAAACAAGACAAGACATGGCAACTGAGTGACAAGCATTAGCAGCAGGCAGTATTTTTAATTTTTACCACTAACATGGGATAAATCAGAAAGGTGTTCAGGGAAGTGATATGCTGAACTGTAGCTGGTGCTGCTGCCTAAAAAGTGGTCTGAGAACCTTCACTGTTTCTCAACAGATACCAGGATTAGGCCCTTCATAATCTATAGGGTGGAAGTAGAAAAAAACTTTTTGAAGTTCATGTATAGGGTGAACATTCATGTTTTATTCTCTCCTTTTGGTGACCTGCTGATATCTATCATGGGATTAACTGGAATTGTTCACAAGAAACCATTGGCCCTGTATTTTGGAATCAAATGCTATTATCATAAAAGAGCTGTGTACCATATATAATACCCAAAATAATTTTGTAATATTATAGGACCAGTGGTATCACCCTGTTTTTCCCTTGAGTGTTTCTTAGACTTGCTCATTTTACAAAAAACATGCAATTTAGTATCAGATATCCAGGTACCAAGTATATCACCAAATAGGTATTTTCCAGTTAAAAATCCTTCCAGTTGCCTCCCTTACTGAAAACAAGCTATTCCATCTATTTTGAAGTTGAATTTCTCATTGACTCCTGTATTGATTTTCCTTAGAAAATAAAGATGACAACATGACAACTGTCACTAGATGGTCTATTTTATACAGTATCTGCTATATTGTCAGTCAGACCCCACTTCCCTCATAAAAAGTGTGGGGAAAAAACTGTTGCTCTTCCTCCTATTTTCATTTCACTTATACACTTTTGGGACTGCCCAGTACTTTAGCATATGCCTGTATAATTATCTCAAAGTCAGTATTTGACATATTGCAATCCTATGGAAACACAACCCAACAACATTATCTCTCTGTTTTCAATCTACTACTGATTAGAAGAAAATGAAGATATATGGATTAAGACCGACAATCTCACCAGTTTATGTACATTTGATGATTATTCAAGAGCAACGTCTCCTCACAGTGACAGATAAATCAACTAAAATGCCCATGAAAGAGTAAAGACTCAGGAACGGGCACAAAGCAACCATCAGTAGATGTAATTGGCATGGGCAGAAGAAGCAGTGTTATCCCTGAGAATATCCACTGGCTGTGATCAAAAGCTTTTCCAAGCACTGTGATCCATGTGGTGTCCCGCTAACACATTGGACACGGCTCCCCTGCAGCATGACTTAGTCTATGAGTCTATGACTTAGTCGCCATCACAGAAACATGGTGGGGTGACTCTCACGATTGGAGTGCTGCAATGGATGGCTATAGACTCTTCAGAAGGGACAGGCGAGGAAGGAGAGGCGGTGGCGTGGCCCTGTATGTAGGGAGTGTTTCGATTGTCTAGAGCTCAACGATTGTGATGATGATACGGTTGAGTGTTTATGGGTAAGGATGAGGGGGAAGGCCAACGAGGCAGATATCCTGCTGGGAGTCTGTTATAGACCACCCAACCAGGATGAAGGGGCGGATGAAGCGTTCTACAAGCGGCTGGCACAAGTCTCACAATCACTAGCCCTTGTTCTCGTGGGGGGCTTCAGCTTCCCGGATGTCTGCTGAAAATACAACACGGCAGAGAGGAAGCAGTCTAGGAGGTTCCTGGAGTGTGTGGAAGACAACTTCCTGACACAGCTGGTAAGTGAGCCTACCAGGGGAGGTGCTTCACTCGACCTGCTGTTTACAGAGAAGGACTGGTGGGAGATGTGGTGGTCGGAGGCCATCTTAGGCTTAGTGACCATGAAATGGTAGAATTCTCGATTCTTGGTGAAGTAAGGAGAAGGGCCAGCAAAATCGCAACCGTGGACTTCCAGAGGGCAGACTTTGGCCTGTTCAGGACACTGGTTGAGAGAGTCCCATGGGAGACAGTCCTGAAGGGCAAAGGGGTCCAGGAAGGCTAGACAATCTTCAAGAAGGAAGTCTTAAAGGTGCAGGAGCAGGCTGTCCCTGTACGCCGTAAGAAGAACGGGCGGGGAAGACGACCGGCCTGGCTGAACGGGGAGCTCTTGCTGGGACTCAGGAAAAAAAGGAGAGTTTACCGCTTGTGGAAGAAGGGACAGGCGACTCAAGAAGAGTACAGGGATCTCGTTAGGTCGTGCAGAGAAGAAATGAGAAAGGCAAAAGCCCAGCTAGAACGCAATCTGGCCGCTGTCGTTAAAGACAACAAAAAAAGTTTTTACAAATATATTAATGACAAGAAGAGAGCCAAGGAGAATCTCCATCCTTTATTGGATGCAGGGGGGAACATTGTCACTGAGGATGAGGAAAAGGCTGAGGTATTCAATGCCTTCTTTGCCTCAGTCTTTAACAGGCAGACCAGTTATCCTCAGGGTACTTGGCCCCCCGAGCTGGAAGACAGGGACGGCAAGCAGGATGAACCCCCCATAATCCAGGAGGAAGCAGTCAACGACCTGCTACGCCACCTGGACGCTCACAAGTCTATGGGGCCAGATGGGATCCACCCGAGAGTGCTGAGGGAGCTGGCGGAGGTGCTCGCCAAGCCACTCTCCATCATTTATCAGCAGTCCTGGTTAACAGGGGAGGTCCCGGATGACTGGAGGCTTGCCAGTGTGACGCCCATCCACAAGAAGGGTCGGAAGGGGGATCCGGGGAACTACAGGCCTGTCAGCCTGACCTCAGTGCCGGGGAAGATTATGAAGCGGTTCATCTTGAGGGCGCTCACAAGGCACGTGCGGGACAACCAGGGGATCAGGCCCAGCCAGCACGGGTTCATGAGAGGCAGGTCCTGCTTGAGCAACCTGATCTCCTTCTATGACCAGGTGACCTGCCTAGTGGATGAGGGAAAGGCTGTGGATGTGGTCTGCCTGGACTTCAGTAAGGCTTTTGACACCGTCTCCCACAGCATTCTCCTAGAGAAGCTGGCAGCTCACAGCTTAGACAGATGTACTCTTCGCTGGGTCAAAAACTGGCTGGACGGCCATGCCCAGAGAGTTGTGGTGAATGGAGTTCAATCCAGTTGGCGGCCGGTCACGAGCAGTGTTCCCCAGGGCTCAGTTTTGGGGCCGGTCTTGTTCAATATCTTTATCAATGATCCGGATGAGGGGATCGAGTGCACCCTCAGTAAGTTTGCAGATGACACCAAGTTGGGCGGGAGTGTTGATCTGCTGGAGGGTAGGAAGGCTCTGCAGAGGGACCTGGACAGGCTGGATCGATGGGCCGAGGCCAACTGTATGAGGTTCAACAAGGCCAAGTGCTGGGTCCTGCACTTCGGCCACAACAACCCCATGCAGCGCTACAGGCTTGGGGAAGAGTGGCTGGAAAGCTGCCTGGCAGAAAAGGACCTGGGGGTGCTGGTTGACAGCCGGCTGAATGTGAGCTGGCAGTGTGCCCAGGCAGCCAAGAAGGCCAATGGCATCCTGGCCTGTATCAGAAATAGTGTGGCCAGCAGGAGTAGGGAAGTGATCGTGCCCCTGTACTCAGCACTGGTGAGGCCGCACCTCGAATACTGTGTTCAGTTTTGGGCCCCTCACTACAAGAAGGACGTTGAGGTGCTGGAGTGTGTCCAGAGAAGGGCAACGAGGCTGGTGAGGGGTCTGGAGAACAAGTCTTCTGAGGAGCGGCTGAGGGAACTGGGGTTGTTTAGCCTGGAGAAAAGGAGGCTGAGGGGAGACCTTACCGCGCTCTACAACTACCGGAAAGGAGGTTGTAGCGAGGTGGGTGTCGGTCTCTTCTCCCAAGTAAGAAGCGATAGGACGAGAGGAAATGGCCTCAAGTTGCGCCGGGGGAGGTTTAGATTGGATGTAAAGAAAAATTTCTTTACTGCAAGAGTGGTTAAACATTGGAACAGGCTGCCCAGGGAAGTGGTTGAGTCACCATCCCTGGACGTATTTAAAAGATGAGGTGCTTAGGGACATGGTTTAGTGGGCGTGGTGGTGTTGGCTTGACAGTTGGACTCGATGATCTTAGAGGTCTTTTCCAACCTTAATGATTCTATGATTGGCTATACCATCTTCAAATGTGGGGGAGAGGAGGAGAAAAACAGGGCAGATACCATGGGATAAAGAAAACTTTCGGGTTAAGTTCAGAGCAACAACCAGGCCTTCAAATCCTTCCATCAGATAAGGTTTTGTCTCAGAATAATTATATTCAAGTCTTTTTTCTGGAACCTTCACCCACTTTTTTAACTCCCCGAGTAAGGGATTCTGCCACCATCCCTGCTCAGCACTGAACCAACTCATTTCATCCCCATCAGTTAAACAGAAACTTTGACAAACTTCCTAAAATTACTCCCTGCTTCTTGTTCGCTTTCAATGCTTTGTTTACTCAATTTCTTTGTGATTTTGCATGGTGTTTTTAATTCACGAGAAGCACTTTAAGAAGTTGCCCAGGATCCTGTTCATGTTGCAATGGGTGCTTTGTGAGTACGATACTATGAATGTTATATTCTGATTTTTGTGAACTCACATTTTTGTCAACAGCACACTTGAAAGAAGAAATCTCCTGAATTCTTAATTAGTGTAAAGATATAAATAGCCCCAAGTTGCATGTTGGGATCATCATTTATCCCTAGTTCTGCATGATCTTCATTTTCTCGATTGAAACTAATTTTTACCTAACCCAGAAAAAAAATAAAAAATGTCAAGAAAACTTTTTTTTCAGCATTTGCTGAAGCCAGGTCCCTTGATTCAGAGAGCACGTTGGTTTAATCCAAATCGTTCCTGATGTAAGCCGAAGTCGTCTAATGAGATAATGAGATATACCACTATGCATTGCTGTAACCCTGAGGAACCTCATTAAAATTTGGAAGTAGCACTATTATTAACCACTTTTTTTCCTGTGAATACATTTTTAAATTATTTAACAAGATCTATAGCAAACAGAGTAGTATCCATTATTATTTGACAAAATATTTTACCCAGTTTTTTAACTGCCTTAGTTTTGCAATCTAGTACAGGAGCAATGAACTCACTGGTGCTCTATGGAAATGCAGAAACTCTTCTGACACAGATTTTCAGGCCTTCTTTGCAACATGTAGAGAACAGACCTTTTTCCCTACCACTCAAGTTATCAGCTGTTTATTCCTCTGATGTTTTGTACAAGAGATTGTTGGATAGTGAAAACAGTTTTTATCAGATTAATACACTGATACGTTATACATTGTTCCTCTAGCTCCTGACAGATGGGTATGACTCAAGAAAATACAGAACTGATGCATGAACATACAGAATTAGTTTAATATTTAAAAAGGAGGCCCTGACAGGAAAGATGACAAGTGAGGAAGCCAACAGTGTACTGTCTCTCTATAAGTATCCCTCTTTATACATATTTACACACACACTTGTACAGGCACTGTTGAATTTCAGGAAGGTCAGTTGTTCTGGCAGCTTGAGAAATAACCACAAATCCCAACAGAATACAAAGACTGCCACGCGCTAATAATGAAGAGCAAAACAACAGTAGATGTCACTATAAGTAACTTCTTATTCATCACATATATTACTCTGGCTGCTGCACTGGAAGGCACTACACTTTGTTACAGTGTTCACTGTCCTACGTGTCTTGGAAAAAAAAAATGGCCATAGCTGCAGAATAGCAAAATTCTACTTTAGTTCTAAATAAACTTAGTGGGGGATAAAAAATATGCCATGATGGAGATTCCAGCCTTCCTTCCTTCCAAGTACTCAGCTTGAACCGGTCAATACAATTTCCCATTTAAGAATGAAGTTAAAAAGTGATACTTCTAAAGTCTCCAGGAAGAAGCTTGTGCTCCCTTTCATTTTCTTTTGGTGAAAAGTGTTATGAGTGTTTTGGAAGACTGATTTTTCTTACTGTAAAATTCACTCTTACTGTTTGTGTCTTGAAATACATGATTTAAATGGGTTTTTTTTCCTGAAATATAACAACTAGGAACAAATTCTGCCTAATCGGAACAGAACTGCATTTCATTTGTGACTGTTTTGGGACATTTCTGGAAAGTTAATTTGAACTCAGAAAGCCAATTTACGTGCATAAATCCCTGGCAATGTCCTGCTCTACTGGATTTTTTTTTTAGCAAAGCATTTTAAAAACTGTCAAAAAACCCATTACTAAAAGTGTGTGTAAAGCCTTAACTCACCCTAGCTTTTACAAATGTGCCAGACAAAAAAAATGGAGCAGAAAAATAAAGATACTTGGCTAGATCCAGGCCCTTACTTCACACCTGTGGCAAAATTTTAACCAAACTGAAGATCTTTAAACTGGGGAGAAGGTATATGTGCATGAGTGATCACATCAAAATGACTGCAATATACACAGAAATGGCCAACGAGTAATATTTGTGAATTATGGCAGTGCAGACTTCAGGTCAGCTCAGCTGTCTGGTGGGTACACAGGGGCCAGTGCAGGCTTAGAAGACGAGTGCTGAAGCTAAACCAGCATTGCTTCATTCATATGTAAGCAAGACACAAAAACTAGTTTTAGATGTCCAATACCCTTAAGTGCGGTATAAACACAGCCAGAGAAAAGATGTAGTGGGGGGCTGTAAATAATATCCCACATACATACATGTATATACACATACACATCAATGATACATCAATGTAGTAATCTGATATGGACAAAATCTTCTGGAATGAAAGCTGCTGAATAAATGTAAAACATCCCTCTGATGTACAATCAATTCAATGTGCCTTTAAGAAATCTCGTGGGGCTAGAGCAGGTTTGAAATGTGCCCTACAATTTACACAAAGGATGAAAACTTCTTCCTTCTTTTAACACCCCCCCATTTCTGAAAATCTAGGCGTTACACTTTTCCCTGAAATATAAAAGCTAAACATCTCTCTATGCACCATCCTACAGTGAGATGCATCAAAAAAGAAAGCATTAACATAATTAAAAATAAGCATCCTTCCCATTTCTGTTTATTAAGCCAAAGTGTAATTATTAGAGACATGCTGTATTGGATGTTGCCTTTGCAAACAGACAAGCCCAGCATTGTAAGCAGCCTGCTTCCTAACTGCATATGCATATTTATGTGCCCATTTGTAAACATTTTATTTAGTTGATTTTCAGTCATCAGTTTCTAAGACTTTTAAACACAATTTAATTAAATTCCATGGGCTTACAAACAATTACCATGCACTCATTTTAGAATATTCTCAGCAGCCAAATGTTCGGTGTGTTATTATAATTTTTGGTAATTATAAAGTGTAAATTAATGAGAAGTTAAGACAGAGGGGCTATAACTTATCTCAGAGAAAGTAAAGTGTTAAGTACACTAGTAAATTAATTTATACCAAGTTGAACAGAACAGCATATTTTGTTACCATTTTGGGAGATTTCCACTCCTACAGCTACTCAACACAACCAGAACTGGCTTGCTTGCTTACTGTGGCTTCGCAGGGGTGATCAATGTTCAGTCTTAAATGATGAAAGCTGAACTCTTGTGTGGTTGAAGATATCTCATTAAACAACTAACTCCAGAGAAATACAAGCTAACATAAAAGAAATGAAGGTTAAGATGGTAAAAGGCATCCAGTGTTCTTTACTCAACATCCTCCTTGTAAACAACATGCAGCTACAGATAGTATCTAAAAAAAAATAATTAATTAGGGAATACTCAATGAAAATTCAAAAAATTAAACAAACAGGTCAGAAGACAAAAAGTAAATGAAAATATACCCAAAGATTAAAATCAAAGAAGGTGAGAAGTATGTGAATGCCATCAACAAGGCTGAATGTTCAGTAACTCCTCCTTGTTGCAAATCCGTATGTTGCTGCAACAGGAGGGAGAACCCCTCCATGATCTGGGTCCCCTTCCAATGAGGCCCCCTGTCCATGTAGGAACATCTCCAAAGCAATGATATTCACTGGCATTGGTGAGAGAAAAGCTCTTCTGTAGAGTTTTTCCAGGTACTAAGTGGTTTCCCCCTACCTTTCAGTGATCTGCTTACACATGTCAACACTCCAGGTTTTGATGAGGATAACAAGGCCAGTTCTTGCAAGCCGTAACATCTGCCCTCCGGGTCTCCTCAGAATAACAGGGTAAAATCACCTTGAACCTCTCACCTCTCGAGTCTAACTCCCTTTGCCATTCAACTTTTTACCACTGGCAAAGATGTTCTTAATTTTAAGCATAATTCTTTGGATAATAAAAATTTCCGGATTGGGCCTATGTTGGTGTTCCAACAGTGGATTGATTTGAAGCTGCTCTGAAAATTGTGTTTAAATATTTTAAAGCCTGAATGAAACCTGGACTTGGATGTTCAGAAGTACAATGTACACGTCTAAAGAACAGACAAGTGAAGTATATGAATGTAACAGCTCCATTTCAAAAGGAGTTAGATGTAAAACCCAGACTTGGGAAACCAAAGAGAAGCCCCAGATAGAGCAAATTACTATGCAAGCAAAGGGTATAAGCATTAGATCAATCTTTTCTTTTCAGTGACGTCAGCAGAGAGGTCTCTCAATAGGAGTGTGATGAGATAAGGAATTATGTTTCTCCACGAATAATACAGGCTTGAGAGATACAGGAGTGAGATCAGTAGAAGAGAAGATAAGGGTAAAGACTGAAGCAAAGTTAAAAAGTTAAAGAAAACTATTGTCTATTCAGGATTTAACCACACAGGAAATCATAAAGTAGAACTTAATTTTAATCACCTCAACATTACAAACTAAAACTGTGGAGTTTTTTAAAGCAAGGTATTTTAAAAAGTAACATTCATGAAACTTTTCTGTCTTTCTAAATGACTATGAATGAAGTCACACAGAACCAGCTACCTTGTCTCTCCCTAAAATGTCAAACCCCAGTGACCTGCATGCTCTAGGCAATCTTTCATGACACTTTGCAAAGTTTCCACTAACTGTTATGCATCTTAAGCATATTGGCTAGTGCTTCATATTTCCATAAATACAATTCCATATGAACTAGCCTGTCTGTGATTTTCTCTGATGGCAGGTCAAATGTTTCCTCTCAGAGCTCCTGGTTTTACAGGTATTTCTGCAAGGCTCTGCAGATGCCATTTCTCTTTTGGTTCACAGCTGCCAAGGGGGAGGTGGGCATTCACATAAACTGCTGGGCATGTGACTTTGGGTACTTAATTTATGTGTCCATAAAGGTTTCCTGAATACTATTATTTAAAGTTTTATATTGAACTGGTCTTCACAACAGACATACGTTGTTAATAGGACAGGTGCCTGGTCAGCATCCTTATCCACTGTATCTATTCCAGTTGTCTAACTTCACTAATTTGATTATAAGAATTATATTATAAGTCCCTGTTATGTATGATTATGCATCATCTACTGTAACACTTAATTGCTATTAAGACCTCCATGATGAAATAGTAATAATCATATATATATTTATATTAGTTACAGATCTTACAGTAAAGCATGTAAGACTTTGCATGCATCCATCAAAGTCAATGGCAAATAAGAAACATAGATAGAAAGTAATACTGAGACAGCTCTTCGAGCTACAATTCATTCGTGCCTGCATTCAACTTGAGAAAGTTTGATGACAACCGTTCCAAACCGGAATGTCATAAAGACAATCACATAGCAAAGGGAGAGCCAGCACTGGGTCAGTAGGTACTGAAAAATAGATTTGGGAGTTGTCAGCAAAAATGTAACACTAAAACCTGTGAGCATGAATAATAGTGCCCTAAAGAAGGATATAAATACGGAATAGAATAGAAAGCAAAATCATATCGGTATGACTCTATGAGCAATTTGGGACACTCTAGAAACATAAGGACAAATATCATATTGTCAGAATAAGAACCTGAAGAAGGACAACATATTACAAACTTAGTACAAAAAAAAAAAATCAGAAAATGCACCAATCTCATTGCCCACAGCAGCAAATGAACTAGAAAGAAATATGAGGTCCAATTCACAGATATGGAAATATTGAACTGGGAACAGCATGTAACCTAAAGACAATATTTGGAAAGGGTTGTCATATATTTGAACAAAGAAAAATTCATCTACAAATATGACATACACTTGATGATTTTTTTTTTTTTCTTTTTCAAGGCTGCAAAGCTGTTAGCAAATTTCCCCTACAGCTTTGTAAGGGATGCTCTTCTGCTGTTATATGTATGAAGGAAAACACAATGCTGTTACATTATTCACAGAGAGAGAGTGAGTGTGAAGACCCACAGGACTTCTGAGCTTGCTGCTTTGCCCATCACAGGACACTGCCAGTCTCCCCTACTACACACAATGGCTGTAAAGACAGTCTAGACAAAACCTCATTCACCCACTGGGTTTTACAAGGAAACACATTTCCTTTTCCTACTGCATTGCTGGAGCAGGACTAAGGACCCCGGGCCGGGCTGGTTGCGGTCAGCTGTTTCCCAAAGACTGCAGGTGATTCAAGCTGGCAATAAGTAGGCAGGCTTGCCAGTGAAGAAGGGATTAGGTTTTGGTACTGAGCCTGAGGATTTCTTCCTTCTCAACAGTAACTAAAATGGTACCTTTTTAAAAAGGAGTTTATAGCAAGATGGAGATGTTTTAAAGCTGCAGAAACTGAACAAAAAGATAATGGAAGATGATGGTTTGAATTAAAAATTGGTGACTATTTTTGAAGTCGCCTGCAGTTTCAAAACCAGTAATTGCCAAAAGAGTGAGATTATGATGGACTCAGGGCGTCTCTCTTATTTATTGAGTTGCTGAAGTAATGCAGGAAGAGAAGCCACAGTCTTTGGAGCAGCAACCTGCTGTGTACCAGACTTTGGGAGACACTGGGAGAGAGAACAGAATCTGGAAGTTTATGTTGTTAAACTGAAGCAGTGGAGACAGTAGTATTGCCAATGATGGCAAAGAACAGAAATCTTAAGATTTGGTTATAATTATAACCAAGCATTGCTTGTAAGTGTTTCCTATTGGAGGTTTTGAAGATACATCCAAATCCTGTGAACAGGCAAAATTTAAGTTCTTCTAAGTGTACACCACCGGGGATAAGAGAAAAAAAGAATGGTTCCAAATAGCATATCTGCTGAACTCAGCTCATACTTTCACAAGCAATTCTTTCATTGTGTCCTACTATTTCATCTGCTTCCTCAACTCTTTCAATTTTAAACTAATGAGATGACTTAAGCTGCAGGTTTACTTGAGCTTGAGCTCTCCTGTCCTCTCCCCACTATGATGAAGCTGTGTCTTCCTCTCTACTAAGTGAATAGTCTCATCACACTAGACCTCTCATGGAGAAAAATTTTAGTACAACTGAAGTTTTTTGAAAATATTTAAGTCAAAGAGAGGGCAGTTAACAAACAAGAGAGAAACAGATAATAAACGATCATCATAGTAGAAGATTCCAGCAGAAGAGTATCCAAGGAGATAACAGGATCAGAAAACTGGATCGTGATAGGAATCTGAAGCTTAGCACACTGATTTTGCTAAATAGAATCTAAATGCCCCTGAATGTAGTAAGATACTGAATGATCAAAGAATATATGCTGATCAAAGAATTGACATTGATCATATCACTAAATGAAGAACAATTTTTTGGTAGGTAAATATTAAAAAAATCCAAAGAATTCCCCAGAAGATTTCAGCACAAGACAGTGTAAATGGGTAATTAATAAGTGAAGGGAAGGCAAAAGGAAAGACATAGAAGGCATGCAAAAAAACAAAAAATGTCTGTTAACAAAGAAAAGAATGATGGGCAGGTTAGAACCCTATCAAAAAACAGCTGAATAGAAAACCTAATTATTAGGAATCTGTTACAAGACACAAGCTGAGACAAATATATAAAAGCCTTTTCTATTCTCCTGCATGGCTCACACTGCTGTAGTATCTGAGCATCTCAAATCTCTCCATGCATCTATTCTCACAGCACTCTTTGAAATGGGGTAATATTGCTATTTCTTTTTAAAGAACAGAGAACTGAGGAACGTCATGCTAAGGCCAAGCTTCCCAGAGGAGTTTGAGTCTTACTTTCATTGATACAGCCCAGATGTTCAGCTCAAAATCAAACGGGAAATCTGTGAGAAAATGGGGAACTGGATCTAAGTCCAAGGCTTACCTTTTCTTAACTGAGCAAACCATCATAAGACAAAATTCCTCCCATAGAGGGCAACAGTGCTAGAGATGGAGAAAGCAGGGCAGTAAGGCATCAATGCCCCTCAGTCAGGTTCCTCTCATAGCTAATATTTTTCCAACTTTATTGCTCTCTCTTTAAAAAAAGAAATAGATAAAAAGAAACTTTCCAATCCACAACAGAGGCAGGACTGGAAGCAACAAGATACAAAAATTACTCTGGGGGCACGCGGTAATCAAGATAAAAACAAAATGCAATCACAAAACACCACAGCGAATACATCTAAAGCCCACTGCTGAATCAAACTTGCTGTTAAGAATTAAACAAAAGAAGAAAAACCTCACTTCAGCAATAACACTAAAGCCAGATAAAAGCTGCTGGGCTGTCCTTAATCCCATTGAGTAATTTTTCACACTCCTGGATGGCAGCGTCTTCTCCTAGAAGCAGTAATTCTCACACCCATAGAGCTGCCACTCTCCTGCACTGGGGGACAATAGCTCTCATGCACAGCAACCATAAATACATGGTATATACACACCAGTGGCAACCACTGGTAAATTAGTGTCATGGGCTGTCCTACCCCGCTGGCATCCATATCTCTTATGATTTAGATCCATTTACCAGCTGTATCTCCTCATCCCTCATTTGCTGTTATTTCATTAAACAACTATCATATTAGTTCCCATCAGCACCCTCCCTCGTCCCCACAATGCTCAGGGGATGCTTTGCTACGACTGTAAATGGCAATGACTCTGCTTTTACATGGTTAGTACCCAGCTCCCTACCTCCCTACCAAGAGAAACTTGCTGCTTAAACAGTTGTTGCACAGGACAAAAAAAAAAGTACAGGAAAAAATTAAAAAGCATAAATGTACCCTGAGAAACAGGAGGAACAATGCTGAACACAATCAGCTGACAGAGTCACTGCCAACAGACTGAAACAAAGAAAATGGAGCTGCGTTTAACAGCAGCATTCAGCATTGCTGGCACTCTCAGACACATTACAACAATAATCTTTCTGATCCAGTTTCCACCAAAAGCCAGTACTAAGCACAAGTAAAGAAGTGCCAACATGTTTTAGAGCATGTGCAGTAAAAACTTTCATAATGCTGCAATATCAAATCTTACTTGAGTGGCAGGTGGACAGAGGGTCTCAGCGCACCTGCAGTTAACAGCTTCTGGTAAAAGTCTGCAAGGAGGCCACGAGCAAGCAGTCATCAGCACCGCTTCCTAGAATGTTTGCAGTAAAACAAAATTTTCATACAACTACAGCAACAAATATCTGTCATTATCAGAATAAAGACCTCACAGGGCTTTTTTTTTTTTTTTTTTTTTTTTAAATTTTAAACCAGCATTAAAGTACCTCAGTTTCCCACTTGAGCTCTACCTCTGTCTCCTGCTTGAGCTCTCTGGCACCCTACAGCCTCCCGGCCATCTCTACTCCTGAGGCAGAATTGCACAATTCCTCTGCTAAAAAGCTAAGAGAGAAATGTGTTATCGCCCATGTACCAAAAGGGTATTTTTAGATACCCAGCGTTCCAAGTTATCACTAGAATTTGAGTGGGTTGATGTTTTCCCCTAAACACAGGGCTCAAAACTGGTGAAAGCTCTCATGCAATGAAGCACTTTGAGTAAGTTGAATAAAATGAAATATTTCTACTGTAGGAATGTCAAAATATTTTATTTCAATCAAACATTTTAACAGAATTGGATAAACTTGGAATGTAATCAGTGTCTTTAAAATTTCTTGATTTTTCAACTTCTTGCCCTGAGTCTGGGCATATACCAAATGGGGCAAATACCAAAATTACTGACATTTCTCATGGACTAGAAATGTTTTTGCCTCAGCTCTACCACCTGTCAAAAAGCCTTTCTTAAGAAAGTCTGTATCAGAAGAAAGAGAGCCTGATCCCATCACTCTAATACATCACCCTAATGGACTGGATCAGGTGGGAGAGCCCAAGCAGGACAGGCTGTAGCAACGTGCCTCTTGCCGGCACTATTAACACTCGGCCTAATTTCAACTGTGTGCAGCAAACATGAACAGATAGGAGCCTACTTCACAGCTCGGTGTATACAACTTTGGAGATGAATCTGGAAACTCATGTGAATCCTATTAACTCTGTGGCTGCTTCAGCCAAAGTGGCATCTTGCTTTCATTCACATCAAAATCCCATAAAAAAAAAAAAGAGAAAAAGCTATTATGTCCTGTATGGGACACCCTGCAGTTGATTGAGTACATGAGATAAAACAGATACAAAATTTCATCCTGTAAGCCTCTGACATGTTAAAAAATGCAGATCTAAGATGGGCCATTCCTACACTGAAGAATAGCAAATTCAGCACGAATTCCCAAAGCGAGCCCAGCCCTGAAAGCGGCAACACAGCTGCATCAAAACAGTACTGGACCTGTTTATTTTGCTTAAAGAAATCCACAGGAATACAAAATGCCCTGTAATTCAATGTTATGCACCTTTACACTCCTGGTATGTTTTCCCGATTTTGCAACCATATTCTCTTTATTCCAGTTTCCCGGTGCTGGGGAGACCTGGCCAGCAAACCTCTCCCTTGTTAAATACATCCACAGAAGGTGCTGAGTTTGAGGGAGTTTGAGATATGTAGAAGTGAAGACAAGGGAAACCTGACCCTTCTCCCCACAGCCCCTTTTCTGACAAGAGGGTGACAAATACAAGCCCTGACATTGCAAAACAATATCAGTTTAAACCTGTTTTCACATTACCTTTGTATTTTTTCCTACCTAACACACCAAGGGCCATCCTGTAAAAGGGTGCTCTGGAATAGTTTTGGGGCAACCCTGTAAGATGTTTCCCAAGGGGGCAGTTTGGGATATGACAAGTGCTTTGAGCACCGAATGCATCAAACACCCTCAGCTGAGAACGAGTTTTCAGTTGCCAGCAAACTATTGCCCAAGGGGCCCCTATTCTGCAGAGTCACTGAGTTCCTACCAGAGAGATCTTGTATGTCCCCAGCCACAAGGCTGGGTGGGATTCACAGGGTCCCTCTGCAAGGAGCTTTTGAATGGGTTGTGCCAGGTCTCAGAAGCGCTTCATCAGGCACGGTGCAAGCACAGCCAGAGGAACACTGTTTAGATTTGCAAGATCTGCTCAGTCTAATGAAGAAATGTAAATCTTTACAAAAGGCCAGGGAATAAACTCTGCTTCTGACTCTTAACCTCCAAAGGAAGAGCTCTGGAGTCCTGATTCAGATCCTCTTTGTTCTGAGAGGGTATTTTACTGGGAAATAGAAAATGTGTTGAACCTGGGTTTAGAGGGGGGGGGGGGGGGGGGGGGAATCATTAGGAAAGTAATGCAGAGAGAAAAATAGCAGCTTAGAGAAATCTCATTTGAAAACCTATTTGACTGAGAAAAAAGCTGTGAGCTTCACATAAATAAATAAATAAAGCACAGGAAGAAAAACACCATTAAATCCAGAGCCAGAGAAAGGAACATTTATGAGAAAACAAATTGTAGCTGTATAAAGTTCCCTTTCCTCCAGAAACACATACATGCAAGTAGGCTTTACATGACAAAGAAAATAGGTGCAGAATCATATACTGAATATACAGTGGATTTAACACCAGTGGTAAAGAGAATAAAATCCATTCCATACAAAATGCTTTCCTTCCCCCAGGAAAAAAAAGAAAGTTTAAGTTGCTTTCCCAATCCTTGCTGAAGGGTACTGCTTTATAGATACAGCCATAAATCCTGTAAGAATCATAGAATCATTAAGGTTGGAAAAGACCTCTAAGATCATCGAGTCCAACCATCAATTATGTTCTTCAGCCTCAACACAAAACATTTGCGTACATGGAACTAAACCCAACGTGTTTATCTCAAGTACTTTTTTTACTCCGGACAAAGGTAACTATTGTTATTACACGCTTCCTAGGGGTTTGCTATTCTAACCCCAAACCTCAAACACTCCATTCCTACACCAGATTTCCGTCCACTCATTTTCTTCTGACAACTCTGACACTACCAGCAACAGAGCGAGCCAGACTTTTCCACCCGACTATAAACCTGGATTAATTTAGCTAAATGGAAATATATTAATTATTCTGGATTTATACTTTTGCAAAGCAGAACAAGTTCTTACCTCAGATCCAGGAAGGGACATGAAACATTGTACAACGTTTTTCTTAAGATAATCATTTAACTAAGTTAAAGCAAGGGGAAACAGGCAATCATTTCTGAGTTTTATTAGCTGTAATCTAGAGACTAACAAAAAAAAAGAAAAGGAATACATTGCTTTAAAAAAATAAAAAGAATGAAAAGGCAGCTGTAGAAAACAGGCTGTGATTTGAGAAGAACCTCTGCTTGAGATTTAGTGACCAGAATGGGAGCTCTGATTGTTTTAATCTGCCAGTACCACTTTACTTATCTATTTTCATGGATTTTATTATAGTAAGGAACCAGAGGCACACTAATCACTGTAACAGTTTAAACTTCTGATCAATTGCAAATTCAAACAACATGTATCAAGTGAAACATTCCCTGTTTTATATATACTCAATCTTGAAATATTTTTAACAATTTGCTTCTTCTCACATCTCTCATACTGCATAAATATTCTTAAATGTAATAAACACTTATTATAGAAATCACAGCCCAAAGATGTTACCAAAGATTTTTAAATGGACAGCAAAGCAGAGTGAAACCTCTACCACACTACACTGACTTTGCAGCAGAGCCATTATAGTTCTCCACCTTTATATCCATCCTGCAAAGACTCCAAACACAGATCCGCCATGAAGACAAAAGTTATGGTATCTTCAAACTGATATGTGGTAAGTAATATGAAATACAATCCTACACAAAGGATTCTGCAGTTTTCCTATCAGATCAAGCAAGCCTCGCACACAGCGCATGCAATTTATTAAGGACATGTTCACATTTTGTGATCTAATTACCACCCTGATCCACTACCTGTTGTGTCCAAATGAGAATGCAATGGAGCACTCCCTCCATGAAGAGTTTCCTGCTGTGGCAGGAAGGGCTCACCTGGGATGAACCAGGGAGGTCATCCTCAGCAGGCCCAAAGCTACGAAAATGGTGAAGAGGAGACCTCATGCAGCAATGTAGAAGACCCACCTGCCAGCCACCAGGGTTTCCTTGCTGCTCACTGGTTTACTGCCCCACCCCTTCCACACACAACTGGTGCTGGTTGCTCAGAAGAGCTGGAAGCACATCTGGGGCATCCCAGCAAGACTAGGTGTGTGGCCCCTGCGAACAGGACTTGTGAACTCTTTAGGACTAGGGCTCAAATATTGACATTTTTTCTTAATGCAAACAAGGTCACAGTAAGTAAAGCTCACTGTGTAAGTAAAGTGAGGCAAATGCCCATGACTTGCAAAATTTGTAAATTGGGCTTTAACAAATGCTGTCCCCAAACACTATTTTAGGGAAATTTTACATGTTAATCACAGAGGGTCATATCTCAGAAAGGCAGAACAAAACTACTCTTCCTAAATGCAAACAAATCCTCCATCTACAAGACCCTCAGAGCAGAAGTATTTACAGAAACACATTTCCATTTCTTCAGAAGCAGAATCTACTAAGTTCTTCAAATCCTGTCCTCTGTTGACCCACAGTTCCCTGCAGTAATATTTTTATTCTGCTCTTGTAATTTGCACATACTTCTCCACAAAAGATAATTATTTTTCCTGCTCCCACAGCACAGAAAAGCCAGAGGGGAAGACCCTCTTCATCAGAATTTTATATCCAAATGTAGTGCGAAGACTTGATTACAAAGACAGCCTGTATCTACATGTTTTATTCATCCTCATAAACATGATCAGTGTCTTAAAAGTGTTTCTTCTTTCCCTCTGTTTCTTAAACTGAAGAAAATATGGAGCTAGCTTGCAAGAAAAAGGTCTAGATCGCTAGGCAGTTCAGCTCTGCAGAGTTCTAAAGTCTTCTGTACCTAAAATCAGCATATACAATTTTTAGATTCCCCATGTAATTGCAGTAGCTCGTTCTCCCTGACAATTCTTAATTTAAATGTTTTGATCTGATACTTTCTCTAGGTTTTAGAAATGAAAAAATCTAAGCATCAGAAAAAGAGAAGCCTGTTGCCATCAGTGTGTATTTTAAGTGTCTTCCTGTCCTTGAGCTGTTCTTTCAAGGTGATCATTAACCAGTCCTATAAAATCAACATATTCTTTATTCTTATAGGAAGACAGTTAATAGGCTGCATAAAGTTAACAGTGTTTCCTCAATTTTCCAGCTGAATTCAAACCTGTTCTAGAGTGATTTGTAGCACAGCATATGATTTCTAGCAGATGCCTGTTTTAGCAGATATTAGCAGCTTTGAAACCATGCATAAACTCTCAGAAGGTCAGAGAAGGATAAAAACTGACAGTAAGAGGCTCAAATAAATGAAGGTAAATACATCAAACTGTTTAACACAGGTACCACATGAGTCAGTAGTGTCATCTCTTCTCTGCAGAGAAAGTTAAATCTAGACAGGAAAATACCAATTTTTGAAACTCAAGGGCAGCAAATTTTGTTTAGATGAAAGAACAGAGAAAGGAGGAAAAACAAGGCAATAAAGAAATTGGCAGTCATTACAGCAAATTCTGCAACATGGCAGCAACATGCAGAGCACTCCAATCTCCAACACCCTCACCTCAGGAATCCCAATACTTCTGCCCGTGAAATAAACGCATCTGTAGTGGTAACTCCAAAAATTCTTCACTAAAATTAGCTGCTGTGGCATACTACAGGCAGGACATAAATAACCGCCACTTCCCATGCCACAGCTCCCTGTCGAGGCTTTGCTAATACAGGGACTAAGACTCAAATATCTCCTGCTCATAAGTCTGCAAGGAAAAAAAAAAGATTATCTATCACATTGGTTTTTTTCAAAAAGTGACCTATTTCCATAAAGGCTAGAACTGCCTATGGAAACCTCTTTAAATCTACAGCTGAAGGTTGAGGTCCAAAGCCACAGCGTGATCATCTCAGGCTGGTCCAGGAGCACGTGAGGTGTCACTCCTCACTCTGCCCTGCCTTTTAGCCATCATCCTTGACAAGTGAGAGCAGACGCTCTGTAGCACATTCTCCTGTAAAACCAGTCAATTTTTATTGAAAAAAAAAATCACAGACGTGATGCTATTACAAAGAGTTTTAGCTCATGTGGATGATACTTATTTTGTATAATTTCTATAATATTTTAGGTCTTTAGAGAAGAAACTTTTATAATTGTATTCGTGTATGCTCTAGCAGGATTGACCCTCAAATTGTTATGCCTATCCCTAGGTATTACCTCAAATCTACTAGCAGTAGCAAATAATTATAACCTTCACTAGAAATACTTTCCTGAAGGTCAGGAATTGTTTTATGTATTTTCTTGTAAGTAGCCTTCAGTTTACAGTAACACAATACTTCTGGTGAACTCAGATACTGACTGGGTACTAGAAAAAGGGAGCCTTGATTACTCATACACAGTTAATCAGCATAGAAAGGTCAGCTTTACATCTACATACATAGCCCAAATTGTAAATGAGTTTCTACATAAAGAACACAGAAGTCTTCTTTTCTATATAGCGATCTGACTTCTTATTCAGACAACAAAGAAATAACTATCTTTAGTCTAATAGCTTCCTTCACATTTTTTTCCTATTACTTTGAACAGTGTTGTTGAGTCCACTATAAAGAATAGGCCACAAAGCTTGTGTATCATTCTCTTCCATCAGCAAGGCCTTTATACCAACATATATTGTGAAGAAACGGGAGGACGAAAAACATACTGCTCTTTCAGCGACACAATATCTTTCTAAGCTCAGGCTAAAGACTCACACCTAAACAGAAGATAAGATGCAATGAAAACTGAAAGTCCCACTTTACTTTGAAAAGTAAAAGCTAAACAAACAGAAAAATCTAGATGAAGTATAATTTCTGTTGACAAAATACTCGTATCTATTTCATTGTTATACATAAGAAGGGATTTATTTGCTATATTCAAATTTGATTTCAGAACATTAAAAGCAAAGTACACTGAATAATTTAAGCTTTAATGTATTTCCCTGAATGGAACATGTTCTCATGAGAGGTGAGTAAAAGAATCAGTTTACATTGCGCAAATGGACAGTAGTGAAAGATTTCCCTAAACACAACACGTCAATACAATTTACAATCTCTGGCTTTATATAAACTACTATAAATCTGTTTTTCATATTTTGGCTAATGTAAAATTCTTGTAGCTGAACCGTAATGGCATTCAATTGTTATGTCTGAATAATTTGAAGCATTGGAAGGAAACAAGAAGCATCTAACATATGGGTGGAGAAAGGGAAGAAGATTTCAAATAATGAAAACTAGGAGAGAATGATAAACTATTTCTCTGATACTTTGAAAGGAATTCTGAATGTAGTACAAAGCGGTTGCAGGCTCTTCAAATTTAATCAATAGCATCAACATGAATACTAAAATATTGTAGCTGTATTTCAGAGATGAGGACAATAATGTTCTCCTTGGGTTCTCACCGTATGCAAACTGAAGCCACAATTTAAACATACAAAGGCCTATTATTCTGAAATTGCACAAATTATGGCTTCTGTAGTCTTTATGCAATACTAGAGGTGCATCAGTGTAAGAGATGAATTTTACTTGTAAGGACTAGAAACGCAGTAAAGAAGATTCAGTCAAAGAAAAGAAAATCCTTTACCCTGATTAGCAAGTCAGATGTTTGGTAAAGCTGTCATGATGGGAGAGAGTAAGTTAAAAGGATCAGTGACTCTCTATTAGAAGTCTGCGGGTTAAGGTTTAATTTGCCAAATGCCAGAATTCAGGAGTGGGGCAGATATAACATTTTTAACATGCAAGACAATGTATCTCATACCTTGATTAGCATGGTTTGATTTAGGAATTAAAGCATTCAGATATGTCATTATTACAAATTATACAATTGATGTAAAATACTAAGAACTTTAGTTCATTTATAGCTTGTACTGAAGCAAAAGTGCAGTCAACTGTTTGGACAATGAGTCAAGGGAGAGCAGCAACGCAGCTGTCACAAAAAACGCCTTGCTTGGTCCAAGACACTACTGGAGTCCAACCAAATTAGGAGCAAGTGGTCAAAGAAGAGGCAAAAGACAGCACAAATTAACGAACTCTAGATCAAGTGTCCTGAAGCTCCCTGCAGGGCATCTGCTTAGAAAGGGCTGGTGGAAATGTCATTTCCCTTATCATAATAAAATGATTCTTTTTTAAAAGTATTGAAAAAGGGCAGAAAGGTAGGGGGTTTCTCCAAGCACACTGATAGCCATACGCAGCCTGTATTCCTGCCACCAAAAGTAAATGAGGGAGGTGAGAAATGGTCTTTGTATCTAGAAAATATCACACATGCACTGCTGGTCTGCCTCCGAACGAGCCAACCAATACCAAGTAATGCAGAGTCAACAAGACAGTACCAAATTTCATTGTTGTCGTGGTTTAACGTTCTCCATTTCTTGGTGATATTCTTCCCATAGTTGGTCCAGTAGCTAGTTGATGTCTGCATTATAGTGGAGGGGAAGATATTTAAGGCTCACAAAAACGTTCTGCTTGGGAGTAGTCGCTACTTCAAAACGCTGTACTGCCAGGTACAGAAAACCTCCGACCAGGCCACAGTCACCCATTTAGACATTGTAACTGCACAAGGCTTTAAAGCAATCATTAACTCTATCCCTGCCGAAACCAGGACAATTGTGTAGGAGGCTAAGCAGCAAACTTAAAATGACAAAGCAAGAAATTCCTTACAGAGGTAAATAGCTTGGAACCTATCAGCTGTATGCATGTTTAGGGATGGCTGAAGGAAATGTTATTACTTATCAGCTGTAGCTCTGAGGACATTAAACTATAGCAGTTATGTACCTAATCTGCACAGGTGCTTTACTAAATCCTACAAATGCCTCAATCAGTCATTTATTGTATAAATATCTTTAAGATACTTAAGCCCCAAACTATTACAGTATAATTTCTTCCTGGGAATAATTGAATCTTGCATGTATTGATGAAAACAGCAAAGAGATAAAATACAATGAAGACCAGCCATTACTAAAAGAAAAAGCAGAAGATTATTTTTAACAGTCAACAAGTTCTTATGTTCCCTCCCATATACTCGCCACTGGAAATTCAGAATATCCTGAGGTTAACTCAGAAGTCATTCAAAGTCCTTTTCGCTCCTGTTACAAGAACTCAGTTTTTCCATCCAGATAAATCAAAAGGACATAAATTCACAGGGGAGGTTCCTTCTCTCGTCTTTTTTCTTTTATTTATTTTTAATTCTTTCTTTCAAGTAGCTTTTAGTATTGTTTCTTGAAACATCCATTATCCTTCAGGTCTAAAAACTATATGAAAATTTTGCAACTTTCTGATATATCATTAATGATTGCCGTTCCTCCAATGTGAGAGAGTGGAAAATCAAAGAGGTTTTTTAAATAGATGAAATACAGACACAAAAAAGTGTCACTTGGGAAAAAGCTAGTGTTAAGTGTGTTTGCTATTTTATTTTTACAATGCCCATTTTGAGCTTTTTGAGACATAAGCACTCCTAGGGATCTCTCATTTTTCCTGTATAAAGAAATTATGGAATTTTTACTTTGCTGCTTTCAAAACAAACAGATTAAAAGCATGTTGTTCTTTCTATCCATGTCTGACTCTCTACCTATATCAACTCTTTTGGCCAAAATTGCTCTTGAATATCAAGGACAAATTCAGATATGGCTATTCTGATTAAACTGCATCGATTATAATCAAAACTTCATAAATTTGGCTAAGTTGGAGTCGGTGGCTGCATGCACACATTTTCTAACTATTTTGGTATTTAGATATTCAGTAAAATTTCTGACAGCCTGCTTAAATAGAAGCAGGCCTTAGAAAACAAATAATCCTTG
Source organism: Aptenodytes patagonicus (assembly GCF_965638725.1). NCBI lineage: Eukaryota > Metazoa > Chordata > Aves > Sphenisciformes > Spheniscidae > Aptenodytes > Aptenodytes patagonicus. Next base: position 21,030,700 of record NC_134954.1, read on the forward strand.
CATGATTTGAATACAGATATACAGCCATTAAGTACAAAGATATACAGCCATTAAGTACAAAGTGGTGGCATTACATTAAACAGTAGCTTTTTTTCTTATATCAGAGTATGAACAGCATAATATGAAAAGATACCTCAGTGCATTTTTGACATGCACTTTATCTTGTGAATGGGACATCTAAATTTCATAACAATATGAAACTTGTAAATTAAAGTGGTATAAATGCAAATCTCTACTATATGCAATGATCGGTCTGCACCCCATCTAATTCATTTCTTCTAGAAGGCTGTCATCTAGAGAAGAAACAGAAGCTCCTTTTCAACAGAAAACCACACTCAAGACTCATCATAATAGCAGCCAAAACTCTGATGCACAATGTATATTGTCAGAATTTTTCCTGTAATACGTAATTTAAAAAAGCCCTAGTTAAAGTTGCACTTTCCGTTAAATTATTAGTTTCATTTAGACTACCCAATTATGCATTAGGAGGTAATTTTCATATTTTTGGAAATGTACATATTCATTATTCTATTTAAAAATGCAAATACAATTTCATTTCAAATCATACTGAGACAGTAGTTCCCCAGATAGGCTGGTCTGCACCTACAGTAACTGACATCTGCCAGCAGTTCACATTCTGGTTAGGAAATGTCCTTTAGGTTTATTGTTTTTTGTTTCATTTTTCAACTTACCTATTCAGTTTATTTGTTAAACACAGATGCCATGGTACCAGCTCTGAGCTCTGATTAGCTGATGCACATTATTTGCCAGTTGCTATACTGTGAATGTCACTACATCCCTCTCCTCTCTGCTGGGCTTCTCTGTTTAACAGCTTTCAAGCTGTTTGCCAGCGAGAAGCTGCTTCATTCCTTCCTCCTGCAGCACAACAAAACCAGCCCAACATTTACATGAAAGAAGGAAAAAGAGAAAAGAAAATAAATTTCTCAAACTGCTGAAGAAAATCGTGTCTATGGGTGTCAAAGCAGAGACATGTTTGATAACAGCTGTCCATCTCATTCTCTCCTCTCACCATTTTAACTTTTCATTGTCCTTGTTTGCAAGAAGATCTTTTCATACAGTTTTCAGTGGTTACAGCTATATATTTTTCAAGCCCATTCAATAGCCAAAAACTCAAAGAACAAATCAGGGTATTTAGGAAAGCTGTAGCATATTAACTTAGATGCTTTGCTGCAGTTGCGTATTCCTCCTGTGTCTGCAAAGGCCAAAAACTAGTTTTCACTGTTTACATTTGGTGACCAGCAGTCAAGCAGTTTTCTCTCCATTCATATCCCCTTCAGGCAAATAAATATGTGTGTGTATATGTATTTAATCATACGTACCCATATTTTTAATAGTATTTTCTGTTTCACATTTTAGATGCTTTTACACATTTTCCTGGGACCACAACACACCAAAAAATGTCCCAAAGAAAAGCTGTTTTTCTCTGACCAGGGCATCGTCTCCTGCTCTGTCCTCTCAACCTTTTCACTTCTCTTGATAACTAATAAAAGTCTCGGGTTTATTACAGCTCTCCGATTCCTGATAGTCTATGAGCCTGTCTCTCTTCAAGGCTAAAAAAGGTATAGATTTTTTTTGTTGTTTGCTTTCACTTTTACCTCCAGGTGCTTAAAATATCCTGTCCCAAGGTAAATGCAGAGTGTACGCTGACCCCTTTGGTTTTACCATGAAGGAGGCTTGAGGTGGCTTTGCCCCACAGTATAAATAAGTGCAGGATATCTTTTCTTATCTTTTGAACAGATAGGAAAGAGAGAACTGCCCTAAAGGTACAAGAAACAAATCTGAAACTTTTTAGCTGTTGAAACAATGTCTTTCTATGCTTCCTAACCATGAAGCTTTCAAATTCAGTGCCAGCCAACACAGCTAAAGCAAACTGAGCATTACTATGCAGCCATTACTTACTCATTTAATTTAATAAATAACAATGATGATGAATAGCCATAACTCCACGAACCACCACATAAAAGAAGCTTGTCACAAAATACTGTGTGTGCTGAACTGCCATGAACTGTGCTGCAGTACAGTGTTAACAATGCATTTACAAACAAATCCTTTTGTTAGTCACATTGTTCTAGAAGTGATTATGATAGTGACCGAGGACGTGGGCTTACTGAAGTTTGGAAAGCTATAGAGATGAAAATGTAAGAGCTGAGTAAGAACAGATCTTGTGTTATTACACAAACTAAATGAGATCAGCAATGATAAATTTTCCCTTGGAGAAGTGAAAATACGAGCTCAGATATAGTAACTCTGAACTTACAGAAAAGATATGCCAGAACATAGTGAAGTGGCGAATAAGGAAAATGTGATTGAGGTCACCTCTACTTAACCTTTCCTGGGGAGGAAAATGCAGGTAAACCAGAAAGCTGTTAAAAAGCAGGATCAAATGAAAAATGATTCCACTTAATTAAGTTGCCTAAAGGTCAACACTTACAGCAAAAATGAATCAAATGGGAACAAAAAAAATGAAGGTTTTCAAAATGAGGTCAGCTATATCCAAAACATGAAAAAAGATACTGCAGATACACTGAATGTTGCATTTTGTCATCTATCCAGAACAAAAGCTCTGACGCTATCCTTGTCCTTTGGGCTTGTGCAGTGGAGAACGTGGGAATGGCTGGTGGCACTGGGGAGTTCCTACGCTTCAGCTTGGGAGGATTTTGCACCAGTGAGTACCTCCACTGCATTCTTCAGTTGTGTTTTCTCCAGACCAATAGTTTTAATCGCTATTAGACAACATCATTGCTTTTAGTCCCAGACCTTAATGGTATTTCAAAATAAATAAAAAATACACACTCAATTCTTCCTTTTTTTTTTTTTTCAGAGCATAAATGAGGTTGTTGACAAGACTGAGGAGTTTTTGGTATCAATCTGGGACATCCAAACAGTTCTGCATGTCTTTAATTTTAAAGAAAGTTGGATGACTCATAGCAGTAAAGTCTCAACAGGGCTAACTGTTACTGACATTACTAAATATAAGTGCATGGATAAGGGTTTGCAGGATCAAAGATGCAGAACATATTCATTCCAGGAGACAAGGTATTCCTGATAGAAAGGATATTCAAGTCTTGAGAGAAATAATCACAATCAGTTTAAGTAGAACGATTATCAGGATGGTTTATTTTTTTTTAAAAATGAATATGGTAGAATAAAATAAATATTTGTGAACATACACCTTAATCTCTGTTTCCATGGAAAAATTACTAGATGTTCAATAAAAAAGAAGTCCAAATTGAATCCAAATTTCAGTATGCCAGTTAAAAAACATGCAGTCACCTCTGATTCCATCAACTGTTCTTCTCTAAAATCCCTATGCAATCACATCAACCAGTGTCATTGCATTGCACTGGTATATTTAAGAGTATGGTAGTCTGATTCTAGGTTTTGTTTAACTTTATAATGCCAAATTGTTTAAAAAAATTTGATAGCAGTTCATTAAATGGCAAGCAGCTTCATTTTGAAAGTGGGTTTTATAGAGTAGTATTATATTGAACTGCAAAGATAGATTAGCTTGAAATTTGTTCTGTAATTAATTCCCTGGAGAGAAATCTATTTGTATGCAAAAAGGAGACTTAATTAATGGCCAAATATATTTAAATTGATAGATCAGCTATTCACAGACAATTGTAGCTTCATTCCTTATTGAAACCCAACACAGCACTGACTAGCTTTTTTACAATGTAAAACAAAGCTATAGAACAGCTCTTCTGTAAGTAAAGAAAAGAATAATCCTTTTGTTTGGATTTCAGTAACTCACTAGATATGGAATAATTGAGACTGATATAAATTATACTGAAAATATTAGAAGGGGTTTTTTTTATTATAAGGAAATATTAGTGAGAAAACACCAGTGGGTTTTGCTGAATTACCAAGTTAGATGAATCCTTCTGAATATCTCCAAGTAAACATCTTATTATTTTTAGTAATGACCTTGTCACAAAAGAAGGGCATATGTTAACAATAAATGTTAAAGACACAAAATTAATGGAAAGTAAAAATCACATAGGTGAACTTGAACTGTTCAGTAACGGGGCTACTAAATACAAGGAATCAGCCCTCCAGCTAGTGAATTTTCTCATCTCTCACTGTATTTTATACAAAGTCTAATTTGGTAGGGTGTCCTGGTTTCGGCAGGGATAGAGTTAATTTCCTTTCTAGTAGCTGGTATGGTGTTTTGGATTTAGGATGAGAACAAAGTTGATAACGCACCCATGTTTTAGTTGTTGCTAGGTAATGCTTACACTAGCCAAGGACTTTTCAGCTTCCCATGTTCTACCGACTGAGAAGGCTGGAGGTGCACAAGAAGCTGGGAGGGGGCACAGCCAAACTGGCCAAAGGGACATTCCATACCATGTGACGTCATGCTCAGTACATGAACTGGGGAAAGCTGGCCGGGGGGGCCGCTGCTCGGGGACTGGCTGGGCATCGGTCGGTGGGTGGTGAGCAATTGTACTGTGCATCACTTGTTTTGTGTATTATTATTATTATTATTATCATATTATTATTATCATTTTATTTCACTTATTAAACTGGTTTTATCTCAACACCCACGAGTTTTTCTCACTTGTGCTCTTCCAATTCTCTCCCCCATCCCACTGGGGGATGGGGGGAGTGAGCGAGCGGCTGCGTGGTGCTTAGTTGCCGACTGAAATTAAACCACGACATAGGGATGTCCTGATAAAGTCCATTAGACAGATAAGGAACATCCCACGTGAGACTCCACTAAAAGGCAGTATTAATGGGATGCCTAGGCATTTTAAAACTTTATGTTTTAGGACTGACAAGTGTGGGATTTGAGGATGTCAAAGAAATCTGGAGTCCCTTCCAACCTGAATGACATTGCAAGTACATAAAGGCTTACCTAGATGCTTAAATTCCTAAAAGAGTCCAAGTGCACACACTGTGCAGCACTTCTCACACTGCTGTGAAGCAGAGCTTTAACCAGAGCTCTCAGTTGAGATAGCAAATGCGTCCTCTTCTAAAGGTAAAAATTGGTGTGGAGAAGTTTTTTTCTGGCACTGTCTATGCTCATGGCTGAGAAAATACAGTATTTCATTCTCCTGGGGTGTCAGCCTAACTCCTTTGGGAAACCTTATTTTCACTGAAATAAATGAAAAGCATAACCTTAAACACTTAAAAACACTTAAACACTTAAAAACAGATTTCTATGACCATAATAAATCTCTTCCATCTACTAAAATTGCTCTGGTTCAACAGGAGCCAGGTTATATTCCACTTCTGCATGGTACTTCAGCCAACATAGATCCTAATATTTAAATATCTCTAAATCACATGCCATCAGTTTTTTCTAGACATCTATAAATCAGTATCATAATGCCAGCTATCAGAAAGATAACACTGCCTCACAGTTCTACAAAAATTATCAGTGTTTTCTGATGGCTTTTGCTAGGGAAGTTACAAACACATTTTGTATGCTTAACTGCATGTATGTATACACATACAATAAACTTATCCACCACTGTATCCCCAGGAGACCAAACATCTGGGTTTGCTCACTTTGTTAAAGAGAGGCAATGACTAAAAAAGTGCGTTACAGTCAAACACATAGCAATTCTATTTAAGGATGTAGAAATACAGACTTCTTTTCAAGAAAGAAGTATGAAGAGACCTTGCTTCAGCTCCTTGGAAAATCCAAAACATGATATGAAGTCAAATTATCACGTTGCTTTTATGGAGAAGCGCTACACAAATGCTGTCGCTTCCATTAGTTGGTATATATAACAGATGGGTGATTGGCTCCTTGGACAATTAAAAATATTTATTTGATTCTAATATTCAGGAAAAAAACTGACAGCGAAGTCAAATGTGAAATTTGGTAGAACAGTCTCACACATTAAGCAATGAAAACTACTGGTTAAATGGAAAAGGCAAAGTATATATTCAGGCAAATTTTGTATGTTGTCATCCTTCAATCTACTTTCCATACGTATTATATAGAATCTAATTTATTGCCACATGCATACCTATCTTGTGAGTAGTGTTGATGATTAAATTGTTTACCACTAAACATAAGGCAGCAGATAAAAGAATTTTTTTTTTTTTTTAAATTAAAGCAGAAAATTACTTGACATTGCCTTAATGTTTACACAATGAGATCACACATTGTTCAGAATCAAGCTTACAGCTACAATGAGCACATGACAAATCAGATTAGGGTAACAAACTCACTCAAAGCACTGAAGCAGAAAAAAGTTGTTTGAAAATCACATTCCCTATGGCATCTTCATGAAGAATGTGTTCCCAAGATTACTGTATTCCTACAAAAACCTGAAAGAGTTCTCATGTCCAGTGGATGTCTTCTTCCCTGAAAGACATTACTTTTTCTTTGACATGTACCAGGATGACATGAAAGATGCTACAGAGCATGTTGGGTAGTACATGTCAGTTTGTAAGAGAGGAGAATTTCAAACAAGTTAGAAAAAATTAGCTGTAAGAGTTTGAATTTTTGCCGTATAAGATCTCCCTACTATGACTTTTTATTATTTCTGGGAATATTGCGGCATGAATAAGCCTGCTGGAATATGAAAGGTATGAAACTTAAACAGTATAGTAGTGCATACAATTATTTCTAAAGAATTTTAATACCGGCTGATAAGACCTTTGAAACAAAATCTTCTTCCTTTATAGTTACACAAATTGATTAAAATTTGAAAAGAAGAATCTTAAAGAGATCTGTTCAATTCTGTTTTTCCATGAGTACTGCCCCTGTGGGGGGTACATTGTTCTACACACCAGCAGACTGGCTGAAACAAGAGCCCAAATGGCATCAATATTTATATATATAGCACAAAAAAACACTGACTAACAATAATGGCAGTAGTAAAATATAAATCAAGAACAGTGTTTAACCAGTAACTGTGAAAAATAGATTTGTTACCAGCATAGTACAGCAACTACATGAAGTAAATGCAGTACCAGTTGGTACCGTATGCACAGATCCCCCAGCCACAATGAGCTATACTCATGGAGGGGTCGGCCATTACACACAATAACGCTGAGCACTGACAAATTCAGTCAGCTCAAGGTGATGGCTGAGGTAAAAGCTCTGGTCAGGCAGTGTGACCGGTGCCCCCTACTCCTCCCCCTGGTAACACACCATCTTGTGAGGCAAACAGCAATTAGCCGCAAACAAGCTGGTCACGCACCTACTTCTCCTTTCCAGGCGTCCCAGGCAGGATGACCCACGTGGCGGAACAGGGACCCGTAACAGCAGGCAGGGCCCTGCCTGTACATACCAGCAGCTGTAGGCCCGGGCCGGAGCAGCAGCAGGAAGGCAGGCCCATGATGCCCAGAGGCCTGGGGGCGCCTCTGCCCTCGGCTGCTTCCTCCCAGGACTGAGCGAGCTAGCACTCCTGTAGGGTACTTTGAGCAATGGCTGATGTAGTGAAAAGGCCCGATCTGCAGAGAGTCGAGGAGAAAAAGTTCCGACTGAAACAACTTTGTTATGCCCTCCTTCTTCCCAGGATCTCTCAAGAAGGTGCCTGTCCCCATAGTGCTGGGTGACAGGCGGCTGCTTCTCTCCAAAAATCAGAGTAAACCCAAAGCACAAGCATGAGACCATCTATAAAAATCTTGATGTTGATTTTCTACTGATTTAATTTCTACACATCACCACTTCAGCAGAACCCAGTCAGTCCATTTCAGCAATGGAAAAGCATTAGGAAAAAAAAAAAACTGCCACAAAAAAAGTAAATCTCTACAGAAAACACAGGCTGCTATTATAGACAGTCTCTTCTGCAACATGCCACAAATTCTGTTTAAAGAATGACATCTGCTTTCATCAGACATCAGAGTCCAATATATTTAAAGAGGCAGTACATAGGAACTAAATTATAAGTTATATAGTTAAATATTTCACAGAGCTTCCGTACTTCTCTTTTTTGTCAACAGAAGATAGGTGGGTTTCTGGAGAATATTCATTCGGTCTGTCACTTGAAATGTCTCTCTTTAATAATTAACACAAATACTTAACTTTCAAAGATGTTAGCATGTCATTACTTGTCACATAAATTGTAGAGTTAGATACTTGCAGAGGTGTATTTGAAGACTGCTGCTGAGCAACTTTCAGCATTCATGAATAAGATATAGGACCTTTCATATTTCATTAGAGATATGCATACTTTCTATAGTTATGAAAGAAAAGTACGCAGTGTCTATTTCTAAAGTAAATGTTCACTTTGAACAGAACTTTAAGCGAATTGTATTGAGGCAACAAAGCCTGCAGTCTCAGTCCGGAGGTCCTCATCCACAGACATCTTTTCATAATAATCATCCAAATGAATAAGGTCTTTTTTTTGTGTTAATATAGGCTAAAGGATAGAGATATGGCTACCTGGAGGTAGAAGCAAACCATGGCTGCCTGTCTGCTACTGAATCAATTGACAATTTAAAAAGTTAGATCTAGGTATCTAAGACCTAAGTATCTCATTGTTCTCATTTATCTTTCCTGTAACAAATTACAGAATTGGTATATTCTGGCAGGTTAATGTTGTACTGGACTGACTTTAAATTCACATTAACTCAATTTGCATCTACACCTCCCTCCCATTCTCCAGGGAGTCATTTCCCATTTTAAATTTTAGTAGATAATCCTGATGGGAAAAGGTTCACTCCCACTAACACAGCGCCTGCAAAATAAGGTTGTGTGGATGCAGCGTGAGTTACTCAGCTACTGTCCATCTTCCCCCTGCAGCCCCAGACCTCCTGGCTTCCCACCTGAATCTGCCTACTGCTGTATTTATGTGTCCTCCACTGCTTCAGGGTGGGTTTTTATTTGTTTGAAATCTCTGAGTTTATGAGCTAGCATATGGCCACTCTGCAGTTCCAGCTTTTGCTAAATGAGAAAACTCTTTCAGCAGTTGCACCAGTGCTTCCATATAGACTGCTCTTGGGTTTGATTTCCTTAGAAAATTTTCATTTCCAGCCTTAGATGGAAAATTCTACCAGAATTCAGGCACCTACAAAATATTATCCAAAGAGAGGAGACTCAAAGCACATCCATACCCTGTACCAGGGACAGGTCACAGCACAGGAATTCCAGCAGAAGCACTTGGGAAGGACAGAAACAGGATTTTCAGGAATGTTTCCACTGACCTATCAGTATCATTTCTTCATCAGCAAACAGCAAGATACAGTAAGTTCAGATACGTAGAAACAGTGCTAAGGACCAAATGCTTGCACTAAACATGTTTGAGGAGGCTGGGAGAAAGGAGGTGGCTACTCCAGGACAGCTGTGGTTTGCACCCATGGAGGGAGCACCCTCAGAGCTTACTCAGCACCACTGGGGGGGTGACGTCAGCCTGGTATCTGCACTGGGATCATCAAGACATGTGGCTCCATTTTCCCTGAAGGGTCACATCCCAGTTCTCACTTCCCTATTCTTCTTAGAAAAGCTTGCTTGCTTTTTGTCCCTTGCTCATGAGCTTTCTAACAAGCATTTGGTAACCTTTAATTAGAAAAATCCCAGAGCACAGAGCTAGGCAGCAACTTTTCCTCAAGGGACATCTGCCCTGACAATTGCACGATAGAACAAGTGCAAAGCTGCAAGAATGCAATTATTCACAAGGAAAGTGTTTTAAGCCAAAAAGATAGGAATGCATTTTGGTTTGATATCATTAAATGACTAGACAATTTTGAATTTGAATTGTGAATCATTCTTGCATGGTCATGCTGACTAAAATTGTGTTTTGTTTAAGCAGTATTCATTAAAAACAAGTGAGTCATTAGGTACTGTCCAGCTTTCAGGCAGGAGAAGACAATGGAAATTCCCCACTGCAGCTTATATCCTCGGGATCAAAAGCAAGAATCTGATTCCCAGGTTAACTCAACAATGAAGAGAATTTTTTTATGCAATTAATGGATGATAAATTACTACTGATCTGTGAAGATGCAAAGACAAAGGTCTATTAGAATAATTGACAATAGTTATAAATTAAAACTAATTTATAGTCAGCTATCCAATCAAAGCTTGAAATTGAGGGAAAATACCACTTGCTAATATATGGACAGGGAAATGATCATTTATCTGCATGATTTACCTGCATCAGTGCAATGTGCCTGTCTGGTCCATGCTCCACCTATTTTATCCTAAAAAAAAACCCTCCTCAGTTCTCTCAATCCCCTCCTTACTAATCTGTGTGGCTCTATAGACACTGTGTAGGCAGCATACTCAACCTGCCATCTGCACAAGTACCTTTGTGTTTTGGGTCCTGAGACTATAATTGTCTGCATCTGTGCAATGTAGACACAGCTTCCTACCTTGTGAAGGTAGCAGTACAACACACATTGTGCACAATCACAGCAATTTGCTACTTTTTCATTGAACATTTTTATTAAAGTTTTCTTACACTTTAAAGACATATGTAAAAATTTTACATTTGGTTTTGGTTTTTTTCCTTAAGATTTTTTTTTTTTTAGACTTGGGCAAGGAACAAAGACAGAGGTTTCAGCTTATGTCCGGCTGTCAACACACTGTCAATGAACAGGTCTCTCCTCTTCCCCCAGCTGCAATAGTGCAGTCCCACTTCTTCCATCAGGAGATGGGTAGGACAGGGAAAGACTGCCCATGCCAGGGTACGATGGTTATGATGCACTTTATGCTTTTCAGGAAATACCTACCCATTAAAGATCTCTAACACAAAAGGATTGTCAAATCGTGTCCAGCTCCTTTTGAAATTCCAGTGCAAGCAAGTTAATTGCTAAGTCTGTACTTGCTGTACATCACGTATAGGACAATAAATTTCTTTCCAGAATGATATAATCAATGGTGGGGATGGTGAAAGGTATGCATGAAAATGATAGAAAAATGTAAAAAGGAGACATCAGAGAAGAGATAGAAGTATTGAGGAAGAGGAAACTGTACAAAAAAAGAACTCGGATAACTGGGGGGGAAGGGTTGATCTATTGTAAAGAACCTATAAACTAATTTCTCCTGAAGTCAATGACAAAAGTCTTAATCATATTTGTTCAGTATAAATTCAACAGTATCAGCACACATAGACTGTGCTATCACACACTAATTTTGTTAAATTAATAGATCAGTTTCACTAAAACTGCCTACTTCTTTGAAAAGCTGTATTGATCATACCAAGGATATTAAAAGCAGTGGGAGACAAATGACAAAATATGAAGCAAGACCCTTAAAAACTGAGTTTGTTCCCAGGCAGCACCACAGCTAGAAATGAGATATAGGAATGGGTTTATTCCATTGCCTATGCACATGTACCTAGTGCCATACTAACTTTACCAGGGTACCAGGTGCCACTCCAGAAGGCAGCAGGGCTTCTGGAAGTGCTGTTAGACATGCCAGCCCAGCATGGGTATTTTGGACAACTCAAATGGTTCTAGAGGCATCCAGGTTATCTATTCTCAGTAAGACAGCATCTGTAACTCCAACAGCTCCTCTGAATTAGGAATAGGCATGCTGATTCTTCTCCTTTTTATTGTTGCATGGATTTAAAAAAAAAAAAAAAAAAAAAAAAAAAAACAACAAACCACAAATCACTAGTAAAAAGAGAAACTGTATTCACATATAGAAACAGCCTATATGTTGCTAAGCCTTTAATTGCCTCGGTTTCTGTGGTTTTAAATCAACAGTCAATGCATAGCCTAATAAAATGCCCAAAGTTCTAGACAGTAGGAATGGAAGACACATATCCTGAAAATATAATAGATAAAAGAGGCAAAAAAACACCTTTGGAAGCAGTACACATTTTTAAAAATATGTATCTGAACCATGTAGTAGTCAGCTTAATACACATATCTATTGCATTGTACGTGGAAATAATCTTTAGCCCGGAAAAAAACAACACCTCAGTGTATATACACTTCACATATTCTGCCTTGTGGGTGAAATCCCCTCCACAAACATACAGCTTGACGATTCATATCTGATGTAGCCTAAGAATAGAGTATCTGGTGAAGTGAAATGTAGGATCAAAGTATTGAGTTTTTACATCGCAACACGCGAAGATGTTCTCATAGAAAAGAGCAACAATATTTCAATCGGTACAAAGTGGTCTTTTCCTTTACATTTTTTTAAAATAGCATAGAATGTGTAATTCTGTCATGCATCAACAAAAGGAAATACAACTTCCTCTTTTAGTTAAAATGTCAAAATAGTGTAAAAAACATACATTCCATATCAGCACATGAAAAACTCAAAAGAAAATCATCCAACTGCAAAAAAAAAAATCTTCTGGTTAGATTGTTAGAAGCATACAAAACAGATCTGAAAAGTCCATTTTCCACATGCAGTCTCACATCCACTTGTTAGGCCCTCCAGCTGCCAATACTCAGGTCTTTGACTTATTTCTTTGCTCTTAAGAGACAGCAGCCAGATGGCCAAAATTGAATATCCCTCCCAGCTGGCCAATGTGAATGCATGTACCTGCTACCCAGCTGGCCAGCCAGCCTACAGATAGCTTCAGGCTGGCCAGCCAGAAAGCATATGCTGCCTTTCACTGAGCTAGTGGACCAGCTAGCAGAAATCTGGGAGAAAAGCATGAGATAGCAGTGAAAAGATGTTGTTTTGTTCTAGAAAATTAAAAGGCACCCCTGCTCACTTGGGCTACATACTCTTACTGAAGGCTCTTGATACACAAAAGGATGCATAATCTGTCTGTGCTCCAGTACCTGTTGGGATTATACCATGCACAGGTGTAAGCAAGGCAGGTCAGAAGCTATTAGGCAGAGAAGCCAGAGATAGTGAAATGCTTCTCCCCAGCATTCAGGCTCTCCGAGACACTTGCTTAGCTGGAAACGAAGTCCCTGTCATCATGGCTTGCAGTCAACAAGGTATTCTGATTAGCACAATGAAATCTAACTCAAAGACATCAATATATATCTCAATCTTAAACTGCTATGAAGACAGAGCCACAGGGTCACTTGAGGATCAGAATTACAGTTTTAGACCAAATTTCACAAAAAGATTTAGGGCAGAACAATAGTTCAAATTGACACAAGTAACTTGCACATATCTGCTTCCAGATGCACTCCACCCCAGAAAAACTCATAGCATCAGGCTGTGCTTAATTTTCCCCTACTATGTAGGGGGGGTATTAGACACACCCTATGAATAAGGTCCATAATAGCCTAATGCCAAGCAGGGGATTACTAAACAGGCTAATAGAAAATGCAGAAGAAAAGTGCATCTCCAAACAGTTTTGGGAGGGATTTCTTATCTTTCAGGAAGCCAGCATCAGTTGCATCAAAATCTATACGTGTAGGAATGCATCTTGGTTTTGCCTTCCTTCATTACCAAGTGTACAACTCAAGGAGGCTCCATCATCTGCTCTCAGCATGGCCATCTGAAACCATCAAGCAAAATCAAACAGAAAGAGCTTTACAGGAGCCTTCCTCTGGTGCTGGGGATACAGCTGCTTCTGCCATAAGGAAAACAAATTTTTCCCCACCTCTGTGGCTGCTGTTTGGTCCCTATTACTCATTTGTTTCCCTCTCCGCACCAGCATGGCAAACACAATTTGCACAGTTCACATGACAGAGAAGCGTTTTATTCAGAGACAACAGAAGAGGTTATCAGGCTTTTGGGGAAGAAATCAAGCTATAGGTGGACATGCAGGACTTCATCCTGCATTAAGGATGATAGCCCAAGGGCAGGGCAGACCACAGAGGAGACAGAGAAAGGAGAAGCGACTCAGAGACTGACCTTTTTATATCAGCTGTCTTTGATAGGAGGTAGCAGGCAGTTTGGGGACAGCTAAGATTTCAACAACTGGTTTCACCAAATCAATCTAAGCTGGTGAAAGACTGAGCTAGAGAAATCCTGACCAGTAACATTATAGGTTTAGTGCAGGCGGAACAAAAGGCGGCTTGGGCTAGTGCACCCCTCCAAGGTGACACCCCGTGGGTTAAGTGTGCTCCAGCCCCATTGATTGCCCTACCACTGGTACAGCAGCTGCAGGCTTGCTGCATGCCCTGCAAAGGCACCTTTACAGACAGCAGAATTGCATGGGGAAAAACAATGGAAAAAGTGGGGTCTAAAGGGGGAACGCATCAAAGCCTGTAAACTGTATTTATCCAACCCGATCTGCTTAGATCAGTTAAAAGGAGGTGGACCAGCTCCATTTACACCGACTGAGACACAGTCCCTATAACATTATTGCACCGGAGGGATCGGAGATACTGATGCACTCGAAAACAAACAGAGAGCTGAAGGCCACCAGCCACCTGCCTGAATAGCTGCAAGCGGAGGTGGATACGTTTGGAATTAAATATTGCACAAAAGCTTTCTAAAGAGAGGAGTTGTATATTCAATATCATCAGAAAATATGAGGCAAGTCCTTAAGAGCCCCCCAATAATTCATATTCATAAAATTTGAACTGATAATTCCTTTAGTTTTATTGCCCTTAGTTCATTTTTCTCACATTGCTAATACCGCTCTTAGGAAAGGGCCAAGCAGGTATACATTGCCAAACTATGTAAATGTAGAAAATATAACAGAATTCAGAAATTAATAAAAGAAAGATTTCCTCTATCATTTTTTCTATAGGGAAAAAAAAAGATCTTAACACATTTAAAAACAAATTATTCTGGGAATAGTATCTGATCCACACTTACTCAATTATAAATCAATTAAGATTCACAGACTCACTCCTTTCCTTTTAAGGTTGTTTTCCAGAATTATCGGTATTTTCCATATAAGTACATGATAAATAGTAAGAGTAGAAATTTACCTGGGAAGTTATTCAAATAAAAACAGTTACCATACAAAATCTTGTAAGATATTGTTCAAATTGGAAAATAACTAGAGTCACCACTATTATTTTAATATTCCTAACACATGTATAATACAGGGGCTGTAGAGCATAGCAGAAATTTGTATCTCCACTTAATGCAAAAGAAATATCTTTACAGGTTTTTCTCTTTCCTTGTTCACCATGTAAAGCACAAGCATTCTGGTTAATAAGCAGTATGTACTCACAACCTAGCAAGATGCAATGATGCACAAGCCATGAAACTGAAGATCAGAGCTGCAAAAATGTAATAAGAGATTACCTCTTTCTGCTGGAAAAAATCTGAATTACATCCATGTATTTAATTTCTATGTAAAAAAAATCACTATAAATTCAACAAGCGTACAGGGATTGTAAGCTTTTAACTAACACATAATGTTTCAGACATTGAAAAAGATAGTGGAGGAAGAGAAACAGACAAAAAATTTGAAAAATATTTTCTACACATTTCTAAAGTAATTAAGTACCAAGACACTTGGACCAAGCCTATGTAAATATTTTGGGGCTTTTGTTTTACCAAATGCCTGTTAATTAAAAAAAGAAAATCTTGGTTCAGTTTGGCACAATTTTGTTTTCAAAGTTTTTGGACCCCAAGTCATTTACTGCCTAATACCAGACCATCATTACAGTCTATCAGGAATGAGTTATAAGGTATTTCATCATCTCTTCCTTCAAGGACAGTGTTCCCTGCCAGAGGCTGTTCCTACTACCTTCCCTTTCATGTCACTGCCCTATGCAAATCAGAGGCTGTAATTAATTCCCATTCTTAATTAATTCCTCTGCAATTCCTGCAAAGAAGAGTCCTCAAAGAAACAATTTAGGAACTGATAATGTAACAGGAGTGTATTTGTCAACATGTTTCTTCAGCCCTACTAAAACCAGCGGAGCATCCTGGAGCTGAGGGCATTGTAAATCCAGCTACGCAAATGGCTCCATCCGTCCCTGTGCCTGCTAATCTCAACTGATCGCTGCAATTTCAATTTTGTCATAAGGTCTTTCATTACAGGTGATTTGCATGCGGCAAAGGTGGACACCTTGGCAAGTGGCAGGTAGGAAGGCAGTGAGCCCATGGTGCCAGTGGGGGCTCGAAGTATGCACCCTCCACAGAAACTAATGTCTGTTCCTTCTAACTGTGCCTATAAGGAAGAAATTCAATGGCACATATGTCACTGCATTTATACCAAAAGTCCAGATTGGCTTCATTTTGCACTATTGCACAGTTCAGTAGCATCTATTAAATTGCCAGACTTACAGACATCCTCCTTCCTACATACCTCATAGTCAGGTACATACTTTAAAACACAAAGAAACCTAAATATTTCAAAGGCAGTTAAGTTTTAATATCCAAATGTATTACTCTACCACAGATGTTAATGTTTTATTTAGTAACGCCCCTAGAATTTTCCAGACATTTCATGGTGAAAGGTCTCAATATATATCTGCATACAAGCTACTGGTAATTAGGTATACATAGCTATCACCATATTCAAATGAAAGATTGTAATTAAACAAATGCATTTCAGCCCTAAGGAAACTAAATTACCATGTAGATGGACAGAAAACCAAAATACCAGCAGCCCCTTTTGCAGATGGGTGCTACTATTTTACCAGTTTCTGCAAAATGCTTTGGAGACTCTCAGCAATATTACTTTTATCCTCCTCTTACTTTTTTTGTTTCAGATAGTAACATTATTGCATAGCTTTTCTCATCCCCAAGTCTTTCTTTTCCCCTTTGTCATTAATCTTTTAGTCCATCCTCTAACTTTCCTTCTCTGGTGCAACCACATACCTCTGACCTCTCTCCAGACACAATCTGAACTCCTGCAGCCTCTTGCCTGGGCCCCGAAGCCACCAGATACACCCTCTCATATTCTGCTTTTCCTCTTCACACCACCGAAACCACTGTCACCAACACTAACATCTTCCTTGACAAGGCTTAGAAGAAGCAACCTCAGCCTTCATTGATAGTCCTTTGGCATTATTCTCTCTTGGGTATTTGGAGTCAGTGATTCCATCATGCCTTGGTCATCTCAGCACTGAATCAAAACACAAGATAAACCCTTAAATACAGGGCATACCAGAAAATTTCTGCTATGAAGTGACAATCTACTTTGGAGGGGCTCTTTGAGGACTTTTACCCCTTCTCTTCAGGTAATTCTGGAAAGCCTGCTAAGATCACATTACATCTTTATTACCGAGGTACTTCACCACAAATATTTAACACACAACAAATAATTATATAAATATTGCATACCAGAGTATATGGTGCAAAATTTCAACCTGTCACAAACCTCTCTGCAGCACCACTATTTAGATTCCAGGCTGTTGTCATGAATTGATTAACTTTTCAAGAAGGTATTAATGGTCCAGCCTCTTGATTTTGTGCTTTTCAGCTCTGTTGCCTCTCAGCCTTGTAAGCCTGTTACTGGATTGCTTCAAAACCTATTTACCTCTGAAGCCTAAAATTCCTAACTGTCAGACAAAAAAGACATTTAGTAATTAATTTAATCCCGGACAAGACATCTGTCAAGACAAAGGGCAGAGTATAGAGTATGTTTAATATTCATATTCTAGTATTATCAGAAACATAAAATACAGGTTGTGTTATTTTGAGGCTATCAGTCTTCATATAGCATTTGATAAAGACTATGTCAGGCACAGCTTCTGAAGGTTTTTGCCCACTCTGTAGAAAACAGTGTTTTTTCACCCAAAGGGAAATACCTTGTTTGAGATATTGGTGTACAGATGAGGCCACAACCTAAAATATCATTTTCTTCTGTTCTTTTTAGCAATAACACTCATACTTGCAGTTACTCTTTGGCAAAGAATCAAAATGCTATGGCTTTACAGTGTTTCTAGTCTCTGAAAGAATTCGCTTTCATCAGTTCCCCTATTTTAAGCCATTCCAACAAAACATAGCGCTAGCAGCCATCAGAAGATCATGCAGGGCCACCCCTTTGGATTTTGTAGCACTGAACTGAATTTCACTCTCCATCCTTTGGAATTTCAAGGCTGGAAAAACATGGCAATTTACTTTCAACTGTCCTGAACAGCACACAACAGCTTCATATATTAGCTCTCCATTTGGCATTCTTTAATTTATGTCTTCCTGCAATCTGTTACGACCCAGAAACTGGTGAGCTCATTGTTCTGATCTGTTATACCACGTGATATCACTGTTCAGTTGCTTACTATGAGCTCATGCTAAATAGTACTACAATTAGTTTTGTCTTGCTTGGTTCCACACTGGAGTGAAGCAGAGCAGGGCTCGCGGGCAGGCGCTGCCTTGGCTGCCAGGTGGTCCCTCTGTGCTGTCACCTGCCCTTTCCCAGCTGCAATGTGCATTTGACCATGTCCTACATTAAACTCAACTTGGGAAAGTAGGTTGGTCAAGGCCAGACAAAAACAACTTTATTTCCCGCACAATCTAAACTTGTGTTCCTGCTAACGGTAGTAAGTGCAGCTTTGGAAAAGAGCTTATCTGAGAAAATACAGTATTACACCATGTTCTTCTACAACCCCTCCCTCCGATACATTTGGAGGGGCAAAGCATAAATGAAAACATTGGGGTCCAGCTTAAACACATATTAAGACTCCAGTCAGTATTTGTTTTAAACATTTTTTTCCCTGTGTTGGAAAAAATCTTACTGTTACATAACTTATTATTATGACCTTATTAAATGACTTTGTGATATTATGTTTGCTTATATCATCAGTTTCTTAAGTGAGAGATTGACTGATAAGTCTCCCTGCATCCATCGGGTGACCTTTCTCCATGGTGACACTGTCGGGGAGGGAATGGGACTACACACATATCACCTCTAGCACACGCGGAAGCAATTGCAAAATTACATTGATCAGTTCAGATTTTAGAAAAGCTACAATCGTGCTTATAACATCCCTCATATTTGCCAAAAGTAGATCAGTTAAGGAAAAGATCCAACATCAGCAGTTGCTACATTCAGCTTCTTTCCTTACAGGAAAGGTTTGTCTTCAGTTAATTCAGATTATGACCTCATTTACTAAATATTTGTGGATTTTCTCTCAGGATGTGATTCTGAAGACCTGAAGGCAATGGCATTAAAAAGCCTCGAGCACTTGACAGGATCTGGCCCTACTCACAGGAGGTTGCTCTTTCAAGCTGAGGGACATCCACTATCCATCATCTCGGTTCTTTCCTCTGCACCTGTCAACGAGTTCAACCTTCTGCCCATTTGCTTCAGTGACAAACTGAGTTGCTAGGGGCATTTTCATTTCAGAGTCATTTTCAAAAACACTATTTCTACAACCACCACAAATAGTATCCCAGAAAAGAGAAGGCATTTTTCTAGTCATCAGATACCTGAAAGGAGATGCAAATCCAGAGTCAAAAGCTTCTTTTTTTTGCCTTTGCCACAATCATGGGAGCTTTCCCAGTGAAGTCAACATTGACCTGCCCAGTGTCACCTCACAGTCTTGCCCAGAGTCATGTAATGCTTTAGGTTGGATGAGACCTTTGGGGGTTGTCCGGTCACCCTGTCCAAGCAGGACTGGGGCCAAGCCCAGGGCGTTCAAGGCCTTGTCCAAGCAGGTTCTGAATACCTCCATGCCACCTTCCCAAGACGTGCCAAGTGGCTAACACCTCCATGAGAAGCAAAGCTGCAATCAGAACTCCTCTTCCTGGTCTTTAAAGGAAGTTTCCTTCATTTTCTCCTCTTGACCTGCAGACATGGTTGCAGGAAATGCCTCCCATGCAGTCCCCCTTGGTGGCCACTCATCTGATTTTGGCCAATAAGCTCTCAAATGCACTTTAGGAAATGACCAGAGGCTTTAAACCAAAAGCATCAAAAGAGTACATATAAAACAAGCAATGTAAGTAAACACAGGAGCTGAAAGATCCACTGCTGGAAGTGTAAACAAGCAGCAGTATGATCACATGATGCTTTGAGCTGTTTTGCAGGGAACAACCTCGTTACCTGAGCCACCACATCAAATCCTTAGAAAATTGGGCAACTTTGATAGATTTTTCACACTGAAAATGTTTAACTGAAATAAGAGCAGCTTTAAAAACCAGAGCATGTGATGATTCTCCTTTGCAGAAGAGGTTGGTCTTCTGAAGGTCTTGCAGCAACACAAGGTTTGAAGGACAGCACGGTAAAGCTTTTTAAAACTACAGGAACAGGTTTGGGAAGGAAAACAAAACATTTCAATTTCCTTTCATCATCTATATATTAAAAACCTGTGTAATCTAACAAGCTGCTGTATGCTAGTAAGCAGGCACATACGTGCCCTGTAAGCCTGCTCAGTGATCTTTGTTCAAGTTTGGGAATATTTCGTATTAGCTATTTATCTCAATCTATGGGAACCCATTAAACATACATATGGGTATTTTCATGTAGGCGCTTTACCCCTCTCAGTTTCATATATATTTTATGGTACTGTTTACTGCAAAACTAAAAATAACTTTCATCCTAGTTCACTATTTATATTATGGATATGGGTAGGCATTACAGTGGTGTAAATCTGGATTTTCATTAAAAATAAAAATGTTCCAGTTTCTACACTAGCTTTACCTAGACCGGAAATATGCTCACCTGCAAATCTACCAGAAGTAGGGGAAAGAAGGATAAGGCAAGACTCAATCTTATTTTTTTATGAAAGATTCAGATTTGCACTGCATTTCATATACAGAAGGTCCTGTGAAATCCTACCGGCACTCAATGTTAGTAAGGAGAGGAGCAGAGGGGAAAGTGTAAGATGAGGCTGGGCTCCGAAAACATGAACATCAAAATCAAATACTCCCATATAGAAAAAGCAATACTTCAAGGATGACAAAGAAGAATCTTCAAAAGCCATCAAATTGCAGGATCCTTTGCTTTTCAAAATTATGCCTATCAAAAAAGTCATACTTTGCTCAAAGTTAATTTTACCCACAGAAGATCGTCTCCCTGGCACCAAGAATGAAAAAGAACGGTTGTCCAACCACAAGAGAGCTTGAAAACTGGAAGGGCAAAAAACTCCTTTTGTTTTGTCAGAATGAAAAAGCACAAAGATTTATAAATCATAGTTTTAAGAAGGAGGTTAGCAGTTCTGCATTTACAGGCATGCTTGCTGTCAAGATAGTTTGGTATCCAAATACTGAGCACTTTGAAAACTGAAGCATTGATTTTTCCATATTAAAGGAAAGGTCACCTTTTTTTTTTTTTTAAATCTGGTTCTGCCACAAAATAATAAAAAAGAGAAATTATTTATGAAATATCCTGGCCCTGCTGGGAAAGGGATTAGAGACATATTATGAGATAATTTTATTAAATGCAAATATATGTAGAAAAATATGCAACATTTTGGAATTCGCCTACTATTTTCTCACTCAGACTTTCCCCATGTGCATTTTTCTGTACTAGACTATCTGGCAGTGTGGCTTTATACGTCCATATTCCTTTATCACTGCAGGAGATGCAACACGCAAAGGCTTCAGTATTCGTGCACTTAAGAACACACAGCAACATTTTCAGAAGTGCCTCCATATGGCAGATCATTTCTCATTTTGAAACCAATTCTGAAATCAGTATTGAAAAAAAACTTTCAATAAAAGATTCTGTTGAGGCACTAACTTATTAATGAAATTAAATAACGATACCCTATTAATCTCTCAAGGTTTTGATTAATTGTATACCTGGTTAATTGCATACCTGGTTAATTGCATATTTAGATGATTGATCTAAATATGCAATAGTATGTTTGAAAAGATAAAATATATTTTCCTGTCTCTATCAAAATTACAGGAGATACATTACTGCCAATGAAGCATTCCACTCTGTCTTTTATTTTCCACATTAGTAGCAGTTCTTAGTTAGTTTTACCTTTTTCTATCCTGAAAATGAAGAACATATATTTTATTCACATCTTGCTCGGAATTATTTTTGCATCTAAAATGCCACATAGGAAGACATTTTATTTCCATGTGTCCTAACTAGTGATATCAGTACTGCTTCACTGTCTCAGAGAAAATGTGTAATTCTTTCTGCTCTTTTAAATGTAGCTGTTCAAAAGGCTGTGTGTTACATCTGTTAGGCACTGTTTTGAAAGGCAACTTCCCTTTCATCAATGCAATTTCACCCCTGAAATCAACTGTAAATACTCCACACCAACTACTGATATCTGCCTACCAATTTGTGCCTGCACTTGTAAACTCCTGAGGGGCTACCAGTGGCTCAGAGCTGCCGGTAAGGTGGGGTTTGTGCTATCTACGTGCATACACATGCACAGGTATCTTTCCATGGATACATATATTTGCAAACAATAAAATAAAAAATATTATGGATGTTCTGAATTATTCTCTCTTGGCTGGAATTTAGGCTGGTTTTGGTATATAAAGTGCTAAAAATCACAGGAATTTAAAAGACAAATTAGTATGCCTTTGATCATTACGTGCAGCAGTTTTAATGGACTGCCTTATTTCCACAAAATGAGACCAATTATTTTCTCAGATATCTTTCATCATAATCTACACAAGCTAATAAATTCCTACGTACCAACTATTCATCCATTCATCCAACAACCATCCATTCATCAGCCATTCATTTACCACAGCTTCTGAAGGACTGTCTATCTACTTTTATTTGAAACTATGATTTCTATTTTCAATGACCATCATTTGTTTTAGACATTTTCCTTTAAGGCAGTTATTTCAATTTGGTACCGGATGTAAAATGTTAACATTCAATAGACCTTTTCTAAACAGGTAATTTATGCTGCAGTATTTGGTATATAAACCTGTACAGAAGCTGAAGAACAAGTCATTTATACAAATTGGAAAAGTTTAGACTGCTGTTAGCAGATGGCTATAGAGCAAATAAAACTAAAATATTTCTTTAAAAAACACCCAACACCACACACCTTCTGGAATTCACAGAAATCATCAAAAGGCTGGATTTAAAACATGATAAAAGATGTACTCTTTCAAGCTCTCCACATTGTGAACTCATGGTGAAGTCAAGAAGGCCTGAGAATGAACAAGACTATGGGCTTACAGGATAAAGTTGATAAAAAAGGTGAGAATTACTCTGTTGCAACAGTTTTCCAGAAGACATCTTAACAAAAGATTTAGCTATCTGCTGACCTGTGGATTTTTTTGTGGATTGTTTTCTTCTCACTTTTCAATCCTATACTAAGATCCACAGGGAACGGATAGCATGCAACACCATTACATCAGCATTCAGAAAGCATTTGTGTCATGCACTTCTGAGATGATCCTTCAGCAAGGCACATTCAGCTCTGATTCACCAGTGCAGACACAAAATCTTCAAACTACATCTACACAGACCCGAGTTGGCATGCATACAAATATTTCTGTTGTCAGTCCAGGGTTTGGAAACGTACCTGGAGCTCGGTGAGTTTAGGGAGAGTAAAGTGGACATAATTAGCATTAGAAATAATGTTAGGTGATGCTAACATCTGGCAATAACCCTTTTTAACAGCTGCTAAGTAATGTTAATTGGCGGCTATGGACTACAGTTTTCCAGGCTTTACAGAGCAATGCCTATATATACACACAGCAATTAAACAAAATGTACTAGGTGTCACAAGAAATAATGAAGATGCCAAAAACATGATTTTGGAATGAGTGGCTTGAATTAAGATTTCAGACTACTGTTGTAAGACTAATTTGATTTTGCCAGCTGAGCCACGCTGATGTTAGGCACTTCCCTGTTAGGTTACACATCACAGAAGACCTAAGGATAGCCAGCAGATCCCGGTACCCTATACATCTGTCAATGCTGCTGACACATATTTGTATGAAAATTCATGAGTACAAACAAAAATTTATCTGTCTGAAGACAGACAACTACCACATTTTGTTTCAACTGTTGAAGTTTTTAGAGTAATAGCTAGCAAAACCAGATAAAATCATGGCCAAAGGTTATTGCCCATGGTAGGTTTTCAATTCAGCCAATTCCCATGGAGTTTACTGCACCTCTGGTAATCCAGTTCCTAAATAATGCACAGCATTGGAACATTTGCTACTGTATCCAGGAATATACATCAACAAGTCCGCATGGACTGTTGTGCAGGGCTGTCAGAACGACAACCACGCTGGTGGCACTTGACTCATTCTGTCAGTATCTCAGCCACTTCAAAAAGTTATGCTGTGGGAGCTTATTTAGCATCACTAAATTACTTTTATATGCCAGAAATCCCCGAGATATTTTTGCAAGTTCCAAAATTACATATATAGTTCTCCTTAGCCTCAAACTTTCATTTAATAGATATTTAGATACCAATTGCAAAACCATGGTGTAGCCAAATGTGTAAAACCAAACAGATCAAGCTGGATTAAGGCTTTCTGAAACTCCAGAAATCAAGTACAACTTGAACATTTTTATAAGGACAGAAAATGTGTTGCAGAGCAGGGAAACCTTCTCTAGAAATAAAAAGGAGTAGGAGGAGCTAAACTCTAAAAAGCCCATTTTTCTGAGTCATTCAAGGTAATTTCAATACAATCAGCATTTCTGTTGTGATTCAGACACACACAGTAAATTAATCCCTCTAAAGCCCAAATGAAATAACATACACAGAAATAATATCACTCTAGTTAAAAGATTAAAAAATCCTCCTGCTATTAATTTATTTTGTGGGTCTTATGAGTCATTATTGCAGTATGGTGCGCAATCCCATCCTTACATGCAATACCTCCTATTAGCGCTACTAAAAACTGGCGTGCTGCTTACTGACATCAAGGTGACCACAAGAGAAAGTATACAAAGCTCTAAAGGTAGAGACTCCTTCATTTTAATCAGATATTTCAGGAACCTAAAATGTAAAAGAAAAAAATTTGAAGTCTTCCTTCATAAACTCATTTTTTCTCAGTTTGTTTTTGTCTAAGAACATTAAAAAAATAGCCATACAGGTTCAGATTTAGTGCCACCTAGCCCAAGCTTTCATCTCAAACAGTGGCCATAGACAGATGGTATAAGAAAACCAAAGGAAGCATAACAGGGCTAGTATTTACGACATGTCCCCCGATAATCTCCCAAACTTAAGTTATTTTTAGATTTTTATCTATTATACAGATAACTAACAGCCATACTGATTACTGTAAATTCAGACTGAGTCCTTTTTCTGTCTGTGTGTTTTCTCTAAGCATTTGTTCTGGGATATAATGCAGATTTCCTTCCCTTCAAAACTTGGTAGTTAGGTAACTTAAATATATCCTCACTAATTTTATTTGAGCCAACAGGAAACATCACTAACAACTTTAGTATTGTTTGATGAAATACAAGGAGGGGTTTTTATGTCACGTTACAAAGTTAACATTCTGATTTATTACCAAAAAAATGCCCAGCAGAGCAAGTAATCTATGTGTCCAGAGATGAACTCTGCAGTTAAATTTTCTAATTACAAGTTATTCCTCCATTATTTCTGCTGAGCCAGTGTCCACTTACAAATATTTGTAGCAAATATCACAAAATACTGCTTATAAGCTACTTTTTCAATTACTGATGCTTTTGTGATTTTCTTTCCAAGCAGCCACAGCTGATTTTTAAGCAGTACTAATTGTAAGCAGGCAGGATGAGCACAGCCACAAATAAAACAACAATAAGAGACTGTGTATCTTCATCTTCAGTTCATATGTCTCTGATTTATGACTGAGCGACATATTTAATGTAATGTGAATTTTGAAGTGTAATATCCAGGCAATAAAGCTTTACTCATTTCACTGTACCCTTACATATGATACAGTAACAATCACTGTAGACTTTAAATCACCTTTTCACAGAGCAATTTCAATACAACAAGAAGATTGGTCTATGACTGATGTCATACACAGCAGGAATTCCTCATGAAGACACTCTTAAAATCTGAGTGAACACATTTTATTGAAAATAAGCCTTCAGAGCCTGACTAATTTGGTCAGGATGCCATTTGAGTAAAGCACTCCATTTTGTTCCCCTATAGTTGTATTTCTCCTCCTATTTTGCTTTCTACCCTTGTTTCTAAAAAGGCTTTCCATCACCAAGAAATCTGCATGAACATCTTCACCTTTGCTGGTCATTTCTGCAACCCTTCAATAAGGTTTCATAGAGACGAATGATTTGTGCAAGGGAAATATTTTATTCATGTTTGAAAATGACCCAGATGAAACCTAAAATAATAATTCATTCCTCTCTGTTTTTAAGAAAAAGGCTATGTCTTGGATTTAACTGTAAAGTTTTTTAATAATTGCTAGTGACAAATCATTTTCTTGCTGGAACATATTCATACCTTGTCTATAGATAGAGTTGGACTCAAATGCTATAATTTTAATACCCATGAAGTGTTAGAAAAGTAATTTTTAAGCTTTATACTGAAGCCTTCACTCTACATGAATCTATATGTACATAAAGCACATAAATGGATTAACAGTTTCTCCAGCATAAAATCAGTGATTACTGATCCTGGTAGGCATGCAAATGTTTAAGTGGCATCTGCCAGACTGCTTTAAGGAGGGACCTCCAGAATTCAAAACATGAGAAGTCCTTAAAAGCATCCACAAGATGATTTTGTTTCCATTCAGTCCATTATCTTATCCAGCTTATTAGGTGCCCATACAACTGCCCTGCACACTGAAGGCCCAAATACCCTCCAGACTCCTGAAGCAGAACTGTAATACAGCCATACAATGTTAACAATATGTCTCTTCTTCCTGCTCGTGATCTGTTAAACATACGCACCACACTCGAGAGCGATGCTAAGTAGGAAAGCAAAACTTCTTCCCATATTATTAGTGGAGGAACTTAACTGGAGTTCTCAAAGCTATCTTCCTTTTAATAACAAATATTCATAGCTTTTATGTGCATGATATGCAAGTACTTTCCTAGGCCCAAAAAATTTGTTAGCCTTATTGCTTTGTTTTTCTCAAAGTTACTTGATCAAAATTGAAAACAGTAGTCTAGATAAAGACAGAGTAAATTAAAAATACATTTAAAATTACAGTGCATTGTTTGGTATTCTGTTTTCCAAGTTTCTTTTAAAATTGCCATTTTGATTAATTATAACTAAACTAGATAAAAGGTACCAATGCAAAATTTTACAGGATTTGGATTCAAGCTTTCCAGAGCATCCTGAGAGGAAGTCAAGCAGGGAATGTAAGTTCAAATTAGCATCCAAGTTATTGAAGAGATTGATCTAAACTGTGATCTAGGGTAATTGAGTTTTTTCCCGAAAAAACTCCTCATACTTTAATAATTATTTTGGCATAAAAAGCACATAAGACACACAAAACTCAAGACCACAGGTAAACAAAGTATCCTCCTAAAACCATTTACTAAGACAATATTTACAGGAGAGCTAGGCATGTTAAGAAGCAACTGTATTGGTAAAATGGGGTAAAGTATGTAGAAAAAAAAGTCACACTCCCACCATTTCTCTCCAAAAGCAAATCAAAATGTCAAGACAGGTTTTGTCTTAGTGAGGTAAGACTGCTGCTTGTATTATGATGAACCGCACTTTCTTACATTCCTGGTGGTAGAGCCACAGGAGGACCCACACCTAGGGAAAAGCTGCAGTAGTATTGGGAACAGATCAGATTTAAGTTTTTATTACTGTTGCACTTTTAGGTACTTATACATTTATGAAAGATGCTGAAGAGTTTTCATAATGTCCAATTATTTTACAATCATAAGGTTACTTTTTATAGCAAAAAAAAAAAAAGAGACTAAGCTGATGTTCCAGCTTCTTTAGAGTAGAATAATTATCACAAGATTGATTTCATTGTAACATCCAAAAAGCCCACAGAAGTCCCACTATTTATAGTAACGCATCTATAACCACCAGACGGGATGCTTATTTTCAGTCTCATCTTTTATTATGATTTCCCTTGGAGAAAACAAACAAAAAAGCCATACAGATCCAGCATATAACTCAATCAGATCAGCCTCACTGTAAATGATCTCTTCAGAAATATTTCCTACTCACTCAAAAATATCTCTGTAATCAACAGCTCAGTATTTTTCAGAAGTCTGTAAACATGCCCATTCCAGCATTTTTAGAGGCTGTTGGTTGATGTGCTTCAGTTTTGGATTGCAGCTAATGATGAATATAAAGAACTGGGTAAGCTACATAGAACTCAGGCTACATCGTACTCACTACTGAAGTTCATTAGGTGACCAAAATGCCTAGTATTCAATTGAAAAGGTAGTTGGGTTGAGAAGAAAATTCCAATATTATATCAAGAAAAGTGGTAGTAAGTAAATGAAGGGGTAACTAAAATCCCTGTGGGTTCCACCCCCCACTCCCACCCCTAACAGTATTTAATAATTAAGATAATGTAACATATAATAAATTAGATATTGAATTACATCCCAGAATGGTACACATCAACACTCAGTTTGTTAAGGTTTTGAAGTCAATGACCAAGTTCAGGGAAGACACATTTGCTCTGCAGCTACAAGGAGCTGGAGGCACAGAAACCAGTGCAAATAAAATTCAGAATTACATCAACTTTTCCAATAAGCTATTCCATAGCTTTACCCAAAGTGATGAAATGCTAATTTATGATAAATCATCTTACATTTACTTAGTTTTATTTAGAGTTTTATTCCCAGATTTAAAATACAGATTACTTACTGGGTTGGCTTGGGTTTCTAAGGGCAGAAAAAAGGGGGTATGCTGATGAGGAAGAAACCCTTCAACTTTAAAGCTAATCCCGATGTAGTTTCAAGGTCTAACAGTAACAGGCATTCAGCTCCACAAAGTTGTCTCGTGTTAGCAATTGTTTGGGTTTTGATATCAAAGCTTCATGGGAAGCACAGAGCGTCCATGTGGAATAATCCAAAGAGACAAAACCTGAAGACAGAGGTATTTGTTGGCCTCACTGTATATATGGGCATACTTTAGAAATGGGGGAATTTCAATCTAAAGTAACTGTACAGGATTTTATAGTTTCAAAGAAACATGACTCAGAACAGAGGCAACCATGGAAACAGCTGCAGCTAAAAACAGTCAGGTCCCAGGGTTAAATGGAGACAAGCTGTCAAGTTGCACTTGAAATGCTCAGATACACTGCAAGGCATTTTCCTTAAGAGAACACAAGGATTATCCCCAAAATAAGTATATACCTTTCTATGGTGACAGATAGGTAAGGAAGATGAAACAAAGAGGCTATCTGGAATACGTACTCCTGGGCAGACGGGACAAACACTGCTCAAAGTGAATATAACATGGGCTCGACTCTACATCACATGCAGCACAGCAGGGCTGTTCCCACATGGCCACATCTCCATTTAAAAATCAATGTGGAAAGATACACAAGTTATTTATTGTTTTTTATATCTATATAGATATCTATATATATCATTATCTCATTATTCCTCAAAAGTCTTTCTTCTGTTTTGTTTCTCTGGAGCATCTCTGGGACAACTGCTTACAGCTCCCTGGAGGTCACCTGCCAGGGGCCCATCCAGAAAGGGCAGAGTCTGAACAAAAAACAAATGATACAGGAAACGTTGTCCTATGGGGTTCAGCAATAACTGCAAAGAGTGCAAGGCTGGAATGCTGGAAATCATGTTTGCAAGAAAACACTGATTTATCAGAAATAAAGTCTGAGAAAAAAAACCTGAATTTCTAGAATTTTGAAAACTTTGACATTGTCTAAATATTTTTCTTAAAATTTGTCTAAAAGTCCAGTTTTCTGAGTCAGAATATGTATGCTATCAGAAGTGTTTTGAAAGAGCCTGATATTCTTCCTCCTCTTCCCTCTCATCTTTCTGATTTAAAATTTCTGATTTCCAAGATTTTGATTTAAAATAGATGTATTTTTATAGGTTGGTACAGCTTTTATACTTTGAGCAGGAAGCACTGCTGATGGACACCAGCTCTTCAAACAGATGAGAGATCATACCACAGCAACACATCTCCGATATCAACAGGACTCTTACCCAAGCAATGATATGGTATACAAGCACATTTTTTTCAGGTTTCAGCAGAGGCATTTCAGCTGGCAGCGTGGTAGGCTAAGAGGAAGCATGTAGATAGCCACATCTCAACACAGGGGCAGTAACTTTTGAACCCCTGTAACTTGAATGCTGCCAACCCTTCGGCCACGACCTTCCCCACAAGCTCATTTCCAGAATCAGTCCTATGGTCATGCTGAACGTACCTGCCTGCTTATCTGCAATCCACTGCGTGATTTCTTGTTAGAAAATGATCTTTTTTGTTTAAAATCTATTAGAGGCATACCAAAATAAACAAAACATTGCTATCCTTGGAAGAATTAATGCTTTAAGTATGTGATTTGAAACAAGTATTAATAGTCCATCTGAGTTGATGTGATTTGTCGGACAGAAAGACTAATAGAGTAAAAAAAGTACATACAAATGCTTTAGGGAATTAGCAATGGGGACGTTAAGAAATGAACATATATAAATAATTATTTCAAAACGGTCATTACAAATCTTATCACAATAGTATTGCAGACTGTGGAAGAATAATTTGATTGTTTTAATAACTTCAGGAAACAAAAAAATTAAGGAGCACAAAAACCATTAAAATCCAACAATTTTTTTTTTTTTAACTTGATTTATTTTAACTCAATGTGTCTCTCTGCTAACCAGTAAGTGTCTTGGAAAATTAAAGTAATTGCAGGAATCAGAATTAGAAGGGAATTTGAATTCAATCTCTTATAACCAGAATATTAATACCAGGAAATTCTTGAGCCATAGTTAAGTTTATCTCATGCCATTGAACACTGGCACTTATTTTATCTGACATTTAATTCTGTTCAGGCAGCAACAGCTCAGTAACTGAGATGATAAATACAACTGTAAATATCTAAGAAGTGGAATTTACCCTAAGACATTGAAATCCTGTTAGTCTACAAGAAATTTAGGAAAATTGCCAAAAAAAAGAAAGAAAAAAAGGGGAACCATTTTTACTCTAATTCAATATGCCTGACAACACATACGTACCAGGAAATAAAAAAGGCTCATGATGTTCACTTCTGCAAAATAAAATAATCATCTTAATACGTAAGTTTTTATGCTGTTACATATACATTACTGAGAATATGGGTCAACAGTTGGACTGCTGATTTCAAGAGGCCATAATATACTTATTTTTGGAGAGGAAAATGAAAGACCCTCCCGCAGCTTGGCGCTCTGTTTCATAATTCAAAGCACAGTCCCGTGCATCACCCAGCTTTCTCCTTACAGGCAACAATTCCTCTGCGGAAATGGAGGATATCACCACCTCAGCTGCCCACAGGCTCTTTCATGGCATGATTCATGGGACATTATCCTTCAACATAAGCCAGTAAACTTTTCTACAGAGAGCAGGACCACATAAACTGTGAACCACACTTTAAAAGAATGCACAAGACCATGCTGAAGTCAAACAGCTTCATCCAGAACTTGCTATGAATTTATCATGGGCTACAAAAATATACGACCCTAAATTGTCTCTTTTCTCCTGGTCACCACTGGAAAACAGAGTACCTTTAACATGCTCCAAAGAGGACACCCAAAATCTTCCACTGAAGAGAATAAGGTGGATTTTCAGAGGAATAAGTGAGAGCAAATCTAACCCACTCACTTTCCATATGAGCCATCTTATACCTTTGAACTCCCTTGTCTCCCTTCCACATTAAACACAGGAGAGAAAAAAAATAATAACTTCCCAATTTATCCCAAAAGATAAAGTGGGAAGATTGGCAAGATTATCTAGGGCATCAGGCTGATATTACTGGGAGGAAATGTCACACAGTTAAAGCAGAACACGTGCTGTTTGCTGTGGGAGGAAAAATGTCTCTTAAATGTGCCTTTATAGAAGTTCAAGTTTAAGTGTCCTTCCCTCTGAATATTAGACTTAATTTGATGGCAAATTGTCTTCAGAAGTCAGTGATTATTTAGTAGTTACTTTTTACTTACTTTGATTTCTTAATGAACTGAAAAAATCTTTAAACTCAAAGGTCTTTAGATCCCTGATGAGCTGTTACAGATATTTCTGAGCTAATTCCATCACCTTGACCATAGCTACAGAAATATAAATGGATAAGATCATACCTATAGATCATGCTTTGACACAGAGCCCAGCAAGCCCACGATACCTACCTCGCTTGAAATCTGTTCCTGGGAGACACATCAAGATTTTCTAGCTCCCAAAGAGCTCCTCTGCCTTAGGCATATTTGATAAATAAACAGTTTTGACAGCAATGTCAAAACAATGACAAAACCTATTAAATGCCATCCAGGATGCTATTGGCCTCTTTCTGAACAGGCACAGAACCAGCACTAGTACAAAAAAGCATCCCGAACTCTGTGCGTTGACACCAGCTGATCTTTTCTCAAGCTTTTTATGACTTACTGCCACGCTACTCTACCCAATTCATGCTTGAAAGCATTTGCATAGTAATTGTTTCTCAAGGTATAATATTCATATTATATATATGAAGTTTTGTACATGTAGCAAACTGCTTTTACTAGAGAGAATGGGATTAAGAAATACATGTAGATATGGAATACAATGAAATGCACTGAATAGGATGACAAAGAAAAAAGCAAAGTATAATAGCCTCTAATGACATTTCTTTTATCTTAATGCTGTATATACATTTAATTTAAATTGTAATATTATTTCTTTGTTTAGAGAATTAAATAGGACAAAGGCATTTCCAGACTGGTCATTTAATGCTCCATTTGCATTGACAAGAAAGTAAGATAATTTCTAGGATATATTGTGAACTGCACATCACATTTTAATTTTTTCCTGTAAAATAATATCTAAAGGGGGAACACCCTTAAATTCTATTTCCATTCCATTTATTAAGGTTTAAACATTTATCATCACAGAATAAAACAGGTGTTTTCTTTTCCTTTAGCTTTTCCCATTTTGTTTGTCAAGCAAACAAAAAAGAGTTACAGACAACAGGTTATCGTACAAATAGATATTCCCTTGTTTTGGCAGTGCTGCAGTTGCATGTGGAAGCATTTGCTTTCCCCTGGCACGCTCACCATGACAAGACTTCTCTTTCAATGTAATCCACACAAATACAAATTTTACCAGGGGGAAAAAAAAAAAAAAAAGAAAAGAAAAGATTACTGATCTAGGTTTTATAGGGACAAAAGCTGGAGTCGTGGCTTGCCATGGTGTGCCAGAAAGGGCTGGAAGAGCATTGGCTTTAGATGCTGAAGTGGGAAAAGAGACCCACGGGGGAGGGGGGGGATGATGGGAGGGGTGAATCAGCCCATTACATCAGGGCTGCATTAGCGTGCTTTCATACAGAAGAATGCTCAGGAGTCCTATATATTTTATATATGGCTAAGTGGAATTATGCAAAAATGTAAGCATATTTTAAGAAGCCTAAATAGCTATTTAATGTGTCTGAACAACTGTGTTGCCATTTACCTCGTTCAAATGACAGTAATTGTATACAGACTTGACATGGAAAGCTGGGAAGCTCTAAGAAAGCCACTAGCAAATTGTTGCAATACGAGGAGAGAGTAAATGGTGATTATTTGAGCTCTGTAAAAAGTGAAATAATAATTACTCAAAAAAAAAAAAGATAATATTACTTATAAGTGCGTCTTCAATTAAGAGAGTTTCAGCATCTCAATTAAGCCTCTATTTCCAGGGATTTATATGGTAACTAAGCTGCAAAGCGTTGCTCTAGGCTGGAATGTGACAAAAGAAAAAAATCATAATCCTAGCAGCAGAATTTTTAGATATATGAAAAAAATATTGAAAAATCTTTTAACTATCTATAACTTGCATGAAATGAAATGCATTACTAATTTCCATCACAGTGGTTCAGAAATCATGATCAGGCCTATATAAATGGCTCCAGTTACTCATCACTAGCTAAATATTTACCTCTGTGTGTATCTCATACAGCCATCATCATGGCAACAACAGTCTTGCTATTTTATTCAATAGAGTCAATAGCTTTCGAAAAGCAGACAGAAACCATTTCCAGATTCAGTTGTCTTATTACTGGATCCAAAGTATTTCTGATTATTCTTCCCACAATTGCTTTCCCACCTGCATGAGGAATATTAACTTAGAATATGATGTGAATTGAGAGGAACAATTACTGTCTCCTTGTTTCTACTGGTTTTATTACCAACTTAACCCATTTTATATCAGTTCACAACCCTATGGCTGAACACATATGCCATATCTGTAAATAAATTACTGTTCACTGCCCCAGTAAAAAGAAAGTAGTTTTGAATATCACCTGCAAAAAATAAGGCTTATTCCAGAGAAAATAAAACTTTTGTAGATCAGCCCCCCAAAATTCATTCATTAGAAATACTTTGTAAACAACTAAAGGAAAAGTAGGCATCCAAAGAGCAAATACTTGCCTTGTCACAATCCCAGCAAGAGGGAACGCCCTCTAGATTTTAGCGAAGCAAAAACTTCAGTGCTATAAAGTGGTACTGTTCATTGAAATGCACAACAATATTGTTTTATCCCTACCGAGAAGCTAATTTTAATATGTTTTTTGATCTCAGGGTTTGCCCGCACAGGGACACTGAAACATAATCCAAATTAACTAAAAATATGAAGATAAAAGGGATTAGTTAAAACTGCCTTAACAACTGTGAGACTTTTCAGACATTCAGAATTAATGTAGCCTTATTTCAGTTTAGCTTAATTCATTCCTAAGGCCAATTTAAGACCACTTGAATTCTAAGTGTCTGGTTGTCCACAATTCAAAATGCAGTTAAAATAATCCATTTTAAAAATCCACTTGAATAATTGTGTCCACAAAATAAGGCAGCAGCCTAAGAAAACCTGACAAGTTCTTTGGAAGACTGCTAAATCAGAATTACCATATTGCTTCTGCAGAGTTACTGCCCACAGCAGCAAAAGTGACAGTGCTCTGCATTTCGAGAACAATCTCCTCCTGACTCCTCAGTCTCACCACCACTGATAACATGCACATATTATAATTAGATTTAGCAACATGAGTTTCATGATAAAATACACCAAATGCCCTCTGTCAGTTCTTCTGTGTCTCCTTTACTGGTCCACAGTAGCAGATAAATAATTTTTGTTAATACAGCATTACTACCAGTCTCAACTGTTGTAATTGGCTGTTAATTAGGTTTCCCTTGAACTCGACCTAATTGAAACCTTAGCAGCCATCCATCTGCTCCTCTGCTCAGACGCCACAAAACTCCCATTTTTAGCCTTTTGCCTTTTTACTTATTTACTGACAGTCAAATGAAAATGTGAACTCCTCTCCAGCCCCAGTTTGGTAACTTTAAATGGTTACAGCTTTTTATTAGAAAAAGGTACTCCTTGTTTTGACATCGGTTTACAGTGGAATAAGTGATAAAGATGTTTCCATTCTATTTATCATTGAGGCAGCATCATCTGGAGCACTGTGCTCCATTTTGAGCATCACACTGTTGAAGACATGGAGTGGATTGAGAAAGTCCTGAGAAAAGCTACCAAAACTGGCTGGGAAACACAACCTACAGAGACAAATGGAACAATCAGTGACTCAACAACAGACAACTGAATGGAAACGTAACAGTTTCCAAAAAGGCAAAAAAGTGCAAGGATGGAGAGAATAAACTGTTCTCCATCCATGCAGGACTATATATATATATTTCCAAATTCACCAAGCGCTAAAGAAAAAAGAAGTAAAGGAAAAGATATTAACGTTGGAATAGATTGCCTGAAAAAAAGGATACTGTAATCACCATTATAGGTGATTATATACCAGAGAAATACTTTCCAAGAATGATGCTTTGGGGTAGAGTAATGGATAATCTAGTCTTGTGAAGCCCCTTCCAGTCCCACTTTTCTAGGAAACTCCTGCACCCATGTCATGAACAGCATTATCCTCACAATATAGCTCAGAGCTGCTCTTCCAGATCAACAGGAACTTCATCAGGGACATGCCTCAGCCAGTGTAATTTACTGTGTGTGTGCCAGAGCAGTGGGGTAGGTGACATGGGGATGTTCGCTGTCCTGCCTTCAGGAGATGCCAGGCAGGTACCTCCTGCTTTCCAGGAGATTCTTTTGTTAAAGAAATCAGAAATTTCAGACAAATCTACTTCATGCTTCATTGCTCAGTTCTTAACACATCTGCCCAAAAAAGATGTAGAGGAGGTGAAATTTTCATATAATAAATGAATAAAAATAAATTAAAAAAATAGTAAAAGTTGGATTGAAATCCAACTGAAATGGATTTGGCCATTTCAGATCTCATTATATCAGTCCTGCAACTGTGGTCCTGCTCTGTATTGCCTGGATCCTGCAGATACATCTTTGCTCTCCAAGCTGTGGGTAAGGTCCAGAGGCAGCCGAGTTGGTCCTTAAAAGAGGGTACGCTTTAGAAAACATGGAGCTAGCTCATGCAGTTGTGAGAGTATCAGGATGCCATCAGTTGTGCAGTGATCTTTGGGGAACAGGCTGCAAAGCAGCAAAAACAAGAGGCAATCCTGAGAACATCTAGAAAACTGGTGAACCCACTCAAACTCAGCTGTTCAGCACCACTAAAGAAAGAGAATGGTCCTTTCTGGGTTGAGAAGTAATGTGACATTTCAGAGGCAGACGGGCACCACAGCTCTTGCCCCTCTGCTGGGACTGCTCTGCAACCTTGTAAGCAAAATCTGTCTCCTCCCTCCTTCCAAGCCCCTTTGCAGATGACTGAAAGCTGCTCACTCAAGTTTGGCCACAGCCATGCAAATTACAAGAGAGATTTCAAGATGGAAAAGCCACAGGTCTCTTTCAACCTGGATGTACTGACTGGACCAGCACCTCCAATTTCCTGCAACACGCTCTTGTCCGCTGATTGCCACCAGCCAGTACCTGTTTCCCAGCAGTGAGAGGAGCCCCATCTCTGTCAGGAGGATGATTATTTCCCCTAAACAGTGACTTTTATTGGCATGGGCTTTTTGAATACACTTCCCATCCTAGAAAACTCAGCCAGCCAGCCATGTCCTAGGGGAAACCAAACACATAGCCTGAGCATAAAGGTGCTTCTGTTTGTCCTTCTGAGCGAGGGAAAAAATGGGTCAGGCATTTTAATCGGCAAAATATTGGGTTGCTGAAATGTTTTTGTTTAACCTTTCAGATGTGGAATGACACCTAATCAAATCTCAGATATCATACAGGCCAACACAGAGGGAAGGCAGCTGTAATTCATAGCATCTACTAAGCAGTAACATTTTTGATGCTTGGAGGAAAAAATTAAAAACACAAGTTAACAGCACAACTTTGTGAGTTTCCATAAAACTTAACAATTTCCAACACAGTTTTTAGATAAACTATTCTTGTTGGTCCTTATTATTATGGTCACCAGAGGTAACTTAGCATCCAAGGAATATGTTTAAGAGAACAGTGTTGTAATTCTGACACCCCAGGAGGAGTGGGCATTTGAATTACTCATTGACAATTTGGAGTAAAGGCAGCCCCTTTCCCCGCCACACAGCTCTCAGCCACATCCCTCCACAGGACGAATACAGTCCAGCTTCCACCAAGAGAAACGTATTCCTAGCAGAGCACCCTGTGCTGACCCTAGCCCACTCATCAGTGCGAAACTGTATCATTATTCATGATTACAAGACCCTTCCTCAGTGACATATCGTGCAAGTCCCAATCCTATAAATTGTTCTGCATAAGCTACTCAATTACTACAAAGCAAAATTACTTCCAAAAAAGCTTTGTGGGCTGGCAGGATTCTGTCCAGACATACCAAATTTCGAGGCTTTAGAGAAATCTTCCCCTATTAAAGTAAAATCTTTATGTGTAATATTTACTGCATCACACCAAGATGAAATAAGCTTCCCCAACCTCTTTTTTTTCTTTTAATCAAGTAGTGCAGTTCATCCCTGGAAGACTGTGCAGGTGTGTGTGTAAAGTGCCAATTTTTTGCCTTTCCCACTGACAGTAGCCTGGAATAGACATCCATTAAATATGCAAGAGAAGTTGTTTCATGTAAAAACTTCTTGCTATTCACTCCTCAGCTACTGGTAAGAAACTATTTTCTCTTTTCTCCAAATACCTTTACTTTGGATTATAGATCAAGCAGTGAAAATCTCAGGCCAAGAGGTGAATGCTTTGGAAACACATAAGCTGCTAAAAATGGGTTTTCAGAAATACCTGCAGGGTAAATTAACGGGTTTGTTAGTGCTCCTGCTGCAACACACCAACAGACTTTTTTGTTTGTCTTAGTCTTACCAAGTAATTTTATTTGTTTGTTGTAAGTTCTGTATCTGTTTCTTGTGCTAAATTTCTTAGAAAATCTGTTTTCTGTACACGAGACTTGAACTTTGCAACTGGTTTGGGACACATTTGATTAGCAATCTCAGAAATACAGTATCATTTTACTCTGGATAGCAAACAACTAATCATGTCAGCTTTGTAGTCTGGTGCAAGGAAGATACAACTGAAGGCTGTTCCCTAATTTAAGTAAAAAGTTACTAGTGGAAAACCTATTGCAGAAGAAATCTTTATCAGCTGGTGTGTACAAAGAAGTAATTTGCTTTCTGGCTTACCACTAGCACACTTGAAGCAATCAAATGCAACAATTTCAAAAGGCTATTACCCACTCACTGTTGAAAAAGGATTGCAAAATAGATTCTTGATTTACATTTTTTTCAGGTCTTATTAAAATAAAATGCAACTCTTCTTATTTCCCTCTATCATTTGAAAGCATTCTCAGGGATGGAAGTATTCTGAGCTCATCCTTCAGCCTGCCTTTGGTGGCAGCAGGGATCTTGATGCTTACCTGAAGCAATTAGGAAGCAATTATACCCTGACTATAAAGTATTTCATTGAATTTGGGGTCAAAACTGCATAATTTTATGATTTCTATTTGTTATTGATGAGGTGGGCTGAAGCAGAGAAATCCAAATGGAGGGCATCCTTTTTTGAGCTTTCTTGCGTATAAATTCACCTGCTCCTTCTTTTGCCCAATCCTAAATGACTTCATATCACAGCGCTTGATCTATGCACTTCACTGGATCACAACAATCACTGCTTTGAGAAAGAACTTAGGTTTTTGTAATGACTGATGACTGTGTGTGCAATGGCCTGGTGGCTCCCTGACGCCCGGGGGGCTGGGCAAAGCTGTGCCTCCCGGAGGATGTGCTGACAGCAGCAATTTTCCTACCCTATCTGGGGGTCACACCATCTCCCTTGAATCAATATACAGCAGCTGCTACAGGAACTGGTATGAGGACTAAGGAATATGGTATATGCCAACTTATTTCTCCCTTACAGCAAAATCCAGACTGATTTTGCTGAAGTCTACCTTGACCTTACAGGATTTCCTTCCCTGCTGAACTATATCAATTATCAAATACCAGTAACTCTCTCCTCTCTGTTCAGGCACTTCTGTCCTTCCCTCCCAAGTCCCACTTCCACCATTCTCTGTATTACTTCCAGAAGAAAATCATAATAAAGAGACAGGACTGCTCATACCCAGGAAAAAGTTTTCAGCAGAAGTAAGTCCCGAGCTTTAGAGAAAGCCACAAGTAGGAAAAAAAACTTGCAGAAAGAAAGTTTCTTTTAACCAGATATCAATTTTGTATATAAGTCTAAGTCTTCAAATCATTAACGTTGACCAGTATTTTAAAGAAGATAACTTGATCATATAACTTTATAAATATGATTCCCAGTTACTTATATAACAAAATTTAATGTCGTCAACACATCTCTTGCTTTTGAATACACAAAATGTGTGCATAGGGTTCTTCATAGCTTTAAAATCTTCAGCCATGCCATACTCTAGGCGTTACTTTCCTTGTATTTTGGCATAATGTTCAGAGTTGTTCCCTCTATAATTGGCCTGGCATAAAAGATGTGAGACTACCTAAGAACATAACAAAGTATTTTCTATATTAAGCCCCACTTTGTATAAAAAGGGACAGAAACCTTATATATAACCCTACAGAGAATACACACATATTTTGGGAGAATAATGCAACTTGTTCAGGGTACCCTAGGAAACCAGCTCACTCTCCTGGGCTTCGAAAGCCCCAGTCCTGCTTATGCCAACCTCTACTCAAAATGAAAACCAGGGTTTGGAAGCAGCATGTGAAAAGTGACTTCTAGTTACTTCCCTGCTCCTGCAACCCTTAAACAAGCTGTGCTGGCTGCTTAAGTCAGTTTAATATAAGCCATATAGTGCACAGGTTGCTGTTAATTCTGCTGCCTGTTGTGTTTCTGGAGGCAGTGTTCCAGTAACCAGAGCTCCCAAACACATTCCTACTCCAGCTCTGCTCATACTAGCCTTTTTTTTTTCCCCCCCTTTATTGTCTTCTTTTTTCCTTAGCTTTAGGAGAGCAATCCCCACCGAAATTTTAAGGCAAATTGCAGACCAAAACTGAGAACAACCATCTGACCCTGAAAGACCAATTTGGAAGACCAAGGAACTGGAGCAAAACACAAAGTTGCATGTAAAATGAGAGCTGGCATACTTGGAAAGACCTTTTCTAAGGAGGATTGAAATCCACAGGTCCTGCGTAACGGTGTCCCTGGTTATTCAGTGAGTGCCCACGCTCAGCCTGGCAAGGCAGAAG
The DNA here is from genome assembly GCF_965638725.1 of Aptenodytes patagonicus. Lineage (NCBI taxonomy): Eukaryota > Metazoa > Chordata > Aves > Sphenisciformes > Spheniscidae > Aptenodytes > Aptenodytes patagonicus. The sequence goes on from NC_134954.1 coordinate 21,070,989, forward strand.
TGCTCTTGCAATTCACCTGCAGGCTCAGCCTCCTTCTACAAAATCCCAGCTGTGCTCCTTGTGAAGCACCCCTTGCTGCTGTGTCTTTCATACATAATGTATTTCCAGCTAAACTGAAAATTGGATCAGGAATTTTTTTTTAACTGTACTACAGGAAAATGACCTAAAAAAGGAATACATTTCACAAAACCTTAGGAGAAACACACCAAGCCACTGAAAGTAATCTGGAAAGTCAGCAAAAGTAGTTATCTACCTGTTCTTAGGTTTCACTTTGTGCTTTTACATTCTTTTTACTTCAATATATGCTGCAACCAATTTATCTCAAGGTAACTGAGATTTTTCTAATGTTTCTATTAAAGATAGCAACATAGAAACATCCAGAGGAACTGAGGCACTATATAGGAAACTCAAAAGCTTAAATCTTTTTTGACATCCCAGTAAGTTTTTCTGCCAGCTGCACTTTTAAAAGGAAAAGAAAATGAAATTTCATTTTAATTGAACTACTGACTAGTGATAAATCATACTTATTAGTGTATTAGAAAGGTATTCTCTACATACACACTATATCACACATAGCCAGTCTACACTACTCAGGACTATTTTCTACATTAATTTGCTTTTCTCAGTGCTTGCAAAAAGAGAAAGAAGGTGACCTAAAATGTCTCCTTTGTTTACTGTGGTTGAGAGAGACTTTTTTCTATGGCTCAGTTTGGAAAACTGAGTTATACAAGTGAAAATTGCATTTTGCCACATGGAAATTGTTAACTTTACTTCCTCTCAAATTCATGAATCTGCATTGCTGTTGAGTGCTTTCAAATATTCTTTCCCTCCAAAACTCTTTCTTGCCCAGGTGAAGAGGTGTCGAGCACATCTGGAGAGGGGGTTTGGGAGCCTGGAGGGGCTGGAAAGCTGTGGCTGGAGAAGATCAGCAATCTGACAGTCCCTTTCCATCAGCTCTCGGACCTAAGAGTTGATGGGAGAAAACTCCTGAAGCGAGTGGGAAGAGTTTGCTGTGGGCCAGCAAGTCCTTGAGCTAACACCGAGAAAACTCTCCCCCAGCCTGGAAGCAAGACCCTGCCTGCCAGGACACAGCAGGCAGCTGGGTGCAAACCCCACTGTTTCCATTCTGAATCACCATATAATTTCACTTTAGAAATCTCATCACAACCTTTCTTTTTTTTCCAATTTCCAGAATTTATTTTCAAGTATATTGTAAGAAACCTTTGGGCTGCTTATATTCATTACTGCAATTTTTCTTCTGCATATCTGACACTTTCTTTCCCCCCCTTACAGATTTTTCCCTAGTTTGCTCTATTTTTATTTTTCAAGATTTGTCCTTTTTCAGTCATTCTTTTAATTTATTGATAGTACCAACAGTTCACACCTGTGTTCACATAAGGCCGGGTGTTCCAGCACCCAACAAATTACAACAGGAACTGCAGCTATCATATGCAAATTCTCTGTTACATGCAAAATCTCAAATTCTTGAGATTTTTATTTGTCTCTCCTGGGAGTGCTACAGCAAGCAAGCTGGGAGAGGGACCACATACCCTATTTGTTGTTGGGAGTACATACTCTACTCAGTCATCCAGGTTCCCCCTCCAGTTAAATTACCTGTCATCCTCTCCCTATCCATAACATCTTTGTGCCACACATCTCCAGATACAAAGTGTATTTACACATCCCAGCTGTTCTGCTTGCTGGAATACCAGTTTAGGAGACCAAGATGTTTACTTTTCCCTCAGAAAACTCCTCTCCAGTAGTTTCATTCTATTTGATCAACATAAAATGATTAACATGTTCAAAAACTCCTGAAAGCACAGAAATCTTATATTTTACCTGAACAGAAGCATTACAGAAAGTGTTCACCAAGCTTTCTTTAAAATTCCCCAGAATGAAGGTTACTTTTGTATAGCTAATAGCAGATTGTTGAGAATAAGAGCAATAACCCTCCAGATGCAGTAACTTTCACAAGGCAGTTTAGGTAGTGGCTTCTTCCTAAAAAGACAAGTATATGATTTGTAAATGGGTAACATTCGTACTCCAACTACTGAAACACCACAGGTAGGGTTAAGATCCTCATTTTTTTGTTCCAGCTACCATGATGTGTCCCTGGCACAAGAAAAAGATGCATTCCCTAAACGGTATAGGGTCTTGGACAAGACCTGTAGTTTGTATAAATTACACCAGTACACAAAATCTAGTGGGAATAACCGTGGAGTTACACCAGCATAAGAAAAAACATTGTGGTTTCTTTACTAAGCTATCATCTGCCAAAACTAAAGCAGCCAGCAGGCTCCAAGTTTTGCATCATTTGCTTGCAGAACATGAGAGCAAACTGCTGCTCCAATCTGTAGTGCAGCCTCCACGTTTTCTGAAGCAGGTATCAAAGGTGCATTGAAGAGTGAGTGGGAGCACAGAACTACATTAAAACTCAAGACAGCCTTCAATGTCTTATATGACATGTACCACCATCAAAACAACCATTTTCCACCTTCTCCCAAAGAGACCAAAGCCTCCAGGATGCTGCAAAACATCCTACCTAATAAAAAATGAGCTAATACACAGCAACAAGGGGTAATATTTTTTAAATTAAATGTGTAATAGTTGACCTGCTTCATCAGCTTTAAATTATCGACAGCACTTGCACACAGAGACATATGCAGAAAGAGGTCTGGTTTCCATCCAGAGGCAGGTGATGCCTGAAGATTACAAGACCACCACCTCCCTTGGCCAGGAGATGTGGAGTAGGGGTGAATCTGTGGAAGACAAGTAATCCAGATGCTTATCCTGAACCTGGTTTATTCTGCATAGAACTGCAAGGCAGAGTTGTGTCTGGAGTTTCCATGTGAAATGCTGACATAACTTACTTTTTTCTTTTCTATTACTCCTGTAACTACCATTGTTTTGTCATTAAAGGGAATGATTTAGAAAGGTTTTGATATAAATGCTATTAGGCAAAATCTCCATTCTTAGAGGTGTTCAGTCACAGATGCTCAGCTGTGAAAATTAGTGTAGCAGCTTTTCATAAAAGTGTCTCCCCAAATTTAATCAATGTCAAAACAACATGATCCTTCTGATAATTACAGCTTCAGGAACATGCAGAACCGACCAGCCGGACTGCCCCCAGCTACAGCAATTCCTGTTTACTGCTCCTTCACAGTCACTCCACAGCACTGTTATCTCTCAAAATTTCCCTTAAGTGACCAATATATGATTCATAAACTGTTCAACAGTATGGTTTTTCACCATAACTACAGAATACAGTTTTTTAATAACAGATGAAATTGAAGATTTTCACTTCTAACTATAGCAAGATTTCATTTATTGTTGTCTGTCACCTGCTTTTTACCGAAGCCATGATTTATAGCCCCAGCCAAACTGGTGAGTACATGCATGACCTGCATGGTATTTCTGCTTTTAGGTCCTACGCTCTGCTCCTGTGCCCGCAGACACTGTCTGAGGTTTTGATATATGCAACATTCACTGAACCTGTGGCTGTTAGCACCAGTGCTTTCAGTGACATTCTGTAGAGCAATGAGTTATTTTCTGCACTGATTTGCTGCTTGGATTATGGGTTTATTCCTTCAAGCCTGACTTATTCAACAAAGGAAGAGAGGAAAGTTTTAAAACCGTTACTTCCATAATTCAAGTTTCTGTATCTTTTTAACTTCACTACTATAGCACTCCTTAAATTTATTTTTTAATCACAACATCCTTTTTGTGTTAATTAGGTTGTCTATGACCTAACCTCTTCTATTTGTAGACTTTGTCTTGCTTACTCAGCATTGGTCTATTTCCTCATATATCCTTTATATGAACCTTAGTGAGGTCATTCATATAAATTTCTTTTCTTTTTTTTTTTTTTAAAAAAGTCTTCCTCATCACTCATATGCCATCTGTTCTATCCATACACTGGAGAGGAACATATTTCAAAATTGTCTCAATGAGATTGGTTTTATTCGGCTCACTCGCCATGTACATCCATCTGGGCTAATTTACTTGAGTGAAGTCACCCATACTCTCTCCACTTGCATTTCACCAGCAATGCATGTTTGTAGGCTCGGCTTTGCTAAAGATGGCAGCTCTCCTTTAAATCTGTATTTACCATAGCAAGCTGCATGCAGATGGAGCAAATCTCATCTGACTCCAAAGATGCTGCTATACCCTCTCTGAAGATCGTATAGTATAATCAATTTTTTTTTTTGTAATAGGATGTGGCAAGCAGTCAAATCTTAATACGCTGTCCTGTTGGTTTAACTAGTTTATCAGTCTAGAGCAAGTTTCAAACCATCCAAGTTATTTCTTTGGGTTTGAAGGGACTCAGTCACAGAAGTACTAATGTAAGTTAGGAAGCTTCTTGTCTACAGTGTTAGGCTTAGGACAGATATGGTCTGGGAAACCTGGATGATCAACATGAGATCTGATGCTACTCCAAAGGCACTTCAGGAGGCACCAGATCACTTCACAAACTACAGTGGCATTCGTAAGCCTTACAAAGTTGCAGAAGCAAGACATAGATGGGTAGCTCTCAGCTACCGCCTTTGAAAGGACCATCATTTTGATTTGCTAGAAGTTGGAGATGTATCAACACTCTATATAGAGAGGCAGAACATAGACCTGACATGCAATCACAGCACTACAAATCCAGAGGGAAGTGAGCAGTCCCTCATTGCTTCATAGGGTATATGCCACTCCAGCACATCCCAGTTGTACGTACAGGCACTCATCTACAACCCTTCATTCCCAAACCAGTGGAGGAGGGACATTGTCTATGCAACCTGCATCCAAACCAAGTGACCTGAAAAGGGTCTTGTGAATGACCACTTCTACATAATCTGCTACTGCAGAACCAAGTAAAGCTGTAGGAACCACCTTACAGCTCAGCAACACAACTTTTAAAATATTAAAGGATAAGATGGCAGGATACTGATGACAGGAGACATGCATCCAATTAGCAATGCTTAGGAGTAGAGTGGACTCCCTCAGAGAAGAGTTGACCTTCATTTCATATCCCCACAACAGCACCCATCTTCTCTTGAGCAGGTGGCTCTGCCCCAGGTCCATTACCATTGAGTTTTACTCTGATTTTCTGAACAAGTGAGCTGCATGCTTTCTTTTAGTGCAGAAGAGAAACAAACTCTGGCATCTCTTTCCACAAAATCCTGTGAACAACTTTTCTGAAATGTCTTGTTTCATTAAAGACTGAGGAACTCTGGGATGATTTTGTGTTGTCTTACATAAAAAAAAAGTGTCATCAAAAAAGTTATTTTGACCTACTGAAAAAAAGTTTGAAGAAAAATATTGGAAGTAAATTAATTTCTGAATATTTTCCCCCTTAATTACCTTTTTCTAGCTGTGAAACACTTGTTCCACTGAATATATTTCAGCCAGTGTTTGTTCTGACGATCAGTGCCAAACTCCTATCCAGTGCTCACACCACCACACAGAGAGGATTTTGTTTGGTTTTTAATTAATCCAGGTGTGCTTGTCGTAAAGGAAGTAAACACATTACACCATATTTAGCTGCACTGCATGGATATCTTAGGACTATGTATCACCTACAAACACACACAAATTATTTACCCTGGAAAAGATGCAGATGAGTACAACTTCCAGTGAAAGCCATCCTCACCTACCATCAATAGCAGACCTCATTCAAGCAGCCTGCACTGCTCAGACTTGACTGCAATGCAAACCCCCAGTTCTGAGCAGCTGTTAAGGTACAGTTCCCCATGTCTTCTTAAAAGCATACTAGGTGCAAGATTGACACAAGACATTATAAATCTTCTGTTTAAAAAGTTCCAATAGCTCAAGAACTTCAGGCGTATTGTATTTCCTTCAACAGCACAAAGAAAAGTATCATCTTCTGTCTTAACATTCAAAATCTATTCCCACAGAGAAAACAACTTATTAGTAAACAACTAACATTTCCCACAGTGAAAACAATTTATTTCCCACAGAGAAAACAACTTATGAGCAGAAAGCACACTGGAAAGGCAATCTGGGTTCTGCTTAGCAGCTGCTCATCAATAACACTACTTTCAAAACATGCATTATAACAACTTCTATTAGAGCGTGCATAGTATGGTGTATTACATCAAATGCCTACATTACTGCAACTTCGTATCTTGATAGTAGAAACATATTAAATCTTCTAATACTCCATGTGTAATCCTGACACACCTGGAAGTCTTGGTTTAGAAACCAGGAAGCAAAGCTTGGCATGTTTATCTCTCAAACAGCCTCCACAGGAAATAGAATCATTAAGGACAAATCTCAATTTCCATTTTTTATTCCACCAAGATTGCTTGACTAATATAAAGGCAGTTCTCAAAAAATGATTAAAATTAAGGTTTGTAGCAAAGTGTCCCAAGATGTGCTATCAAAAGGAAAAATAAAAAGACGACAATTAAAGGTATCCATATTAACCATGAGTTCACCTTTAAGCAGTGTAAAAATGAGTGAGCAACATAAACCCCCAGAAAGCAAATAAAAAAAATGAAAAAGGACCAAAGCAGGCTTGTTTTTGAGTTAGATGTCTAGAAGTCAAGGTTAGAAACTCAAAACATTTTTGAAAAAAAAAAATACTCATAATTAACTTTGTCTTTTTCTTGACAGGAGCTTTGCTCCCCCATGGCATGCAATCTGCACACAGCATTTCCTAAGCCCCAGCTCTGAGGAGCTTGTGTTTATCCTCCGTCAAGGCAATCCATGAGTGTTTGCATGTTTGTGCAGCGTGATCAGGGATGTGTACAGAACTATTCATCATTTTTTTCTGTCTTGTTCGGAATCACTGACTTTTCCTTGAAGCAGAACAGCTTCAAGAAAGGTCCACACACTTTTCAAACTAAATAAATTAAACTTTGAATGCACTGGTACCTTTACTTAACGTCACTCAAGATAGATCGGTCATGCTTCATCATATACAGCATATTTTCAAAACTCAGAAAGTAGTCTTTTTTTCTGTTACTTTTTTTTCCTTTGGGAAGGAAGGAAAGGGTTCCTCTTATATCCTTACTTTCTATAGGTCTTGTACCATTGAATTTCTGATGTCCAACAACTGCAAAAGAGTACCAACAAAGTTGGTTTCTTTTTCATTTTTTCATGGTTTTGTCTTTTAGCTTTCATAAATATGTTAATCAACATTCCCTAGAGTATGTGTCCCAGTCATGAACAAACTACAAATTAGGACCTCTAAATTTTACCCCAGATGAAACACTCCTGAATGGTGCCACCACAACACAGAAGCATTAGTATTCCTTGTTCAGGAAAAAGGACAGCATTCATATACATCTCAGGATTTGGATCACATACAGTGAAGTAGAGGCTGTTTTATAACTTGGAAGAAGTAGTTAATAAAATAAATAAAATCAAAACTGCCATGTTCCCAGGTGCCTGTGGATGAGCATCTTCCAGCCCTGAATTTCTGATTATATCCTCCTAGACCAGCTAGAACAGGGATGACCAAGCGACACGAGACATTTTCTCCTGAGGCTTGGGCAGACCCAGATCTTGCAGTCCTCACTATTTCCAGCCTCTTCAGCACAGAAAGTCATGGCACTAAAGCCCACCTCTTCCAGTGCCGTGCAAATAGATGGCAAGCTTTGACTTAGCAATGAGGCAGAAAAAATGGGAGCGAGAAGCTGGTCTCATTCAGCACCGTGATTTATTTCAGGTTGGCAGCTCAGACAGCTACCGTGCTTTCCTCCAACGTGTTCACTTGATGGATGATGCCCCAGCATGAGTGGACAGAGAAGCTACAGAGGTGATGGCAGCCTGCCCTCAACTCACGTTTAGGTGATGAACCAGAAGAACCCGTACAGCCTTCAAGCGCAGAGTGAGGAAGACTGACTACAGGATAGAAAGAAACCCAAGAAACAATCAGCTTTTAATGCAAGGCTCACTTGCAGGAGTGAATCTACGGGAAACCATGACTTTCCATCACTTTAAAATTGATGTTGGGTAAGAACAGAATCAGGCCTTTTGCTATTTCATCTTTTTCCCATTACATTTCATATTCTTGAGGCTGAGCTTTGTTATATGGAATCTATTACTGGGTCCTCATGCAGGCACAGCTCCCATTAGTGTCAAAAGGAGTTACCGTATGCCTGTTTATCGAGAGGAGAGTAGGCTCCCCTGTGGCAGGACTTCTTTCAAAGAAAAACCTCACAGAACTATCGAGCAAAAATACTTGAAATTTTAAAACCCTTCAGGCAATGATTATAGCTCTGCTGGTCCCTCAGAGGAGCATAAAGGACCCCATTATACGAAATATTAGTATTTGATACCTGGCAGTAATTCAAAACATTTGTGACTTGAGAGGACATCTAAGTTATATTTCAAACAAGAGCATGAGCAGGTGGCTACTTTGCTAGTCTGCTATCTCTTGCCTTCCTGGGCAAGAAACATTTGTTTTTAAAATCATCTTGAGATCTCCATTTCCACCTACACAGAGTAACTGCACCCTCTGAGAGCTTTTATCGTTGCAGCAGGTCTGAGTCCTCTGGCTACAGGCATGCTCTCAGCCAGCGAGGCTCTCTACTGGTTAAGTGGTTCACTTGACCTGAGCCAGCTTGCAGCAGCAGAAAAAATGAAAAAGAGAACTCTGCTGTAAACCCGGGGTTGAAGGCCACCTTTCCAGCACTATTTTGGCCATGACTCGCCTCCTCCCGGTAGATTGCACAGGGCAGCCCTGCCCTTCCCAGGGGTGGGAGAATGACAGCAAGGCACTGAGAGGTCAGCAGAGGGATAAAGACTTTATTAAAGGGGCACAAGGTAAAATTCCCTTTTTCCATGATGTGAGCACAGAGAGCAAGTAAATGCAGCACTCAATACCAATGGAGAGGTTGTGACAGCACATGACGGTTTTTTGCTCTACTTTATGAGAGACTGGCCTGTTGTTATGAAAACATTTTCAGAAAGATAATTATGGTTTTCAGTAATACATACGGCACTGAAATCTGAAGTGATGAGTCAAAATATATCAACATTAGAAACCAATTTTACTACAATAAAAATTACACAAGGTGTTTTATGGCAGTGGCATGAGGAACTTTGCTTCTCCCTTCCCCTGCAAAAAGCAAACCATGTCCAAAACAATTCAACACAATCATCTAATGAACCTAGTAATAGTATTTATTTATCTTTCATTTCCATTATCACAGTGTTTTCCCTTCTCTCCCCAGCACTACAATAGCTTTTTTCCATTATAATACAGAAGCACCAATCTCTGTCCGAGCCAGAGTGGGAACTATTATTTTGGCCAGTTGTGCTGCCAGTGTCAATGTGCTTTGCTCCGTTTCGTTAACCCAAAGCTTTGCTCTCAGCAATCTGCTTAAAGTTTAAGTGAGTAGGGGTTGAAATGGGAGAAGTTGCAGCAGCATCTCTCCCCAAGCCTTGCCAACTGTCCCAGTGCAGGTCAGGTCTGCAGATAAAATGATCAATAGTGAAATACTGTAAGAACTTGTTCTTGAGCTTTATGGAAGACCTGCCAAAGGCATGTACATGCCTGTTTATGCAACTGTTCTGTAATTACACCAGAGTTCACACACGCAGCATGCATGCACACATGCACCCCAGGAGCAACCCCCCTGCTCCAAGCACTGCACAGTGATGGCTGGATGCAACTTCTGCCTCAAGGAGATTGGAGCTTAGTCCTTGAATCAGAGACACCAAGTGTTCACAGACAGAAGGCATGAAAAGAAGGCGACGTGGAAAAACTTTAAAATATGATACAAGCATATCTAAAAAGAAATATTGAGAACTCAATAGCTGTTAGGTCTGACAAGTGCATGCAGCCTGGCAAGGCAATCATTGTCTCCCCAACTGTTCAAAACTGGTGAGCATCCCCAAACCTATGATAAAAAAGCAGAAGCTAAATGGAGCAGAGAATATGGCCAGAGTTCAAATTCACTTGTGGAAAGCCAGACAACAGGTTTTGCAGTCAGTAAGACACAAGGAGAACTATGTTCTGATTTGTATATTACAATGCAAACAGATTGCAAACAAGTTCCTAATCTCGCTGCATTTCAGAATAAACCTTACTTAATTAAAGTTGGCAGGACTTCTGAAAGAAATACAGCAGTTACCTTCAACAAGTGTTTGCTGCAGTCACACATACAAAAAGCGTGTTTATTATTCTGTAAGTATGCCTGTTGAAGCAGACCATGAAAGTTTTGGCCAGTAACACTGTCGTGGTTTAACCTCAGTCGGCAACTGAGCACCACACAGCCGCTCGCTCACTCCCCCCACCCGGTGGGATGGGGGAGAGAATTGGAAGAGCACAAGTGAGAAAAACTCGTGGGTTGAGATAAAAACAGTTTAATAAGTGAAATAAAATGACAATAATAATAATATGATGATAATAATAATAATAATACACAAAGCAAGTGATGCACAGTACAATTGCTCACCACCCACCGACCGATGCCCAGCCAGTCCCCGAGCAGCGGCCCCCCCGGCCAGCTTTCCCCAGTTTATGTACTGAGCATGACGTCACATGGTATGGAATGTCCCTTTGGCCAGTTTGGCTGTGCCCCCTCCCAGCTTCTTGTGCACCTCCAGCCTTCTCAGTCGGTAGAGCATGGGAAGCTGAAAAGTCCTTGGCTAGCGTAAGCACTACCTAGCAACAACTAAAACATGGGTGTGTTATCAACTTTGTTCTCATCCTAAATCCAAACCACAGCACTGTACCAGCTACTAGGAAGAAAATTAACTCTATCCCTGCCAAAACCAGGACAGACACAAAGCACTGTGTGCTTGCTGAGATAGATGCACTGTGCAAACCCTGTGTTGCACAGCACTAGAACAGTTGTAGTTGAAGAACAACAGTCCGCTTTCCTCCTCATGGCACCATGGATAGCTTGTACCAGGATCCTTCCCACTAGAGCCCAGTTAGCCAGTTCTGTCTGTGTACTTGCATACTAAGCATTAAAAAAGTCCCTACGTATTGCTGTGCCTTGAATGAAAAATTGTTTAACAAAGTGCATCACTGGCGTTGAACCCACATGTCTAGTGCTTTAGAGGGGAGAAGAGTGAATATTTGCCCTGTTTTCTTGACATTCAGCTTTGATCAGAGACAAAATTTTAGTCAGTGTATGCACATCTTCTGAATTACAAACTTGTTCCAAAAGTAGTTAGCTACTAGCATTTAAATTACTTTTTAGGAAGGACTTCCCTTTGTAATTTACACAGTGACGTTACTACGTTACAAATTAACTTATGCATATTTGGTACCTATCAACTGCAGTGTAATTTCCTGCAGTAGCTTCTCTGGCCGAGATGCCTATTTTAGCCACTTTCACTGCTATGACACCAACACTGATTTAGTGAATGGAGCTAGGGACCTTCGCTCACCAAGATCACAGCCAAGAAAATCCGAGCCCATCTTTCCTGCACCCATTCTCTTGTGGTGGGACTGAGGAACAGAGCAGCAAGCAGGTCCTCTGTGTTTCCTATTTAAGCAGTTCCTCTTTGCACACAGTACGAACAGTTCTTAAGCTACACATGAACATCGCTATAGGCCCGCATAAGGAGCTGTAAAAGCTTTCCATCCTTAAGTAGATAGTTCCAATGAGTTCTTGATAGCCCATTTCGTACCAGTCTGGACAGATATAGACTGTTTACCCTAAATTAGTGTCCCAGCCCAGAGTTAGCCCATTTATTATTAGCTGATAAAAAAACAAACTTTAGAAACATGCACACCTCAGTTTCCCTAAAACAGCATTACAAAGAGTCCCACCTTCTGCCACAGGCAGAAAACATTACTATGTCCTCCTACTAGGCGGCTCTTTTAGGAAGTTATATGATACAACTGATGACAAATTCTTACTATTTTGCATTCAATTTTATAACAGTCCAGTTGAACTTTCTGCCCAGTTTCCTTATTCAGTAGGAAGACAACTCACAGGAGATGTCTTCACGTGGAGCCCTCTAAAGATTCCTGAACATTTGGTTTAGAAGGTTTCCCACTAGTTATATTCCACAGAGATGCCTTTCTCCTTTTAGAAATGGTGGAAAAGGAAGAATATCCAACATTGCCAGGGAGGAAAGTGTTTTGATTATGCATACTACTATCAAGCTGATATAAAAATATCTTTTCTTAACCTAGAGAATAATGAGAAGCTGGGTAAGATTCTGTACTTTGTTGTTAGTCTCTACATGTACTTTATGATAAATGCTATTGAAGTACTTTAATTACTTTTTTGTGTTAACCATTCACTATTGAAAGGACTAAACTTGTTTATATTATCTCAGAGCTCAAATATCAAAGTAATTGACATTTCTTCTGATCAAAGGAAGGGAATTATTTCTGTGCTGAATTCAGAAGAAGTTTTCTCATACCAACAACGCATCTTAGAAGATTCTCAATACCATAATCAGGTCTTTATAGGAATGGGATCAAATGCACCTTTGCACATTATAATATTCAAGTGATATTAACTATCTTGCAATGACTACATTTTCTTTTATGCCATGCAACTTTTTAAAAGTTATTTATACACTGTGGTTATTTGGACAAACCAGATTGCTCACGTAAGTGTTACTCAGATATTGCAAGCAACTGTTTGTCCTTGGAAACAGTTTAAGAAATTGGGACTCTCTGTTCAAAGCAAGTGCATGTTGAATAAACATGCCCCCCAGGCTGTCGAGAAGGCTGTATGCTGTGCTGGACAGAGCAATAGATGCCTTCAGTGTGAGCAGTGAAGAAAAAAAAAGTGGATTCTTTCACATGGAGACGCTTTATGTTGTGCCTAGAGGGAGTGAGTCACAAAGGCGGCAGCACTCACCTCCAAAAAAGTTCAGTGTTTTGTAAGGCTTAAATTTTCAAGCTCCACATCAGTCACAAAAGTTGGGATCATTCTCAAGTAGCAGAGATTAAACTAATGGCTTTATTGGAATAAATAGCTTTTTTGGAATAACTGACATGAGGAACTGAAGAAACCCACAGGTGTGTGGTCACAACAGCAAACTCATCAGGAATAAAAGAATCAGGCTGGTGCACAGAAGTGCTTCAACAAAACCAGCAGAAAATTAGTGATAGGATGTCCTGGTTTCGACTGGGATAGAGTTAATTTTCTTCCTAGTAGCTGGTACAATGCTGTGCTTTGGATTTAGCATGAGAATAATGTGATAACACACAGATGTTTTAGTTGTTGCTAAGTAGTGCTTACACTAGTCAAGGGCTTTTCAGCTTCCCATGCTCTACCGACTGAGAAGGCTGGAGGTGCACAAGAAGCTGGGAGGGGGCACAGCCAGGACAGCTGACCCCAACTGGCCAAAGGGATATTCCATACCATGTGACATCATGCTCAGCATATAAAGCTGGGGGAAAGCTGGCTGGGGGGCCGCTGCCTGGGGACTGCCTGGGCATTGGTTGGCGGGTAGTGAGCAATTGCATTGTGCATCACTTACTTTGTATATTCTTTTATTATTATTTTATTTCAATTATTAAACTGTCTTTATCTCAACCCACAAGTTTTCTCAGTTTTACTCTTCCGATTCCCCCCCCCATCCCACCAGGGGCAGGGAGTGAGTGAGAAGCTGTGTGGTGCTCAGTTGCCAGCTTATGTTAAACCATGACATAGGACAATCAACCTTAACCTCACATAATAAAAATTCACTGAATAGATTGGCCTCCTTGTCCAGCTTTCTGCAGTGCAAAAGCAAGCATCACCCTCCCAGCGGGGAGGGCACAGGTACCTCACCGGGAACACAGCCCCAAAGGCAGGACTACCTTCACCACCAAGTTTTCCCCAGTATCTTCCATGCTCTTGCAGAGGATGACATGTTCTCAGCGTGTCAAAGAGGCACGATGGGAGTCTGCAATTCCCCAGCACACATCATCTGGCTGGAAAGGTGGGCAGCTGACCGTGCTCACCTTCATGAGCACCAACTCAGTCTGGTCAATCATCTTAATTACTGCATTTTTCTGATTACGTAAGCAAGCTATGGCCCTGCAGAACAGGGAAGCACTAACGGCAGGAAGCCCTGTGCTTTCGACAAGAGAGCGATGGACATGGGAGCCAGTGCTGCAGATCTGAAACCATCCACATTAAGAAAGCTCTAAAGCACTTGGAGCCAACAGCAAGAGGGCAACGTGTTAAGATTCAACATTAGACAGAAAACAAAGAGAAAGACTTCAGAAATAAAAATAAAGGTTTATCTTTATGCAGTAGGAAGAAAGGGACCAGTGAAGCGGTACAAAATTGATAGGGCTGTCAGTGCCAGAGACAACAGCAATGACCTTAGCAGCTTCAAAGAGGACTAGAAGGGAGTCTAAGAGATAAAGGATGAGAGACTGGATGAAGTCACAACAGTCAAGATAGCAGATAAGATGCTGACCATTTGTTTAGAAAGGACAGAATTTCAGAAATATTACTTAAGAAGAATTGACAAGCTTAGGACACAATAGTGGAGAACAGTGTCTTCAAGATAACTACAAGGAGATGGGCTAAAAAAGGACAGATAGTCACTGAACTGCAGTTACTACATAATATTTCTTCTTGATGGTTGTGAAACTACAGAGTCACTGCAAAAAAAATGATATTTCCTGTGAAGTTTAGGATGTTCAAAGAGAAAAGTAACTTCCTGAGCTCCCTTGAAATTCCAAGACTAAGTGCTGACATCCATTTGTTCTAGTTAAGGTATGCAAATATATATGTATTCATGACCAAATGCAGAACCTTTCAATGCCTGCTTCCTCTAATATATTAAAACAGTTCATATTGTATCTCTGCCTGTCATATACAAGTGTTATCTCAAGTAGCTACACAAGAAAATGAAATTTGAAAATGTTGTTTAACAATTCTGGAATAAATTGAGAGATAATGAAATAGCTACTGTGCTGTTCCACTTGAAACTTAATTCCAGTGTAATTCAAATGCACAGCACTGATTACCCATGCCATTTGAGGGGGGGGGGGGGGGGGGGAAGAGGGGATTTCAACTCCAGCAAAACTGAAAACAGCATCTATATTCCTACCGAAAGCAGTGGAAGAAATGTATCTCAATTAATAACAACTCTTGGGTTTCCAGACATCACAGTCTCATACATAAAAACAAAAAAATTACTTTGCTTGATTTTAAATATGCCTGTTTCAAATCTAACAGACATAAAGGCTAGAGGCTCTCAACTGCTCAAGTCCATGACTGCCATTCACCCCAGGCAGCCAGCCATACGCAGGCAGAATCGTTTTCTGATGATACATCCATAATGCAGCTGAAGCAACTTTGAAATAGGATCCTTGTATCAAACTCCTCAAGCAGATGCCTAACGGTGTCTGGTTTTGGAAAACTGTGCACGATATTTTAAATTTCTTAAACACTTTAATGCACAGAAAACCACCCTCTAAACAATGGACTACCACACTCTGAACCACTTTTGACCTGAGGCTTATAAGAACATTTGACTGTGAAGAGGGGTAAAAGGAGAGGAAAGCCTCCTGTGCTGTAAAACATCCCTCTGGGTGGTCCCAGAGTAAAGAACTGTGGGATTGCAGAAAAGGCTAAACTGAAAGGACCTGTGGAGCTCACTTCGTCCACCTTTCTGCTGAAGGCACTGCCATAGACTACATCACCAAGGTCCACGTCCAGCCAAGTCCTGAACATTTCCAGCAAGGGACAGTCCTCCACTTCTCTGGGCAATTTATTCCACTGTTTAATTATTCACTTTTTTTTTCCTTCTTTCTTCCTTTCTTCCCTCCTCTTCTTCTAACCTCACAGAATTTTCTCTGAAGTAACTTGTACCTGGTGCCTCTGATCCTACCACATTGCATCCTTATGAAGGGATACACTCCATCTTCCCCACAACTACCTTTTAGGTACTAGAAGATTAGATTACCTGAGCTTTCTCTCCTCTAGGCTGAAAAAGCCCAACTCCTTAAACCTTTCTTCATGTGGCAAGTTCGCAAACCCTCTAATCATCTTGGTGGCCCCTCCACTGGCCCTTCTCTAGTTTTTCCATTCTCTTGAACAGAGAGGGACCAAAACTGGACATGGTATCCTAGGTCAAATATAACATGTGCCAAGTAAAGCATAATGATCACATGGTTTGCCTTGGGATGCTGCAGCACCCACACTTTCAGAGGCACGGAGGGACCGCAGGATGGGGCTGGCTCCCTGTGCTTGGTTATGCTACTGCAGACAATAGCAAAATATTTTGGGCTGTTTCACCTCTCTTGCTAGGTGAGACTGAGCCGTGCTCATTATTGACTGCTCAGGCATCAAAGGGACTGTTATTCTTGACTGCATATAGTCTCTCAGAACTAAAGTTTTAACAAGCTATTCAAGGATTTTAACTTGGCTCAGGATTTTAAGAGCAGATACTTTAAAACTGTCATAGAGCAAACACCATCAATAAATGTTAGCTCTGTCCCTGCTCACAGTAGCTTTGCAAATCTGCTTCAGTTGTAATGCTGAGGGTAGAAAACCAAAAACCTTACAGAGGGCAAGTCTAAAACCTGAGCAGCAACTGCAGTACAAGAGCAAGATGATCACACTGTTTCTTCGACCTGAACTACCTCTCTTCACAAGAAGGGCACATTTAGGTTTAGATCATAGTGTCTCTGGAGAGCCCAAGAAAGCTTGTTTGAACACAGGCTGTTCCTTTGCACCCTTGGTACACTCCCGGTACTGTGCCAGGCTGTCCCTGGCCACACTGCAGAGGCACCAGATGCACTGATATCCCAACAGCTGTGCAAAAGGGATACGCAGCCATTTACCTGCATCATGGTTTTCAAATGTCTTTAGGAAGGATGTTGTAAGCATTCCCCTGAGGAACCATTTGTATTGTGCATCAGTCTCTTCAGTCTCATACAATGGACTTTAGACATTAGAGTGCCAGGGTTTTGGCTTTGTACCCTTGCTTGTTCATGGTCTTTGGGGTGTGGGGGAAAGGGAGGATCTTTTTCCTCTTGCTTTATTTTTACTGCATTCTCACTCCCTTTCCTTTGCTTTTTTGAAGCAGACAAGTTTTCTTAATGAAAAACTGAGCTCTGTCCCTCATGAAATCCACATTACTGTTGTAACACACTTGCTACCTAAATCACTACACCAATTTGTGCATAGCTTTCTTTACAGATGCACCAACTGATGCTACTGTCATGACATCAAGTAGTATTTGCCTGATGATAATATTCAAGCAAACGCTCCTGCATCTATTATAACATAGTTTGGTACTTCAGCTTCCACCCCTGTAGACAATCCCAGCAATTAGATTTCTGCCATTTGTTTGAATTCCATTGTCATTGAGTACAGGTCCCTTCCAATCATGACATGTCCATGTTTTGGGCAGCAGCATGGACAGTATCTCAGCACTATCTTATACTGTTAAAAAAGTGAGCAAATAGATAAAATCTCTGATGATGAAATCCAGTACAAATGCAGTGATATTTTACAGTTTGGGTATGCTATGTGGTTAATATGCTGGTACCAGTGAAGTGACTGTTTAAGGACTTCTTAAAAACCCACCTAATCTGCAGGACAAGGCTTTTCAGGTAAAATTAATGTTTATTCAGTAACATTTGCTTTGCCAGGAAAAAAATGCTCTGCCTCAGGACTATATTTTTGCCAGCTGTTAATTTGCACCCAATCCAATTAGTTTGAAAGCAGTTTAAACAATCCAGGAAAAATTAAGTCATCAGATATTAAGCATGGCCATATTCTTGATGTTGTGTTAAGAAAAGAAGGAAACTATTTATTTTTAGTGGAATATGCTATTTGTCTCCCACACACAAAGACAAGCCAGGCAGGTGGTTTATTACAATCTTCACAGCAAAACCAAGTATCACTTGGTGCTTCTTCATTGCTCTGCTCCACTTTGACCATCACGTGAAGCTGAAGTTTTGCCATGTTCCACACACCCCCCCATCCATTTCAGCTGACACTGTAAATCTCTACCCAACACAGGGAAAACTCAAACTTGGCAGATAGCAGCCAGCAGCAGCTAAAACCGTGTGGAGTAGCACAAAGGTGCAAGTGGAAGGATGACCTATGGACATGGGTCACCCAGCAGGAGAGTGGCCTTATTCGTTATTGTCACATTTGACATGCTCCAGCTTTCCTTCCAGCCTGCTGCCACCCCTTCTTCAGTGAGAACGATTAATCATTAAAGAAGAAAATAATTTAACCCTCACACACACACACAGAATAACAGTTTGCTTTAACAGTGCACAAGGAAACATAAATAAAAGTAAGATAGGGTACAAATATGTCTCAAACTGAAAAAGTGCTCCCAAAAATCTCCTCTAACTAATGCAAACAACTCCCCTTATTGACTAAATTGCTGGGGAGGGTACAGTGCAGATCAGAAAGTACTTATAAGATGCTCAGAAACTCTGTGAGAGGGAAAATAGAGTCACACTGAACTTGCTATTCCTTATTTTTTGCGATCTTTCTTATACAACTCTCCTGCTCCATCTGAAGTCCTTTCCCACTGACCAGCTATACTTCCCAGTCAGCAGCATGGACAACTTTCTATTTCCATTCCTGGAGATACCAAAAAACCTCTGACCGAAACAGAAATGGTCACTTTTCAAGTCAGTCATGCGTCTCAGCTGGGCAGCCTTTGCAGAAAGGTAATTTTTTTTTTTTAATGAAGTCCCCAGGAATTAGCTAAATTAAGTTGGCATGATTACATGCAGTAATTAAAAGAAAACAGAAACGCAAGATCAAGAAAGCAAGGCCTTTATAGACTAATCACTAGAATGAAACACCTTGAGCTAAATATTTTTCCCAAATAATTCAAAGACATGTGGCCAAATCCTATTTAAAAATAAATGAATAAATAATAAAACCAGGAATTTTTTCTATTACCTCTTAAAATTCATTCATACCCATTTGGTATCACATAGCATTCTGAGAACAGAAGCTGGGTAATGTCACCTTTCAGGACATTTACAACCTGTAAAATTTGGATTTTTTAAAAATTAAATATAACATACGATTATTCAATCAATATTGAGAAATACTTAATTTGGTTTGATCTTTTTCTTTCAAGTCAAGTGAATACAAGTCCTCATTCCACATCCATCTATTTGATCCAGGTGAGGTCTAAATTCAAAGTTTCCTTTGATGTTAGAGGTTGGCTCAGGAGCTCACTGGGAGGCTAGCAGGAGCTCCAGAAAAGCCCTGAAGCTGAAGTCATGCTAGCCTAAGGCTCTGCAGTCACTTTTGACTGCTTATTTTTTTTCTACCACCTGCAGTTTTCAGGTACAGTCGCAGGGCTTAGTCCCTGGGAGAGCTGCATGTGGTCCTTCACAGCAAGCTTCAAGACAAATAGTAAGTAAATATGTATGATCTTAGCTTTGTGACAGATGTCAAGAATCCCTAAATATATTACAGGGAAGAGGATTTTATTGCCATAACAGCAGGAGACAACTCGTGCAATTGTTATCTCCCTTGCCCGTGATCTTCTCCCTCTTCCTTCATCAGATTAGTGATGGGACAGGTGAGATGCAGCACTGACTGGATATGCAGTGGGACTACTACAATAATTACTTATTTAACTTAAGCACAAAACCTGCATGTAAGTAACATTGGTGTTAAAGCTGGTACTGACATATACCAAAATATTCAAGCGCTAAAGATCCCTAGCTCAGTGGCAGTGCAAAGGAGATGCAAGCTATAAGTCGGCTGTTACTACATCTGCATCAGTGTATGTCAGAGCAGAAGAGTGATTTACACTTTGCTCCATCCACAACTCTCTCAGTGGTTGCAAAAAAAAAAGAAAAAGAAAAGACAAATACAGGCTGATCCAGAGTACATCCCATAACACACATCACCCAGTGAATTATTCAGAAGGGGACAAAGGATGTCAAAAAAAGCCTAAACCTTATATGTATAAAACCTTATATGCACATAAAATACATTAAAGTGTATTTTTTGTATATATGTATATATAAAAATATAGAAACAGGAGTTTAGGGAGGCTTAGATGCCTCAGTCATTTAAGGTAACTCTGAAGGAGCTAACTTGGGTACCAGAGCCAGCACAGATGTCAACCCCCATGGTAAACAATGAATCCTCCTCCTCACTAGAGCTAATTAGCCCAAGCCAAATTTTATGCTAATACAACTGTACTGTCAACCCAAACCAGCCTGGATTGTCAAAACTGTGTATTCCCAGCAGATATATTTTTGGTGTTTTAAAGAAATATTTGGGCAAAAAGGAAGAAAGCAAAAAAATGGTTATGCCTGGAACTAATATAATGATCATTTTTATAGTTGGTCATGTAACACCCTGGCTGTAGGGTCTTCAAATACCAAATTTTAAAGCTAATGGTGTTTCAGAAAATGTTTACATAGACTTTATTGAAAAGGAATTTAACTCTTAATTTAGAATTTTCTCTTTTCTTATGGAAAAACACCAGCATTGTTTTATTTTAGTCACAACTTCTAAATATAATTATCACAAAGGCTAACAGATACCGAGGAAACACAGACTCCTGTCTTATCAATACAAACGTGATAGATTTTCATAGGATTCATCTAGGTGCTGATTCATCTAGGTGCTAGATTCAAATTGGTGCTGAAAGAAAAGAAACAGCCACCTGTGCCACCAGGCTATCCCCCATCCTCCAGCGAGGGGAGGGCTGTGGGCAGACGGGCCAGGAGACACTGTCCCACTGAGGAGGTGACAGTCAGGCAGCAGGGGATGGGGACTGGAGATGCCCTGCCATCTCAGTTGGTCAGTACAGTGTCTGCCTGGATCCACAGCACCCAAGCCGTCTGCCAGCAAAGCATCATTTTTTTTGAGCTGCTCTCAGGCCGTACAGCTCAGGAGAGACAGATGAGCCCAAAACCCCAGAATTCTGTCTAGCTTTTTAAAAATACACCCCAAAAAATGTAAATGCCTCAAATTTACTCATATATTCACCGCAATTTACATCATACCGTTGCCAGGATAAATGAGACTATACCTATTTATAGCCTTCCCATAAGTGTTTGCTGGTTTTTAACACAAAGAAAGGTTTTCTGGTTTTCTGCACAAAGAAAGAAGCAACATCACTTTCTTTAAACGCCTGTTGCCTCTGCTAATCAATCATAGTTTCATTGCATTAGGACTTACAGCCTGAGCAGGGGAAATGTAGGGAAATAGCACCAGGCAGTATTTTTCAAGCCAGGTGGGGAAATTACAGCTGTAAAGCAGCTGGGTTCTGGAGGGATCCACTGCACCCTCATTTCCACAGCATCACCCGGAGGACTGGGATGTAAGGAGAGCCTAACTACGAAAGTAAATTCATAGGAATGGTCATCTAAAGTTCAGCTGGTTTCTGTACTAGGCAAGCCAGCAGAGACAGTGCAAACACTGTACGGCAGCAGCAAAGGCACACACGGCTGGCAGAAGGCTATGCATACTTGCATGACAAATAATCTCATTAAAGAAACAAATTACATAATGCCAACAGAATACTGTCCTCCTCAGACGGTTTTGGTGCCATGAGTTTTTAGATCAACCTACTTCATATGTCGAGAGTATTTGAGCTTGAATAATTGGCCCAAAATAATCTTTTTGTTTCTAGATTGATAGAATCACTTGTACTGAATCCAAGAAGTGCCAGAAGATTAAGTTGGTAATGAGATTGTACCTTTCCCCATTCTCGTTAGTTTGTCAGGGCAAATAATTGATGTGCCATTTTCTGTTCTTGCCATGAGGCTGGATTTGCATTTTTGCTTCCAAAGAAACTGGGCTTTTTGGTGGTTTTTTTGTTGTTGTTTTGTTTGATTTTTTGTTTATTTGTTTTGGGGGTTGTTTGGGGACAGGGGGGGCGTTTGGGGCCTTTTTTTGAGATGCTTAAAGAAAAACACTACAACCGCACACAGGATTTGCAGGCTACAAGACAATACCATTCTCTTCACATTCTCACTCTCCCTGTTTTTACATTATTCCATATTCTTTCCTACAGAAGAACAAACATGATTCCTATGATGTGCTGTAAGATTCGCAACTATTCCTGCACAGATACGTCTCAAACCACTCTCATAAATGTTCACATTTACACAGGGCAAACCGTAGATAAGCACTTCACCTGCTCTTTATACCACTTAAAGGTCCATGTGTAAGTAGATTCATGTCCTGAGGACACTGCACTTTAACACACTGAACCTCCCAGCCATGTGAGTAAAGAACTCGATCCGATAGGTGTCTGTCTCTTTTTTTCTACCTCAAAACATAAGATTTCTTGCACCAGCCTGTTGCACCATGACATCAAAGACATGTATCTTATAACATGCAGAGTGTACTGCCACAAGGAGATGCTGGCATTTCTTACCACCACATTTTTTTTTTTCCCCTCTATACCATGCTAACAAGATACAGTTCCATCAGTGTGCAACTGAATTAATATTATGGGGAACCTGGCTTAAAGGTAGAAAAACAGTTCTGAAAAATTTCTGGTTTTTTACAGCCTCTTGAAAGATTTGTTAAGTTTTCATAGCCAGCGTGCCAGCAAAGAATAAGAGGGGTTTTAATCAAATATAAAGGGAGCCCAGTGTAAGTCATTTACATCTCACCATCCTCAAACACATACAGCCATCCTAAATTCTTACCAACTACAACATATCAGGGTATCATATAGTAAACTGATACATTGACACTTGACATTAATTTACATATACCGGTATACTATACAATTATGCACAAAACTACATACATTCAGTCTTGTCAGCACTCACACAAGCTATGCTTGCCATTATGCACTGTAACATATAGTTGGTTTACTTATATATTTTCATACTGTAATTATAACTGAATTAAAGGTGAGACTCTTCAGACTTTCCCCCACCCTGCTTTAGGTCATCCTGCTAAAAGGTTACATAACAGGTTACTTTTCTGTAACTAATGCTAAATAAGAGTCCCTTGTCACAGCCTGCTCCTTTCTTTGCCTTTACAGTGATGCTTAGCCCTCTCCCAATCGTATTTTTCATTGCTCTGCTCCTTTAGGAACATCCTTAACCCTTGCAATAGATAGAAACTACCATTCTGACTCTGTTCCTGTGTACTTTGCCAGTCTGCAAGTGACTTCACAAGTTCCCAGACCAGTGAATTGGCCTAAACAAAAATAAAATTAAAAAGGACCTAGCATCTAATAATGAAAAAAATCATAACGGAATTGAAAAGGGGGGCAGAGGAGGGTTGTTTGTTTTCTGGGACTTATAATTCTTTTGTCTGAGGGGTTTTATGGCTGAACTTTTTGTGCAGCAATGCCTACAGAAAAGACATTTCCATATGTTTTTTTTCCACTGGAAAGTCCTTCCTGCCTCCAGCTCACCCTCCAGACTGCACGGTTGCTTGAATTCATACATCTATCCTGCATTTCCTTGGAGCAAGTGATGAGTAGACCCATCTGTAAGTATCTGTACCGTGTTTTTCCATTCCAGCTGAGAGCTGGCTGAAGGTCAGAGCATAAATTACATTTACTACAACACATTTTGATGGGCTGAATCAATACCCATGATCAAGTACCCTGTGCAGGCTCCCAACAAGGACAGATCTCCACTCCTGTCATGAATTCTTTCCGTTCTTTAAATCATAGCTAACTCCATTATTCTACTGTCAAAATAACCCTGTTTCCTGACAATACAGAAAAACACATTCTGCAAGAGATGACATTCCTCTTCGAACTCAGTTTAATAAATTCTCTTGGGATTTTTCCACAAAGGTAACAACAAATAAAAGGATAGAAATCTATAGAAAAGTTATCAAATTCAAATATCAATAAAGTGTCATAGGTCTGCTAGAGAATTAGAAGAGACCTAATTTCCCCACATTGCTGTTTCTTTGTTAACATGTGCTACTACATGCACAAAGGGACTTCTTGGGCTGGAATCTCAACACTATGTACATTGCTACATATGAGTTTAAAACAATATGCAACACTACCACAAGCATCCATGTACCTGTAGGATACACCATTTAAAATAATCAGACCTAAATGCACTTATTTTTCCAACACAGTATACAGAACAGAGTTTTAGGTTTTCATAGTTATGGGAAGTATACTTCAGCCTCTCCACCATCCATCTAGAGTAGGGTTTTAGTTGTTCACTTTTCAGGTCATTCTTGGGGGGAAATCACTCAGTGTCAAAAGTTTTAAATCACGTCTCTGGACTGCAGTTTCCATTTACCATCAGCTGTGGGAGAAACGCTCCAGGGACTGGCAGGAGACTGTTTAAATTGACTCAAACCCGCTCATTTCAAACAAAACACCATTTATTCACACATACAAAAAACCCTCAAAACCACCCACAAGAAAAACACTACCACCCCACACAAATAAACAACCACCCCACCCCCACCCCCAAAAAAAGAAACCCAACCAAATCATCCACCCCCATCACCAAGGAATGCTTTCAAGAATACCTAGAATAGCTAAATTTAAATCTTTCTTTGAAAATTTTGGCCAAGTTCCATTCAGTCCAACTACTACTGGACTAGGAAAAGGGATTCCATCTTGTAGTAACACCTTCAATTTTTCTCTTGTTTCTCTCCTAACAGCCTTTCCATTCAATTAGGCACATGACCCCAAGTGTACAGAATATTTCTGAAGAACAAGCACTTAAGGTATTTAAGCACACATGTCTAGTCTTGGACCACATTTAAGTGTTTTCCTGAAAGCATACATCATTTCAAGATTGCTTCCAGCAGCTATGAATAATTAAACTGAAGTTGGACATGTGATTAAAGATTATGATTAAAGATCTGGCACTTAATTTATCAACAGTAACTTGCTCCACAACTACCTGCATATACATGCTTGTTCTCCAAAGGCTTTCTTGTGATCCCAGCCAGCCCAGGGACCCGAGGATACATAGTGTTTATACTAGTGTGTAATTTATAGTACCATAGTCTTTCCTGGCAAGATACCAGTTTGTCCAGAGAGCTTAGAGAAGGGATTTTGGGTCACAACCACAGCTACCACAGGCTCAAAGTGCTTAACACATTGGGAAGCAGGGGGAGGAAGGTAGGGGCAGACATCTCATACCATACTTCAGATATTGGCCTGGGATATGAAAAAGCCACCGGCATCACTGAAATACAGGTCAAGGACACAAATTGTCTTTCTTCAAGTCAGTAAAGTACGTTGAGTAGCTGCTTAGGAATTAGTCTTGAGGGCACATCTTCTAACACTGGGATGTGCAGAGACTGAAAGTTTAAGAGTAAAGCCAGAAAATTATTAGTAATACAGAGAGTTTCCCTATACATTAATAATTTTCAGGTTTTATTACAAATGCAATGAAATTCAGAAAAATAACACCAAATCAATTGGAAACTAGAGTTCAGGGAAGGTTGATTTGTGCCTAAGCTGCAGTTCCAAAAAAGCCATTTTCAACTGATAAAGTCCAGGTATCCCCAAAGATGTGAAAAGTCATTCTTTCAAGGACTGTACAGTGGTATAGATTATTGCAGAGACAGACACTATAAATGACCCTGCTGATGATCACAACAACACATCCTTCTCTCACACAGACTTGTTCCACTGAGCAGGAGGAATTTGGCAAGGCAGCAAACAGCAAGGTAAGAGAGAATAAGGGAGCAAAGAGGAAGTACTTAAACCTTAACCTTTATTCTTTGCTTAAAAATAATAATAAAAAGAAGGACATATACATCTCTGTTCCCCTAGAGAAGTTCAGCAGATCTAAGAAAGAAGGTGAACTAGATTAAACAACGTGGTTCCCATGGAAGAACAAAAATTATTTTAGGAAAATCTTCTGTTGTTTTGCCTAATTTGAGACCAGGCAGAGCTTCCAGAATAAAGAAATGGATTTACTTGGCATCATTTCCTCCTAACAGGGTACCCACCACATAGCTTAGAGAGGACCTCTCAGAAAGGAGTCATTTCCCCACCCCACATAACAAATGCTCCTTGCAAGGGTAGGGGTCCCTCCAGCAACCAACAGGATAGATTTCAATTACTGTAGAGATTTTAGTCAGGAAAAACTCTGTGGAAGTTCATTTTATTTACCTTTTAGACGTATAGCTTCATGGGACAGCCTTTCTGTGCTGCATGCTGAAGGGAAGCTGCAGCATCACTTGTCACTGGATTTGTCTGGGGTTGTTAACAAAGCAGAGCTACAGAGTTTGCTAAGTTTTGGTTGCCTGGAGGTTCCATTACATAGCTATACTTTATCCTGGAAAAACATCTAATCTCCTAGGATAGATCAGCATGGCAACAAATGTAAAAAGTTTCTCTCTCTCTTTTTTTTTTTTTAAGATGCTTAGTGTTTTTCAGTAGAGCAAGTTGAGGATTTCATACTGAATAGGCTGGCATAAGTAAAACAAATCCTGCCTTTTTATCAATAATATATAAATAATGAAAAATACAGCATTGTTTTGTAATTGTTTGGCATTGTGTCGGTCCCATGCTGGAAAGACAAATCACGACCAGGCTGCTGAACAGGGTAGCTCCACTGGACCCCACCGAAAATAAGTGCAACCTGCCCTGCACCTTCAGGGTCACTGCGGTGCATCTGAGCAGAATGAGCAAACCCCATCACTTAAAAATGTTCTCCCAATCCCTTCTCAGATGAAAATAAAGTTGTTCTCCACTGAACGACTACAACACTTCAGACTCCTTAGTGATGTATTAATTTTGATGCATTAATTCATGAAGTTCACCGTATCTCAGAGATCTTGATAAGAGCTGCCCACTGATAAGTGCTGTACAGTGCTCTGTTTTGCAGCAGCTTTTTATTTAAAACAAACAAAAATCCACAATGTCAAACTCGTGTAACTTGTGGAGCATACATTACTGTCGCCCTAGGGCTGCAGTAACCTTGCACACTTTTCTCACTGAATATATTTCAAAGATAGGGGTTTTTTTTACCTTAAGAAACAATCCATATTTTATACCCCACAATGAGGAAACCCCCAAGGGTTTAAACCACCACGACCACCACCACCACCCCCTCAGGTGTTTAACCATATTAAAGAAAGGTCCACTGGTGCAGGAAGGCCAAAGCACTGAATTATCACAACTTGCATTATGAAACAAAAGCAGTTTCTAAAAATCCTCCCCACGTACAATACCTGCATCTCAGAGAAGTGAAAAGAACAGCTTTAAAAAGAATCAGCTGCGAGATCTCACAATTAACCCAAAGAGGAGCCAAACATAGAAGATCTCAATGCTGTGTTTTGGGTTAATACAATTTAGTTCTAGAAACATGGTGGCTCTGCAACCAGGCAGATGCATCGCAGGAGGAGTCAGGTTAACGGAGAGAGAAAAGTCAGTAAGGACCATGTCAACTCGAGAACTGAAATCGTGTAAGAAAAATCTGGCCCAAACCCATCTAATAAGGATCTGTGTGCTTCTACTTTCCTGGAGATGTATGTGCGTCTTTCAAAGATTAATTGGAGCTAAATAGTTAAATTCCCTGCAGTGATCAAGTATGCGAAGAAATGTGAATAGTCAAACTGTCTTGTCATAAAAAGCTGTCCATATTTTCACTTGAATTATGATAACTGTGAAGACTTGAGTTATTCTGTTAAACACCCCTTCACAGTTTGCCACTCCTTTCAGCAAGGACACACACACACACAATTTCTTAGAGATTTTTGTGGCTGTTAAAAAATTGTTTAGGCTGAAGCATGTATTTTCTAATTGTTTCACAGTTAAGATGAACATTTGTCCCCATGTATAAATAACCTATTCATCCTCAACCCAAATGATTATGCTTGACCACAATGGTAATACCTGATCTTCCAGCCATATAGCAGAGAGAGGTTCATCCTGTAACCAGAGAGAAATACATCCGTACATCCATCTCCCAGGACATTTGGCTCCAGTGTGGCAGTAGTAAGGGGTACGTCCTGCCCAACACAGCAGTCTGCTGGACACAGTTACCTTATGCCACGCAGGGGGCAATATTTGTTGAAGAAAGTGAGAATCTTGAGTATCTATAAAGTCCTGCAGGATTTTGACATCCAGGGGAAACAGGTATGTGCATGAGAATTTGATGTCCAAGAATTAAAAACAAACCCACCCACTTAAGTAGGTAGTGTTAGAGAGATATGAATGCCCCATTCCTGTCTAAGCAGCACATATATTCCAGGTCATCGCTTCAACACAGACCCCTAATGGGCCACAAAACCAGCATATTTTGCTTTAATCAATACTGGCATTGGATTAAGGAATTACCAGGTACGGATATGATGGTGATCACTGTAGCATCTGCTTTGGGGTATGTACTGTGTTGTCTCAGTACCCAGAGTCCTCATGTAATACCTTTAGAAAGGAAAATGAACTGAAAAGCTATTTGTCTTAAATTACCATTAAAAAAATAAAAATAACTTTTAATAAGAGATGTAGACATGAACAAATACCGTTACACTTTTAACAGGACAAACACACACTGTGCAGCTCCCTTTATCTTTCTCCAGTTAAAGCCAGAAATAGAGCATACTGTGCCCCAAGTTAGAGTTTAAGGGATGCATTTGGACTGCATGGGAAGGGTAGGGAAAATAAACACTGGCATTCAAAGATACCCAATCAAGCTGTAAAGTCCCGCAGTTTAAAATTTAAGGATTTGTTATTTGGACAGGCTGTGAACATAGGACTGTTTAAACCATACCGCACGTCCCATGAGCATGCTCTGCATAGCTCCCACCAACGCATGCTTCAGCAGCTCTGCTCTGTGCCACCGACCCAAGGGATGCCCTGAAGAGCTGGTGAAACAAGTCACAAAGGCTGTACCTCCACCTGCCCCAGCTGCCAAACCATTTATTCACCCCACGAGCCAGCACACACACCAAGGGACTGGGAAGGCATCCGTGCAAGTGAATGGCATCCCCCACTTGGCACTTCTACACTGAAAACTATTATTCCAGAATTAACTAAGTTATTAGTTACAAGATATAGTGGCCTATCCTAATTACATAAGGCCAGGGAACTGTGAAATTTAAACCTACACCCAAAAGCCTGTAGGGCTCCATTTCTGACACTTGCTGCCACCTATCTTCACCTTTTCTTACCTTAATTCTCTTATCTATAAAACAGGGGTAAAAAAATATTGCCTTGAGGTCCCTATATATGAGCTGCTATATCAGAGCCGGGTATTATACTGAGAGTTATTAAATAAAACGTAACAGGGCCTAACCCATTTCTTAAGGAAGATTTCAGCTCACCTAGGATTTTAAAGTAATCCCAGATAAATCTCATCTTTTCTCTATTTCTGTAACATGATATTTTTCACCCTGTTTTTCCACTGTGAAAGCTCTCGAGTAAATTCCACCCTTCCCTTCTTTTTTCCTAAAGTATAATGTCAGTTGTCTTTCAGCATTCAGAAACCAGTCTGGTCTCCTGGGCCTTACCAGAATTTGGAGCGATAAATGCTTCCACCTCACCCCCAGGAATTTCAGCTGTTTGTCTTTGGGGTTTACAGGGATGGGTGACTGAAAGAAACAATACATTTTTCTTTCCAGCTTTGCATTGTATGCTTGTATAAAAAGATTCCAATATAAAAGTGGCATTGATAGCAGCAATACTTCTCAGTAAAAGAGCTGCTCATAGGAATTATATACTAGATGATACAGCTTCAAATAAGGACATAAATTATGTTACATTATTTCATTTGATTCTTTGGGGAACATTTAAGTTTAGAGCAAAGCACAGTATAGGTTTTTGCTACTGAGAAGTAATATCATTAATTGCAATCCACAGCATATTCACTCAAATAAACAAACTTCACTATAAACTACCTTAGTACAAATATACCATACTCCATCATCTCACACAGGTCCAGTGTGGGATTAGTGCAACAACTTATTGCTCGTATTAGAAAGGCTATGAAGAAGCAGATGCTAGAATTAAATTTTGGATGATATACACAGCAATTGTTTTTGGTAAGATTACAGGGACTTTCTTCCTCTTCCAGCAGGGCTGTTTCATCCTCATTCTATTACCACATACCTTTCACATGACTTGATCTTAAGAAGATGGAGACTTAAACCAAGTAAAGGTATCCGAGCAAGCTTTTACCTGCTTTTCCAACTCCAGACCCAACTGACTGCTCATTCAAGTAAAGCCTACTTCACTTCTGCCTCCTTCCCTACCCACCTCCCACCCCATGCCATTTACTTCAATGATCATTGGATGAAGGTCTGTTCTTTGGTTGGAAATTGAGAAATAATACACAGAATTAACACTCTTTTCTCCTAGAGACAGGACTACTGTAAATATCAATGCCATCACCAGCTATGCTATTTAGCTTCGTATTTCAAACATCCTGGATAATACGTCTGCTCAGTTAATTTCTAGGTTTCATACACACATTACATCTTTGTGCTGGTTTTACTCCATCATGTTAGTCTCTAAGTTAAAATAACCCCTTATTTTTCCTTTTAGTCTTCCTTTTTAAATATACAGACAATTTCAATGAAAAGCTTTTCTGTCTGCGTTACAGACATAAAAAAAACCCCTTGCCGGATCTACCATCTTACATCCCATTTAGACTTATTTATTTGTACCAAAACTTGGTCTACTGAAAGATTTTACAGTTGCAGTGATCCCACTTTATGGGGATAACTATTCAGGCTTTAAGAACAAGCTATAATGAGTGCTTAACAGATGGGCTTCCTGACCTCGTAATATGCATCCTTATGAAAGATACTTGAAAGTTAGTATCTCTGGATCTTTACCACCAGAACTGCCATTTATGCTCTGTACAAGATATACTACCACTAAAACTGCATCACTGTGGTATAGTGATGCAGATATGTATTGCAATATACATTAAATAATTTATACTCTTATGGTCAGAATAAAGTATCCAAGTCCTTGCTGAAATCAACATGCAATGCTTTTCCCACACATTTCACCACAGTCTAGAACAGATACGTAGGGAAAAAACATCAATTCTTACTTTTCAGAAATTTTGCAGATGTAAGGCCAAGGTACGTACTGTGTATTGTGATGGATGCACACAGGAGTTCCTTTTCTGTTGGAATGCACATCTTGTGGAGAAAGGCATGGAATAGGAAAGTCATTTAATTAAACTGTCTTTATTCTAGTTTTTATGTGTAATGACTAACTAATAACAGCATGCATCACCGCAGCAGCCATATTTATAGTGACATGCTCTGCTTCTGCTGAATATATTGGGAGTGAAAGTTTCTGTGTTTCCCAAAGCTCTGCTGAACAAATTAAAATTTTAATTAAGATTCTTTATTATTTCCTTCTTCTCCCCCCGCCCTGCCCCCCCCCCCCAACTCCCCCAGGATTATGGACCTGAAAGTAAAACAGTTGTTTTGAGTGCATGTTACGAGCTGAATTTCAAACAAAAATAACTGGTTAGCACAGCAGCCAGACTCAACGCTGTCACATCAATGACCAGTTATAAAATTGGTGATTAACAACAAACGTGCCTGACCTCACTTGAAAGGTTTCACAACCAGAGGAAGTAATAGCTTTGTAACCATATTAGATGTTAACATTTAAAAATCAACTGCATAAGATTAGAGTAATAAAGTGATTGATTGCAGCTGAAGTTTTCCAGTACACCCAGTTGAGCAGGCCTTTTGAATTACCAGGAATATAATGAAATCTTTCCTTTCATTTAAGGAATACTCTCCTTGCTGCTGCAGGTCAGCGGTCCTGGTACAGGAGTAGCAGCAAGAGGAAGAAGGAGTTGCCATGCCAACACACATGCTTTTTTTATATATATTTTTATATATATATGTATATATATAAAAAAAAAACCAAACTTATTTTATAATAATGGAACTTGACCCTTATTTAAAATTAAGTATTTAATTAAAAAGGCAAGGTTTTCTTAGAGGTCTAAGGATGTGTCTCCTTGGGTACAGACCCCGTGGAAGAGATCACTTGCAGAGTGATGGTATTTCGGTGCATGCACATGTACCTTAATGACAGAAGAACCAGAACCAAAATTAAAGCAAAGAGACCAATCACTATTTCAACACTTTTTTTTTTAATCTAGTTCACCACAATAACTGCTCTAAAATAGCTTCTAAGATGATCAAAGCATGATAAAAGTAGAGGTGAAACAGGAAAAGAAACAAAAGTCCTAATTCTTTCTAGGAAAAATAGACCTCAGGTGGACAGTCCACATGCATATAATGGATTACCTTGTTATTTTGTCTGATGATGTGATGCTATTAAAAAACCCAATGATAAATTCACAGTTAACATGTTTGAACATGTGTATTATTTTAATTTTTTTTTTTTTTTTTTTTTTTAAAAACACCCCCAATCAGAACCTGTGACATTAATAGGAACCTGACTGCTGGGGCAGAAAGGAGAGTTAGATCTCAGATTCCTCCTGCAGAAATTGTTCCTCTGTGAGTGCAATGTAATTTGAAGGTATTCATTCAGCATTCTTAAGAGTTTGCTAGTGTTTTCTTGTCACTTTGCACTTCTACAAAAGTTATATTCCCCTATTTTCTAGGGAATTTTGATTAACTAGCTATCTTAAAAGAAGTCATGCTTCAGAGGAGCATCATGTTTATACAAGTAAGTTTGGTTTTAGTACTTTGTATTGGAAACTGGATTTTTTTGCATTTAAGTTAATAAAGGAACAAGCGGAGCCCCAGATTAACTACAGTGCTAGGGTTTTCTTCAAAGGGTGATAAAACTATCGAAGCCTGTTAGAAGTCCCACTGATACTGCAGCCATATTTTTCAAAGATTTTGTTGATCCAGCTGCCTACAATAGAGGCAATATGCAAAGCCTTTTTGGAGCTCTTAATGGCATCTGAAATAGAGTGTTGTCATGCTGTTTTCATGACAAGTATGCACAGAAACAGTCAAAACTCAAAAGTCTTCTGTAGTCGGTTGATCTTCCCATGATATTTAACTTTAGGATTGTCATTAAGTTGCCAAAAACGTATCCAGTAGAGGGAAGATATAAAATATCGATGAAATAGGGCCTCCATCAAAGATTTATCTTTGACTTTGAAACACATCAGAGGAATTGCAGACACTTGACAAAATTGGGATGTGTCACATTCCTTGGAATAATGTACCAACTCCTTTATCACCTTTAAGCTGAAGAGACTTGAGTAGCATGAATCAGTCTCCTCAGTTCAAAGGAGTAACGTTCACTGGTACACAGATCAATACTCCTTTCATTACCCAACTTGCTCATCTTGAAGGCAATTAGCCAAGATCTCCACATCTGCCCTACCACAGCATCCCAATTAGGGGACACCAAGCACAGTTGTCTCTTACTCTCGGAGTGGTTTGAATCCAAACCACAGGAAGTGGTATCAGTGAGGGTGCAATATTTCATCAAATACAGGTGGGAAGAATATTGTGGATAACATTAAAGCAGTTAGAGATTACTCTTTCATAGCCTTTATATACCAGACTTAAACAATGAGGTCCCAGCTCACTGAAGTTCCCGTTATTCTCATTGCATCAGTGTTATACCCTGGCTCCCTGCAAAAGATCTCAGCATAATTATACCATGTTTAGTAGTAAATGGAAGATTAACCAAGATATTGCACTTCCTGAATGAGTGTGTGTTGGGGGGTGAGGAGAGTTTGATTTGTTTGGGGTTGGGGATTTCCCTCCACCCCACCCTCTTTTTTTTTTTTCCTCCTCTTTCTTCTTTTATTTTCTTTCTTCCCAGTGACAAAAAACAATATCTGATGCAGAAACACTAAGGACAAGTTAACACTACTTCCAGAGACAGTGGCTGCAGTACCACCCCATGGGAGGCATCGCCAGCACTGCTCCTATGCACAGCAGCAGCAAAGCCCAGGCATGCAAGGAGACGGGTCTTAGTTAGCAGCACTCCCAAAAGAGTCAGCAAAAGCATCTGCTCAAGTTTAAGGGCCCAGAACCATGGTAGGATTTTTTTTTTTTTTCAAGTAAGTGTTGAACAAGCAGCAACTCCCCCTTGAAATAAGACAGAGCAAGTCTGCACTTGCCACTGGAGCTTGGCTGCTGCCAGTTGAAACTCCCCAAGCACTGGTTTTGTTTCTGCTTATAAGTTTAACTCTAAATATGTGCATAAACTGCCACTGATGACTCTTTACTGTGGTTCAGGGAACACATTTGATAACAACCATTTGGAATATTGAACAAAGATTGAATTTTGCTGTTCTTTGATAGCTATTGTGTATGTGTAACATTTACATTAAAAATAAATAATAATTATTAAAAAAAAGAATCACAGCACTCATGTTTTAACAGCAAACATTCACTGCTGCCTGTGTCTTATACCCAAATGAGAGCTGTCGGTCTGACGCTTGTCATCTGTGCCTGTTCCCTGCTATATGTCCATTCAGCATGTGACACAGACATCTCCTCGGAGTTAATTGTCCGCTCAGCTTTTGTCCCTTTCACTCAGGTTTTCAAGTGAACTGCCTGTCATTGCTCAGTTACTTCTGCATCTCCACAAATTAACTCACCGCTTGGCATGGCTCAGCATCTCCAAGCTCCAGCCAAGGCAGAAATACATTCCTACACACAGCGTGCCATCTAGTGATGGAAAAAGTGAGAGCACAGTCTCAGATACCTCTGAAATGTTTCCAGATTTATTTCAGGTTTCCTCTTCACAAAGAGTCCAAAGGAAACATTCAGGGATCCAAGAAAATATTTAGTCGTTTTCTCATATATTGACCTTATAAATAAAAGCAGCACACCAAGGACATGCAGCATCTCCTCCAGGCAAAGTACTGCTGTTATTAAAAATGGATGGTGAAGACATAAATGCATGCAGGGGAAAAAAAAACAAACCAAAACTAAAACTCATGAAAATTATTTTCTTGTATATCACCCTAATGAAATGTAATGACAAAACATAACAAAATACCGGAAGCCACCCTCAGGTTTTGTACTTTGCACACACTTTGTACCAGCACAACATCAGTAGTGACAGCACTCCTGAAGAGTGCTGAAAGATGAAGTAAGCGGGAAAACAAGTCTCCTAGAGGACATCAAAATGATGTAGATATACGCACATATGCATTTTAATTCTCATATGGTTGACAATTCCCTTAAGTCATATACAGTAGCCAGCACCTTCCATTTTTTGCAGAAAATTGCAGTATTCTAAAGGGAGCATCCATGCTATTGCAACCCATCTCATCTCCAACAAACCCCACCAACAGTTCAGACAGTTCAGGTTAGTCTTCAGCAGCAGGCTAAACTACTCTGGTTCTTCTTGTGTATCAACAAGGACTAGCTCTTTCATATGGCTAGGAGTGATGTCCTGGATGAGTCTGAGGAATAGTCCTAAACCAAGCTGACAAGTTTCACAGGTGGGCAATGTTTCTTAAACCACACGGACCCAAATGCCTTCAGCCTCAAGCAGGAAGGTGAATACATCCATAAAGGTTTAGGAAGCTCCTAATCAAAACTTTCATGTGTATTGTTATCAACAGAAAATATGGTTGTGTGTTTTTTTTCCTTTGAACAATCTTTACACATAAGAAATTCTGCATGTCTACCATAGAAACAGACTGTCATTATTAATAGTGTCATAGTAGCTAACAACCAAGCAGAGGCTTATTAATATCCACATCACCAGAGAGAAGCCTTAGAGGGGTATTACCAAAAAAATAGGAAAGTATAAGCTTCCACATTAGTTAACATCTAATTAACACCCCTGAAACAGCATGTGCAGGGAGCACAGGGGAGAAACTTTAGTTACTCAGCTTCTGAACACCAAGCTCTCACAACTCCATTGCATTGGCTACATTTTGGAATTTGTTTTCTTAAAAAATATCAGAATTCACAGATTACCAGTATTTTATCACCAAGATGTGAACTCCAGAAACCACTGTCTGCTGTTTAGCTGCCCCGGTATTTTTTAATCTTTCCCTTGTATTGGCTCCAGACCACAGAAGACTAAATGCCTACAGCAGCCCAGTGCAGAGCAAACTTCTCCCATTAATGCTTGTTTTCACTAAGAGGTGTTTCCCCGCAAAGTATCTGATTTTCCAAGATACTTGAGACTAAGGCATGAAAACACAATCTCTTCTCCATACAAAAAAGCCCACTGATTACTGAGGTTGTGCAGACGGTGAGATCAAGCCCTGGGGTGGAATTACCCCAAACAAACTTACACAAAGAGAAAAGGGTCTCATGCTCATTTATCATAAATAGTTACAACACAGCACAGATCACCTCCTGCACCACTGAATCCAGTATCAAAACATTCATTGATTGCAGCAGGTTCAGGCTGAAACCCCTAACACCAATGCACAGGGACTAATTTTTACTATTCTTAACGGTTTTGTCTGAACCCTCCCCCCCCCAGTTTCACATTTAAGCCAGACTTTTAACATTATATTTTCCTTTTCTTCTGGTATGAAATAATAAATTGAATCTGAAATAATTAATTATCAAAGGACACTTCATTAACCAGAGTACCTAGCAAACAGCTCTTCATTGTCTGAAGACACTTGTGCCAAGATGCTGCTGAAAACATAGATTCTGCTTATTTTTAAGACCTTAAAGAACATCTAATGCATGGCCAAAGATGAAGCTTTTACCCAGGGTCTCTGTGTCAGGAGATGGGACAAAAGCTTATTAACACAAATACAAACATGAAAAAAAATGCTGTTAAAAAGTATTACCTTAATCAGCATGAATACCCCAACCAAGCACACCTCCTTCACTACCTCCTCCAGAAGCAAAAGCAAAAGCAAAACTCAAGCCTCACCCCTCCCCTTAAACTTAAGCCTAAACCTAAACCCACCCTAAACCCCCAGCTGGTCCTAATGACTGGCATACCCCCTCTGGCCCTTAAAGCCACAGCAGGACTGCTTTAGCCCAGCACTCCTCAAATGCATGTCATCTTTCTTGCACACTGACATCATTCTTACTACATTTTTTGAAACCTCAGCTGTATTAAAAAAGTCATTTATGCACCAAAACAATCTGGAGCAGCCCATGGCAGGACCACAGCATGGGCAGGCTGTGGGCCCTGGGGGGAGATGGAGGCAGCATTTTGGTTGATGCAACTTGTGCCAATTTTTGCACAATAATTCTGCATGTGATGATTCTCTTGCACTGTTTTTCTTTTGTTATTGTGACCACATCAGGATATGGGGCACCTCCAACCCTGACAGCACTGCTGACCCCTTGACACCCATGCCCACATGGGCTTCACAGGATCCCCTCTTCCCTAGCCCATTCCCTGGGGTTTGCACTCACTTTCACTAGTAACTGCTGAAGTATCCCCAGATAACCCCCTGCCCACAGGAACCACTGATTTCTCCCACACCGACATTCAGACTACCTTTAGAAGGTGTGCACAGGGTGAGGCAGCACTAGGAACGCTGGGAGGGAGCACCCCATGCCCAACTGGCCGGCCAGGGGAGAGCTACCTCCATCCCTGTTACAGACCAAAACAGCTTTAGGCCAGAGTTAAAACGTGGTGCCAGAGGAAAGGCAGGTAGAGGACTGAGGCCATGACGGTGATTGCTACTGATCGAGAGCATTTCAGAAGATAAACGAGTTTGTCATTCCCACTGGGACTTCACCAAAATAGTCTTTCAGCTTGTCAGCGGAGAACAGCTGAAGGGAGATCAGTGTGCAAATATGAGCATTACAATAACCACAACAAAAATCTCCTTACAAAACAATTTCAAAACTCTAAGTTTAGTGACTGAGGTTTCCAAACCCCGGGGACAGAAACTCGTATGATTTACTTTGTGTGTTACCTTGCCCAATAACATCTCACTGCAAGAAAAGGTGACTCATTTGAGGGACTGGGTTGTTCTTCCAGCAGAGTTTTCAGGTAGATCCATTAGGTTTCTAAAATTATGTGTTAGCTGCAAGGAAGGAGACCCCACACACACTTTTCTTCTAAATTTTGCATCAAGCAGCTCTTGCCTGCACTTCCAGGGCTGTGAGTTGGCCAAGCTGAGGAGATCCCAGCAGGGTCTCATCTACCCCGGCACAGCCAGTCCAGCCTGAGGCTTAGCTGCAAGTTTGGCATCAGGTAAGGACCATGAAATATCTTACAGGATAAGAACTCATAAACAATAATCTTAGTTATACATGAAAAAGGATTTAATCTTTCTGTACAAGCTGGATTGCATAAAGCATCCTACTGGTTGCAAACTGGTGGAAGTCTTGCAGTCTTCAAGGCAGACATGATTTCAAACCCGTAACTCTTAATATTACATGAAACCAAAACAGATTTCCCTTGGTGTTTTAATCACAGCACATTTGCCTGTTTCAGATAATGTTCTGTGATAATGTCTGTGATAACATCATTGTGTTTACTCATATGAATGATCTGAAGTTGTTCATGGTTGCCAGGTGGCATATGTTTATAAAAACATATTCCAGCAGAAATAAAGATAATAAAATATTCTCGATCATTCCTCCAGGACATTGCTCTGTGAATTTCAGAATCAATTAGGGTGACACATCGATTTTATTATTTGTAATGGTCATGGTGACTCAGATATTTTGCAAAATTTTGTGCTGAGAACTGCACAGACAATTGTATGTAAATATCTTGTGTCCACACTTCTATTCAAAGAAGGTCTGTCTGTCCCATATTTGAGGTAATTAAAATTCAGGTCATCCCAGGACCCATGACATCATCTGTCTTGTCCATCAAGGACCAGATGGGAACCTTGAGAGTTAAAATGCTGTTCTGAAGCATTAAGAGGCAGCCCTCCAGGTACCTGCCCTCCATGAACTGTCCAAGAGCAACAGTTCTGCCCAGCACAACCCAGCAAGGTCTACTGGGAGCATCCAAAATGAAACCTTCAGCATGTTCCCAGTTGTGAACCTCAGAAGCCTCCATGAGGTTACTTGCACTGAGCTGAAGTTAGAAATATCACAAAGGCTCGTCCTATTTTTCCGTTGTAATCTTTTCAGCATAAGATGATGTTGTAAAATAGGGGTGAATCATAACACATTCTAACATTGAACAATAATAATCTAAAAGCTTTGTTTCAAATTGTGTAGACACAGAAATGGGCAAAAGTTTGTTGTACGACCTACAGGTTCCCTGATCAATTTGCCAGTCCCCAGCGTATCAAACATTTAGTATGCTCTAAAACTGAGGAATTGGGTGTGTGTCTGCATCTTAACCGGTGTTTTTTACACCCCAGAGAACAAGTATTTTGGTATTTGTCTGCTGACAGCAAAGCATTTCTTTAAACATGGACCCTCCAGAATATAAAAGACTAGGCTGAAGCCATCCTGGTTTATATCACACAATACTTTTGCTCAAAAAAACCCACTTTTCAATCCAATGCCCGATCCAAACTCACCCAAAAGTTGGAGGTCAGCAAATATGGGGATGCTGACATGTGCATTAATGCTTCTAAGACTTGTCTATAGTTTTATTTAGTTATTTAAAACCTAAAAGTTAGGTTTCTCCATGGCAAGCTCTCATAGGATCATGACTATCTGTCATTTTTAATGAAAATGCAATATTAGATTTTATTGTAGGATATTTCAAGAACTCTCAAAAGACTGAACAGATCATGTATGTTCTGTAATGTTTCATTACTGATCGAAGTATCTGCAGTCTC
The DNA here is from genome assembly GCF_965638725.1 of Aptenodytes patagonicus. NCBI lineage: Eukaryota > Metazoa > Chordata > Aves > Sphenisciformes > Spheniscidae > Aptenodytes > Aptenodytes patagonicus. The sequence goes on from NC_134954.1 coordinate 21,110,458, forward strand.
TTGGTATCACTCAGGGTTGCCTGCTGTGCACACACACCGGTTTAAGAAAGCTGCGTGAAGGAGAAGGCTTCCTGGTGCAGCACGGGGTGTTGTGGGCGCTGCTGATCACACGAGATATGTGCAAGCTGTGGGGACATTTTAAATTCTCATTGGAAAGAGACTCTGTTCTAGCTCTTAAAAGATCTGAGGCTCAGTGGATAATGGTGGCACAAAGTAGTTATTAAAAAACTGCATTGTCCTATAATTTCTATATGCTTTTAATAATTTAATTTTTTTTACTATAATATTTTTATAGCTTATTCAGATTCAGTTGCTATACTTACTCTTCATGAAGTTTATATGCTTTTAAGCAAATTTCTCTATGAAACATTAATGTATGATCATGTAGTTGTTCTCTGGCCAGAATTAAAGTCAATTTTGATTTAATGTAATTTTTTTTTTTTTCCCCCCCTTAATAACCACTATTTTATTTGACATGTTGGCTATTTCTAAGCTGCTGAGATAATGTGTCAAAAATTCCAGGTCAATAACACTGTCAAATGCACGTTCCCTTCTCCAGTTTTCCAGCAATTAATTCTATTTGGAGTGCTGAAAAATTAATTCTGCATCTCACTCTCATTCGCTATCAGCTATTGAACTGCCAATTTTTCTGTTTATTTGATCAAATATAATCTAGAGGGCTTGTTGGGTTGGTTTTTTTTTTGTACATGCCAATTTTTTTACATGCTGAGTAGCTTAACCACTTCACTTTTAATTTTCTTGATAATACCATTCAGTCCTCCTGAACTGCTGAAATTTTAGTGAAGAAATGACTTTCAGTCAGTTGACGCCTCAGTCTTTCAAGGATCTTTATTTTTACTAATCACCTATAATGTCTCACGGGCTATTACTTCACCTGGTTTACACAACTGGCTTTAAGCAGATAATTAGCTGGTAGTAAAGCCTATGCCAATTAGAAATATCAGCCATCTGCAACGAGATGACTGCTGATCACATAAGAATTTTTTTAAAAGTATCACCTAAGGAGAGTTCAACATAATTTGAGGCAACATACCTTTTCTTTGTTTAGTGCTTTAATGAAGGTCTTTATTTGGACAAGTTGAGTGAATTGTGTCCAGTGCATATTCTGTGTGCTGCAAAGGAGAAATTCTTTGAAAACACCAAGTTGTAACACCAGGTAGCCCCAAAAGCGCTTAGTCTTTGGATAAGTCCACCAGGAGCATAAATGGAGAAGAAAATTTCTCTTCTTTGTTAGAAGCAAAGATCAGTCTGCAAGACTGAAATCTATAAAAGGAAATTTTACCAACTATTTTTAAAGACAGTAACGTCCTTACTTTTCAAACAAAAGGAAAAAAACTAGGAAACCTGGACAAGAAAGCCCTGGGAAACAGCATGCTGCTAATATACAGTTCCAAACATACAATACATGGTGAACCATTAATTATACCCAATTCCACTAACCGTTCTCATTGAAGAAACCCACCTTGATAAGATTAAAATAGCCTTACGTCGGTCAGAAATAAATGCCAACATACACTTAAACCATTTCGCTTTTCCTAAACTGTTTTTCTTTTCTTTGCAGCTTCAGACAACAGACGAAGGAGGAGTTGGGGAAGAAGGAAAAATCAAGCAAATAAAATTTCTCCTTCTGAGAAAGTGTCTTTCAAAGTATCCCCCTTGCTTTTATTCTAATTAGACCATAATTAGAATAGTCATTGTCATGACAATAGATTTATTTTTATTGCTACCTAAAATTGTGCATGACATTTTCATTTTCTATGGATGCCTCTGGAGAACATCAGAAAGGTGGAGAATTCAACATAGGACAGTATTTCCAGCTGCACCTTCCCATCCTTGGGGAGCAAAAAGAAGAAAAGTGGTGTCCCTCCAGAGCACAGGATGGAAGTTCAGAGCAGTGTCTTCTCTTTCCCCTTGGTGGACACCGGTGAGTTTACTCTTTCTTGGAAAATGTTCAAAACTTGTGTAACCGAGGCCCTGAGCAGCCTGGTCCAACTTTGAAGTTAAATCTAACTTTGAAGCCAGCCCTGGCTTGAGCATAAGGTTTGGTCAGATGTCCTCCAGAGGTCCCTTACAACTGAAGTTATTCTATGTATCTAGGAGTAGTTCACAGTGTCATGGCATTAAGACTAGAACTGGTTTTCTAATTTTTTGTGTTGTTTTTATCATGTTGTTTTGTGGGGTTTGTTTTTTTTTTAGTTAGTATTACTATAACTACCATAACAGAATTGTTTAGCAGAATAAACTAAAATCCATACTCCAACCCTTGTTCTCCCAAGTTTATGTTTTGACATAGCCTCAGCACTTTCAGGAGAGGGAACAGTAGCAAGTCAAAGATTACCATAGTCATTATAACCTTTACACAAAAGCAGTATATCAAAATGTAAACTGTGCCTGTGCCAAGTAAATGTTAATGAGTAGTATCTGGAAAGGTTAAATATAAATATATATAATTACAGCTTGCTAGTGACAAGAAATTATTAGTTTCTTTCTTCCTCAGAAGGCATTGCTCCAAAATACTAAACTGAAATAAAAGTATGTATCTAATCCTGCAATCACAATAGGACTTGGAGAGCTACAATTATATCAGTCAGTCAGAAAGAAGTTGAATACACATCACTGCTAATGTCCTCAGTCAGTTCTATATTTCTCCCTTCCAGATAAATGTATAGAGTTTAGTCAGAAAACTACTCTGAAAACTGGAATTCAAAAATTACATTGAGAATTCACTTCAGTTCCTTTATATTTTAAAAATGTAAGCTCACAATTGTAGAAGAAAAAAACTACAAATCAAGCACAAAGAATAAATCTCTGTCTTCATTCATAGGCGGGGCAGAAAAATGTGTTTGTTAAAGAAATTATTTAAATGCTCTATATTGGCATTTGATTGGAGGGGGAAAATTCATTTCTTTCACTCGAGGGAAAAAAATAATATGCTACTAACTGCACTAAAACCAGAGCCATTCCAAGCTGATATTTGCAATTAAGAAGAGAGTATAATTAATGGAAGCTTGTGAATACTTTGCAATGGCAAAATTGCTTTTAACCTTTAGAAAATTTCCCTTTTATTAGAATTTGCTTAAACTACCAATGCACAGTCTTTGTATCACATGTAAAGTGAACACTGTTACTCTGCAAAACAGGGATGGACTGGCCAAAGTACTGTTTAAAGATGCTGTAGGTTGGCAGCTAACTGAAGGAATTAAAATTTCACCCAACCACCCCAGTCCATGCATAGACATCTACTGACACCTGCGGGTATCCCCAAAGGATCCAAGCCAACTATTCCAGTTTAAAATGAATATATGTTTTACCACCTCCTGAAATTTTTCAAAAGTAAATCTTGGGATTTTCATTTGCAGTGCATGTGGATTACACCTGTTATGATCATCTCTCCCTACTTGACAGTTTAAATGGAAACCTAGGAATTACAATATTTTCAGCCCTGTACAGCTGCCATGTTGTTTTAGGATGTGAACTTCTATAGGCTACCATCCTAAATATTATTTTAGCATTGCACATTTTTTCTCTCTGTTTAAAATGTGATCATTCTTACTAAAAGGATATACTTTTTTGCATGCAGAGGATCACAAGGGATTCAAGATAAATTTGAACTAAGCATATTGGAGATATTTGTGCAGTACTGGGTTGTCTGAGTGTTTTATTCAGGTTATGGCGTTTTTTGGCAAAACATATAATTAATGCATTTTTACATTTCTACAGCTTCTACATTTGCTTCCTCACAACAGTCCCATCAGCTCCAACTGATCACACAAGTGTATGAAGAGAACAGGGCATGAAAAGGGGGCAAAGTCAAACCACTACAAATCTATTTAAATCTTGAGTAAATCTAAATGAGAAATGAAAAAATGAATGCATTTCACGGCCACTGTCCACCAGAATATGAGCTAGTTGATCAGAAATATGAAATCAGTAGAAATGAATCCTACTCTGCCTGTATGGCAGTGGTGGATTTATGGGTTTTTTTTCCTAAAGTGGTATCAAACATATGAAATCCCACCAATATTCTTTCCTTTTTTTCCTCTTCTTTTCTATTTTGGTAATGCAGTATATCTTTGCCAACCACATTTATTTAACTACATATGTTCTGATTAACTATCTGATGGTTTTAAGAGATGAAAACCATTAATTCTGATTATAGGGCCTTAAAGCAGGCACCAACTCTTACTTTAATTCTGATAGCATTGCCTTAATGAATCAAAGGTGGTTGAAAACACAGTCCTTCACAGTGAGACAGTGCAGGCTGCTCATGCTCACGGTGGTTGCAGTAACTATCTGCTTCTGCTGCTTTTCAGAGCTGGGTGCCCCTCGGTGACTCCCCAGTTCGCACTGGTGGCAGGGCAGGTGATGCAGCAGCACAAACAATAGAGATTAAATCTGAAAGTCCAGAATAACGGAGGGGCTGTAAAAAATACTACAATCCTTTTACAAAGGAAAGGTAAGTAAGAACCACACGAGATTTATTGCCAGGGACTAAGGTGAGCAAAGTACTTACCACAGTGTTGCAACGAAAGAAGCTCAGCCCTGGTGCAGGACACCCAAGGATGCAGGGACAGTGATGGGATGCGGGCTGAGTGGTGGGGAAGCTGGCAGAGGTTCCCTGTCCCCTCTTGTCCACTCCCACACCAACACTCCTCTACCTATACACAATAAAATAACCAAAATTTTTAAAAGAATGGCAGGCCAGTAATAAAAGACCATTTCTATTTTGACCTTTCAGTAACAGGTAACCTGTTTATAGTGAAATGAATCTTCAGTTTGAGTGTAGCTGAGCAAGAAATAGATTTCTTGTGCTGATATTTGCGACCTTGCATGTTTTTCCTCCCAAATTAGGATTAAAAATAAAAATCTATCAATTTCTTGAAAAATGATAATTAATAAACAGATTTATACCAAGTCTGGTAAAATATTTTCTTCCATTATCTTCAAAATCGATTCAGTGTTGACCTTTTTGGTTTTCATCTTAATTGGTACACAATAACTGAATTACAAAACCAAAAAAGTTGCTGCAAACTAAGAAAACTAAAGTTTTCATATAACACATATCAAAAGAATCATTAAGATAACTTTTAATAATATGCCAATACTACTTCTTTTTCTTAACTTGAACATTGGTCAGATTTGACCTTTATGTTATTTGTAAGGAATAGCCACAATTGTTATTGTGAGCCCAACAGCAGACCAGGAACTGTTGTACTTTCAAACAACTATTCTGCGTTTTCTCGTTAGACAAGAGCATCCATACACACTTGACCGATCTTCATGCCAGCACATCTATCGAGTGCAGCTCCTGCCCAACAGCTGACAGATGTGATGAGAGGGCTCTGAACACCACACAAATGCCAGACATGAGCTGTCTCTGATGTTCTGTCTTTCAGATCTACAGCCCGAAGCTAAGCAATGAGTAAAGACCTCATTGGATCCTAAAATATGCACCATTTTCATGATAATTTATGAGTCAGATACTTAAACTGTTAACCAAGTTACAGTATTTATATAATTTCTATACTGATTTTGCATTGTGCATAACACTAGCAGTAATTTGCAAGGTCACAATACATTTCTTTAAAATGTTTCTTATTCTAAAGCCTGTTTAAGTTTTCTGCTTTAAAACTGTATTTAAGCTTTCAGGGAAATCCTTTCTTACTCTCTTTGTATTCAAGCCCTCCTCTCACTCCTCAGTTGCCTACACCATATCCCATGTAAGAACCTGAAATACAGATTTGTCTCCTACACCTGCAGCACAGCAAATATGGAAGACAGTCCAACTTGTAAGTGTCTTGTGCCAACCGACGTGTCAAGCCAGTATTTTATTTTTATGGTATGCCCATGTTCCATACCAAGCTTTTCACACTCTTTCACTCATTTGATCAAATGGGTAGCCTACAAATGTACATTGGAGAGCTCGTTTGTGTGACAGAGTCATGAAGGTGCAATGAAAAGATGCTGGTAGGCAAGGGGCTACCTGGGACTTGGCGCACTGGAGAACAATGAGATGGGAACAGCAAGCAATGGGAGCTGTTGCTACCTGATCTAACATAGCTTTTGTAGAAAGAGACTCCTTTATTTGCAATAAGAGTTGAATTATGAAAGATGTGCCAATAGTATATGTATGCTAACTAGTATTTTTTATCAGTGGTTTCCATCATTTTTATGAAGTTCTGTCTACTATGAGTAATAGGAAAAAAAATGAAAATCCATTTTTAATGGGTTTTCTCTCTCAAAATTGCTTTGAAGATCGTGGAGCAGCTTCACTTTTTTCTGGTTTCTGAAAATTTTCACTTCCTGAAGAATGTACTGCTGAGGATTAAATTCAGGCCATTTAATTTTGCAGATATGACTAAAGGTTGAATAGTCCTATGGGGGTACCTGTCTCCTTTCTCTTCTCTTTATTTTGGGCTTGTCATTCACTGTACCCATATGCTGTGTGGCATCCCTTGCTGGCATTCCTCATGAAGCTGAGGATACATGGGACAATTTGTCAAGTCAGTAACATGCCAGGGCCTTCATTTTGCTCCTTTTAAATGATTCATATGTGATCTAGTCCCTTTAAGTCTAAAAGCATTGCTCAGCTTCTAATCCAAACCAAACATTTCTCTCTCCAAAAAATAAGAATATGAAGACACCCCCCCCTCCAACCTGAAAGCCAAGGTAAAGGCAGTAATTTATTTCAGTTCTTACAAAGCATGTTTGTAAAAAATGGTCCCCTCCAGAACTGTTCTTTATATGGTCCTAGTAATTGAATTAAAGCAAAGTTCTCCAAAATAAATGAATTTAGTGTACCAGATGGCCATCTAAAATACCACGTTATTTAGCTTCCTGTGTAGCAGCCAAGTTGATTTAAATCAACTAGAAGAGAGGTATGCTTTAATCAGGTCAGCTGACAGTTATTAGATCAAACCTGACTGAAATTCAGAAATGTAGTGAAAATAAATCTGCTCCGAATCCAACATTTTCCTCCCATGGGGACCCAATGGATAAAACTTTTAAAACATTAAAATTATTCTGGTCTGGGGAATAAGATTTAGTAGAGCGTGTCAGGCTTTTATTTTACTGTTTAGCCTCCTCTGTGACTTTGGTTCAATGTAAAAGGTACCACATAAAACCAAGCACCACAGAACAAGCAGAAGATGGAAAAGGTCCAATTCTTGGCTGCCTTGCATCAGTCTTTTACAACTGTTCAAACTAGACATAAAATACTACAAAGTCAAAATAGCTACATTTCGTACTCGGCTTGCACAGCTGTAAATGAAAACAAAGCTGAAAGGGGAGAATTTGTACAGCAAATAGGACATATTTCCTTCTGGAGTTTGAGCAACTTGTATTATCATTAATTTTCACCATTCTTTTTATAAAAATCTGTTTGCTAAATATAGAGGTAAGTTACAGGTGAGTTTATTGTGCCACCTGAGATGCCCCTGTCAGTGTCTTTTAATTATGATATTCTTCATGGCTCTGAACTGTGGAACAACAGCTGGGCTTTATCCTCCAGGTAGGGAATGAGATCTCTGTACTGCTCTCTGTTATTTTGCAGATGTTGTGTACAAAGATGGTTCAAAAATAGATTTTCCAGGCTGTGGGACAATTCCAAAACATTAATATTTATTTTCATCTCAGAATTGAGATGAAAAGGTACACTTCAGAAGTATTTTGGGTAAAACATATTCAGGAAGGAGACCATTTCAGAAATAATGCATTTTTCCAATCCAAATGGAATGTTTAAACATTTTCCTTATTAAAAAACAATGACCAAACTCAGAACTGAGACCATTCAGATAGCCTGAGACTCTTAACTTGGTGTCCCCACAGTCCAGAGAGAAGTTTGTCTCTGTCCCAGTAACTTTCAGAAGCTCCATCACCAGGAAATATTTGTGCTTTCTATTCCTCTGAGTTTCTTTAATCATGCCTAGGCAACTTGGGACAAATCAACCTGACTGGGAGCCTGGATTCAACAGGATCCAATTTGATTAATCTTGTTGTTCTAGTCCAATACAGGACAGAAAATACATGCAAAGTTTCTTAAAAGACATATCTAGTGGCAATATTATTTTTAAAATTCTGTATTTACCTGCAGCTTTTATTTGTCTTAGAGTAGGCTATATTAGAAAATACAGTGAGGTTGGAATGGATTCATTCATTAGTGTTGGAAATTAATCTGGCATTTCTCTTGAAGCAGATTAGAGTAAAAAAAATGTTGCTTACATTTGATTTGGCTTACTGTAGCATGCCCTTATTGGCCCTTATTAAAAATACTTTCATAGGATAAGCTTATGTTGAAGGCTGCCATTAAACCACACTTCCAAACGTCCTTATCTAGACAGAAAAGAAAAAAAATACGAAATTGTGGTGTGTGGAATTGATCACGAGCAGACTTTTCTCTTTTTTGCTATCAGCACCAAGCAAGTACCTGTGTGTGCTCCCACTGCTCTTCAAGGTCATCCCACCTCTCCTCGCCCTGCATGGCTGGACCTCGCCATACCTGAACGAGCTACGAAATTAGGGGCATAAGCAGAGGGTGCATCTGTGGATGCAGGTGCCAGGATCGTACTCTGCACCATATACCCAAAAAAGCTGAGCACGGGGCATACAAAAAACATGGCACCAGTGTCTGGCAAGTCTGCATTTGTATCATACAAATGTGCAACATTTAAAAAAGCACTAGCTCATTGGAAACCCCGACGTTTTTCCCTCCAGTTCTTCAAGTGTTGCTATTGTGTGCGCAGAGTTGCGATAGCAGGAATGAGAGTCCAAATACTCCTTTATGTTTTATCTATTTACTTCTCTTTCCATTTTTAGCTGCACTCATACTTGCAATTCGCAATGTTCCAGCCACTTGTAAGTCAAAGGGAGCTGAAAGCTGTAGCACAAAACAGCATCTTGCAGAATCAAATGTTTCAAGTGGGTCCTAATCATTAGACTACATTGAACTTCGGACTATTCATATGCAGAAAAGATTACAAAATCAAAGCTTCATATAGCATTGCTTAATTAATGTCATAAGCAGCCACAATTATTGGGCTGTTGTTTCTAAGAATAAGCTTAGTCTGCTTAGAAATACAGGGAAATGGGCACAATAACCTTACTTATTGCGTAGTATCTTTGAAATGTCATCTCTGATGCAACTTTTTTTTTAGACAACCCAGAAAGCTGTTCCCGAGTCTTTGGGGAAAAAAAACCAGAAAAATCTAGCAATTTTTATACTGACATAAATGACGAATATGTATCCAGAAACATTCAGCAAGTGTTTGTTGGGGGTTTGGGGTTTTTTTTCACCTAAATAAGGTGAATATGAATAAAATGAGTTAACACACTATTTGTTATAATTGATATGTCTCTGTGTGAATGGGATTTCCAAGTACTAGAAAGTACAAGTTCAGGTTGACAGCACTGGCATAACTAGACATACCTTTTGGGCTCTGTCCTATAATACCACAGCCAGCCACTTTTCCTGTCAAGGGTGAAAATTAGATCTAATGATATTCATCCACCATAATGTACCATTTCCATACTGGCCTTATTTAGGAAAAGTATCTGAAAACTAGCAGGAGATAAATCTGTGCAGCAATACCTATACTGAATATTATATATGTCCCACACAAGAATACATCCAAAGTGCAGAAGAACATAACTTGTATGTTACTGAGGCAGGTTTACCATAAGATAATTAGCAGTTACATATGATCGTTTCACTTTCACTCTGGTATTTAGGGTTTAAGCCAGGACTAAAGTATTGAGGTCACCACTGGTTTATCTAAGGTGAAAGTCATGAGCCTTTGAGTTCCCTGAGACCAGAGTTTCACCCTGGTTTTAACAATGCTTGGGGTATGAGGAAAAAAACCCAACAAACAGAAAATACCATTTGCCTCTGCTCTAGGAAGATATTTTAGCGTGTATTTACTTTAACTTGGACATTTCCAGTAGTTATGTGCATGCCTGAATGTTTTCTTGAGCTGGTGCCTAAACACCTTGTACTTCTAGTTAGCTGAGATTTGGGCCAGTGAAAGAAGCCAGCACAAGACCTGTGCACTGCTTAAGACTCCTAAGTCTGTAAATTAGGTCTGAGCTAGCATTAGACTGATGGCAGCTCTACCCAAGGCTCCATTTCACTCACTGAGTGATCTTGAAGCTATTTCTGCTAAATGTTTTGGTTCTCCGGGCTGGTTTAGTAGGATTAGAATAGTTAATAACAATTTATTCTCCCCCAAATTACAGAAAGTTTGCTAATGGCAATATGAAGAGATGAAATTTGTTTGCTACAATGATGGTTAAAATGTTTGGGATGTTTTGGTAAACCATGTTGTTCGGCAAGTCTAAATAAATTAGTGCTCATTTCTTTTCTTCAATTTTTAATGTCAAAAGCCAAAACTCCTAAGACAACCCCAAAACCCTAAACCATGAGCCTCATGCAGTGAAAATATGTTTCTACAGAGTAAGTTTCTTTGGTAGCTATAGGGCTTCTTTTATATACTGTAAATTACATTGCTTACAGGGTATTTTCAATGTCAAGGATTTGCATACATACACACATATATAAATAAATCACTTATATAAAGAAATGAGACCAGCAGGCATGTATCAACTGTTCTGTTCTTCCCAAAATGGTTGCTCATTTTTTTCATACATTTTAAAAAAAACAACACTTCAATTTTTCCTGCAAGAATTATAATAATAATTCATACATATTACCATGCAGAGAATCATCTTTTCTTAGGGATAAATGAGAGTATTGCTGTGATTGTGAAGCATTTCAGGTATTTTACAAAGGAACAGAGGAGAAACGTAGTCTTTACTGTCCTAGCTCTGATTTTTCATATAATTAATATTTAGAATTTCCTTCAATTGCAATTACGTTCAGGTGGCAAGGGGGAAGCTGTTGCTGTATACTAAGAAATTAATTCATTTATCTGATAATGGGAGGGGGGGATGACTCATTTATCTTATATTTACTATCCAGGTCCTTCTTGTAAAAACGATAGAAGATTTATTAAATGGTTTTAAAATTAAAAAGAGAGGTTGCATTAAGTATTTTGTATCAAATGTAGTACTATGACTACATGAGGTAACATACAATGGGTTTACCTGGCCCCACCACAGCAGAAAGTTCCTAAAATGTTCTGCTTTGCCTATGAATAGGGATTTCTATACTTTACAAATATTCCTATTCATGGAAGCAATTTTTTTCTTTTAATCAAAGCAATTTCAAGGTACAAGTAGGAGGAAAACACACCTTTGTATTGCCTTGTGGCTTAATAATATCATGCTTCATACCCTTTAATTTTATGTTCCACATTCTGGAAAATATGAAAGTTAACATGAAAGATTCTTCCACCCCAAAATGTAATTATTTCATTCCTTAAAAATACACAAGTAGACCAACTGGCTAAAGAAATCAATTTGATACTGGGGTCTAGAAATTATCAATTACATGCAAAAGTTAGTCAAGCAGAAACAAAAAGAAAACAGTAGGATATCAGTGCACAAAATAATTGCTTAGATTTCTTAAATTTGTGAAGTGAAAGGTAATACATTAAGGAACCTAATTAGATATTGATTTAAATAAATTTAGCCTCCTGGTGACTAAGCAGTGTTTATTAAGGATTCTGATGTAAATTAAAAGCAACAAGGAAAAAACCCAGACATTTTTGTACCCCTGGTTATAAGAAAGCCAAGCTAAAATTAAAGTCTCATTCACATAGAAGTTATATTATTTTGAAACATGCTCCTGTTATTGCACTGAGAACCTCATGATATTCAGTGGGAAATAACTGGCTGTTGACATGGAGCCAGGGATGGTAAACATCCAGGTTGAAGTGCAATTATCCAGTTACATGCTTTCATAGTGTCAAAACCCCAAGACTTGAGAAACTATAGTTCCCTGAAATAATGGAAACAAACTTAAAGAGCTCTGAAACAGTGAAGTGCAATTTCCTGGAAACAAGAGTAAAGCTCCTACATTTCTGTTTGCTGGAAAGCAGAAATGTACACTGGCAGAAAGATCCCTGAACAGGCACCCTGCTCCTCCCCTCCTGCATGTCTCTGGACAGAGCCATTATCGGGTTTATGAACATTTGTTCAGGCGTAGTGCGCTTTAGCCAGCACGCAAACAGCAGGTCAAGGGGTGAAGTTATTCCCCTCTACATGGAGCCATGAGACCCCATCTGGACTACTGTCTCCAGCTCTGGGATGTGAAAGGACAAGAGGCAGTGGACACAAAATCCTCACTCTCATGATCTCCTTCCCCTTCTTCAGTAAGGTGATGAGCAATGTGGTCTAATTTTGGAGTTAGCCCTGTGTTGGGTGGGCTGTTGGGCTCACCTACCCAAACTTTCCTTGGGAAGGATTCTGTCCTTCCAGAGTGAAAACTTGCCAAGCAACTCAATAAAAAGCAGGGCTGAACCCCTACTAATTAAATAAAAAAAATAAATAATTAAAATAAATAAATTAAACAAATTTTTAAAAGAAATAAAATTTTAAAAATAAATAAAATAATACTATAGAGAAAACAACTTGTAAAAAAAATCCTTTTACCTCCATCTCTCTCATTTCTTAGTCCCCAGTGTCTAGAACTCTCTTTGACAGTTTTGCTGCATATTTTGTGCTTTCCCTCTAATGTGTGGTTTGACTGTGCCCTGTACTTTGGATGCTTCTTTGATGGTAGGATGGTTCAATATTCGAATAAGCTTACTGTAAAAAAATAAGCATTACACTTTATTTGTCATGGAGTCATTTTACAGATGTATTCAGTTGTGAAAGGGAAAGTTATTGTAAATCACTATCACCAAACCGATGTGAACTGCTACCAACAAATTTAAGTGACAGTTGCCAAAGAGACAGCTATTTTTTGTGCCAATCATTTCTTCGTGCATAGTTTTTCTGTGCTGCAGCTTTAAACAGCACTGAAAAGGCGGTTGTTTCCATTATGGAGAGGTGCTTGGAACCTCCTTCTTGGTTAAAGTTTATTTTATGTGCTACCTGAATACAACAGATAAAATGTACAAACTAAAAAAAAAAAAAGTTTATATACAAAAGTGAGACAATATATTCATTACGCAGCAGTTGTTTTTACAAATGTGTGGATCCCTCCTTTCAGCAGTCCATATCAATCTTTAATTTCAAAATTTTTGATTGACTGTTTCTAAAATCAATTATAAACTTCTTATTAGTTTCACTATTTGCAAATATTCAATATTTTTTTCCCACTTCTCATTGCATCACAGTCCTTTGGACTCTTCTGCATGTCACCAAATCACCTGGAGTTGCAAACACAGTGTTACCCACGTTTGTAGACAGCAAGCACGATGTGCTGTCTTGTTAATCACAAGATCAGAGAAGCTAATAGTTGCTTTGGATTGACTTCCAGTTGTTACTGCTGATCTCTGTAGAAGTGCTATCGAGGTGCTAATGGTATTAGTTTTCCCCGATTTAAGGTTCTCCAAAGATCTTAGCCAATGTTTTGGTCCTTATTGACATTGTTCTGTGAACTATGACTCATTAAATTAACTAGAAGTTTGTTTTAGATTAATTACGATATGAAGAGCTTGACATTCTCCATCTGGAGCAGAGTTTTCAGTTGTCGCCTGCTAGGGGATGACCATGAGATTCATAAAAAGGCACTTCATTTATTAAAAATTAGCATTTCCAGATTCAGCTTTTCCCATTAGGGTTGCTACTGTAAGGGTTAAATGATGCTCCTGAATTGCATCCTGTGCAACCCACAGACTTCACCGAAGGAAAGGGAGGTGAAAGTTAGGATAGCAGTGGCGTGGTTCTGTGGCTAAGCATCCGAGGAGCAACTCAACTCTGTTGTTTCCTTCCCTCTTCCTTCCCCCACATTGTTAAACACAAAAACTGAAAAAAACAGCTTAGAAAGACCAAAACTCCTTGCAGGCGGCTGGGAACTACAGCCAGGAACCCCTTGTTGATGTGATCAATGGGTATTATATTAACACTGTGTCCAAAGCAGAAAATATAAAAATACATCAGAATCCTTTTATGTATAACCTTCAAAAAAAAAAAAAAAAAAGAAAAAAAGAAACCCACAAAACCAGTATTCTTCTATGGGCTAGGCTAAAACATTAACAAAAAAGATTTATGGGAGTACAGGCGTTGAGAGACTCGTAAACCAGGTGTACTTTCAAACTTTAATGAGGGCAGTGGTTCGGGAATGTAGCTCTGTGAATACTGAATCACACTGCGTATACAAAACTTCTTACCTGGGTCCTCTTCACAGCGAGATCGGTGCACTTTTGCAAGATGCTAACTTGCTAATGCCCCTGCTACTCCTAAACGTGCTGCCTGGGAGGATTACCTCTTCCTCCCCTCCTGGCAACTCAAAATGAGCAAAAATGAATATTGCATGGTATTCTTTTAGCATGGATATGATTACAGCTTTCATAGATGATGTGTTAATTTTCTAACCTTATTATGCTATACTTTCACCTTAGTAGAACAATTGAATTTTTTCCTAGTGGATTTTTCCAGAATCAGAAATTTCAGGGCCATCAGAAATACCGTGAGTATTTCTTCTGCACCACAGATTGGGATTTTATTTCCTGGTTCTTTCTTCTAACCCAATAACTCATGCTGAAATTAGATCATACATTTTAGGAAGAGATTCAATCTTGTTTTAAAGATCCTCATTGATGGTGCATGAACCACATCCATTATTAATCTGTTCCAATGATTAATTACCCTTGTTAAGAATACAATTAAGAAATTGTCTGATTTCAGTTTGACCATTCCTGCGTTCAATTTCCTTCCGTTTCTGTCAAAATTTTCTGATACCGTTTCTCTCAGATTCTCTCATAAAAACCCCGGCTGTTCTAGAACAAGGGGGGTTTTAGGTTTAATACCCCGGACGTTTATATTCTAACACAATCTCTCCTATTCCCTGCCTAGAGTGAAAGTGATCTACATAGATGACAAATCCAAAAAAAAGAAAACCAAAGAACAGAAAGGACAAAGAAACATAATGTGCATTATTTTAAAATTTATGTGGTTTATTATCAAGTAACTGAGTGGCTCAGCTTGCACCATGGCTATACTTAGACAAAAGTCTAGTATTTAAAGTTCAATTTCAGGGTGTTTGCTAATGCCCAAAATTTATTATTGCAGCTATCAGTCCTGTGCTGTGGTGCATCCATGGTGCTCAACTGCTAAATCTATCATCCTTTTGATTGGTAAGGTATGATCACTAACGATGGGAATATATGTGGGAATAAAAAACAACATTTCTCTAGGTACTACAGTATTTTCCTCCTTTGCTCTTTATCTCGCCACCACCACTACTATGTGCATATTTTTAAGAAAACAAAGCACTTGATATCTTTTTGGTTGAAAATTCCTAGTTTTCCATGTTCTCTCAAAAGACAAAACTCTTCCTGCTGTTAAAACAGCAAACTTTCCTTGGGAAAGGATTACTCCCAGTTGGGCTTCAGGATTTCAACAAGGCTAGAAATTCAGCTCCTCTGTTTTGACCATCTCGTACGTGCCTGTGTACCCATCCACAGCACTCTGAACTGTCTCCAGCTTTCATTCAAACCAACAGCAGAGCCCTGAAGAATTATAACCTGCTGATTCAGGCAAGGGGTGGGCAAGACTGACTTCTGCTCCTGCTGAAGCTATGTCATTATTGTTGGATTATCGATCCCTCCCAACGTGCACATTTGCTCTAATATGGGTAAATACATGCAAACAACCCCAAACCCTTTATGATACTATATGGGTGATAGTCAGAGCACATTTTGTTGTATGTATTTGTATCTCCCTGACTCCTACATATAGTTTCCATGGGAAAATTGCAGAATGCCTACGCATGTTAATTTTTAGTGCAGCAGGCCGCTAAACCTATCATCTCACAAAAATGTCCTTTTATAGCCTTGTCAATCAGTGTATAATTAGCTGCATTTACATGCAGAACAGATGGGAATTTTGGAAGTGTTTCTTTTACTAAATGCATGTGAGGAGGAAAAAAAAAAAAGAACCATGACTTGGGGATTTAATATATATGTATTCTTAATGTGATGTTGAATTAAATTAAGTTCTAAAAATATATGAAATAAAATGGGCAGCAAAACATACCAAGCATTATTAATTACAAACAACAACAAAAAAATGTTTCCCTGGTATTCAGAAGAGAAAGTATGTAAACAACATATTTCACTGTGAAAAGTAAATATCAAGTTTATGCTAATGACTTCAGTAGATGTCCTTTTTAAGGGGAATTGTCAAAAGATTTAGGGACATGGAGGCTGACATTTACAAACATGAGTGGGAAAGGGCAAGAAGGTCAGAAGTCATAAGAAAACAGCACTTCCAGACGGTCCTTAAAGAAAAGCGTGGAGCTGTCTTTACCTTGCTGTGCTGATCATTATCTGCCTCAGAGGAAGTGGAATATTTTCTCCGGATTTAAAAAATTTTCCCATACATTTGCCTATGCACATTGGGGTACAGGATGATACATGACGGTTGGACTCAATGATCTTAGAGGTCTTTTCCAACCTTAATGATTCTATGATTCTATGATCACCATACTCACTTTTGCAAGATGTACAGATTTCCAGAGGGAGAAACTAAAGAAGGAGAAAGGAAGCCAGAAAAGGAGCTGGACATTCAGATGGCATCCTCGACTCCCTACATAGAGTGTCTGCCAAGCTGCAATGTCCTGACAACAATGGTTTGCAGAAATATCCCATATTTATGGTCTAATCTACCATCCATACATCCAGCCTTCCACATTACGAGTCACTACTAATTCTATAAGTCATGGATAAAATGGGATTGTATAATCTGTCATTCATTTTTCTAATTCCAGTTACCTTATAAAGGTGTTGTAAATATGCTATATAGAACATTTCCCCAAACAAGCTCACAGAATATTTCACGTACATGCCAAGCCACTGAATCCCTTATTACCAGTGATGGAGTCCATATGACTTTGGTCTCAAAGAGGATAATTGCCTAACATATCCATTCATTTTCTGAGACACTCACACCCCACACTTGTAGCACCCTGGTTTTGGACTAGGGATTTCTATAACCCCTTCATGACATTGCCACTATTTACCAGCACTCAGCTACTTAACGTGTCTGATGGAATGTAAAGGTTGATACATGTAATTCAAGAATCACTGCTGCTTTATGCAGCTTTATCCAACAGAATATCACATCTAATAGCTATTTACTATTTTCTTTCTTTTCATGTGCTGTTCTATAGTGGTATTTTCTCCCTATTGAAGTCCTGGGTCAGACTGAGTTCCCCTGGTAAGTTAGGGAAATAAAAGAACATAGAAATGTGACATTCTTTCTTCTTTCTCTCTGTACCCTTCCTAGATACTACAACCTAGCTTTTTGACAGCTCAGTTTAGAACTGGAAGAGAAAATAGAGTGCCAAATTGGAAGACAATAAAATGAATAAAAATCTCCAGATGAAAATTGTACCAATATTCACTATTTGGAAAAAGACATCTTTTCAGTTCCAGTAAAATTAAAATTACTTAAAAACTTACCTGAAATTGCTCAAAAGTAATGCAGACTCATTCCTGTCAATCAGAACAGGAGCTCCTGGCAATGGGCTTTTTGCTCTGCCACTGACCACAAAGACTGAGGCTCCTGGATGAGGAGCTGAAGTTCAGGCTCCTAAGCCAACATGCAAGTGTATTCATGAGCTGGACTAAGAATCGTGCAGCTTCTGTTGCCCTGTGCAGAAATTCTGCATCACTAAGAACTTTAAAGTACCGTAGCTGGAACTCAAATTTGAGATTTGCTTTTTAAATCACAGCCAATTCTTGGGCATTATGTTTTGTATTTCACTGTTGCAGTTGATACCCATCTCCCCTCCCAACTAAGTACAGTGGGAGCAGCAAGGTCAGACCCTTTCTTAGTATGAATTACCATAATAATAAGTGGATGTAATACCATTAGTGCCTGAATTTGATTTATTACGTTCAAGAAGGAAATGAAGGGCAAAGAATACAGCTTTGTTTATT
Organism: Aptenodytes patagonicus; assembly: GCF_965638725.1. NCBI lineage: Eukaryota > Metazoa > Chordata > Aves > Sphenisciformes > Spheniscidae > Aptenodytes > Aptenodytes patagonicus. The sequence goes on from NC_134954.1 coordinate 21,128,484, forward strand.
ACGGGTATTCAAATAAACACTAATAAGATCCCAGCTAGTAAGGTATTGAAGTGTTAGAACATATAAGCTGATGAACATCCGGCTGTTTCTCCTTGGAGTAAAAACTATAAATTAATTATACCTTGGCAGGCAGCTTGACTGCGGGGTCCTTGGAGATGAGTAGAAATAGAGGGAAGAGACTTACTCGGCTGTTGGGTATATCAAAGCTATGACAGGGGGATTATTTTTACTACCAATGTAACCAAGTAGCCCAAAGTAAAAAGCCCCCAAAAAACATAATTAAAAAAAACTATCAGCAAAATTGGACCTCCTGGCTTATCAAGTCCAGTCACTTGTTATTCTGGACATATTTCTCATATGATTCCTTCATAGAGGTATCAAGCTCCATCAGGCTAACTCTTAAAAATAGTTGGGCTTGGAGTTTTAAAACATTTAGATAATTCCTAAAAAGAGATAACAGGATACATTTTCTTCCAACCAATACCTTATTCTTGAAATAAATTGGATCGGATCTATATAGTATAACCATGAACTTATCTTGGGAGTTGAATGCTATGTAATGCGAAGGAAAGAGGAACTTTTTAAGTCAATAATACTGCCAAAGCCTGTGTATCACAAAACTTCAGGTATTATTGTGGCAAGCAAAGTAGAAAGATAATATTCAATAAATAGAGAGAAAAAGGATCTGTAAATTGGAAACATCAAAAAATGCAACTTGTTAAAGCTATTGAGTTTATTTTCAGAAATGACATGCTATTCCTGCTTTAAATCTGAACTCTTCATTTGTCCTTTCAGACTATAGGCCCCAACCTGAATGGCTACATTTTTGGGTGGAGCATCTCAATGAGCCATAGTTTAACAAGATGTTTCTACTCACAGTGATGCACCTTCAGAATAAGACTGTCAGGCTCCATTTCTGCATATACTCAGCTGTGTGCTTAGTTTTCATACGTGGGAAAATGAGATCAATATGTTAATCCTGGTTGGAAAGCTAAGTCTATGTATTCCATTGGCAGAGACCTATGTTCAATTAAATTATATGTATACTTCCTTGAATAGCTGAAGTTCGACAACATGAGCTTGGAATAACAACTGAGAGATTAGGCTTTGTAGTATGTACGATGTTAAATAATAGTTGTGAAATGAAGCTAGCATTTGTTTCCATGAATAGATCATAGTAATATGAAGCTTAAGATTTTGATTCAGAAAATTATCATATCTTTACAGAGAAGTAGGGAAAAAATTAAATCTTGTGTATGAATTACTCCGTATATATTTAATTTGTCTCAGTCAACAGGCTTTCCTCTACTTGTTCACATTTTTTGTATTTAAACAGACAAAAGCAAAGAAAAAAAAATCCATCCAAAATGAGCACAAATGTTATTTTGTGTCTAACAAAAAACCTGGATTATGAGGGAAATATGCTTCTGAAATGTGATTAAATTTTACACCACTCATCACTGGAATCCAGGTGCCTACCTAAAATTAAATACTTATGTATGGATTGCAGAGAGTTATTAATTCTGTAAGAACAAATGTTAATTATGTAGAGTATTAGCAATACAGCTAGGGAATTATTATTACAAGTTGCTTGGATGGATACTGTCTTTCCACTCTCGAATTCTGGAAGGGGCTGGTAGTAAAAGTAGAAAGATGAAGTGGAAATGTGAAGGCTCTTCTCTATTTGTTTGCGAGTTCTCTACAATGATTTATTACTGATCAGGGAAGCACTAGTCCTTCAGCAGAGACCGAACTGCAGTACGTTGACACACATCACATTAAATGAGAAATTTTGATCTATTGATATTTTCAGTGTTATATGCAGATCTTCCGATTAATACATAATATAGGTTTAACCACACCAATTCTCACAGCAAACGTCCCCCCCATATAAGCCTTGCAATGCTTTGCTGAGGTGTTGGAGAAGTCCAGGAGGAAATATCCAATTACAGTGTTCTACCTATGGCATCTGGTTCTGCCCTACAATGGTTTCACGTGGAGTCCTGCTTCTCCTCATATCTGTCACATTAACACATACCTTTCTTCTCCCATTTCAGTGACGCTTTGACAGCATGTCAGTGTGGGATCCTCTCAAATCTGCATCAAAGCAGGAGTGGGTACATTTCGAAGTATGAGGCACCGCTATTAAAGAGCAGTCCCTGTTCCAGATTGTTGTGGTTTAACTTGGCAGGCAACTAAACACCACACAACCATTCGCTCACTCCCTCCCCAGTGGGATGGGGGACAGAATCGGGGGGAAAAAAAAAAAAAGTAAAACTCATGGGTTGACATAAAGACAATTTAATAGGACAGAAAAGAAAGGGAAAATAATAATAATGGTGATAAAGGAATATACAAAAAAAGGGAGGCACAATGCAATTGCTCACCACCCGCTGACCGATGCCCAGCCAGTTCCCAAGCAGCAGACCGCCAGCCAGCTCTTCCCCTAGTTTATATACTGAGCATGACATCATATGGTGTGGAATATCCCTTTGGTCAGTTGGGGTCAGCTGTCCCGGCTGTGTCCCCTCCCAAATTCTTGTGCACCCCCAGCCTACTCACTGGTGGGGTGGGGTGAGAAGCAGGAAAGGGCCTCGACTCTGTGTAAGCACTGCTCAGCAGTAACTAAAACATCAGTGTATTATCAACATTATTCTCATCCTAAATCCAAAATGCAGCACTGTACCAGCTACTAGAAAAAAAATTAACTCTATCCCAGCTGAAAGCAGGACAAAGATGAAACCAGCACTCGAGGTTGAAAGTTACCAGTAATACGCTCTCTCATATCCAGTATCCCACACCCAGCTCTGTCTAGTGTAAGCAGTAAGAGAGAAACACGTGATAATAATCCACTCGTGGAGTTTAGCAGTCAATTTTGCAGTCAGTAGAAAATATCATCTCCATTCTTTCCCTCCTCCAACCTGATAACCAAGCTTCAGTTTGAAAGACAATGTCAGCATGGTACCCTGTTGGATCCTGATGATTAAAAGTTGGCTTCAAGTTGTAACAAACAGAACACAATTCTCCTGTCTTTTTGCAGGAACAGAATGTGGAACCAATTCTGCAGTGCTTCATGGTTGTTTGTCAGACACACTGACTGCAGATGAAGACAGGATTCTTAAAAGCAGCATTTTACTGCAATTATGCTCACTTGTACCATGAAGAAAGGCATGTTTTCCTAATGGCACAGATTTTTGTTTATAAAAATTGCCTTTTGATTTTATCAGGTAAAATGATACTATTCGGAACTTCTTCATAAGAACAGTGTGTGTACACGTGAAATCAGATTTTAAAAAAACAAAAATAGTAGAAGAGTGAAAATATATAATAAAGAACGTTTTGACATAAACATTCTTATTTTGACATGGCAATGGAATATTTACTCATCCAAAGACCACACAGACAGTGCTGTGCATCTCAGGTTTGAACTTTGAGGGATCAGCACCGAGCATTGTTTTAGCTTGGAGCACACCTCCTAAATTAATGAAATTCCTTTTAATCTGTCAGCTTTTATTTTTGTTCATGAAGTCTGTAAACATGTTTAACTAAATGGTTCAGCATGGGAAACCAAATGTTCTCCAGGGTTTTTTGGACTTGATCTGAAGTGAGTAACAACAGCTGCGTAAAGGCAGATCTGCCACTGGCCCTGGCTCATTGACGTGAGATTGAGATTTTTCTGTCGATGGGTATTGGACCAAGCCCAAAAGGTATGGTGCTGCAAGAATAGTTTCCTACTCTTCCACAAAAGTGAGAAGGGGGAAGAAGAGTGCCAAAATACTGCTGTCATACTGCTTTTGACATGTCCCAACACAGCAGGTAGTGTTCTCCGTTGTGCTTGGCATGTGCCATCTTGTAACAACGCAACAGCTGATTTTTGTCAGTACCCATTATTTGGCTGTAGCATCAGGGACACCTACGCATGCACGTATTCAGAGAGGTTCCAGGTATGCAGGTATTTCAGCATGACCAGACATTTAATCCTTTTAAACAACAATCACGGTTTGAAAGAATCATTCATGATTCATTTTGGATCATTTGCATAATGAAGTCGTATGAAGAAGTATGGTAATTCAAGAGGAGGTGAGGAGGAGATTGAAGGTTGCAGTTTTAACAGGGAACCTCAAGGCTATCAAAATGCTTCATGAAATCACCAAGGATGAAATCTATATTTCCCTACTGAGTTAAACACGACTTGACAATGCCAATGAACTTTCAGAGAAATGACAGACAAATTACAGTGTGCGTGCGCTAAGCCATGTTGAAACCCTCATATCTAAAAGGCATCCTGTCAGGAGTTGTAAATCCTGTGGACTAACACCAAAAGATTTTCTTCCTACTTCCTATGGCACGTACTTTCTGCTCACAGACTGCTTATAGCCTGTGCAGAGTATTTGGTGGATTGCAAATTAAATTCATTTTGAATTTAACAAGGAAAGGAAACAAGTGAGGAATACCGAGGTATTTCTGGCCAGTCATGTAAGTCTTGTTGTTTGTCTCTGGAGATCTTGACCAACAGACTATCCCTTCCCAGACTGTCCCAGACTAAGTCTTACATATTTTGTATGTTTGAGGATTGGTTTTGGTTTGTGGGGTTTTATTTATTTGCTTATTTATTGTTTTTGGCACTTGTTCTCTGAAAGCCATGCAAAAACAAAGGCAGCCCACAATTAACTGTTGTGTATAAATGAAGGACACTCAGAGAGGATGCATGACTAGAACAGGATTCGTTTTACATCCTCTTAAGCTGTAGCTGGAAGAGGCTGCAGCACGGCAGGCTGGGTTACACTACCACCTTCCACATTATCTTTTACCATACGGTCATAAACTCTTACTGCAGAGAGGTGAAATGAGGAAAGGCGTTGAAGGCTGGGCCTCCAAAAGGCCTTTTAACATCTGTATCATCCATTCTCCTGTTAATATTTGTCCTCTGCTCCATGCCCAGTCGCTGTCCCTTACCATTTTCCACCCTACAGTTGCTCCTTTCCATACTCCCTGGAGCATTGCTGAAACACCCCGATCTCGAGCGGGAATACTTGAAAAGCTGCAATCCCAGGCCTGAGCCAGATCCAATATAGCTCACTTCAGCTAATGCTTAAAAATAACATCAACAATACTTGCGCCTTTTTTTTTTTTATTCCTACTTAAAAGCAGCTACACGCATAACATCTAATTGTGCAATCATTATTCATGTTGCATAATGTTTTATTCACGTGCTTAGCTCCTGTCAGACCAAATAAAACTCTTCAAAAGAAAAATGCCTTTTCAGTGAACAAAGACCAGGGACCTGGGCTCACAGTACTTCGTGAAACATTTGTACTGGCTGGCTGACACGGCAACATTAGGATTTGGCTAGGGCTCATAAAAAATGGGTTTGCTTTTTGGAAAAGTTTCACAGATTCATTGTTTCTCCAGGAAAGTGAGAAATCCTGCTGGAAAAATTAACAATATCTGTTAAAAGCTCCTAAAGTGAAGAAGCAAAAGACAATGATTTTCTGCAAGAAGGGGAAATCATTTTCAGACCAAATTTTTTGTTGTTGTTGCTGTACTTTTGGTAGCCAGAAACCTTTGTTTAGTCACCAACCCAATTTTCAGGACGTTTCTAAAAAGCTCTGGTTTGGGTTTCTCTCTTGTTTTTTTCCTCCTTTCACCATATGCTGTTCTGACATGCCAATCATGGAGCAAGTTTGTCAGATCCTCCTTCTAGAGTTTTTACTAAATACTACTAAAAACAACCGTACAGCTCCATCTATCTTATAAAAAAAAAAAAATTGTAACCAAGCGAACCAGTTGCCAGTGGAGACCTTGAAAGCGTTCCTCTTTAATATTACAGCAATCTGGGTTATTAACAGCACTAATTTCGAAGCTGATGTGAGGTCAGTTCAAATTTTGGCCCGACGGAGAAGTAAAACACCTGCAGGAAACACGATTCTGTTACATTGTGCTTGATGTGGGAATTAATGGGTGTAACTCTGTGGCCTGTTATGCAGGAGATCAGACAAGATGATCATAGTGATGCCATCTGGCCTTAAAAACCTATGAATCTACATTTAAATTCTCACTTGAACTCAGGTAACCTCTCTCTAAGCCCATCTGCATATTGAATATTCCCATTAAAAGGCAGTCGCTAGCAAGCCAAGTATACTTTACTAGCCTCAATCAGCTTTATTTTATGTATCATAGAATCATAGAATAGTTTGGGTTGGAAGGGACCTCTAAAGGTCATCTAGTCCAACCCCTCTGCAACGAGCAGGGACATCTTCAACTAGATCAGGTTGCTCAGAGCCCCGTCCAACCTGACCTTGAATGTTTCCAGGGATGGGGCATCCACCACCTCTCTGGGCAACCTGTTCCCCTTTGTCCTGTCGCAACAGGCCCTGCTAAAAAGTTTGCCACCATCTCTTTTATGAGCCTCCTTGAAGTACTGATAGGCTGCAATAAGGTCTCCCCGAAGCCTTCTCTTCTCCAGGCTGAACAACCCCAACTCTCTCAGCCTTTCTTCATAGCAGAGGTGTTCCACCCCCCTGATCATTTTTGTGGCCCTCTTCTGGACATGCTCCAACAGGTCCACGTCTTTCTTGTGCTGAGGGCTCCAGAGCTGGACACAGTACTCCAGGTGGGGTCTCACCAGAGCAGAGGAGAGGGGCAGAATCACCTCCCTCGACCTGCTGGCCACGCTGCTTTTGATGCAGCCCAGGATACGATTGGCCTTCTGGGCTGCAAGTGCACATTGCTGGCTCATGTGCAGCTTTTCATCCACCAGTACCCCCAAGTCCTTCTTGGCAGGGCTGCTCTCAATCCCTTCATCCCCCAGCCTGGATTGATACCTGAGGTTGTCCTGACCCAGGTGCAGGACCTTGCACTTGGCCTTGTTTAACCTCATGAGGTTCACACAGGCCCACTTCTCCAGCTTGTCCAGGTCCCTCTGGATGGCATCCTGTCCCTCTGGTGTGTCGACCACACCACTCAGCTTGGTGTCATCTGCAAACTTGCTGAGGGTGCACTCGATCCCACTGTCCATGTCATTGATGAAGATATGAAACAGTACTGGTCCCAATACGGGCCCCTGCGGGACGCCACTCGTCACCAGTCTCCATCTGGACGTTGAGCCATTGACCACTACCCTCTGGATGTGATCATCTAACCAATTCCTCATCCACCGGACAGTCCACCCATCAAATCCATACCTCTCCAGTTTAGAGAGAAGCATGTTGTGCGGGACCGTGTCAAAGGCCTTACAGAGGTCCAGATAGACGACATCTGTAGCCCTTCCCGTGTCCACTGATGTAGTCACTGACATTGTATTTTGGCAATAAAAAAGCCAGAAGAAAACCCAGTACAAAACCAAGCATTTGTACCTATAAATGCAAAAAACAAAAAAATAATAAATTAACAGTCCCTACAGCCACCACAACATTTCAGGGACAACCACCCAGTGCTGAGCAACCGCTGGCACGAGCTCTGAAGAACAACCTGAACAACTAAGTGGTCAACGTTTGTGTGCGACAAACCCTGGGAATTAATTCTGGTGAGACAGTAGATGAAGACTTGCACAGAAAGTGGTCTTCGGGACCACAGAAAGCTCAGGAAGGAAAATCATGCAAGTTTTAAGTGAGACAAGTATAGAGGAACACTCAAGGGTGCAAATCTTGTGCCTCAAGTTAGAGAGATTTCTTTTTTTTCCCCTAAAAATTATTCACCCAAGGCCTTGCTACAGTGACTGGCTTTAAATCAGGATTTAAAAAGACAACAGAATGGGGTCTTTGAAGAGTTTCAGTGGCAAAGAGGGAGATGGAATCCTTTCTCCACGGCCTGACAGCTCGCTGCTAGAGGCTCCAGTGTCCTGTGACCACCCATGCCTCTCAGGTTTCCAAAGATGTTTTCTTCCGTCTTTTATTCTTAATAACCATGGGTTTTAGATAGCCTCTAAATTATGTATGCATATGAAGGGGAAGATGATGTTATTTAAGCACTTCAGTTATATCAATCTTGTATACATATCTTGTAAGTCAGTCGAAGGCCCATAATACACCAACAGAATGTGGATGATATAGTAGTTTTTCATGGGTCTCAAAGCAATTTGGAGATGCTGTATTGTTATCCTGATGTACCTAGGCTCTGAGAGGCAGGGGCTTGCCTGCAGCTACACGGACATAGCTGGGTCAGATCTTTCATTCCCTCTCTGCAGAATGTCCTCTCTATTAACTTGGTAGGATTTAATGAGATTTCCTTGCTAGAAAGCTAAAACAACACTGCGAAATTTTTGAAACAGATATTCTTGATGGTTATACAGGAACAGCAGGAGCCTGATCCAGAATTTATTGAAGCAGTATTGCTATTTACTTTGCATTTGGAATCAACCAAGAGTAAAGGAAGAGAGAAGGGGTAGAAACAGAGTATCGGCAGAAACTTTTATTCCTGAGGGTTAGGTTTATTGGGGGGGGAGGTTGTTTTTTAGTTTATTTGTTTGTTTTTAAATATATATATATATTTTTTTTGGATCTAAGGTTCTTCACTCAGTTGGATTTTGGTTCCCATGAAAACATGTTCTGTATGATCAAATGTGGGTTATTTCTAGTGAGGTTACTTGGGGAAATATATTCATGAAGAGACTGCATCCTGCTGATGCAAAACAAACACAAATAAAGAGACAAGCCAGGAAAGAGATCTGAAGAGAAACAAGTAATAAAAGGAACATTTTGGGCACAATCTGTTATTTGTTATTAGTATACTATGCCCATACTCTTCTCCCTTATTCTCAGCACTGTACGTTTTAATTGTCCCCTGAAGAAACAGTTCTGTAGATACATCCACAGGGAGCAAAGGCTCTGTCAGTGACAACCAAATTAATTTCTCTGTTGGAAGCATGAATGTGACTTAAAACCCCAGAACAACATAATTTTAGCAGGTTGAACCATCTTTCTTCATAGTAACTATTGCCCTTTATACTTTGGAGGCTGAGTCCTGGTAGCACACCACCTACGTAGAAAGACACCAGTAATAAGGAGTTAGTAGGTCTGACTGCAACATTGCCTCAATTTTGTCAAATCAGTATATTGATTAATGTTCTTCAAACAGATAATGAGGCCTTGCCTTAAGATTTAGCATGCATAAAAGTAGGCCGCTTCCTACCTACAAGCCACATCACAACTATATGTTGCTTAATACATGCAAGCCAACTTACACACCTTGGAGTCACTTCTGGGTTCAGGTTTTTAATGCACTTTGCCTCAAATCCATCACGGCTGGGATCAACCCATCACTCTTCAGTACAAACCGGAGAACAAAACAAGAGCTTAACGTGTGGGAGAAAAGCAGTATTTTCTTTTATATCTGTGACTATGGCAACAAAACCTATATGAGATTCTATATGCACCTATGCCTAAAAACATCTGCGGAGACCACAGCAATGTCAAAATATAATGTGCTGTACCTCATTCCTGCTGAAGGAGTCCCTTCACATTTTCATGCTCCTCCCTCACAGTAACCATACTTTTTTCTTTTCAAAAGAAACAGATGGTTTATATCTACATATAATTCATATGCGGTAAGAGAGAGAAAGCATATAGATTTATTGTTAAAACAGTATATATCTCCACTGGCCTTTAAGATGTTAACCCTTTCCTCTCTTTGGTGCAATAGCCTATACTGCCACACAACAGAAACACTGTCTAAGGGAACTCATCCAGTGCTTTGCATTGCAGTCATGAACACTTTTCAGACACAGCTTTGGACTCCAGGACCAAAGTACCTTGTTGAGTATTTTGATTTATTGATCCACACTGATAACACTAGAATGACTTTAACTTCAGGGAGGCTGTGAGGCTGGGTTTTCATGCATGACGACCTGCACAAGTACACATACATGTGAAATTAGAAGAAAGCTTTTGAGGTGCCATAACCCGCATTAACAGTGAAGAAATTTCTGATTTAGGACTGCTTGTTCAAGTGATTGCATCCCGTTGTGCAAGGGCATAATGAGACAAGCTTTGCAGCGGGAAGGTCCACTGAGGGCTATTAGATGCAGCGATGTAGCTGCCACTTCCAGGTCAGTAAGCCCTTAAACAGCAGATTACTGGAAGCCGGGAGAGGATATCCAGAGGAATTATCTCTCAATGTTTGCCCAGTTCTTATACTCTGGCCCTAGGCATCTGCTCCTGGCCACTGCCAGAGGCAGGACACGACAGCCAGATGGTCTTAGGGCTGTTCTCCCACTCTGCTGTGACTCTCGATCACAGGCTGCTGCAACTGGGCGTGAGAGGTCTCACTGCTGCTTTAGTTCATTTTGAGCAAGGAGATTGGAAAACCCTGTGAAAAACTTGTAAACCCCCCCCCCCATCTTATATATAAATATATGTTCAGCTGAAAATGTCCTTTGCCAACTCCCCCCTCCCACAACTGAATACAGAAAACCAGCAAGGAGGAAGAGGAGCCACCACTTCTTCTGCCCCACTGTCCCATAACAAGGGTGCTCTTCTTAAACAAGGCAAACTTTCTCTTTTTCCAAGGCAACACTTTGTAAAACCCTTACCTTCTATAAAAAGGGCTTTAATTCTCATGAAATGGGCAAGAGCTGGCTCAGCCATCTTGACAAGAGACACCACCCAAAACTGTAATGGGTTACACAGATGCTGAGCACCCCACAGATGGCTGGTGTGTACATATCACTTTCCTATGATCTTGAAAGCCCCAAGATGGGTAAATGTCAAAATATTTATTGGCAGGAAGCATTAGGAAGAGATGTGAAGTATCCTTAGTGGAACCAGATACTGTCATGAGAGAGGAGCTGAAACCATCTTTCTTTTCAGAGGAACATACCTGCACCTACTCTATATAGCTTGCTTTCTCATATCTGATCCTTTCCTGCAAATATTAGTGAGAAAACATGGCAAAGGAAGCCTAGCTGTCTTGGGGTCTGTATGTATTTTCTTCTTAGTTCTATATATTTCTGCATTATCAAAACTTTACATTTTGTACTGTACATGTATAGACCAACAGGTAATGGAAATATGTGACTAGTAACACTTTTAATGGCATTTCAGATGACCTCACATTAATTCCCAATAGACTATAAATTTGAACTGCACATTTTTCAAAAGCTCTATCTTGTGCATGTTGCCTTGTGTTTATTCTACTTTAAATTGTTATTCTCAAAAAATATAATCCCTCACAAAAATGAGGGACAAATAATCCTTTATGCACTCAAGCTTTTGTTGAATTGTCCAGTGCAATTTGTGAAGTCAAAGAACAAAGTTTAGATGTGCCTGCCACCTCTACTTCTAAAACAGCTCTTATGTTTAAAACAGTATCAGCGAGTTCAGGGCACTCAGTAAAATCCCAATTTATGACAAAAATTTCTGTTTAGTTGGCACAAACCTATTAACTCAGCTGAAAAGAGTGACAGTAATTGCAACTGGCTAAGGGTTGATAAGAAAACTCAGTCTACTAATTTGAAAGAAAATTTACAGACTGGCAAAGCCATGTCAGAGAAGAGAACCAAAGATAGCTGCACTCAGTGTTTTCTAATTCAAGCTAAAAAAAAAAAAAAAGAAAGAAAGAATTCATAATATTTGCACTATAACAAGAGACATTTTCAAAGTGATAACTTTATAACCCTTTGTATCAATGTTTACTCACAGAAAAATGAACTTTGTCACAGACCAAAATTGACCCTTTTTGCTCAGTTATAAAATAAACATAAACAGAGGACATCAGATTTGACCTAGTAACACTGGCATAGAATTTGTGCTGCAGGCACTGAAGGTGTGCTTCCTAAAATAATTGAGGTTTGTAATTGAAGAGAGTGCAGAATCTAACTATCCAAATGGAAAATAAAAATCTCTTTCTTGGCCTCGCAGTGTTCAACTAGCAGGAGAAGGCACCGAGCGCCCCTCCCCACCTACAAGAGGGCTGGCACAGCATCACTGTCTAAATTAGCACCCCAACAGGGTGGGCTGCACAGCCAAGGGTTTATTATGAGCCCTTTCATTATCCAGTCTGGAGTGTGAACAAGTGTTTAAATTATTTTTGCTATGTTGCTTCTTTAAAAAAAAAATAAAAATAAATCTTAAGTCTACAAAAGCTGCAATTTACTTTAGGTAAGGCTTCGTATCACATTGCTGGAATAGAACAGTTCTTCCTCAGCATCACCATGTTCACACAGTTTTCCCACATCATCACCCAAGAAAACCATCACGTCCCTTTTCCCCATGCTGACAGGTTGGCATCAGCTGCCCAATGCAAGCAGCTCGAGGTGCCACCAGCATCTACTCTTCCAGCACAAAACTTGTGGGCAGGCAAGTCTCTGTGAGGTCTGTGGCTGAGAAGTCCCCTGGAGAGACTCTGTTTTATAGGATTGAATTAAAGCATCTAACGCTACTCTACAATGGGATTATCATTGTTCTTTCATCCGAGTTTCAAAGAAGCTCAGCAGAGTGACCTTTTCTCAAGTATTTTTCTCTGATTCTTTCTGATCTGAAATTTTCTGTAGAGGATGAACTAAAAGAGAAAGAAACATGCTTTTCTTTCCTTTTTGTACTGCTGGAACATTGCAAGGAGTGTCTGTTTTCTTAGGTTTTTGGAAGGTCTGAGATTTTTGCATTATCTAGGATAAAAAAAAATTGTATCAAAGATATGAAACCTTGTGATTCAGGCCAGAGGTCAGCTGCTAACTGATGGAGGAAAAAAACTCTTTCCCTGTGAGAAAATCATTCCCCAGTTGTCCATGACGGGTTTCTAGCACCTTCCTAAGGAATGACTGTCAGAAACAGAGGTTAAAATAAGGGCATTTCCAGCCTGGTCCAGTATGGCAATTCCTCTGTTTCAAAGGCAGGGTATTTTTTTTTCTTTCAACACTTGTGCAATTGATATACAGATTTGGATAAATGGGGTTTGCTGGTATTTTTATATATATATATATACATAGGTATTAAATGAGAAAGTACTTCTCTTCATAAATTTATTTTTAAATCCCTACGGACAGGGCTACATCATTATGTCACATATGGGTACATTGTTAAATCCTAACTCACACTTACATGCAAGTAATGTTGTTGGCTTACATTTGCATGAATAAAAAAATCCCTGGGACTACCTGTGCTACCCGCTTCCTTGCTCAGGCAATAGACTAGAAAGATGTTGCACATATTTAATTCATCCCCTTTTAATTCCATGTCTCATGACTCAGTTTCTCTGATTTTCATTTCACAACTTCTTACGCCTTCTCACATACACTCACACTGTTCATGTTTGCAGCTACTACAGGTTGTGATCAAATGCTTTTTCCCTGAGCACTGTCCTACAGATCCAGCAGCATCTCCCACCAGTAGAGCATTTGAAATTCCAGGTTTATTCAGTACTATGATTTCCAGCGAGATTTTATTCTCTCAAGGAAATCTCAAGTATCAGCTTGATGGCTTGGAGGGCTCATTTAGAGTTTGAATCTGAAAAACATCTTATTAAACCAACCCTTTATGGGCTATAATAATACACAAATGAATAAAACCTATGATGTATACACTGTCAATGGCACATATATCTCTAGAAAGATAAAAAGTACCTTACAGGTACAGATATAAACCTTCAAAAAATTAAGTATAAGCACCAGCAGAAAAATAGAGGAAGGAAGTTTCTAATGTATATTTAAAATTCTAAGTGACATTCACAGATCAACAGCGAAAGCATAAGAAAGACCTGTACCAAAACAGAGTAATCACTTTCCATAACTACAACTCAGCTGACAAAGCAGGAGTTACGGCTTTTGATTTGAATGCAACAGCTCATTTTAGTGAGCACTCAGGGAAAAAAAAAATAAAAAAAATAAAATCAGGAGAAGCCTGCAGTTACGTCAGTCCGGCTTATGAGGCACTTTCACAGTGCAATGTTCAGACACTGTAACTGAGGTTACACACAGGTTATATGGTAATAAGGACAAGTCAGGGTGTATATACTAAATGCTATGAAAGTAGTCTTGTGTCATTGTGGATAAAATTGAATGGATGGAGTCCAAGAGGCAAAGTGACCAAAATGAAAAGGAATAAAACCTGAGAAATAAGCAAGTTGTGCAAGTCTAGACTGGTTATATGAAGTGTTATCTAAGCAAACAAGTCTATAGCAAACCAATGCAAGAACCCAAGAAACCATATCTCTTCCTGTAAAGGCAAAGATTGCCTGGGAATACTTATAGATGTTGTAGAACATTCTTCCTAGAAGCTGTCAGGTAACACCTGATAGAGAGTTTACAGACCAATGCTCCAAGACTTCCAGAAAATGTAAATGGATAGGTGCTCCCTCCTTCAGTCACAGGTCACCTGGTGTGTCCTTACGCACATGCCTGCCTGTTTGAAGACAAGCCCATACACCTTAGCTGCATCCATAAATCTGGGCAGGCGGCGGTGGCAGCTCAGTTCTGCCCCATCACCCAGACTGATGTTTGGCAAGGCACAGGCTCAGGGCAGCCAAGCAGCAGCGCCGCTAACCCTCACTCAGAGAAGAAACTATTGCGGTGTGCAAATCCTTCCTGACTACCTAGACAGTCATCACACTGTAAATCACATCTTAAGTAATCTGTAAACCATGCATTAGCTGCTTGCCGGGGTTAAACCCAACTAGGTGGGAGTTCCAACACTTGTCCCACATTCCCTGGGCACATCCCACCAAAATAAACCCTCTAGTAGAGCAACAGCGCTGCCACTGCCATGGATTTGTCCTGAGCTTATCTCATGGATCATAATCTTCAAACACAGAGGATGTCAGCAGTTTATATATTTGCAGACAAACAAAACAGAATCCACCTTCACACCTCAAAGTCTGGGGCAAAATCCACACAGGGCCCAGCTGAGGGCACAGGGAAGAGTGTGAGCTTGGGTGACTGCCATGAGTCTGCATAATGGTTGACTTCATGAGTGGTCCATCCAGGACTTGCTCCTGCTCTGACTGCCCCACCACTCTCCCATCTGCTGGTAGGTGCAAGGGGAGAGATTGTCAATATTGAGGCTGTAGCTGCTACACCAAGCTTCATCTGTTCTAGAAGAGGTAGAGGAAGACAGCAGAGAGGCTGGCTGTCTCCGGTGGAAAATACTCTGCCAGGAACCTCCTCTCCTCACTTCTTTCCCTCACCTCCAGGACAATGAAGAAACCAGCTTTGGATTTTTAATGTATAACAACCACAAAACCCAGCTAGCATTCATTGTCTTTAATGCAATCAGTAGTAGTGGCACATTTCAGTAATGAAACCTAATTCATTTTCCCAACCCAGTTAGAGAAGCTCCATTGCCTGATGGAGTCAAGGAGTCCAGGGGTAATGCAGAAGAGGGGTTTTGGGGGGACACAGAGGGGAAAGGAGACAGGAAAAAGGGTAAATCAAGGCACTTCCAAACAAGCAGTGCAGAGAAGAATTTAAAAAAATCTGAACACAACAAAAAAAAGCAAACATCCTTTCAACCCATCCTAATGCAGGACCCTATAGATGACCACAGCACAGGATACCTATGGCTCATATAAAATCTTCTGGAAATTTCTAGGTACTATAGCTTACTTACGTGAGTATGAAAGACAGCCTCAGCTTATCCTTGACCAGGCACAATACTGAATTTTAATAACTCACTAAGAATTTGATAGCTTGCAGAGAGGAGAGTTTTTGTAATAAGGTTTGATAAAACATCACCCTTGGGAGAGCTTGTACATAAACACCTCAAAAGAGTTATACAACCCTAGTGTACAGCTTTCATTACAACAAATCTATCCAGCATCAGGAGCACAACCCAGGACTTAAAAAGGTTGTATCTCTGCATAGCAATGACCTCAGAGCAATATTCATTCTCAACAATGTATGCAAAGGGAAGCAGAGATGTGCTCCTCCCTCTCCTAAATCTTGACTTAAATTATTGTTTTCAGGAAGAAGACTAAACCCAAGATTTTTGCCAGCAGTAGAAAACACATTGTATGCACAATAATCACCTCCCCCAAATGACAGCTCAGTGTCATTTCATATTTTTATGATGCCATCTGACAGCCAGGGTTTCTAAGGAAACACCAATATTGGGGGAGCTGGAGGGAACAGAAGAAAAGGACAGAACCTAAAAATAAGAGTCACATGCCTCCTCCAGACATTAAAACCGCCTGATAAAAAATTGTAAACATCTCCTCCTTGGAATGGTAACGTTTCTAAGACACCTGTAAGACTCCATCCAAGTGGAATCATTTTGCACTGAACAATATTTCGCTAGAGAGAGTTATATTTATGAAATCACGTTCTTTTAAAGGATGTTTGGAAATATATGCTGACTGGATTATTTCTTAAATTACCCCAGAATAAATGGAGACATTATCGTTTTGTACCACCGCAGCCCCCAATAGGACTCAAAGTCTCACATGGAGCATGAACAGAAGAATAGATTTCACCTATTTTGAGTATTGATGGTTTTCATGCTGGAAATGTAGGATTTTTTTTTTTAATTAAACTGAAATGGGTGTGGGAAGAGAAAATAATATCCCTCCCCTTGAGTATTGACAGGGCATGCTGGAATCAGACGTCCAAAGCACTCCAAACTCACCTGCACTAAATGTGCCCAAAGAAATTACATCACAACACAGCAAGTTAAGCGCTTTTTAGGTCAAGACACAGTTGAGTTAGGAGGAAGTAAAAATATACTAGGAATATTTCTGGAACATTCAAAACCTCTAATTTTTCAAAATGTCATTGTTTGTCCAATTAGCCCAGAAAAAAAAAACTTCTCTTGGAGGGATATGCATCAGGGATATTTCCTCATCTGTGATGAAATTAAGGTTGTGCTCTAAAAAGGGACTCTAGCCTGGTCCATAACAGCACATAGCACAACGCTGAAGACAAATTTATTACTAAATAACTTTGACACAAAGCTCACTAGAAGCACTTAAGTATTTTACCATCTCTCCCAATTACATAGGCAACCACAACCAGCGCACAGTTAAGCAAATGATTTCACTGAATGTGACTACTGGGCTTTAGGCTATGTATGAATAATCGGAGTTTTACTCCCAGACAGTCACTAATACGCTCCATGTACAGATCAGGAAGGAAATATTTGTGGAACTGAAGTCAGAATATTTCAGTGTGTTTTTAGAAATGGTGGCCAGACATTTGTTTGGAGTATAACTTTGATGTTTTGTGCTGCTAGCATATAGACAGAGATCCAGAGAACATCAGTTTAGCAGTACGTATAGAACCCTAACACTGAGAACCACAATTTACCGTAAAAACTCTCTCTGCATCAGGGTTGAAATAGTTCTTATGCTATATATTTGAGAGAAACAGACAGCCTATATATCATAACTGTAAAATATATATATACACACACATATATAAAGCTAATTATTAGTTTCCATGCATCATTATTTAAAGGAGCCTTTAATCACTAGCTTCTAAGTATGCAAGTATACTTGTAAGTATATAGGAATCACCAAACATTATTCTCAAAGGAGCACTGGGACATATCCCCAGAAGACAAGCAAAGCTGGGCTGTTCAGTCAGCTGGGAGGAGAGCGGTCCCTCATCTCACCCAGAGCATCTCCCCAGCCCTGCCCGCTTCAGAAAGCAACCGCCTTTCCTTCCTTCAGCTGACGGGGGCAGAGATACAGCCAAGCTTAAATCACCAAGGTTCATTAGCTACATTGAAGGACGGTTGGTATGTCTTCTTGTTTGATAAAACGCAAGAGTCCCATACCTATTTGCTTTAGCAGCCAAGCAGCTCTCCTCTGCACGGCTCCAAGGCTGGAGTGGTGGGAAAGCCCAGGCCTTTCCAGATTGCTTTAATCAGTACCTTAGTCATACAATACACTGAAAGAGTGTTCTGGCATGTGGAAATCCATTTTTAAGTGTTCCCATGGATCATATGCTATAAAAGATTTCATCTGGTGTCTGAGGTAGGTTAAACCTTTTCAAATTCAAACAGACATTACCTTAGCTACCATGCTGAAGGAGCACTCCTCCTGTTTGTAGCACCATCAACTGGAGCCCAGGAGATGGGTTTCAATTAGCAGCATACACACACATGAAATATAAAGCAGAGAAAAATAGGCACCCCTCACTATTTCTCTCTCTTGTTACAGTCAGAACCATACAAATTGATTTCTGTTGTTCCTGAGTTTGGTCTATTTCAAGTTTGATTCATGATAATAAAACAACAGAAAAGAAAAAAAATCTTCATGCCTGATTTAGCAAGTGGGCAGAACAAAACCCCAGCCTGACTAACCACACTAACCTTTTAAAATGCTGTATTTTCATCGACTGGCCATTCCCCTTCCTTGCAGGCTGCTGAGGCTGCACAAGGGGAGAACAACAATTGCCAGATAATCCAATTACAGAATACTCTAAAGGTTGAGGAGATGGAGTAGCTTGCCATTTGATATATGATTATGGGGAATTAAACTCTTCCTTTATGTGACAAAATTTTAATAAGGACAGTAAATGACTCTGAGAACAATGCAGAATATCTGCAATTGTTTAGGGAGTCTTGGTGAATAAAAAGGAAATGATAAAACATGAGAGAAAAAAAAGGAAAATTTCCAATCATGTTATAAACCACTCAACAGATTTACAAACCTTTTTCATGACACTCCTTCAAGTGACACTTTGGGAACTTGCTATGAACTATAATCAAGAGCTGGCACTGAAGGGCCAAGAACTGAAGCAAGGTCTTGAAGGACAAACTGTCCCACCACATTTGTGAAGCAGTGGCACAGGTGAAACCCTGAGCAGCTTTCTGCAAACCAGAGCTCATGCTGGAAAGGAGACACTTAGTGCCAGGATGTTTATATTGACCTAAGAGAAAATGCAGATAACAAGCAAAGGCACATGGATAATTTCCACAGCAGTTAATGCCATTCATTTTTCTCTTGGTTCCAGTAGCACCATGAGACATTCTTCAGCATCTCATGGTGCTTCTTATTTGTTTATTAATAAGTAATAAATAAGTTATTAATAGTAAATAAGTTATGTATTTTTTAATTTGCTGAGCACCATGTTCCAAATTAAAACCCCACACTGCCATAGTGAGGAGGGTGGCCAAAAGTGTGTAACTCCATCCTTGGAGGTTAGGTTAGGCTGTCGTTTCCACTAGTATGATAAGAGGGGACTTCAGATTCCTGTGCCAACTTTACAACTGAAGAGTATTTTATTTTTCTTTTTTTCTTGTTCTGTGGTGGATGCAAAAACATGGAGACTTTTCAGAGCATCAGAACCAATGGACGTGATCATAGCCATATTCCTGAGGTCTTCCATGGTAACTTCCTGTTCTTTGAGCTGCTTTTGTCCCCAACAAATTAGTTGGGAACAAAACAAATTATAATTGTTAAAGAACTGGACCTTGCAATCTTGCAATTTGCAGCCCTGGGTTGAAGGACTGGATCTGTCCATGAGAAAGAAGGGACAGAGAGCAGCCTCAGGTATGCAAGCAATTTCCAAAGCACAACAGGGATCCTGGTGATGAGTTACACCTCAAATTTTACATTGCAACTGAGGAAGGAAAAAAAATGTAATATATCAAGAGTAATATTTTTGTATTTTATCTGAAGAATGAAAATCCTATTTTCAAAATGACCTAAGGATCAGAAGCTTAAAAGTCATTTTGGTACCTAAACAGGATGATAGTTGATTTGAAGATTTTCAAAAGCCATACATGAAAGACAGGGACCAACATAGAAGGCAGCTATAGAGCAGAATACTCATAATCGTAACCCTATACTGTAGAAAAAGGGACAGGTAAAGTCGTAGGCAACATGTTCCTGAAGACATTCTAGGTCTAGAAGGTAGAGCTTGGAAAAAAATAGAGGTTGTCCTAAATTGCCCAGGCACCCTGGCAAACCCATGTAAGCTCAGCTCTATTTCTCTGCGTGCCTAAAGGCACTGGGAAACATGGCTTAAAGGAACAAGCCCCAGGGGGTTTCTAAGGACTTAAGGTCCTCAGTACGTTCAAAGGTATCTTTCCACAAAGGGACTTTACTTCTTGAGTCATTAGAGCAATATAACAAATATGGGTCTATTTTATCTCAGATTGATTTTACTGTATGAACTCTGAATCTGATCTGGATCACACCTTCAAATGAGTTAGCTTACCAGAGGCAGCAGGAGGACAGCTGTGAATGGGAAATACTTGTACAGTCAGACGTTCATGGATTTGGGACTCTTGATTAGGAACCCACCATTCCTTTAAGAGTAAAATACGGAAGAGCAATGTATATGAAACCTTGTTCAATTTCTAAATGATTGAATTTTCATAACTGATGTACACTTTTCACTTTAAATTCTAAAAAATATGAAATATTTTTAGAACATTAATTGAGAAATGTTAGAACTAGAGTATACATGATCTTCTCCCTTCTCATTTTCCTGGAAAAGGTCTGCATATCTCCTGGTCTCTAAAAATCCCTTCTAAGTTTCTTCACACAAAATAAGGAATATGACTCCTTTTATATTTTAGCACATTTCCCAACGAAGCAGTTTCAGCTTCAGTCTCAGCTAGCTGTCCACAGTGACTGCAAATTGATTTATTCCTTGTAATGGTCAAACTTTGTCATCAAAATGCTGAGAAATGCTTTAATTCAATCTTTGCATGCCCTTTAACTTTCTTTTATCTCTTTTGCTGCTTTAACGACTGTTAAAATGTTAAAGGCAATCTTTTATTTATTTATGAAGCAGTCAGAATCAAGGCATTGGATTAGAAGAAACTTGTATGCTTTACTTAAAGTAGCAAATATGCAAGACAGTATTTTCACTTGAGTTTTTCAGCCCACATTGAAGACTAACAATAAGGTAGCAACAGTAAAAAAATCTAAGTTAAAAAAAAAAGTTTAAACCAAAGGACAAAAAAACTTAGCATCATTTCAGATAAATATTACAGCTGTAGTAAACACCACACATTTATCCATGTGCATATGTTTGTCATTGCATGTGTTCAACCTCACACAACATCACAATGATATCGAACATAGAGTTCATAAAGTCGTTCTTAGTTTAGGCATGAGAGAGTCCCATTCAAACACGAGCATAAAGATTTTCTTAGCTTCAGTTTCAGATATCTGTATGTTATATGAATACTTTAAAATATGCAGACTGCTCCAAGCTATCACTAATAAAACCTTGGTCCAACTAAAGTCAGCCAGGGATTTTAAAACGCCCAAAATGTCAGTGTTTATGTCTTTTCCCAGTCTGATACGTTCTGTTTATGCCTCTCTGTCATACTGAATTGGGGGTGGGGGGTGGGGGGTGTACATATGCAAGTGTGCATGTGTACATATGTATGTACTAAATGCATAAATTTAGTGACCATACGTGCTGTAGATTTCAAAATGAAAAGGGACAGACATAGATGTCCTGTACAGGCTAAAGAAAATTCTTCTTTTTAACTGTAAAATGTTGCTAACCATTCGTTAATGTTTTATGTAACACACTAACTTGTCTTTCACTTCTTTGTATTCCCAGTTCTCATAATTTATATATATTTAATGTTCTACTCTCAACTTGTGGCTTCATTTCTTATACTGAAAGCATATTCAGCAAAATCTGTTTTTCTCGAAGCTCTGTCATTACTTACTGTAGTTTAAGATCATTAATCAATTTCTCCCCTTCTGTATTGACTTTTAGACCTCAAGTCCAAATCTCTCATTACCCTACCTTATATTAGTGAGAGTATCTGTTTTTATGGCTTTTTTTTTGTTATGCTCCTGTCATGTAAAAACTGGTTCTTTACTGAGATTTTAGGCATCAGCTAATGAGGGAAGCTTGAAGCTCAAGGGCAGCCTGGGCTGCAGCGCCCATGAAATGGTGGAGTTCAAGATCCTTAGGGCACTGAGGGGGGGGCGCACAGCAAGCTCACTACCCTGCACTTCAGGAGAGCAGACTTTGGCCTCTTCAGGGATCTGCTTGGCAGAGTGCCATGGGACAAAGCCCTGGAGGGAAGATGGGCCCAAGAAAGCTGGGTAATATTCAAGGATCACCTCCTCCAAGCTCAGGAGCGATGCATCCCAACAAAGAGGAAGTCTGGCAAAAAATGCCAGGAGGCCTGCATGGATGAACAAGGAGCTCCTGGACAAACTCAAACACAAAAAGGAAGCCTACAGAGGGTGAAAGCAAGGACAGGTAGCCTGGGAGGAATACAGAGAAACTGTCCGAGCAGCCAGGGACCAGGTTAGGAAAGCTAAAGCCCTGATAGAATTAAATCTGGCCAGGGACATCAAGGGCAACAAGAAAAGATTCTATAGGTGCATCGGGGATAAAAGGAAAATGTGGGCCCTCTCCAGAAGGAAACGGCAGACCTGGTTACCCAGGACACGGAGAAGGCCGAGGTACTCAATGACTTTTTTGCCTTGGTCTTCACTGGCCAGTGCTTGAGCCTCACCGCCCAAGCTGCAGAAGGCAAAGGCGGGGACTGAGAGGATGAAGAGCCGCCCACTGTGAGAGAACATCAGGTTCGAGACCATCTAAGGCACCTGAAGGTGCACAAGTGCATGGGACCCGATGAGATCCATCCACAGGTCCTGAGGGAACTGGCCCATGAAGTTGCTAAGCCACTATCCATCGTATTTGAGAAGTCGTGGCAGTCCAGTGAAGTTCCCAACTGACTGAAAAAGGGGGAACATAACCCCCATTTGTAAAAAGGGGAAAAAAGGAAGACCCGGGGAACTTCAGGCCAGTCAGTCTCACCTCTGTGCCTGGGAAGATCATGGAACAGATCCTCCTGGAAGCTGTGCTAAGGCACATGGAGGACAGGGAGGTGATTTGAGACAGCCAGCATGGCTTCAGCAAGGGCAAGTCCTGCCTGACTAATCTAGTGGCCTTCTGTGACGGAGTGACTACATCAGTGGACATGGGAAGGGCTACAGATGTCATCTATCTGGACCTCTGTAAGGCCTTTGACACGGTCCCGCACAACATGCTTCTCTCTAAACTGGAGAGGTATGGATTTGATGGGTGGACTGTCCGGTGGGTGAGGAATTGGTTAGATGATCACATCCAGAGGGTAGTGGTCAATGGCTCAATGTCCAGATGGAGACTGGTGACGAGTGGCGTCCCGCAGGGGTCCGTATTGGGACCAGTACTGTTTCATATCTTCATCAATGACATGGACAGTGGGATCGAGTGCACCCTCAGCAAGTTTGCAGATGACACCAAGCTGAGTGGTGTGGTCGACACACCAGAGGGACAGGATGCCATCCAGAGGGACCTGGACAAGCTGGAGAAGTGGGCCTGTGTGAACCTCATGAGGTTTAACAAGGCCAAGTGCAAGGTCCTGCACCTGGGTCAGGACAACCTCAGGTATCAATCCAGGCTGGGGGATGAAGGGATTGAGAGCAGCCCTGCCAAGAAGGACTTGGGGGTACTGGTGGATGAAAAGCTGCACATGAGCCAGCAATGTGCACTTGCAGCCCACAAGGCCAATCGTATCCTGGGCTGCATCCAAAGCAGCGTGGCCAGCAGGTCGAGGGAGGTGATTCTGCCCCTCTCCTCTGCTCTGGTGAGACCCCACCTGGAGTCCTGCGTCCAGCTCTGGAGCCCTCAGCACAAGAAAGACGTGGACCTGTTGGAGTGGGTCCAGAAGAGGGCCACAAAAATGATCAGGGGGGTGGAACACCTCTGCTATGAAGAAAGGCTGAGAGAGTTGGGGTTGTTCAGCCTGGAGAAGAGAAGACTTCGGGGAGACCTTCTTGCAGCCTATCAATACTTCAAGGGGACTTATAAAAAAGATGGCAGCAGACTTTTTAGCAGGGCCTGTTTTGACAGGACCAGGGGGAATGGCTTTAAACTAAAGGGGGGTAGATGTAGACTAGATGTAAGGAAGAAATTTTTTATGCTGAGGGTGGTGAAGCACTGGCACAGGTTGCCCAGAGAGGTGGTGGATGCCCCATCCCTGGAAACGTTCAAGGTCAGGTTGGACGGGGCTCTGAGCAACCTGATCTAGTTGAAATGTCCCTGCCCATGGGCAGGGGGGTTGGACTAGATGACTTTTAAAGGTCCCTTCCAACCCAAACTATTCTATGATTCTATGAATGGCTTTTTTCCTCCAAGATGAGTGTCTGCAAGCCCACGGCAAAACTGGATGCAACCTCAGATATCTGTGGCAATCTAGTACTATGTGCATCAAGGATCTGAATTTTACTAGTAGGGTTTTATACTAAAATACTTTGGGTGTGGGGGTTTGGGGTTTGGTTTTGGGTTTTTTTGGACCTTCGGATCTCAGTAGTTACCTTTCAGCATCCAACTATGAAAATTTTGGCCTGTGTGTATTGTGTATGACTCATTGTGGTCCTTATGTTACTTGGAGCTGGGATGAAGGGTGAATACCCTGTAGAGGAGCAGCCTGTTCTCTCCAAAGGAAAAAAAACCCACAACCTTGTTCTTGTGAAGTATGCTTATGAGTCCCAGTGAGAAGTCACTCTAGCAGAAAGGAGCTAACAGGTGGATTTATTCATATTCAGGAGCATGGAAATATAAACTGTTCCCATCTCCTCCCTGAGCTAGTGACAGGGTTTTAACAGCTGGCCCTTCAGCACAGTTCTGGTAACACATTAATGGAAATAAGGTCTTTACAGTCAAGGATTGACTGTAATCCAAGTTTAAAACACCATGTTCAAATTTTCCAGACAATTTTATACTTGGATATCTTACCACTTACAGTTATCTCTAAATGTGAATGCAAAGAAGAAATAAAAGATATTTGAATACGTGTATTTTTTTATCCACAATATCAGTGTTCTTTCTGTTACAGTCTATGTTGGTTATTAGTTGATTGAATATGATGTGTCAGCCTATGTATAAACCAAATCTACAGTTCCTTTTCAAGAAATATATCACAGGATAAAAGAATTTCCTTACTACAGCAGACTCATTGCCACCTCACTCTATTCCTGCCAGCGGGCAGCAACAAATCCATCATAGAAAATGATAAGAAACCCTGTCATAGGCAAATGCAATCAAAAGAATGATCCCCCCCTCCCCGCGAGGAAATTAGCCTCTAACCCAGTGCTAGAGGGTGAAATTTGCCTTGAAGAATGCTGATGTATATTCTTCAGAAAAGCCGAGGATGGATCCAGATCCAGGCACCCAGGTACCACTTTATGCCCCAGTTAAACTTTGGGCCTTGATACATGTAAACTTACAGCAATGGTTTCTACTATTACTGGTTTGGGGTTTTTTAATACATAGGTATTTCTCCTGTACTAAATTGTGTGCTTGACAACTTAATGTTCTAATTGTATTTTAAAACAGCAAACAGCAGCAGCTAGTTTACTCTCAATACATCATTAATTATTTACTGGAAAATGTAACTTAAGCATATATCTCCTTTGATTTGTTTCTTGTCTTAAGCATCTTATCTCAATCTTTTGACTCTCAGCTCTTACAGCAGTCTTCTGAGAAACCCAGGGCTTCACGTTGCCTACCTCAGTATTTCTGAAACACCTCCGTATTTTTGTCTATATGTTTTCCTTCTGACAGACTGACTAGCTATTAACATAGTATTCTGGTTGAGCATCTACTTTTGTCAGCAGAATAACATCTAGTCTGTGGTCTGTACTGTAGTGCTTATACGTTGTGCACATTAGGACTTTGATTACTAGTTTGAAAACATGCATATTAAATTAAAATCTTGTATCGATGCCCAAAATTATGTGTAGGTGTATTTTTCAGCAATGTATTTATCAGCCTCTGCACTACCCTTTTGCCTTGTATTTTTAAGTTCCTCTAATAGTGTCTAGCTTTGTCAAATGTTAAGAGATTGATATCCTACAAATGTTATGGTCTCACTATTAATGCTGGAACCTCGTCATTGCCTCTTGCCATGAGGATCAGTTTTTCCTCTCTTTCACATAATGTTTCTTAGCCAGTTTTTAATCCACAATGAAACTTTACCTCACATGTCAGTGGCTTCCATAATGTCATCTTCTGAAGGACTTCTAACTATGGCTTTCACTGAAGCTCAACAAAGTAATTGTTAATCTCTCTGTCAATAGTCTCAATGAGGGTTGTTGGAGTAGAAAACCCTCACCAGGAGAATCTTTGGGAAGGACCTAAGGAAGATTTTAATAATGTACATCCATGTGCAAATTTCTTATTAAAATCAAAGTCATTGC
Source organism: Aptenodytes patagonicus (assembly GCF_965638725.1). NCBI lineage: Eukaryota > Metazoa > Chordata > Aves > Sphenisciformes > Spheniscidae > Aptenodytes > Aptenodytes patagonicus. The sequence goes on from NC_134954.1 coordinate 21,154,584, forward strand.
ACAAGTAGGTAAGTTTCAGGATCAGATTCCATACCAGTAAAAACACTGGGAATAACACTAGTGATAATTTTCTAGCCAGCAATATTTATTTTATGCTTGTATTAATTTTGAAGGATATTTAAAAATATGAGTATAAAGTTTCTGGGGACCTAATTGCAGAAGCCATCTCAACTGTTATATCAGATAAGATTTTGAATTGTTTATTTTTATTTCACATACTCTCTCCACTTCTGTGTTGATGGGTTGAAGTATTTAATACATGTCAGGTATTTGTATTATATAGAAAGGGCTGGTAGCAAAACTGGTATACATGTGGTACTACTGGCTTTAATAGAATATAAATGACTACTTTTGCTTTAATTTACTACTTTAGTTTTACTGCCTGAACCATCTATAGAAATATCTATTCTTCCCAGGAACAATGATTAAAAGGGTTACATTATAACTTAATACATATGACTTTACTAAGCAAACTGCTATCAATATAGATCCACTCCCAAATGTGAAAAGCCAAAGTGGTACTTCTCTTGTTTTATTTCCTTCTGAAAAATACCAAATAACCAGAAAGATGTTCTGGATTAATTCCATTTTTTTCTTCTTTAGTTGCTGTTGCTGTTTCAGGGATATAGGTCTCAGAAGCACTTCAGGAAAAATTATATTTCATATATATGATTTTCCTGAATAAGGACTTTTTTTCTGAGTTAGAGACATGGCCTAACCTAAGGGCATGTTCTTAGTTTTGAATCATTCAGTACTGCATCTATGGGAGTAATACTATAGCAGCCTTAAAAAGTTTAAGTGTTCCAGGGCAGGGGTGTTTATTAGGGACTTCATAGACCATCCTTCAAATCAGACACCTTAACCAAATTCTTAAAACTGACAGAAATAATAAACTTCCAGGGTTTCTTACCCTGGAAATACCTTAATATCTAAAGATGAGTCTACCTTTCCTTCCCCAGATCATTTCAGTAAATTAGTATTGAGTTATACAACCTAATGAGGGAAATTAATTTCCTAAAATTACCTTCCGTGAATGAAACCAGGCATAAGGTAGATAATCAGTTGGATTTTTTTTTTTTTTCCCAGAGGAAAGAGAATCACATTCAGAGAATGGAACAAACTGGGACATCTTAGATGGAAAAGCACTAATTTCTTTCCAAAACAATTTTACATAATAATTCTATTTTTACCCTCCTACTGATTTCTATCCAATCTGTCTTCATTTTGAAAAGATATAATGATTGCACAGATAAACCTTTTTAGTTCCTTAGGTACCAATTCCGTAATAATTAACAATAAATCTAAAGATTACCTATACAGGATTTCTTTCAGAATCTTTGAATCATCTCAGATACTTCTTCAGACAGGAGGTTTTGATATCTATAACTCAAATGGCATACATTTTACTCCTCCTGTATTATTAGCAACTCTTCAAATGAAAAGTGCACAATTTTCTAGTTTTATTCTGAAGGCACCTCCAAATCCAGGATTAAGGCATTAATATTAATAGCTAGAATATGACTCTATTGCATTAAATTCCTGAAGCATCTTTCTACAAACTCATGAAAAGAGATTTTATTTTTTCAGAGATAAGAGAGCCAGTCTGGAAAAAAACAAAAACAAAACAAAAAAAAAACCACCACCCCAACAAAAAACGCAAACCCCCAAAACCAAAATAAACCAACCCCAAAACCCAGCTGAATGTCTTCACCGCTGGCCAACTCTGTCTTCTTTCCTGACAAAGAATGGGGAGTGCTGCAGGACAGGTGACTTCCTTGCCCATCTTCAGCATCCCTTCATTAAGATGGATCAGCTCACCTTCTCTGGGCTCACCGTGACAGCACTTACAACACCCCCTCACACCCCAGCACCCAGCTGTGGGTCCCTGCTGCACTCCCCTCTGCACCGTAGGACATCTCAGGCTTCTCAGATCCTTTATAAGAGTCCAAGGGTTGAGAGCGTGATGGGCTACATCTTCAGATGAGTGAAAGGTCTCTGTACTTTTGCTTTTACACACCACAGGGTAATGAACCACATGCTATGGGTCTGCCTCACCCCCCTGAGCGAAGCAGGAGTTACAGATCGTTCCCATGGTGCAGCAGAGAGATGTCAACTTGGGGGATGCTTGGGAGTTCCAATGAGGGAAACCACTATATAGATGCTAAAAATTATTAATGTTTGCAACAACTGCCAAAAACTTCCAGTGCAGCCAGGGAGGGCTGGGGAAGGGGAACGGTGCACGCTGTCCTCCCGATTCCTGCAGCAGGATTTCAGTGCGCTCCTGAAACAGCACGGCAGTTGTGGTAGCACATTGAATTAGTTTTACCAGTTAATGAAAGACCTAAGGCAATCCAATTCAAGCTCTTTTCTGGGGAAGCATGCCAGCTATATTCCCAGGCCAATTATTGCTTTCACAAAGTGCTCTAAATCTGTCAACAAGCAAAAGTGTGAACTACAGTATAAAAACACAGTTAAGAAGGTGACCCAGTTGTTATAAGAGGAGTGTTCTTGCAGTGGGAGCAATGAAAGTTGGCTGTCTAACAGCCACCCAGCCCGCAGCACCAGTTCATCATTAAGTGATATGCTTATACACTATTAGGACATGCCAAGAAGTTTTGTGGTTTTGTTTTTTTTTTCCTAAAGCTATATGGTTTGATAGTAAATAAATGCTTATTCTCCTGCACATCAATATGATAAACACTTTGCAAGCTATTGCAGAAACACCCAGGAATGTTCAAATAACTTGTCTGTCTTACTTCTGGGAGTATGACCAAAGGTAGATAATACATTTTTAGCTATAGAAGAAAATGTCTCAATGTACATGGATATGTTTTTCTAAAATAAAAGAAATTACTGAAATAAGAGAGTTTGCAATCAATTTCCCTCATAAACCAATACCTGTATCTTCCTCAAATATTCAACATTATTGCTGGGTAGATAGTCTTCATGAAAAGAAGTGAGAAAGCTTCTTTGCAATGTTTATTTCAATTCAGTGTCATACAGGCTAGCATTTGAGAAATCACCCACCTGTCTTTTCTAGAACACATGAAAGCTTCTTGCCACACACTAGGTAATTTCTTTTCTTCAAACGTATGTGCAATAATTAAATGGAGTGTAATGTTACCTCAGTCCTCTTGAAGGTTGCTGGCATATGCTCAACAAGTGCAAGTGCTTCGACTGTTCTCAGTTCCTCCCAGAGAGATTGATTTGCATCTGAAGCTTCCTAGGTTTAACTCTTCTACAAAAATAGCCATGATCTGCAAAGGCCAAAAGCTATTCCAGATTGTTAATATTCCCCAAGCTTTGGCTCCAGCCTGAATCTCAGGGCTGGGTTCTGACCCACCGTGGCTGTAGGTCTGTAATTGCAAAAGTTATTCTGAGGACTCTCCAAGAAAGGCCCCAGCAAGCACGTCATATTTCATGGGGTGTAATTTGGTAAGATGTTATATGGGAAAAGGAGACAAGATTTTATAATCAGATGAACTAAAACTACAGGATTGATGGTGACTGTCAACCTAATTATGAGAATGAATCATGTCTGACTCTACAGTTATTAGTCAAAGTAATTCATTATTTGCTTAAAAATAACATTAAAATTTAACCAATAAAACCACTTATTGATGGCTGGTTTTACTTTTTTTTCCCTAGTCTAAATGTCATCCCTGTTAAGAAAACATAAAAGAAAAAAAGTCAGAAAATTATCTTAGTCATAATAAACCTATCTTTCATCATTTAAATAAATAGAATAGTGAGACATTATCTGATATAGATTTAGGTATATCATTTTTGTGGTAGGTATATTTTAGGTATAGCATTACAGCTTTTTTGCAAGGGCCCTGAGGGACTTGCAATTAAATAAGACATTATTTTTTTACTAAAAACTTGGCCTTATTTAAAGGTAAAAAAAATATCTGAAGATATGAAGTCTCCCCATATTCTTGCCATTTACATACCTTAGCCTTCTCCCTATGCCAGTAATAATTTCTACCCCAGACAGAGGTGCCTTGATTGTTTTCTCCTGTTGACTCTGCCTTTGTTGTTTGGTAATTTCTGTCTTTCCTGAAGAGGTAAACACCAAACTGGGCAGGCTTCCAGGGCAGTCAGCATGGGATGCAGGAACATTACCCCAGCAGGCATCCCCATCTGCACATCTGATCCCCCCCCAAACTTTGCACCTACAGCTTTGTCTCACCTTGGCTTCTTCTCAGCAAATCTGCAACGAGCCATGGACAAAACAACATCTGGATCTGGAGTAGGGCAGAGAAAATAACAGAAGGGAAGACAAGGAAAGCAAATGGAAAGCAATCAAAATTTTTTTCTTTTGGACCCAGTTTGGAAGGAAAGGCAAACTTTTTGATTGCTTTCAGACTGGGTCCATCGAGATTTGCCACACAGTATTGATGATAGCAGTGTCTGCTGCTAAGGAAACACAGGTTCAGAAAGATATATGGATGGTTTTTCCCCCATTGAACTGGGAAAATAGACCAAAAGAGAAGCAAAAGAAGGAAGAAAAACAGGCAGATGCATGGACACTAATAGCCCAAATTGAGTCCAGTTGCTGGGCTAGAGCTCAGTGTAGCTGGATGGATTTTGACTCGGTTGTCAGTTGTATGATGCCTTTACTTAGAAACGAGCAGAGCTATTCAATTGCCCATCAGACAATAAATAAACCTTGCCTCCAAATGAGTTAAATGTCTTGAAAACTGAACTCTTCAGATTTTATTAGTGATTGAATAGCTCTAGGTGTTTCTAAGCAAAAATCAATAGAGAGATTAGCTGCAACAGCCTGCCAAGGCGTCCGTTGAACAGATAGCCAATGTATTCAGAGACCGAACGCTGCCTTTTGGGTCAGGGACCAGGTGCGCAGGAGCTGATTCCCCACCTTTCACTCCGCTGGAGCACCGCAGTGAGGACCATCGATCGCCAGCTCTCTGCAGCGCGTGGAGCATCATCTGACACGGCCACGTCAATGATTAGCGACTGCAGTGCCCAGGCATGGCTCACACTATGGGGTATTCAGGCAGCGTTTGATCAGGTCAACAGCTTACCCCATGAGTTTCATCAGTCAGGATTTCATTGCTGGAGCCACTGTTTCTGCCAGGGCTGTGTCTACTCTCTCTGCAGCCGAGTGGCTCAGATGCAAACACACCAGGGAGCTCGTCCCACCACGCTTGCAGGGCACCTGATGCAGAGCCAGCACCTTAGTAAATATTTGATTTTTATCCAGGTTGATAAGACTCTTCCTTCAACAGTCCAAAGGTGGTCTGGCTCCTCATGGATGAAACAGAGCTGTCCAGTCTGGGATCAAGAGAAATTCATAAGTCTAAAGCCATAAGTTTTAACATTTGTCCTTGCAAATGGAGATTTCTTTGCCAGGCTCCAATCTCCACCCGGTTTAAACCTGATGAAATTCCTCTTAATTTCTAAGAATAAAATTCCGTGACAAAATTAATTGAGGAATACATTTGGCGAGACTGCGTTTTTACAATTGCTATACTTTTGGGTATGAGCAGACCTCCAGTCTCCGCACCACTGTATCCCTAAGGGGATTTTTGTATACTTCCATTGCAAGTACTTGTACAATTTACACATGAAATATTTCTGTGGCTAGGAGAAGTTACAGCCTGCATTCAGTTTAATTTAAGTATTGATATTTTTCTTTCACTACTGTGTCAGTCAACGCCCAGCGTTAAGAAGTAAAATTCACTGTACATTTTCAAACTATGTTACAGGTTTTTAATATATTTTTAAGCATTTTACAACAAATCTCTTATTTTCAGATGAAATTGAATTTTTGGATACTTTTAATGATCTCATTAATGGCTTGTCAGGTATCTGTGTTTCCACAAGTAGTTTTACACATCTCTAATCGTATCATTTCAGACACTTCCCTTTTATATTGTTTTGTGAAGGCTAATGAGGCTTCACCTCTAAGCAGAAATGATCTGATTCTAAAGAAACTGAAAATCGGTTGCACTGACAAATTTGAATGCAACAGCAAGACACTGAAAAGAATTACTTGCAAATGTGTCTGAACTTGTGAAATTAAATTTGAAACAGGCTCACAACAATATAAGGAAGGATTACTACCATGCAAAGTTAAAGCTTCTGTGCTGGTTTTCCTCTTTCAGAGTCACCTCTGCTGTACCACTGTTGTCTTGGACCTTGATCTCTCCAGGGGAGAGGCAAAAGGGACAAGCAGCCTTTTACAGTGCAATCACCACCTCTTCCCATTCAGGTCTGTGGTGTCTGCAAGTCTGGTGGCTAGTTAGGGGCATAAACTAGATTAATTGGTGGTGTCAGTCCAGTGGCTGGTGGACAAGTGGCCATATGACAATTGACAGTCTCAGCAAGGATAGCAAGAGGTCAGGAGGACTGAAATATTTCCTTGCTTTGAAAAGATGCACTGAAATATTAAAAAGCAAGCTTGAGATATAATCAAAATAATAACACTGGGGTGTTCTTTGCTGCTTTCCCATCCTTCTAACTACAAGCAGAACAAAACTGGTATGCTTTTAAGTTAAACTAAGTATCAAAGCTGAATTTAAGATTAAACTAAATATTAAACCTAAACTAAAAAGGAAATAAAATGAAATGTCCACTCTTCAACATTAATAAAAATAACATCTGATGCAGGATGGCTCCTGTGTTGGCACCTAAAGTGAGTCTGACCACAGGTCATCCATGGAAAAGTAGATATAATTTACCAATAATTTATTCAATGTAATTAAATTCAAATGTTCATAAAGTAACAGTTATACTCTGGGAATTGAAAACATAATTTTAAAGCTGATTCCATGTGAAAAAGAATCTTTAAAACTTAATATAAATATCAACTTAATATAAATAAGCAAGGTGTCAGTCTGTTCTCTCATTTCTCCTAACATGTAGACACATTTAAAATAAAACATAAGAAATTCACTGTTCATTTATTTATACTCATAAAGCATTTCTCTGCTTGTTAAATGTAACAGAACTGGATGTTTATTTTATCTTTATGAGGAACTACTTCAAGACAGGGAATTTCTAAGAATATTTTCAAAAATACTTTGCATTAGATAAAAGGAAAATTAATAGAGCTGCCAAATTTCTTAGCCTTGGTGAAATTCATTTGCATTTATAGCTACCATTAACATTACTGTTAAAATTCCTACGTAAAGTTAAGATTTCAAGTGAAATTCCTCAGATAGCATACCCATAACTATGCGAGGCATCTGGACAAGTAGCCCAGTCCAGTCAAGAAGGGCATTGACTCTACGTACCTTGCACAAGTCTGAAAAGTTACATGCATTTACTTTTATTTCACCAACATCCTCTTGCTCAGTCTGTGATCGGACTATAATTTAATCACTGGGATTTCAAGCTACATTTGAAAGAGCCTGTCTTCCTTTTCTTACCTCTTCTTGCAATGATGGACTCCATATTTACATGCACAAAAAAAATTGTTTTGGAGCTGCCTCTTCAGTAGGCACTCACAACTTACCTGCTTTTATCAAAGATCCTGGATGTGAAATTTTGTGACAAGAATCCACTGCAGTGGAGGGTATATAAAGTGAAGCGTCTGGCTCCACAGTAATATTTTAAGAAAGCATTTCTGTTCTCCAGTCCAGTCACCCTCTAGGGAATCTGTAAACTCCACCAATTAACTCTACAAAGCAGTGTGCCAAATCAGGGTTTTGCTTTGTTTTCTGCATTTAAAACAATGTCCTAAGGTTTTGTTTGATGGATTCAGACTTCCAAAGGAAGAAGCTCTCCTCCGGTGTCCCACCTGCTCCTCTTTTCACCGGACTCCAGACTCCTGCAGAGATCAAAGGCAAGGCAGTTTTGCACAGAAGTGAGATGTTGTCCTGGGTTTAAACGGTGTTAACTAACTCCCCCATGCGCTAATCCTCTCCAAGAGTTTTCATCCACTCTGTAGATAACAGACATTTAAAAAGGAAGAAATAACAAGAAGGAAAACAAACATTCACCACTGTACTTCAATGCCTTCTCCAAAACATTATGGTGGCCAATATGTAGACCTGCCATTTCTAGACCCATATGGAAGTTCACAAACTCAGCCCCTAAAATCCCAGATCAAAGCTTTCTAAGGTGGAGGAGAACATTTCATATGGTAGAAGGACCAGGTTTCAACAATCTACAAACATTAAGTGATACTTAATCTTAAGTGATCTGATCCTGCATAAGACCAGCTTGTCCTTCCCAGGTCCCCTGGCACAGCAGAGCAGACCAAAGGTTGGTGCTGCCCCTCTGGCACTGAATGAGGCTGATGTCCAAAGTGGGTGCAGAAATGGCCAAGCAGCAGCACGTGCCTTGGGCAGCAGGTCACCATGGGGTGGATAACGTTTCTGGCTCCAGAGCTGTTAAACTGCATTGCTCATGCAGAGCCAGCTCCGAAACCACAGTGTGACACTTCATGCCTGATGTGGCTCCATCCCCGGTGGCTGCGGGGTTGTTTTCTGCTGTACAAGGCCCTTACTCTGCTGCAGTGACCTACTTTCATATTCTTGTTTGATAAACTTTAAGAAAAAAAAACAGACAAAACCCCCAAGCCCCTCAACAACAAAACCACGAACAAAGAAACAAGTGACTACTTTTTAACTTGTTCTTTAACATTCTTAAGTTGTTATGGAAAATAAATAAGACTGTAATTCATTCTTATATACCTGAGGCAATACAATATGCATTTTTGTACGTTGGATTTTTGCTTCAAATAGCTTTGTAATAGTCTTATCCAAAAGATGAACTGCAAATGCCTTTTTTTTTTTTTTTGGCATAAGATACTTTCCTCTATTGTAAACAAAGACTTAAGAAACAAAGATTTTGTTTTAAGATCCACAGCAAATAGGACTGATATTTGAATATTTACATTTGAATATTAAAGACTTTAAATAATCTGTGAAAGACAAATAAATTAAGCCTTCAGAACAGTGAGAACATAGTTTTAATCGTGTTTTCTGAGAGAAAAAGCGTAAAACCTAAAATGTAGGTTGTTAGTTCTGTTCTCTGAAATGTCATCACACTTGCAGAGTGAGAAGATATAATGGTCTGACAAATACTGGGGCATTTGAAGAAAAAAGTTAAAAATATGTAAAATATCAGATAAACTGAAGGCTTATGGCACAGCATACTCTAGAGAAGAAAGGATGATATAATTGTCTGGATGAGTCCCATAATGACAGGACATGTCCATGCCAGGCAATGGAGATATCTACACCGGCAGAGACCTGAGTTAGCAAACCCAGTGTATGTATAGCACATGCTATTTGGATTATACTGGCTTGGGTACACAGGCCTGAACTAGTAATAAACTGTAGACCAAAAGAATAGTTCATTCTTTGAATTCAAAACAATCCTGGCTATCCAACAAGTTGGTTCAACTAAATAGTTACCAATACTGCTCTACCATGGGTCTAGTTCCCACATCCCACAGATCAGCAATGTGGAACTTCACCAGTTTTAGTGGCTTTGCAACAAGGTGAGAGAAAAATCTATCCAGCAGAGCGACGCAGTGGGAACATTTTCAATCACAGGACATCTGGATCATTTTTGCATAATAGCATTCCAAACTTAGTGCTGACCAGCTCAACAGAGGTGCTTTTTTGAATGTAAATGATACAGAATTTACTGCTGTTCTTCAGTGTCACTTATGTGGTTTATCAGGCTGTTGGCTGGTTAGTATTTTATGTCAGTTCTTACTGCATCACCAGAGAACCTAATTATATAAAATGAGTCTGTTGATAACTATGCCATTCCTCCACAGAAAGTTTCCTTTTTATAGACTGGAAATGGAGATACAGAAATGCTAAAGTCTTATTCACAATGCAGACCTCTGTCTGTGCAGTTGTACCAGCACAGTCTTCCTAGTGTAGCTGCAAACTGATTATACCAATAGTTATCCTAGTAATCATTAATTATTTTGATCGGGGAAGTCACCTATTCTGTCAAAAGAACTTTTTGCTGTTGCACTGGGATGCCTTAGTGTTTGACCATCGTGGTGGCTATATCCTAAAAATAATTTTATCTCTTGAGATGCCTGGCAAAACTTCTTGTGGTTAGAACAAGCCTGAGACATTCAAGATCACAGTGAACTCAAGGTCAGAGTTCAAAATTAGATATCTCACATCCCAGTCCACTAACAAAACCTCCATGAGTTTATTCGTAAGGAAAGATTTTAGGAAACTCCAGACAAAGAAAGTATGCAAAAATCCAAATATTTCTAATACTCTCAATCATGACAAGAGAAGCAGATGTAAAAACTTGACAAATCCTACCTCAAAGGAATCCATCATGTTCCAGGAGAAACAATACCCAGCAATCAGAAAATTTGTTTGACATTATTCTGTGAAGAAAAGGACATTTACAAAGGGATTCATGGGAATTAGAAGAGAAATCCAAAAAACAAATAGGATTTGATGATGAAGCTCCTACACATAACTTGCAAAATGCTCTCCCAGTTTAAGTCTATTAGAATGCATTATGTAAGGACATCTGACAGATCATCTATAATCTGTATAAATACAGTGCCTGGAGCTCTGTTCATGGAGTAGGGACACGAGGAATTAGATCTCTTACAAGGGAAGTTCCCCAGCCCAGAAATTTGCCACCGAAATAGAAGACAAAAGACAAGACAGAAGCAAACCAAAACAAGAAAATAAAGGTCAGAAGGATAAGCAAGTGGTCAGAGTGCATCAGCACCCTGGCTTCTCTTTTACATACAAATATTATAGTAAAAAAGTTTTTAAGAGTTTTGAGAGAAGATAAAGAAGTAGATTTGCACATGAACAAAGAACTGCATGACTGATTTCGTGGCTGAATATCTATTAGCTGTACATTGGAGCTGTTGTCCTGGTGTGATCATGGCAGGAATCAAACTTGGAAAGTTGAATGAGAAATAATAAAATTCAGGGATGTATAAGCTGTTAATAGCACTAGAAACAAAGAAACCTATTTCTGAAACAATTTAAAATAGAAAACCTAACTAAAAATTCATAGAGATAGATGACATGCTCCAAGAAATGGACTAGGAAACTCAGCAGCAGCAGGTTTTTTTAGTGGGTAAGACAGCACTTGTCAAGGTTGGAGAAAAACAAGTGATTGGGGCAAAAGACATGATGTGGACCAGACTTACATGTGGAGATGTGTATTAGAAACCTAGCATGGAAACTACGCAAGTGAAGCCTGAATATTAGATAACTTTTGATTAATGACTCTTTTTACTGTGCTTCCATCTTTGCATTTAACTTCTGAATAAAAATTTTTTTATAGTGGATTCTGCCATTCACCAGCACAGACATTTTGCTGAACTTTACCTTGCAAGAAATATCTTCAACTTGAATGTGTCCCAACATCCTTTTAATGCATTTCTACTATTTCCTGAAATCACTGCAAGTTGTTCCATTGATTTCAACAGTCTTCAGATCAGACCCATGGGACTGAAAGATAAATGTATTACATACTCCAGAATGAATGGTTTAAAAGAGAGTGCAGTAAGATTAATGCATTTGTAATTATTGTTTCCACAGTGCCAATAAAGAATAAGTAGGATAACAGATTACTACTCAAGACAATATATCCTTAAAATATATCACTTGAAAAGGGCTGCATTGCTCTTAATTACATGGATATTTTTTCCATTCATATGACACTTTTCAAGAAAGTGTATACAAGTTCTGAAGGTCCCAGAAGGAGACACTTGCTGATGCCATAAACAGCTATTCTTAACATAAATGTGATGTATGTAACTTAAAACATAGTGCTTGATATGGAGCATATTTAAGTATTAGTACCATTATTAGCACTTTGATTACAGGCCTTCATTCTCCTTTGCCATTATGCATTTGCATTTAGTAGACAAACTGAATATTTCTCTACCGCTTCACCCACCCACTGCCTGCCTGGCGGAGGCAGAGAAAGATCCCACCTCAGCCAAAGTGCCACCACCACCCTGCAGTCAGGCAGGGGTTTAGTGAGAGGATGGATGGACCCATTCTTCACAGAGCAAACAAGGTAACTACAGCAATGCTGTCAAGAGTTTTGTTCCTTTTTTTGAAAAATGTTTTTGTGGGTTTACACATATTTCTCTAAACCATGATACAAAAGATATTACACTTCATGCTCTTCTGCCAAGCATGCTTTGCTAGTCATTTCACTTCAGATTTCAGAGAAAGAGTGTGTTGCAGTTCTGACACAGAGCATTTGTGTTGGGTTACAGATGAAATAACAATTCACTGAATGAAAATTCCTCAGATAGTTCCGTTCAGACTTGACACACACATAATGAATCTACAGCTGACAATTTGTCTGAAATGCAAAAATAATCCTTGCCTTGAATCATCATGAGAGTAGCGCTGCAGCACTGGTTCTGCATGCTTTCAAGCACCCCATCTCAATTAAACATCAGGTCCCCACATAAACTTAATTGCCTTACCAGGAGGTGTAGGAAGCCCCCATGCTGTCCAGACAGGTCCAGTCTGTCCACAGCTGTGGCAGGAATTAGCCCCAAGTAATACTATTATGGGTACAATCAGAGGCAGGAAATGGAAAGAAACAAGTCCTGTTGGAGTCTCTCAAACCTACCGTCAAGCCTGGTCTGAAAGCGCATGTGCTCTTACCCTGCTGCTTTAGCCAACACTGTTCAATGGGAATCCATGTTTTTCGGTTTTGCACAAAAATCATTTAACATCTTAGGAAACTCCAGCTTGGAGTGGCAATCCATCAAGAGCAAGATTAATACAGAGATACAATTATACATGCTGTTCATAATTTATGCTGCCCTACCATCAAGGCATCCCTTAAGCAGGTGGCACAAACCTGTCCTCAGCAGCCCCAGAAAGTAAAATTTGGAAATACAAATGTCAGAAGCATTGCAATGTGACAGAAGCAGATCCATGAGCTCATCCTGCCTGTGCTATTTTGGATGCTTTATTTTCATCCAGCTCTAACCTGGTCCCATGGACTGAGTGACCAGGAGAGGCTGCCATGCTCCAGGGATGATGCCAGCACCACAGAAGCACACCCACGTAGCAGGCACGGGACTGTTCATCCAGAGCTGGATGAATAGTGCCAGTCTCTTGCTGAAATCAGTTCACATCAGGCAAGTTTTAACCTGCTTCGTTTTCCTCCTGCAACCAGAACCAAGAACTATTTTTTTTAAGGCTTATTCATGCTTGTTCATCAAGTATTTGCAGGGGAAGAGTTGTGCTGCTGATCCAATCAGCCAGGCAGCACAAGTTGACTCAGAGCTGGCAGGTCACAAATAAGTAGCAGAGCACAAATAGCAAGTGCTTATTTAAAATTAGTTCTGGTCAAATAAGGACTTAAAAATTTACCCAAGACAACAGTCAGATAATTTCAAATAATGGGTATATCTGAGAAAATTGTTCTCTGCTGGTGGATATTTTCTGAATTCACACTGATCAAACGACCTATGAATTATTTATTCAGCTGTGCTCTTAACCTTAAAAGCAAGCATTATTGATTTAGTTTCATATATCATATTATGGAATCAAAATATAGGGAAAAAAAAAATACCATGACTAAAGTGGCATGGAAACAGCCCATCAGCATGTGTTCATCTGGCCTGTAACGCAGAGAGGTATGTACAGAGGTTGCAACTGCAAAGTTAGAGAGTGATTCTGGCTTTGCTGGCATCTGCAAAACACTGTAAAGAGTATGTTCCTTTAGCTACAGAATGCAGCATGGATTTTAAATAGCAAAAAAATACATTTTGATTTAGATTCAAAATGTAAGTATTCTACTTTCATATTGCTGCTTTCAAACAAAGCCACTGTTTGTGTATGTATCAAAGTTGAGACTTAAATATCCAAGGTGAACAACAGCAAAATGAAGTATTTACATAGCTGGAATAACAAAGACAGTCTGAGGGAGAATACTCAAACCTGAAAGAGAATTTCCTAGGAAGAGTTGAAGATTTTGTTTCTTTTTTTAGCACTGAACTACACAGAGAATGGTAGACTGTGCAAGGGGAAGAAGTAACAGTATCATAAATAAAACTTACAGTCAAGAAAAATAATAAATACTAAGTGCTTTGTTGTACACATAAGTTATTAAGGTTAACAACCACTTCCATTTTTTTTCCCCTTCTCATTAATACATTATTACAAAGAAAACACTGTGATCTAAGATGGACAACACCAGTTCCTTTCATGAGGCTAGGTACAAAATGAGTGTTAAGCCCTTGAAGTAAAACAGCTAGAGATTTCCCATGGGTTTCTCGGTCCATTAATCTCCCTGTCATTCCTATCCAGCTTTTTCATATCTTCCTTGTACTTGGTGACAACGGAAAGCTTGCGAGGCTCCAAAGTACCATCGTTAAAATAACAGATTACAAGGACAAACTCGGCATCACCTTGCCCCAAGTGATATCAGATCAGAAGAGTTTCTTAAAAATTCAGGCTTGAGAACTGTACTTCAAAATATCATGAAAGAAAAAAATCTTACTTTAAGTTATGCTACTTCTTTTGACTTCAGAAAGAATCACAGAACGTGTGACAAATGCTTGTGCTTTTTAGTTTTAGTGGCTTCACACAGTAAAAATTGGGACTCACCACTCTGAAAATGTTCCCATCTCTGGTTATCAATGCAACTGGAAAATACAGGAAAAAAATTTTAAGAAAAAGTGTTAATCAATGGTTTCTTTCAAATATTTCCATTGTGCTTCAAATTAATACCTCTGTTAATCCAAAGTAAGTCTCAATGGTCCTGAAGGGAGGACTCCTCATTGCATGATAGCCTACCAAAATTTGCTATCTTCCTCTCATGTTAACGTGTTATGTAGATGAATAACACAGCTGCTGGGTCTTACAACATATTCACTACATGGAGAAAAATGGTGAAACATTTGGCAAGATGTTCTTTTCTTACCAGCTCATTTTAAAAAATCTACCTTTAAAAAGAAAATCTAAAGTGAATCTGTGATGAAGCTAAATGACTGGATATTACAGATTTGGCTACGGTCAGATTTTATTAGGAGGTAGTTCATGACATACAGTATTATACAGGGTTTAAAAATAAACCATTTGGTGATGTATGGAGTTGTTGCATCTATGGAGGAGAACATCTCTGCTTACAGGGACCCTTCGATGAAATATTAATATGGGAGAAACACTGAATACTTTTGTCCCCTCTCCCCCTCCCCTGCTCTGGAGTAAAATCTGTCGGGGCGGGGTGGGGGGGGTGGAGTGAGGGTGGGGGGGGGTGGAGGGTGACCAAACCAAAAAAACAATATATATATTTCTTCTTTCAAATCACAGTTGGCAAATTAGATCCACATTTCTTTGAGAGAAATTGCTTTAGTGAGAAGCGTCTCTATCAAATGAGATTTCAAATATCTTGTGTTTCAAAGTTTTTCATGGTTGCTTATGTAATACATTTAGTATATAGGAAGAGTTATCCTCTGTACTATATTTGTTGACATAATCTAGAGGTATCTTAGTAGCATATTTCACATTTTGAAAGATATTTTGACTACATGTGCTTATTTGGTGGAGTTTGGGGACTTCAGATGTTGTATTTGACATGTAAACAGCTATGACTGATGACCAACCTTTCAAATGAGATACACAAAAACAATTACATTTTCCATAGCCCTTGATGATGGACAGCAGGATATGAGAACCTTTAACCGAACTCACTGATACTTGAGAAGATGCAGTGTCCTGGTTTAACTTCAGTCGGCAACTAAGCACCACGCAGCCGCTCGCTCACTCCCCCCCACCCGGTGGGATGGGGGAGAGAATTGGAAGAGCACAAGTTAGAAAAACTCGTGGGTTGAGATAAAAACAGTTTAATAATTGAAATAAAATGATAATAATAATATGATGATAATAATAATAATAATACACAAAGCAAGTGATGCACAGTACAATTGCTCACCACCCGCCGACTGATGCCCAGCCAGTCCCCGAGCAGCGGCCCCCCCGGCCAGCTTTCCCCAGTTCATGTACTGCGCATGACGTCACATGGCATGGAATGTCCCTTTGGCCAGTTTGGCTGTGCCCCCTCCCAGCTTCTTGTGCACCTCCAGCCTTCTCAGTCGGTAGAACATGGGAAGCTGAAAAGTCCTTGGCTAGTGTAAGCACTACCTAGCAACAACTAAAACATCGGTGCGTTATCAACTTTGTTCTCATCCTAAATCCAAAACACTGTACCAGCTACTAGAAAAGAAATTAACTCTATCCCTGCCGAAACCAGGACAATATCCACCCCTTATTCTATACCATCTGCGTCATGCTCAAGTCTCATATTTTCCAGTACATTTTCATTAATCACCACCCCTTTATATATATATATATACACACACACACACACACACACACACACACACAGATAACATTCCCTTCGTCTGTGGGCCATCCCTCTAAAATGTTCGGTGAGTTCATTTAGTCCATGACTTCGGGCTCCATCTGTCATAATAATCTTTCAGGGCAGGAAAAATGGAGATGGTATGTGGTGTTCGATTGTTCCATGTTGAAGTCAGTTCTGGTACCATCATCACTGTGCTTTGCTTGGTTTCACTGAAGTTATTCTTCATTAGTCTGGGTGATTCTTATTGTAATAACATTAGTATGGCATATAATATTATTAGTATTATTAGTATATCTGTGTATTATTAGTATAACTATTATAACTATAATTAGTACTTAACATCACATAATTCAGATCATTGGCTATTCTCACCCAAAATCAAATCCCCTTGAGGTACACATCGGACTTCCCCATCCTCCCGCATTATCCACCAAGTGCACCCAGGTCCTTGAGCAAAAGCAATCCCACGGATGGGTTTGCCTCTGCCTGAGGCAGGAATAACCCAGACTGTCCTCCCCAGCATATTTTTTATGTGCACTGCAGGAACTTTATTCCCATCTACAGTACGTAAAAGTTCTGACTGGGCAGGGCCTGCTCGATTGGCAGATCCCCGAGTGTTGACTAACCAGGTGGCCTTTGCTAAATGCATATCCCAATGTTTGAACGTCCCGCCACCCATTGCTCTCAGTGTAGTCTTTAACAGTCCATTGTATCGTTCAATTTTCCCGGAGGTTGGTGCATGATAGGGGATGTGATACACCCACTCAATGCCGTGCTCTTTGGCCCAGGTGTCTATGAGGTTGTTTCGGAAGTGAGTCCCATTGTCTAACTCAATTCTTTCTGGGGTGCCATGTCGCCATAGGACTTGCTTCTCAAGGCCCAGGATAGTGTTCCGGGCGGTGGCATGGGGCACGGGATATGTTTCCAGCCATCCGGTGGTTGCCTCCACCATTGTAAGCACGTGGCGCTTGTCTTGGCGGGTTTGTGGGAGCGTGATATAATCGATCTGCCAGGCCTCCCCATATTTATATTTCAGCCATCGTCCTCCATACCAGAGAGGCTTTAACCGCTTGGCTTGCTTGATTGCAGCGCATGTTTCGCATTCATGGATAACCTGCGCAATAGTGTCCATGGTCAAGTCCACCCCTCGATCACGAGCCCATCTATATGTTGCATCTCTTCCTTGGTGACCTGAGGTGTCATGGGCCCACCGAGCTAGAAATAATTCACCCTTGTGTTGCCAGTCCAGATCCACCTGAGCCACTTCAATCTTAGCAGCCTGATCCACCTGCTGGTTGTTTTGATGTTCTTCAGTAGCCCGACTCTTGGGTACGTGAGCATCTACGTGACGGACTTTTACAACCAGGTTCTCCACCCGGGCAGCAATATCTTGCCACAATGCGGCAGCCCAGATGGGTTTGCCTTTGCGCTGCCAGTTGCTCTGCTTCCATTGCTGCAACCACCCCCACAGGGCATTTGCCACCATCCATGAGTCAGTACAGAGATAGAGCACTGGCCACTTCTCTCGGTCAGCAATGTCTAAAGCCAGCTGGATGGCCTTTACTTCTGCAAATTGGCTCGATTCACCTTCTCCTTCAGCCGTTTCTACAACTTGTTGCATAGGACTCCATACAGCAGCTTTCCACCTCCGATGCTTTCCCACAAGACGACAGGACCCATCAGTGAACAGGGCATATTGCTTCTCATTTTCTGGTAGTTCATTATACATTGGGGCCTCCTAAGCACGCGTTACCTCCTCCTCTGGTGATATTCCAAAATCTTTGCCCTCTGGCCAATCCATGACCACTTCCAGGATTCCTGGGCGACTGGGGTTTCCTATTTGAGCCCGTTGTGTGATCAGTGCGACCCACTTACTCCATGTAGCATCAGTTGCATGATGTGTACAGGGGACCCTCCCTCTGAACATCCAGCCTAGCACCGGCAGTCGGGGTGCCAGGAGGAGCTGTGCTTCAGTGCTGATCACTTCTGAAGCAGCTCGAACCCCTTCATATGCTGCTAATATCTCTTTTTCAGTTGGAGTATAGCGGGCCTCGGATCCTCTGTATCCCCGACTCCAAAACCCTAGGGCTCGACCTCGAGTCTCCCCTAGTGCTTTCTGCCAGAGGCTCCAGGTAGGGCCATTCTCCCCGGCTGCGGTGTAGAGCACATTTTTTACATCTTGTCCTGCCCGGACTGGCCCCAGGGCTACTGCGTCAACTATCTCCCGTTTAATTTGTTCAAAAGCTTGTCGTTGCTCAGGGCCCCATTTGAAATTGTTCTTCTTCCGGGTCACTTGATAGAGAGGGTTTACAATCAGACTGTAATTTGGAATGTGCATTCTCCAAAAACCCACGACGCCTAAGAAAACTTGTGTTTCCTTTTTGCTAGTTGGTGGAGACATGGCTGTTATTTTGTTGATCACATCCATTGGGATCTGACGACGTCCATCTTGCCATTTTATTCCTAAAAACTGGATCTCCTGTGCAGGTCCCTTGACCTTACTTTGTTTTATGGCAAAACCGGCCTTCAGCAGGATTTGGACTATTTCCTTCCCTTTTTCAAAAACTTCTCCTGCTGTGTTGCCCCACACGATGATGTCATCAATGTATTGCAGGTGTTCTGGAGCTCCACCCTGTTCTAGTGCAGTCTGGATCAGTCCATGGCAAATGGTGGGGCTGTGTTTCCACCCCTGGGGCAGTCGGTTCCAGGTGTACTGAACACCCCTCCAAGTGAAAGCAAACTGTGGCCTGCACTCCGCTGCCAAAGGGATTGAGAAAAACGCATTAGCAATATCAACTGTGGCATACCACTTGGCTGCCTTTGACTCCAGTTCGTATTGAAGTTCTAGCATGTCTGGCACAGCAGCACTCAGCGGTGGCGTGACTTCATTTAGGCCACGATAGTCTACTGTTAGTCTCCACTCTCCATTAGACTTCTGCACTGGCCATATGGGACTGTTAAAGGGTGAGCGGGTCTTGCTGATCACTCCTTGGCTCTCCAGTCGACGAATCAGCTTATGGATGGGAATCAGGGAGTCTCAGTTGGTGCGATATTGCCGCCGGTGCACTGTGGTGGTAGCGACTGGCACTTGTTGGTCTTCGACCTTCAGCAACCCCACAACAGAGGGGTCCTCCGAGAGACCAGGCAAGGTGGACAGCTGTTTAATTTCCTCCATCTCCAAGGCAGCTATACCAAAAGCCCACCGGTACCCTTTTGGGTCCTTGAAATACCCTCTCCTGAGGTAGTCTATGCCAAGGATGCACGGAGCATCTGGGCCAGTCACAATGGGGTGCTTCTGCCACCCATTCCCAGTTAGACTCACTTCGGCTTCCAATACAGTTAGCTGTTGGGATCCCCCCGTCACCCCAGAAATACAGATGGGTTCTGTCCCTATATATCTTGATGGCATTAGGGTACACTGTGCACCGGTGTCTACTAGAGCCTTATACTTCTGTGGGTCTGATGTGCCAGGCCACCGAATCCACACAGTCCAGTAAACCCGGTTGTCCCTTTCCTCCCCCTGGCTGGAGGCAGGGCCCCTCTAATCCTCATCACAGTACTCGTTTCTCACTTCTTGTACATACGAGTCAGAAGTTTCTTCATTAACATCAGGAGTAAGATCAGCCCTTTTACTCTCTCTGAGGAACTGCCCGCTGGAAACTGGAGCAGCAATTTTCCTGGAAGAACCTCTTTCTGTGATTGTTTTCTCTTGCAATTCGCGTACCCGTGCCCCTAGGGCTGCAGTAGGTTTCCCATCCCACTTCCTCATGTCCTCCCCGTGGTCACGCAGATAAAACCATAGGGTGCCCCGTGGTGTGTACCATTTATATTCTCTCTCTTGAGCAAAAGAACGCTTACTTCTAATAGCTGAGATACTGGTCCGTAGTGCGTGTCGTTTTACTGTCAGAGCCAGAGACCTTCTCTTCCCTTTGAGGGCACTGAATGGTGTTGAACAGGGCTCGGTAGGCATGGGCCAGGCCCCAGCACGTTGCAATGATCTGCATCTCTCTGGAGTTGCCAGGGTGACAGCATACTTTTTCCAAATATTCTACTAACTTTTCAGGATTCTGCACTTGCTCAGGGGTGAAGTTCCAAAACACTGGGGGTGCCCATTGGCCTAGGTACTTGCCCATCTTGTCCCACACACCCTGCCACTCATAATTATTCAGCCTTGGGGCAGATCTCTGGATGATATTCTTAAATTGCTTATCGACTTTAGACAAAACCGAAACAATATTCCCAAGAAGTATTAATAGAAGTATCTTAACTGCCCAAGGATGTTCAAAATACTGAAAAATTACTGTAATGAAGGAGGAAACATTATAGAAGAAGGTAGTGACACTGCCATTCTGTATTTCCTCCGTAAAAAAACTCTCAGAAAAGTTACTGCAATTGCTAGTTGTCTCCACGAAATGGTCTCCGTGGTACAGTAATGGCTTCATTGCGAAGTTTACATACCACACTAACGTCAAGGTCAATGTTCTAAAAACAAACCTCACAAGCGAGACATTACTATTCACTGCAGACCACAGCAAACTGCAAAACCCAACACCAATCTTTAACATGTACAGCAGGAAAAAGAGCGCGATGCAGATTATACAAATCAATATCGAGAACAGAGAAACCAACATTGTGACCCACAACTACTAACAGATATAAGTTCTTTAATACACTCTGGTTAACCTGTTATTATCTCAAACCCTTCGAGCCCCACGTTGGGCGCCAAAAAAGGACTGTCGTGGTTTAACTTCAGTCGGCAACTAAGCACCACGCAGCTGCTCGCTCACTCCCCCCCACCCGGTGGGATGGGGGAGAGAATTGGAAGAGCACAAGTTAGAAAAACTCGTGGGTTGAGATAAAAACAGTTTAATAATTGAAATAAAATGATAATAATAATATGATGATAATAATAATAATAATACACAAAGCAAGTGATGCACAGTACAATTGCTCACCACCCACCGACCGATGCCCAGCCAGTCCCCGAGCAGCGGCCCCCCCGGCCAGCTTTCCCCAGTTCATGTACTGCGCATGACGTCACATGGTATGGAATGTCCCTTTGGCCAGTTTGGCTGTGCCCCCTCCCAGCTTCTTGTGCACCTTCAGCCTTCTCAGTCGGTAGAACATGGGAAGCTGAAAAGTCCTTGGCTAGTGTAAGCATTACCCAGCAACAACTAAAACATCGGTGCGTTATCAACTTTGTTCTCATCCTAAATCCAAAACACTGTACCAGCTACTAGAAAAGAAATTAACTCTATCCCTGCCGAAACCAGGACATGCAGGCACCTCAGTTTACAAAGATAGGGAAACTACTAGAAAAAGGCTTATTATTTTAACTGTTGAGTGAAATTGCCTCATATAGAGAATACTTGGTGCTGTCCTGCAGCCTAGAGACACTTGAAAAGTGTCACAGTGACATGGCAGAGAAGCAGCAGAAATAAGCAGGCCAGCCAGTCATACTTACATCACTTATAATGGGATCTCTCAGCACACAGTCATTGAATTTCACAGGCATGGATGACTAATTTAAGATTAGGTATCATTTTGGATGTATTGTCCTGTGATGTGAGATCATTTTCAGCAGGTATGGGACTATACAGCTATTGCATTTAATAGGTTTACATCTTAAAAATTCTTCCTTGCTTTTTCTTTTGGTAAGTGGGTAGGAAGGCACCATGCAGAACAACCTAAAGGAAGCTTTAATTTTGCACATCTAGTGGCAGAGTAGTCACAGCAACAAACTGCAGTGGTTTAAATGAGCCCTATAAACTTGAAATGCAGCCTGAAGAAGAGCTTAGCAACATATTTAATTGTAAAATTCTTCCTTTCTCCCCATTGCCATGAAGGGCCACAGCTGAGCAAGAGGCCTTGGCGGTGGCATGCTACCTCCATCTTCAATGCGCCCCCACTTACCGAAGATGAGCATCTGCACTGACACTGGAGTGCAACTCCAGGCTTTGGTAGTTTGGGTTTAATGTGTTAGACAAGAGGTAGGAGAAGGCTCAGACAATTTTGGAGCTTGTTCAGTTGATCTGAAATTGTACCTGCTCATCAATTTCCCAGGTGTTCAGCTGGTAGATGACTGCTATTAGTCCCATGGTCTGTCCCCATAGTGCTGGGCCAGCATGAAGAATTTATTCAGAGAGAGAATTAAGGCTCTTCATCCACGAGGAGAAGCTGCAAACAGCCACCTCATTACTGCTAACGGACCCTGTGGATGAGCAGCGAGCACAGCACGCTCAGCTGGAGAAGAGTGGGTCCTCAGTCTACATCACACTCAAGGGCCAAATTCATAAAAGCAAGGGAAGGTGTGGAGGTAAGTGCCATGGTTTGGAGCTGCACTAAACGACCTGAGCAATTCTCACTCACCAAGGACTGTGAGGAGAGTTCATCACTGAAGGAGATTGGCAGCGCTTTCATTTCCATGCTCCTGCCTCCCTTCCAGCCTGTGCCCCTTC
The DNA here is from genome assembly GCF_965638725.1 of Aptenodytes patagonicus. Taxonomy (NCBI): domain Eukaryota; kingdom Metazoa; phylum Chordata; class Aves; order Sphenisciformes; family Spheniscidae; genus Aptenodytes; species Aptenodytes patagonicus. Next base: position 21,177,371 of record NC_134954.1, read on the forward strand.
GTCCTTTGCATAAATGACACTACCAATATACTGTTATATTTAACTTGCCAGGGAAAGCAGATAAGGTCAGTTACAGTTACATCATTAACTATCAACAAGTTAGCATCCTGTGTCCATAAAGACCTGTCAGTGGAGGAAGGGACTAAATTTCTTGATCTTATTTATAAAAAGAAAGCATTAGTTTTCATTTTAATGTCAAACTAATAGAGGAATGAATATCCTTTGATAAAAAATTCTCCACTGATGTCTTAGGCCACAATGCACATTTGATGAAAGCCAATCTATTTCACATTGGGTTTTATTAAAATGATTTCACATCATTTGGAGGCAAGTAAGATAACTGAGTAAAAAGCTGGCAATCTAGCTGTGCTGTCTTCTGTGGCATGTATTAGGAGCAACTCCTTGAACCATCAAGTAATGTTTTATAGCTTCTGAGATTATATTACTTCTGCTTGTCAGTCAGAAGTACAGGAAAAAATGGAGCACGAGTAAATAGAGATAACGGAGATTTATAGAGACATGCAATGAATATATACACAGGGAATAAGGGACTATATATGCATATACCAATATTTCAGAAAATGTTTTTAGATATTGTAATAGTATCCCTAAGTATTATTTACTAGTATCCCCCTAAGTATTCTGCTTATCTTTTCTAACATCTCCTCTTCTCTGTTTTTTCCTCTTTTGGGTTGTTTCTTAATATAGTGTTTGACTAAAAAGCCACACGTCCTTCTCCTATCATTACACCTTTTTCTTTTTACCTGGATATCATATTTCAAACCTTTTTGGAAAAATTATTTTCAGCTTATCCTGCAGTTACCATAAGTGAGAAGATGCCTACAAATAATGACAAGCTTTGTAATATGTGTTAATAGAAAAATCTGACCTCTCCTGAAGTCTACAAACAGAAAGAGTTATAATCAAGGCATCCTGTTTTGGATAAACAATTTTGGAGCATGGTGAAAATAGGCTGCATAATTTCAAACAAACATTAGTGTCAAACAAAAAAAGTTAACATTTCTTATTGTTTTTCTCAATTTAAGTTATAAAATCTTTATAGAAAAAGTAGAATTTTCAAAAGCACTCACCTTTGGTGATTTTCAACATTCCTTAATTTGTGGGCATCTATTTAGATATCTTCCAGTGGAAGTGCTCTAGGAGGAGTACAAACATACCATCAATGGGTTTTCAAGGTCCTTTAAAAGTAGCCTGTAAATGTGCAAGGAATAACAGGTCCCTGGCTGAAAATTACTGGTGTAATTGTTTTCCCTATATAACAAATCTTTTTAGTCTTAAAAACTACCAATACTTTATTTCCAAATAGTATTTAACACAAATACAGACTATTTCACTGATTATTATATCCAGTAATTTAGTGGCTTCCTTATTAATGTGGACTTATTAGCACAGTAAGGAACGTAACTTCGAAATACTTTTGATAACGACTGCCAGCACATACACATATCGGTAGCATAAAACCAGACATAAAGACAAAAAAGTCTTATCTGGTCCATAAATATAACAAACCAAGTTGCTCCACTTGATTACTTAAGTCCAATTGATAGTGGTCACTTCACGATCGAATTTGCCATTACAAGATTTCTTTCTTGAATTCATCTATAAAGCAATACCGATTGCTTTTTAAGGAGCAAATAGGACATTCAAACTTGAACTTAAGGGAAATAAAGGACATGAAAGCTGGAGTTGATACTCAAGATCAACACATATTAACAATCAGAAAGCCAAAACAAACTCCTGAGAAATGAAATCTGTAATAACTTTCAATTGGCAAACCAATTATGAAATGAGGACAGCTTGGCAAAAAGAGATGGCAATTATAATGCATTCTGAAAATTTTAATTTTTACAATTTTACTATTTTCTTCTTGTGAAGAAAAAAAATTCCATAGAATAGCAATTCCATGACCATTTTGGATGCAAAAAGACATCAGGACTTAATTTTTATTTTTCCAGATTGTCATAAATATAAAAAAGAATCTTTTTTCCCCTAAAACAGGAATTATCCCTACGTAGAAATGAACACATTTTAAAATTTATGATGCACCAATATTCGAGCAGTGTTGCTTCCGAGTCAAAACTTCGCTGTTTGGAGCTGTGCATTCCTTTGCTTCATTTAAATTCACTTTGCCTCTGTAGCATGAATTACTTTCCTTTCTCTCCGATAGGTGGAATGGAGGCTGCTAGCAAAAAATTCATCTATTCAACAGTAGCAGAATTTGTCAAAGCTTGATCTATGGCTTACTCTCCCTCTAAAAAACATTGGTTCATAGAAAGTTGATGTGGTTTTTCATTTATTGAGGCACTGCAAGATTTAATAACAGCATTCCAACATGTGTTATTGATCTCTGTATTGTAACAATTCTTACATTTCAGTCTGTCACATGGATATAATATACATTTACCGACTTTACTGTGATGGTTTATGGAGCCCAGGCCTGGACACATTTCCCACAAGGGCAAGGCCATGTACACACATAGGTAAAGCAAATGAAACGTAAGGGGAACATTCTATATGGTTCTATATTACTCAAATCTGAGAAATACTTAAAACCCAAAAGAATATATTTATTGAGCAAGTGTACTTATTTAAATCACATTTCATTTGGATTACATTTATAATATGCATCTAAATTTAAATTCAGATTTAAAATCAAGGCCAAAATCATCTGAAATATCTTATTGACTTCAGTCTGACTCCTCTGGATACACTCATGCAACTGAGAAGAGAATTTGCCCAACTGAAGACAATTCCCTGCACAGTTTTTATGTGAAAGATTTAAGGATCTCCACTTTGAACAAATTGAGACTAAGTATGATGAGAGCTCTGGGAACCAAAACTCTTCAGTGAAGGACAGACACTTCTATTATCTATATAGGGGGAAAAAGAAAAAAAAGAAAAAAAATCATAAAATCCCAAAAAACCCACACAGACAAAGCTAGAAAACACAAAAAAAAAGAATGCAGCAGATTCACTTCAATTCAGAAAGGTAAGACACTCTTCTAGGCTGCTTAGCAAAACAGTAAAGAGTTTCTGAAATATCAGCAAAATAGTAAGGTATGTCACATAGCCAGAATGTGTCCCCAGCCTCCCAAGGAGAAATAAAACTTGCCAGATCACTTTAGTTGGTGGAGGTGGAATTGCACTATAAAATCACTTCTGCATCTTCTTAAGGACATATGTGTCGGACTCTTATTAATCCTTATCCATTCTGTGTCTCAGCAGCTGTACAATGCTCACTCAGGTGCCCAGGAGGTACTTTGGCTGACTCCAAGGCAAAGGGAGACAAGGAGATGCTTTGGCTGCATGGACATCTTTGGAGCACCTTCTGCTTCCTCTCCTGTGAGCACTTTGTGCTCATGGGCTGCATCGTTTGCTGTGATCGTATTCCCTCGTGAGCGCTACAGTAATTTCCTGGGCTGTACAGCCGGTACATAAAACTGGTCTGGTATTGACAGGGACCTAGAAAGTAGGAAAGCAGAGGTGGTTCAAAGCCATCTTCCACCCGCCCCATCCTTTCATGGGTGCATGAATATGGAATAATTGTTACAGAAAAAACCCTCAGAGTTTCTCAGGTCAGCTTGGCAGATATTTCTTGTTCTTGTCAACAATTTTTGAGGCGAATGCTGCATGTGAAGAGCTGTGAATCAATGACTCTCAGGCATAAAAAGATATATTGTCACAGGATAGTATCTGTCCTTTTTTCTGTTTTTTCAATACTGTCAAAACAAATGCTTTGCTTGAAAATAATTCTTTATTTGGATTCCCACTTTTTGACAAATATGAGCAAGTCAAAATTAAAGGGCTCTATCATCACAGAATCAACTCCAGAAACTAAACGTGAGCCACATCCAATAGGAGTGCTTTGTGTGCTGGAGAATCATTTCCTAGTTGGAAAAAATTGCCCATTTGGGGATGCTACAGGTGACACATTAGACATAAGCATTCAGATTGCATACAACAACAGAATCCCTGCTAAGTGTGAAAACATTTTTTTGTTGCTTGTAGAAGTTAAGAGGAATCAATATCGAAAAGCTTTATTACTATAATTCCCTTTCCTGGCATGATTCAAGGTCCCTCCTACCCCACTTTGTGAGGCCAATCTCCCAGGCAATAATAAGTCCGTTGTCTCTCCAGCATGGTGCTGGCAGTGGGGATTTACAGTGTCTACTTCTTCCACTGTCTTTTTCCCCAGCATATATGTTAAATGCAGAATTAGCAGGTTCCCCTGTACAGGAACTGCTTGAAAGAGAGCACATTTATTTCAAAATCAAAGTGCAATCCAAGAGACTAGTCTAGTGCATTAAACAACAGTCCCCCATAAGATTGCTGGCCTTTCATGATTAATAAATTCTTTTTTTAAAAAATAGTGCCAAGGAAAATGGATGCACATGTCTCAGAGTTCAGGTTTAAGTGTGAGTGATAACAAGGAATCAAAGCAGGAACCATAAGCAAGTAGAAAAATAGAGACCTGCACAAGAAATTATGTTGCTGTACAAAGTCTAAAATATTAAGAGGCCTGCCAAATGTTTAAAAATAGTCATTCAGTGCAAAAGCAAGCTGCAAACTAAAGAAAATGCTTAACCAAATTTGTCTACACAGGGTCATTTTTTAAATGGTATTAAAATAGATGAATCATAACAGAAATGAAAGTCTGTAATTTTAGCAGATGATTACTAACTGCACTAATTAAGTGGCTTTAATTGACTCCATCGAAGTCAAGAGACAATTCATATGTATATTGCTGCGAGACTCAGTAATCATAATTTCTGCAAAGTAACTTTTAAATGAGTTATCCTGCAGCTTTTATTATCTAGATAGCTGTTTTCAATCCACGATTTGCGGATCCCCAGGGGCCATGGATTACTACCGAGGCACTGAAGGTAACTAAGAAAAGCATGTCAATACACTTCCCCTGGAAGCTTTGAAGGATCCCAAAATTGAGAAAGATAAAGAAGAGGTGCAGAGGGAATACATTTTTTTCTGCTTTATTACTTTATTACTGCTTCCTAACTTTCCCAGCACTCTCAAAATATGGAAAGATATGTTCTTGCTTTCCCCTGAAGAATTGCTATTTTCTTGCCCTCCTTAATTAAAGAGAAAGAATATTAAAAAATAATTAAGGCACACAACCAAAACATTTTAACATGTGCAACCATTGCTTCTAAAATATAGTTTCTACTCCTTATAACTTCACCTGATCTTCTTACTGAAAGTTGGCAACTTCAACTAAAACTTGGGTTTTTTAGATAGCCTGAACCATACGAGTCCATCAAAAAATAATTTAACCCATGGCATCACTATTCAGTGAAACTTTTAGTAATTGAAAACACAATACTATAGAAGGAAGCATCAAGGCCTCCTTTCTTTTATGTTTTCTCATTTAGCCCCATAACTCCTTCATTTAACCTTAAAGACTGACAAAAGCAATTAGTCCCTCTCCTTCCCATGAAATCACTTTATGCATTTGCAGCCTGCAGCTTTATTGTCATTCCTTTCCCCCAAACTGAGTATGTTCAGCTTTCCTGCAGTCCGACATTATAAACCTTTCACTCTTTTATTTGCACTCTTCTCAACTCTCTTATTTATCTTTCCTTTTAGAAATACCATGCTCAAAAGCTTAATGTAGCATTTTAAATGTTACCTTCCTAGTTCAAAATTGAAAGGACTATATTTTTTCATTTATAGCTAGTGTTTTACAGGTGATCAAAACCTCAAAGAGTGGAGAACTGATCTAAAGATGTATAAAAGCCTTTGTACTAGAGCAACTACTTTAAGACTATTTTAACTCAAACATATGAAAAATCTGAATTAAAAGTATGTGCATATACAAGTAGCTCAGCCATTTCTGAACCTTTGAACATTTACCATGACTACCTTAGAATTTTTTAAACATACTTATATTTTCTTTAGTCTTCCACAAAAAAGAAAAACTTTTTTGTTTTAAACCATAGCTATAATTTCTTCTCACTTACTGTTTTAATACCTTTGCTCCATTTTTTCCTGAAGATATCCAAGAAAACAGTTTGTAGCCAATGCCCTATGATAGGTTTCATTTGTCCTCTCCTAAATAAATTCAGAAAATAATTTAATCTGAAGTCTACTTTTCCACCCCTGGAGAATGCTCTCCCATTCAACTCCACGATGTTCTTTCTCTTTAATCATTTTTTCTGTGGGGAAAAACAAACTCATGAAATTACGGTCACATCGCTTTTAGCTTAAAGGTCATCATCTCTTTTGGGGTTTTTTTTTTTAGCTATGGCAGTAAAATTTACATGGGTCAAGATTGACAATGCTGACAATATTTTCTCATTTTTATTTACTGCTTCTGTGAAGGTAATAGTTACAGTCAGCTGTGAGCTTGGCAGTGTAGCTGCTGTTTTGAAAAGAAAGAAATAAATGCAAGCACTGTCCACGTTTGAAATCAAGCTTTCAGGGGTGGTATGGCTGTACCACAAGCATGAAGCTTTGCACCCTTCTCTCTCCTTACCTTATTTCTGCCCAGCTCAGCCTGGGTCAGTGGTGCAGTGGTGACAGAGCAGCAGGTGATGCTTCCTTCAGCACAAGGAACTGCACAGAAAATAAAAATACTAAAACTACAGGGAACAACAGTGCAGCACAAAACTGAAACGAGAGACAGCCAGGAAAACTACTGAAGCAATGAAGACTTGCAGCAATTGCAAGAAGGAATAAATCAACATAGGTAACACGTAGATATCTTTGAATTCTGCCAGCCCCATGAAAATTAATGTAAAGTGACACCGCAAGCAGTAACACTGCAGTTTAAAACAAGACAAGGAAAGAGAGCAGCCCTTGTGCAGCACAGAGGCTGGGGTAGGGAGAGGCTCCCCAGCCAGGCGATGAGGACAGCAGCCCTGGTTCCAGCGCCAAAGCAGACAAGCAGGAGCAGCAAAACCTTTTCAGTCCCTCCATCAGCACCAGCTGCTCCCACTTTTATTTTGCAAAATGTGATACAGCCCCCTCTCCTGGCAGTGGGAGAGGCATGCCCGCTGTGTGGTTAGCAGGAGGGTATTTCCTGTACCTCGAAGCCACCGAGGCGAAGGGCTCCGGAGCGGAGGATCGCGCCGGGGGACCCTTCCTGAAGCGGCCAAACCCGCGAAGGCAAAAGCGCAGGGGGTGAGAGGGCACCCCAGCCCTCGCCCCCGAGCCGGAGGAGGGAGCTCCTGACCAGCGGGAGCTCTGACTCAGCGTGGGCGGGGACCGGAGGGACGGCGGCCGGACCCCCTCGCATACAAGAGCAGCCCCCAGGGAGCGCGGCGCGTCAGGAGGGCGTGGCGCGGCAGTTGGCGTAGGCAGGGCGCGCAGGGAAGGCGAGCGGGGCGCAGTCCCCCTCCTGGCTCCAGAGGCCAACTCAACTAGTAGTCGTCGCCCTCCCAGAAGAGGACCAGCTATGGTTTCCACTCGGCCGAAAGCCGTCGCCAGAAGGAATGTGGCGACCCAGACGGAGCCCTCACACAAGCATACAGCTGTCCAGGTCTCTGGCTGCAGGGAGTGCCTGAGCCTGTCAGCTGTACCGGAGGGCAGCAGAGACACCACCTGTGTGCGGTGTGACCAGGTGGATGATCTGCTCGGCCTGGTGGCAGAGCTGAAGGGGGAAGTGGAAAGGTTAAGGAGTATCCGGGAGTGTGAGAGGGAGATAGATTGGTGGAGCCACACCCTACCATCCCTGAGGCAAAGGCAGCAGATGGAGGCTCCACAAGAAGCAGAGGATCCCCTGTCCTCTTGCCACCAGGCAGAAGGAGGGGACCTAAGTGACAGGGGGGGAATGGAAACAGGTCCCTGCTCAGGGTGCCAGGTGAACCCCTGCCCGGCCTCCCTCACCTTCCCGGTTGCCCTTACACAACAGATACGGGGCCCTGGAACTTGAGGGCCAGGCAAATGAGAATGTAGATGAAGGTCCATCTAGGAGGTTGCCTAGGGTGAGGCGGTCAGCCCCACACATTATGACAGCCTCTGCTAAGAAAAAAAGGAGGGTAATTGTCGTAGGTGATTCCCTTCTGAGGGGAACAGAGGGCCCACTATGCCGACCGGACCCATCCCACAGGGAAGTCTGCTGCCTCCCTGGGGCCCGGGTCAGAGACATCACTAGGAAGCTCCCTGGTCTGGTACGGTCTTCTGACTACTACCCGCTGTTGGTTATACAGGCTGGCAGTGATGAGGTTCCAGAGAGAAGACCTGAAGCAATCAAAAGGGACTTCAGGGTACTGGGGCGACTGGTTGAAGGATCGGGAGCACAGGTAGTGTTTTCCTCAATCCCTACAGTGGCAGGGAAGAATACTGAAAGGAACAGGAAAACACACCTGATCAACATGTGGCTCAGGGGCTGGTGCCATCGGAGGAATTTTGGCTTTTTTGATCATGGGGAGGTTTACACGGCACCGGGCCTGCTGGCAACAGATGGAGTTCAGCTGTCTCACAAGGGAAAAAGGATCATTGCTCATGAATTGGCGGGGCTCATCGAGAGGGCTTTAAACTAGGTTCAAAGGGGGAAGGGGATAAAACCAGGCTCACTAGAGATGAACCTAGGGGTGGCATGCCAATGCTGGGGGCGAAATCGATAGCCCAGCTCAAGTGCATCTACACCAATGCACTCAGCATGGGTGGCAAACAGGAGGAGCTGGAAGCCATTGTGCAGCAGGATAGCTATGACTTAGTCGCCATCACAGAAACATGGTGGGGTGACTCTCACGATTGGAGTGCTGCAATGGATGGCTATAAACTCTTCAGAAGGGACAGGCGAGGAAGGAGAGGCGGTGGCGTGGCCCTGTATGTTAGGGAGTGTTTCGATTGTCTAGAGCTCAACGATTGTGATGATGATACGGTTGAGTGTTTATGGGTAAGGATGAGGGGGAAGGCCAATGAGGCAGATATCCTGCTGGGAGTCTGTTATAGACCACCCAACCAGGATGAAGAGGCGGATGAAGCATTCTACAAGCAGCTGGCAGAAGTCTCTCAATCGCTAGCCGTTGTTCTCGTGGGGGACTTCAACTTCCCGGATGTCTGCTGGAAATACAACATGGCAGAGAGGAAAGAGTCTAGGAGCTTCCTGGAGTATGTGGAAGACAACTTCCTGACACAGCTGGTAAGTGAGCCTACCAGGGGAGGTGCCTCGCTCGACCTGCTGTTTACTAACAGAGAAGGACTGGTGGGAGATGTGGTGGTCGGAGGCCATCTTGGGCTTAGTGACCATGAAATGATAGAATTTTCGATCCTCAGTGAAGTAAGGAGGGGGGGCAGCAAAACCGCAACCATGGACTTCCAGAGGGCGGACTTTGGCCTGTTCAGGATGCTGGTTGAGAGAGTCCCTTGAGAGACAGTCCTGAAGGGCAAAGGGGTCCAGGAAGGCTGGACATTCTTCAAGAAGGAAGTCTTAAAGGCGCAGGAGCAGGCTGTCCCCATATGCTGTAAGAAGAACGGGTGGGGAAGACGACCGGCCTGGCTGAAGGGGGAGCTCTTGCTGGGACTCAGGAAAAAAAGGAGAGTTTACCACTTGTGGAAGAAGGGGCAGGCAACTCAAGAAGAGTACAGGGATCTCGTTAGGTCGTGCAGAGAGGAAATGAGAAAGGCAAAAGCCCAGCTAGAACGCAATCTGGCCGCTGTCGTTAAAGACAACAAAAAAAGTTTTTACAAATATATTAATGATAAGAAGAGAGCCAAGGAGAATCTCCATCCTTTATTGAATGTGGGGGGGAACATTGTCACCGAGGATGAGGAAAAGGCTGAGGTACTTAATGCCTTCTTTGCCTCAGTCTTTAACAGGCAGACCAGTTATCCTCAGGGTACTCAGCCCCCTGAGCTGGGAGACAAGGACGGCAAGCTGGATGAACCCCCCATAATCCAAGAGGAAGCAGTTAACAACCTGCTACGCCACCTGGATGCTCACAAGTCTATGGGGCCGGATGGGATCCACCCGAGAGTGCTGAGGGAGCTGGCGGAGGAGCTCGCCAAGCCGCTCTCCATCATTTATCAGCAGTCCTGGTTAACGGGGGAGGTCCCGGATGACTGGAGGCTTGCCAGTGTGACGCCCATCTACAAGAAGGGCCAGAAGGAGGATCTGGGGAGCTACAGGTTGATAAACTGCCTGATCTCGGTGCCGGGGAAGATTATGGAGCGGTTCATCTTGAGGGCGCTCACAAGGCATGTGCGGGACAACCAGGGGATCAGGCCCAGCCAGCACGGATTCATGAGAGGCAGATCCTGCTTGACCAACCTGATCTCCTTCTATGACCAGGTGACCCGCCTAGTGGATGAGGGAAAGGCTGTGGATGTGGTCTGCCTGGACTTCAGTAAGGCCTTTGACACCGTCTCCCACAGCATTCTCCTAGAGAAGCTGGCGGCTCACGGCTTAGACAGGTGCACTCTGCGCTGGGTCAAAAACTGGCTGGACGGCTGGGCCCAGAGAGTTGTGGTGAATGGAGTTCCATCCAGTTGGCGGCCGGTCACGAGCGGTGTTCCCCAGGGCTCAGTTTTGGGGCCGGTCTTGTTCAATTTCTTTATCAATGATCCGGACGAGGGGATCGAGTGCACCCTCAGTAAGTTTGCAGACGACACCAAGTTGGGTGGGAGTGTTGATCTGCTTGAGGGTAGGAAGGCTCTGCAGAGGGACCTGGACAGGCTGGATCGATGGGCCAAGGCCAACTGTATGAGATTCAACAAGGCCAAGTGCTGGGTCCTTGCACTTGGGTCACAACAACCCCATGCAACAGGCTTGGGGAAGAGTGGCTGGAAAGCTGCCTGTCGGAAAAGGACCTGGGGGTGCTGGTTGACAACCGGCTGAACGTGAGCCGGCAGTGTGCCCAGGCAGCCAAGAAGGCCAATGGCATCCTGGCCTGTATCAGAAATAGTGTGGCCAGCAGGAGGAGGGAAGTGATCGTGCCCCTGTACTCGGCACTGGTGAGGCCGCACCTCGAATACTGTGTTCAGTTTTGGGCCCCTCACTACAAGAAGGACATCGAGGTGCTGGAGCGTGTCCAGAGAAGGGCAACGAGGCTGGTGAGGGGTCTGGAGAACAAGTCTTATGAGGAGCGGCTGAGGCAACTGGGGTTGTTTAGCCTGGAGAAAAGGAGGCTGAGGGGAGACCTCATCGCTGTCTACAACTCCCTGAAAGGAGGTTGTAGCGAGGTGGGTGTCGGTCCCTTCTCCTAAGTAACAAGTGATAGGACGAGAGGAAATGGCCTCAAGTTGCGCCAGGGGAGGTTTAGATTGGATGTAAGGAAAAATGTCTTTACTGAAAGAGTGGTGAAACATTGGAACAGGCTGCCCAGGGAAGTGGTTGAGTCACCATCCCTGGAAGTATTTAAAAGACGAGTAGATGAGGTGCTTAGGGACATGGTTTCGTGGGCATGGTGGTGTTGGGTTGACGGTTGGACTCGATGATCTTAGAGGTCTTTTCCAACCTTAATGATTCTATGATTCTACCCAGCCTCTCTGTGAATGTATGTAATCTAGGCATGGGAATTACAAGCCTTCTTCATACCACTTAAACATGAGCAAAACAACGATAATATTTGTATCGCCCCATGCTACATCTACCCCTGTCTGCAGCCTCTCTCCAGTCCAGCTAGTATGGTGCCAAGTGGTTAGACAGCCTCGGGTAGATATTTTTCCTTAGGACCTGTTGGAGGAGAGATAAATAGATATCGAAAGAGTAAAAAAATCACATTTAGAAATTGCAGCTTACAGAAATGTCTGTGGGTTTCACCTCTTTCATTACATTACCCCAGTTCCTATGGGGAGCATGGCTGAATGACCAGCATCACCACCCTGGCAGCATAAGAACAGCCAGACAAGTCCCCCCCAGGTCTTCCCCAGCTGCTTGTAGGGATGAGGGTTCAGGTAATGGCATTTAGGTACTGTTGCCATATAAATTCTCCTTGAGCAGCTGCTAATACAGATTTAGCTGTGACAGGGAAAGATAAGGTTGAACTAAGTCCATAAAATGTAGTCTCATATCAAATAGAAACAAAAACAGGAACACAGTATATATCAAAATACCCTCCTAAAGCAACGGGGTGAAGTTTTTACACAGCATGGGAACACTTTATACTCTTATGAACCTGATTATCAATGAGGACCCACAGGCTGGAGGCTGTGAAAGGCTACCAGGACCTGCTGGGCTCTGTCCAGAGCTACCAAATGTGATTTATCGTATGTGGGAAGGAAAACATGGTGGTGTAGAAACCCAACAATGAGGCAACATTTGTGGTAGCTCTACTTGCCTGGTAAACTAAGATGCTGTATGTCCCATAATATACTTTCCAGCTCTTTCTACAAGATATTCTTGGAGAAATATTAAAACTGCCACATGCCTGAAAAAGTCATTGATTTAAAATCAGAAATAACTGACAGAAGTTTCTTCCCTTCATCCCGAGAGACTCAGACTGGGGTTTCAGCAACACATCCAACTCCAGGCAATGCCGGCAAATGACCTACACACCACTTCCCCCAAACACTTTTTCATAGCCAAGAATTAAGATTTGCAGAGTTCCAAAGAAATAACACTTTTACTTCCCTAATCAAACACAAGACCACTAGACCTGAGAATTGTACATGCCCCCTTCACCAGGCAGCTACACAAGGGTCCCACCAGTTCAGGGACATGAATAACTTCAATAAATTGGACTGCTCAGCACAACCCTGTGTGCAGCTCACATGCTGCTGAAGTCAATAAGAAAGATTTCCTCTAATAGGTTTTGAATGGGGCTGGGGCACAGCACAAGGCTGCCATGCTCAGAATATGGGATATACATCAACAGAACATTTTTAGCACCTATAAAATAAAAAACCAATGCAGAATGCATGCATTTCCCTCACTGCAGCAAAAAGAACACAAAAATATTAATGCAATGGTGTGAAAAACACTGATTATTACTAATTTCTCTTTTGTGCTTGATCCATTCTCTCAGCAGGCAGCTCCATTGCTCTCTACCATCCATATGTCCATACATGCATGTACACAGAGATACGTATGTACAAATATACATGCACTTTTTTATTTCTGCACCACAGACCAACGTTGCTTCTCTGCCTCTTCAATAACCAGATGATGAAGAAGGGAATATACCTTTGCAAAGGCACTGTATTCTGGCTTACCGCTCTTTGCTATTTTTCAGCTGGGTGTCACTTCAGATTACCAAGTGCTGTCCAAAGTGCAACATAAGCCCAACAGACGAATTTCTGTACTTATTTAATACTTCTGCATTCACTGACACTGCATGAGGTATAAATAAGTACAGATATTCCCTAATATGTTTAGGGTAATATAAATCTGAAAAAAATAATCTTTCTTCTACACTAGCAATCAAATCACATTCTGAGCTAAAATAAATCTTTAGGGAAAAGACTAGAGGATGATCTAAGTATGTAAAATGCGGCTAAGTAATGAGTAAATTGGTACATGAACTACATATAAATATTTGATGAATGAGCTGAAGTAGGAAAAAATTATGTAGGGTCACTTAACGGGGTATAGCTTAAAGCGTTATGAAGAAATCTCCTTGACAGTGAGACATATTAGATTGTGGAATAGTCTCTCAAGGGAAGAAGTATCAATGCTATAATTTAGATAACTTAAGATATGATTGGAGAAAACACCAGAAAAACTACACCACACAGCAAATATTCCAGGATTTGAGAGGATGATCTAGAAAACAAATGGTGGCAAAAGTCCTATCTCTACTTTCAGCTCACATTTTTTAAGCTCTTGCCAAATGAGCACGTGACAGAGCTTGTCTACCGTGGAGACCAAAGGGGATATCCAGGAGGTGCAGAGGACCCTGCCACCAGTAGTCAATGGGACATCAAGCTTTGCTAGAGGTGCACAGAGACTGCCTGGTGTAAGGGCATGGAGACACAACAAGGAAGAACACTTAGGGACCACCAGTGAGGTCATGCTTTGGGGCTGGACCACAGGTCTCCAGAGGTCCCCTCCAACCACCATTGGTATGACTCTGTAATTCAGTTAGAGGAATCAACATTTAGAGTGCGTGCTCCACAGCTCTCTTTTCACATCGTGATATTTATAAAGGATGACCTGCTTAAACAAACTATGCAAAGTTATCTGCTGCTTCTCATCTTTGTGTCTTTTTTGTTTTTTCCCAGAAGTAGAAGATGCCATTCAGGTTTAGGTCTAGTTAAGGTGATCTCACCAGTATAGAAAGTCCACTGCTTCAACAATAATGGCCCCAGTCTGTGAATACATTTCTTTAACCAGAAAATGTCTACTGAACTCAAAAAAGGGTTTTTACATATCCATCACACAGCAGTGAACAGCAAGTATTGTCTAAGGCCTTCATTGTACTTTCTATGCAATACATGGCTCATCATGAGAGGCTCACGTGATTTTTCATCTCCTTAAGTGATTAGCTTATGTTTACAAAGTACAGATTCATAACTGAAGTGAAAGCTAGTACTTGTCCTGGGCTAACACCCACGTTTTCACCAATTGCAAAAATTGATGTGATCTATTTTTTTTACCTTTTGTCTACAAGTCCATTATTAAATATATATAAATAAATAGGTTACATTTACATTTAAAAGATATAATTTTTGTATGTATATTCATGTATATATATAACTTGACATGTGCAGAGGAGAGGGTTCTCAAGCCAAGCTTATTGAGATTCAAAGTACAGCAGACCTTTTTCTCATCATATGAACAAGAATATTTTGAAGCAAATTTGCATTTCATAGCCAGGGGCATCATTTGCAGGTGACTGAACAATCAATTAAAATAGCTTGAGTAGGTTTTTCTGTAGTTTTTTCCATATAACCAGGTCATTGCTGCTTAATCACATGGTTAGGCACATTTTAGACATTAATAATACAAAGTTTTCCTAAAGATTTCTGGTACTGTCTTATGGATTTACATTTTCTTTTCCCCAAGCTGATGGAGGGACTGGCCATGCACCTTTCAACACATTGTAACATGGATCAGTCTTAGCAGTATTATAGATCTGTGCTGCTATAACAATTTTTCTGCCTTACTAATTAAAATTTACAAATACAATGCAGACCACATAGCCATCACAAAATGCATCAATAGCTCCTCCATAGCCTTAGACCTCTGAGTCTTTGGACTTTGAATGAAGTGAAAGACAATTCAGCACAAGAACTGAACTGAATTCAAGATCAGTAGTTTGAAGAGGTTTAGGATAGTCCTGTTTGTTTACCTTGCACTGTTTCAAAAGCAATCAATTCTTCGTCTACATGTTGTTTATAGCCAGTTTGCTGCGGTTACTTGCAATTTCTCTATGCTGCTCAGTTGCATGTTTTGATTGGCTCCAGCCTTGTATTTCAGTTCCAAGCTGCTGTTCAGTGTGAGCACGTTCAAATAGGTCATGAACTCCATAATCACGATTACCACGGATCTTTATTTCCATTAGTGATTGATAATTGTTTTTTCTTAGGATAAATATTTTGAGTTGTCTGAACAAATGCACTTATGCATAACAGGGTTCAGCACTTCTATGATTAAGCTGCCTTTTTTTTTTTAAGGTTAGCTATTCAATCACGGAAAAACAACAATTTTGTCACTGGTGGTGAGTCAATCATTCTACAACATGCATAGTTAATATTCGGGTTTTGGGTTTTTTTCATAAACTTCATCAAACACTTGTGAATAATGAATGCATAACTTAGGATCAGAAAATATATGCAAATCTAGGGTTCAATTCATCCAATGATTTATTTAACAAGAACAATTTGAGTGGTACTATCTAAAAGCATCAAATTAGTTCTCTATTTATAGCCAATTGAGCTTTTTGACGTTGTGCATAAGTGTATGCAAAATACGGGCATGCACACACAGCCCTACCCTAATCCTTCTGCTGAGCTAGACTGTGCCTTGTGCTCACCTTCACCAGCCTCAGGGAAAACAAAGGGCTCCCAGCCTCCCTCATATTTCCATTCAAAAACTGTCCAAAAATAATAACGTTACAGTTAGTGGAAGTGAAATGGCATACTTTGCATACCCCTTATGACTTGTGTTCAGTATGCATATGGTTTTCTTGACTTAAGATATGATCTATCAGAGTATATTCGTACCACCTCCAGTATTGCTCTGGTGCAGCTAAGATTAAGTTATCATTTTCATTATAAACATTTGCAGTAGGTTGGAATAATTTCTTGTAGAGCATACCAAGCTGTCTGCTTGTATGCATTGGATTTTTCCTCCATGCAATTGATTTAAATCATATAAGACGTTTTTGTAGCGAGGCCAAAAAAATAAAACTTCATCTTTCTCAACAGTTTTTCCTTTTTTTTTTTTTTTAAATAGTTACACTTCAAAAGAAAAAAAACTTTTGTACACAAATTATTATTTGGCCGTTCTCGCAAAAGCAATGCAAAACCCAATACTGGCTATGTAAGTTTTATCAGCAAAATATTTCAGGTTTTCGATAAGGTGATAGTAAAGTGCCTCACAATGGGTAAAAACGTGAAATCACCACAGTCACCATAATATAGCTTTTCTAGAACTGTAAGGGTATGCAGTCTACTCTGCTTTCTAAATGAGACCAACCAATCTCAAAAAGGATATATTTCACAGACGATAAAAAAGACCAAGTAATTCAGGCTCAAAAGACTACAATTTAGGTCTTGAGTGTGCAAACCTTTACTTAATTCCTTTGAAGTCAGTTGGGCTGCCTGTGTATTTAGGGATACCTCACATGAAGGAAGGATTTCTTTCTTACTTAAGAAGTGGTCAGGAATAGGGATAGAGTGAAACCACAAATTTCACGTTTGGGTTTTCTATCTAAACAGCCGGAGTTTGTTCAGCTGATTCTAGGGAACTTGTCAGACTTCTGAATTTTGTAATGCAGATGCTCTGCATTGCTTTAATAATTTCAATTTAATAATTAAAATCTTATCCTTGCATTTACAAAATATAAACAATTAAAGCCACATGATTTAGTTATGTCATACATTGCACATGTAAAGCAATCAAGTGAATCACTGGTCATTTAGATATGCAATGACGTGTAAAACTATTCCCTTCATAGTTCATAAGAAAAAGCTGGAATTGAGAACATTTTACAAATGAAACATCTTGGTTAAAAACGTCAGTCTGTATTAACGGAAATATTTTATCCAGGATTTGGCAAGTTTAAGTAAGATTTGTATGTCTGTTGGGTCATAGTTGAAATCAAAATTAATTTTGAACCAGAAAATCAGATTACAGTTCTTTGCAGAATGTCAGAATATCGCTCTTTTGCAACTGCTGCCCAAAAAGAAAGAGAAAAACTAAAGAAATTGCCAAAGCAGACTCTTGTGCAAAGAGTCCATAGATTTAAATTTTTTAAATTAAAAGAAGAGTAACTATTTGATGTGTTTCACCTCAGTACATTGTATTACTTATAAAGACTCAACAAAGTGCCTGATGGTCGCCTCAGCCCTGTCTGTTGTGGAGCCATCTCAGGTACCCAGCTCAAAGAAATCGTCACCTCTCCACATTATATGACCTATGTTCAAAGCACAAAATGTAGCTACATGAAGTGAGAACTAATAGTGCTGCAAGCTGTTACAGGCAACATTACCTCAGTCTTTCTTTGGGTGAAGGAAGGAAGAAGGAAAGCTTCAGAGTTAAAGTTGCTATAATTAATTTTCTGTGTGTGAACTTTACTCATACAGTCAATTTGTCATTGAAGGGTATAATTTACTCTTCTCTCCACAGACTTTTGAACAGCAAAGTAAAAGACTTTGGATATTGCAAAGTGTGCAATACTGATGATAAGGCAGAAAAATCAGCGCTCTTGCAAACCCTCCCATCACTTTGAGTCCTTTCTTCCCGCTGGGCTCTAAAGGAACTTTCCATCAAAGCCAGAAGAAAACTATATACAATTTTAAACCTTTATCTGACCTCTTGTTTCCAAAGGGTTATGCCTTAAACCTCTGGGTCCTTCCAGCTTTCTTTTTTCCTGTTAGAACTTCCCTTTCAGGCGTCCTCCGTACCCCTGCACGGCTCAGAGCGGGCTTTCACGTCAGCTGTCTCCTGCTCTGCTGGGAGCCCACGCAGAGGAGCGGCTCTCTGACCTTGCCTTCAAACACAAAAGACAAAAGGGAAAGGATGAAACCAACTGAAGCAAGAGAAAGAGTCATACTAGACAGCAGAGAGTGAAAGACTGCGACGACTGAGTATCAGTGGGAACTGCAAGTTACAGCAAAACACATGGCACAAAAAGCATTTTAACCCTCTCTCCGCAGTGCAAGCCAGAGGAGCTTTTGTCCTTGTCATGTCTTATAATAGATTTCTTATCCTCAGGTGGATGTATTATAAAGCCCAGGCAAAACTGTACTGGAACAAAAGAGGAAAAGAACCAAAATCCAAGGCCGCTGGTCTGTTAAGAGGGGCTTTACAAAGTTTGTTTCTCTAAATAAGGAATGAACTGACCGTGAAAGTAGTAGAATCAAGGAAGATTGCTAAAAGTACTGCTAGAAAGAGGTATCAGTAGAAGTATCATCTTCATCTCTATTCAGCCTTATTGCATGAACCAGATGACAAATTTTTGAACCATTCTTTAAAAAACATAGCTTCTTGGAAACAAGACGAAATACAAATATCAACTACAATATTAAAATTGATACCATATTTAACATAAAAGCATCTCTGGTATATCTCAGAAGACACAGAAAAAAAGATCTTACGAATAAAGGTCTTAACGTTTAACCTTAATAAGAGGGTAGGAGAGAAAGGATCAAGAAGAGCTATTAAGTATTTGTGGGGATATACACATTGTAGTGCCTTCTAAAAGTGAATCAATTTCTAAGAGCACAGGCTTATGGGCATGTTTAGAAATCACATCTCACGTCTGAACACTTGATAATGGTCAAATATGAGCATAATAACCCAGCTCACAATGATGAGATCTCTCTGACTGTCTTTTCATTTTGCAGCCTGAGTTAAGCACCATTTCTTGGATCTGAAGGCAGTTTGATGCTTCTCTGCAGAGTTTATTTTCACAGTTATAATAAAAGTTTTTTATTTGTAACATCAGTCCATTGCTGATTAGGGAATATAACAAAAAATAGAATGTGTGGAGGTGCATTTTAGTTTTCAATTTATTTGTTTGGTTTTAATTTCTCAGAAATTTGTCATGAGAGAAGATTGTTGAAGGAAAACATGCTTTTCCAGATGTATTGCAGTTTTGAATGGGGTTACTTTGAGTTCTGCATTTTTTTCCTCATCTTTTGAACCATCGCAGTCATTTTACAATTTCCAGAGTCACTCTGCCTTATTTTTACCTCATATGACTTGAATTGGAGATACTGCATAGCACAGTCTCTGTTGAAGCATTGCTAGAAGAGCAAATACTGGCATCACGAGGAGCCCCAAGAAGGGTGACAAGGGCTTTGCTTCACTCAGCGCAGCAGAGCTGTGGGCAGAAGCACCCATGGTTAAAAGTGCAAATTTGTCTGGAAGAGCTCACTGGCTGCAGATGTGTGCATAGACATATATGTGCACATGCATGCAAGCATGTATTTGTCTGTTTTCTACAGTCTTGTCTTAAGCATGCAAATCTTTCATGTTTTTTATTGAATACACAGGTTGGTTAGTTATCGAAAATCCTTTTAAATCAGCAGGAGTCTTGATTCAAACTAATATTTGCACTTAAAATTGAATGTTATCCTTTTAGGGCTTTTATTGAAAAGTAAGAGAGACCATTCAGAGAGAAAATGAGCTTAAGATCAATTAAATAAATTTACCGAAAACAAAAGTGAACGATGTTGTAGAGCATGTCAGTATTCAGTTAAAGTTTTCTAACTTCCTTGAATGCTGACCTTCAAAACTACATGTAACCATCTGCTCATGAAATCTATATATTTCTCGAGATCAGGGAATAGGAGTTCAGAGCATGAATTTCCTAAGGGCTAGATTCTTGGGGGGAAGCGTAACTGGGGAAGCATAACTAGGGAAGCATGACCAATAATTTCCCAGCCTGAAAATCTCTGGAGTTATCAGCAAAGATAGTGAGGGGAGGCTTTATGATGTGGAGGGCATAGCTGATTAGAAAACTCACATTAAATGGATGCTAAAACAGGGAGAGAAGGATCTTGGCTGGCACTCAAAATTTAAATAGAGCATAAAAAGCTGTTACTTTATTATTTCATGAGGAACTAAAGGAAAGTAATCAAGAATACTTGTGTACAACTTATTGTAGTAAAGAAAAATAGAGGGACTGCAATTCAGATTTCGGAATCCAGCAGTTTTATGAACTAAAGCAGTAATAAATCCAAAAATAACAAAATGAAATAGAATTTAGGAAGCTATTTAAAAACAATTTGAATTAAACAGTGTATTAGTGAGCATTTGAACAAATTATGTATTTTTATATTGCTACAGCGCTTGGTTGGGTATAAACAGCAGGATAAAGTAGGGAAGTAAAACTCCTGGAAATCACAATTACTGCATTTTATAATGGCAATTTACATTTACAATATTCATTGCTCAAAATTGAAATTGTGGTAGCTCTGTAACAACTGTCTTTGAAACCTGTTTACTGTAAGACACATTTCCTGAAGGCTTACATGCAGTCCCCAGTAAATGTATCACACACAGATGGTCCCGACGTTTTATCAAGACATATAGTTTTGTCCCTCTTCTCCAAACACATTGGTATATTTTGCTATCTCTGCTTCTGTAATGCTGCAGGTTATGTTCAAAGGGAAAATGTCTTATACAGGATTATCTCTGTTATTATTTATTATTTATGCAGAAGAGCAGGCAGGCATAAAGAGCGGTTAAATGAAAGGTTCCTCTCAGAGGAATGTATGAGCTGGAGTCCCAAGGTTCCTGAATGTGCTTACCCTTAACCACTGCAAACAGGACGATGAGTGAGTCTCCATAGAAATGGGGTCCTGACTGCACATTAAAGAGCGAGCAGGGGAAAGAAATGCAGGGAAGGACAACAGGGAAGCAAGAGGGAATTTAAATCTGCTCCAGAGCGCTGAATACCAGCTAACACTCTGTGTCATGGAGGCGCAACAAGATGATTTCATCTGTTCACTTTAGTTACTGAAAGAAATAGATCATTAGGGAGGTTTTATGGATTTTTTTTTTTTTAACCAGTGAAAAAAATTGTCAAGCTTACCTTAATTATAAATGGTTTCTCTTTCTATCACATCTTCCACAAGGATAAAAATGCACATCACAACTGTTATTGAACTAAGCTTGCATACTGCCTTTAGGTAAATGCTGCGTGTGCATCTGACCGCACTTCACAGAGGTGGATTGGAACAGAAATGGTTAATCGACTTGACTAACTTTATAAAAGCAGCATGTCAAAAGCAAGGAGTGTATCCCAAGTGCACTGTTTCACTCCCATATTTTAATCAGAAAGTTTTCCATCGAGATAAATAGGTAGGTAGATAGGTAGGTATTAGTATGTCTTGCACCTCTGGCAGTGATTTCAGTCTGTGGAGGGAAGGTGTAAGACATCAAACAAAACTCTTCTCTGATGTTAGTAGTAGCAGTCCACACCTAATTTGACATGTGTAATTAGTATCTCAGGGTGCAAGGTAGTGAAGAATCTTAGCTACAGCCTTTGTAGGAGAGAACAAAGAGCTGGAGATATGCTTATATTTAGCCTTGATGTACTTTCAGTTTTTAAAGCAAACAGAAGTGTTAAATAAATCGCTACGAATAGATTTGAAAAAAAAGTGGGAGGCCAACCAGAGCTAGCAACTCTAAGCCAAAGGACTGAAAGAGATAGACTGAGATTTTTTTTTTTTTAAACTTTGATTTCTTTTTCCTTCCTCTCTCACTACTTATTAACCTCTTCCTACCTCCCATTTCACCCATGTTTCCACAGTACTACTGTCCATGCATAAGGCTTGGCTTTTCAGTCTGCCATAACTGCCCTGTCATCTGCCATTCCCTCCTGGGCTAGAGGACCACCTTCTTCGAAGGCAGCTCTGCTTCTTCAGAAAGGGACTTAACTGAAAGGCTCATGGTTGAGGTTATGTCCTACAACTCCATTTTCCAGAAGCATCAATGTTTATTCCCTTTCAACATCATAAGGACCTGTCCTGTCTTGCATGTGGGCTTGACAGCTGTTAAACCTATGAATGACAGTGAAAAGAGCAAGCGGAATTGTCTAAATTTCTCCTCCACTTCTTGCTTTTATACTGCATCACTAGATTTGCTAAAACTAGTGGACAACAAATGTTTATCATACACAAATAGAAAAAAGAACCCTACAAAACCCATCAAGAAGCCAACAGTTGTCAGATTAATTTGTCTCACATTGCTCAGCCAGACATAGTGCCTTAGAGCAATTCAAGAGACAACAGGATCGTAAGTGTGCACTTTTCTTCCAGAAGTCTTTATGTATCATACCTAGGAGGAAATTTGTTGTGTCTTAAGGTTAAGAAATAAAACTTTATAAACTTTACATGAGACTTCTACAATTAGTTATCTTCTTTCCAGAAAGACTTCTTTCCTGTAAGCATTAATGGTGTTTGATTCTCTACTTCCAAGCTGCAAGAAAGTAGAAACGGGGAGGGGAGGGGAAAGGTTATGAAATAAGGACAATGAAAATTGAGGCTGAATAACAGGAGGAACATCTATCTCTTAACAGACAGCTACAATAAACTTTGAAATAAGAAATTGGTCAAAACACTGGAAATAAGCTATAGAGAACAACTTTTGCGCTGACAGGAGATGAACTTGTAACCGAGTAGCTTTTATCCATCTCTAACTTCTGATTGTACCAATAGAACAAGGAGAGGGTGTGGATATCAAAGAAAATTGCTTTAGGGAATTTATTCTCACTATTAGCTCTTTGTCCCCAGGGATGTTGTTATGAAATGAAAAACACCTCCGAGAGCTGCCATAATGGTAAAATGAAAAAGAAATTCTTATTTGGAAGAAAATGTATGTCATATGTTTATAAGATAGGAGTATAACACAAGAAAGTCAGATTTTAGCAGATAGAAATGGCTTTTGTGTAACTGGAGACCAGCAGGAACCTATGACAAGCAATATATCTTTGTTTAAGGATTAATTGCCACCTTTCAGCAACACAGGGTTTCCATCAGTAGGAAGCTTGAAGAGAGAGATTTCTTGGAAGGGAGCATTATCCTTGTGATGTCCCAGTGGTTTCAGAAAGGTAATTGAACCTTCTTAAAAGAGAAGGTGCTTCTATAAGTGGCACTGTACTGCCAGTAACCACCTTTTATGCATCAGTAGTTCATTTCTGTTGAAGGATTGTGTCATTAGCATATAGGGATATTTATTATGTACAGAATATCAAAACAAGGCGACTCCTAAGAGCTTACCTTGGAAAAAAGGAGCTTAGTTTGTCTGCAGGGGAAAAGCAGTGTTGGCTTATGTATTGAAGTGTATACTAAAATATTATGATGTTTGGAGAAAGGCAGAAAATCACTGAGGAGATGTTCCTGAGCATCTTTTGGGTATTTTATTTCCCACCCACCCACCTTAGAGCTAGCTTGTACTGCCTGGGAACAGGCCTTTGTAAGGGATGATACAAATTTTCCCTGATTTCCAGTGTGTGGCCGTACAATAAACAGGCTCACAACACTGAAGTCTTTGCAACAATAGTCTGGTCCTTTTGCAGAACTATGTCAGCATATCTTTTCCACATACATGCCCCTGGTATGCAAGGAGAGCAGATCCTGAGGTTGCAGGACAGCAGGAACAAACTCTCATGCAAAAGGGAAAACCCAACAAAAATCTTTATTCTTCTCATAAGCGCACATATTTTTAAGAACCAGACCTCCCATAGAGGTGATGCAGAAGACAGGAACTTCAAACATAATTTACCTAAGCCAAAGCCAGAAACCTTAAAGAAGTAACTGGAGAGGAAAACTATTTTTAGCACTTCACAGTTAGATGATTTCATTTAGAAGAATATCCCTTTCAGAAACATCTCTAAGATTTCTCCTAAGAGAAGTGAAGTCACTCAGGCACCCAGGGAATTTTACATCAGTAAAACAAGTCATGCCTCTCCTGCAACTTTTTATGACTAGAACCATCTCCTTTTAACCTTCTTTTTACTCCTTTCTGCTCT
Source organism: Aptenodytes patagonicus (assembly GCF_965638725.1). NCBI lineage: Eukaryota > Metazoa > Chordata > Aves > Sphenisciformes > Spheniscidae > Aptenodytes > Aptenodytes patagonicus. The sequence continues at coordinate 21,201,439 of NC_134954.1, forward strand.
TCCAGCGACCTCAACTCTGTAATGATTTAAGACAGAAGCAAAAGCATGAAGATTATACAGGTCTGAGCTCCACAAACTCCTCCTCCTTGCTGCCCCTAATATTCTTGCTACTGGGATCTCCACTCTTAAGAATATTCTTTGTATGAAATCTAAATGTCAACTGTGTCAACTTCCTAGACCTTGAAAATGCAGTATGTGTTGGGTTGAGATTAATATCTCTCATTTGACTCACTGGTCATGCCAGCTTCCCGTATAAGTACCTTAATTCACTTTCCATATACATTCTTCCCTGCTGAAATGAAAGACAAGATAAAGAGCACAGAACTTGATGTGTGGTTTGGTGACCCAGGCCCCTGTCAAGCGCTAAGAACTGGACCAAGAACAAAACTCATTTCATATAACCAACTGAACAGCAGTCATATAATGATTTTCACAGCTGCCAAGAGCACTGGCCTTCAGATGGTATATTGAATTTAATATTCCCTTATGCAGATACATAATCAATTTTTAAGCTCAGAAATTTAATATCTGCCAACACTAGAGTAAATTTCCTGTATTGCGAAGACTGCAAGGATCAAATCTGCAGCTTGTATTCCAGGTGCTCAGCTGTCATTCTGTGGCCCACTCTGAGTTTTACATAAAACTAAATTGAACCAAAGTCTGAAACCCAATGACTTTTAGTATCCTGTTGACTGTGAAGCTGAACTTTTCCATTAACATAATCCTAAATGGAAATACCATATTTATAAGGTGATATACGTTTATAAAAATAGTAAAATATTAACAGTAAATTTTTTTAGCAAGTTAAATCATGCTTTTAGCAGTGAAGAGGTAATCAGTTTGTCATTCCACAAAAAGCCAACGTGCAATGCCCCTCGAAGTGAAACAGCTATAAAATTCCTCAGCTTTCCTATACAAAAAGATATTCTGGAAATGTGCATGAAGGCTCTGGTACAAGTCTTGTGATTCTTTCAAGTATTACATGTCATTTCAAGAAACATTAAACTATTACCCTCCCATTTTTAGTTCTTACAGGTTTCATCAAAATAGTGATTTGGAGTGAAACAGCGAACAGCAACACAGGTCCTATGGAAAGCGAGTTTTAAAAAATACGTGCTGGAAAACTGAAGCATAAGATATAAACCACTAAAGCTGTGAAATATTGTACCATGTCTTTAGAATATGGAACAACGATGCAGTAATTTACAATTAAATACCGCATTTAGCATGCTGTGTATTCAGAATAACAGCTCAACAATATAATGCAATAATAACTCAATAATATAATATCCAATAGAATCATAGAATAGTTTGGGTTGGAAGGGACCTCTAAAGGTCATCTAGTCCAACCCCTCTGCAACGAGCAGGGACATCTTCAACTAGATCAGGTTGCTCAGAGCCCTGTCCAACCTGACCTTGAATGTTTCCAGGGATGGGGCATCCACCACCTTTCTGGGCAACCTGTGCCAGTGTTTCACCACCCTCAGCATAAAAAATGTCTTCCTTATATCTAGTCTAAATCTACCCCCCTTTAGTTTAAAGCCATTCCCCCTTGTCCTGTCGCAACAGGCCCTGCTAAAAAGTTTGTTCCCATCTTTCTTATAAGCCCCCTTGAAGTACTGACAGGCTGCAATAAGGTCTCCCCGAAGCCTTCTCTTCTCCAGGCTGAACAACCCCAACTCTCTCAGCCTTTCTTCATAGCAGAGGTGTTCCATCCCCCTGATCATTTTCGTGGCCCTCTTCTGGACCCGCTCCAACGGGTCCAATACATTCCTTGGTAATGAATGTTAATAATTAGCCTGTTTATTAATGGCTAAAAATGAAACTGCTATAAATTTCTGCTATGGTAGTCAGTAGTGATGCATTACTTGTATTATTTCCATAAAAAAATTAATTGTTATTGTGCATTGTACCTGAAGTTCCCAGAGGTATATTTTTGTCCTCAAATATATAAGTAGAAATTTCTGGTAAAAAAAAACCAGCACCCTTTGCTGTATTCTGAATTCACATACTGCACTGCTTTGTTTTAGGAAGAAGTTATTTCCAGAACTGCTCATCACCCACATGGGAACCAACTGTTCAAAATAGCTCCCTGGCTGCTTCCAGCCTGCTTCTGCCCCACCTCTGAAACCCTCACTGTACCCAGCCTGAGGATGAAATTTTCAAAAGGTGTTTTTGAATGCATTTTAAAGCATTTAAATTCCAGTTCCTGTTTTATATCCTCACCACCAGAACAACCAACAGCCAAACAGAGATTTTATCAGTGACTAACATCTGTCCATGTAGAGCCTTTGTTTCTGCAGCTGACTAGGTACCTGATGTATGCAGTAATAATTGTGAGGTTTGGTGTAAAATCTGTGTTTTGGTCTAAGAGGAGCAACTGTTAAGTTATGTAGTCATTTTCCAGCCCTATTTCTTAATGTGTACGTTTTCATATCTAGTCTGTCTATATTATATCCCATTGCCTGCAGCTCTTCCTGCCCACACCCTTACAACTGTGAACACATTAACTCATTTCAACCCAACTGATTGCTAAAGAGTGAAAAGAAATCCTAAAAAAGATCCTACTGAGGTAAAGACTGGAACTGTGAGAAAATTCAAATGAGAATAAGTCCATAAGATTTTTCCAACCATGGAATAAAAAATTAATTAGGAGGTACAGTTACACTCTGCTTGATATTGAAATCAGTCACAAGAAAGTCTTTCCTAGTCTAGTTTTTGTTTATTGAAGAGTAAGGGATATTTGGGGGGGGGGGGGGGGAGGGGAGAGGGCAGCGGGCAAAGGAGGAGAGTTTGTATTTATTTTTTCTAAACCTGATGTTTTCATCTTTGGCAAATTACTAACTTCTCATGCTTTATACCCTTTTAATTTTTTTTCCTAAATAATGAAGATGAATTGTCATCTTAAAGTCAACTCCTGAAAGGTGCAGTTGGAATTAAAAGCACAGCTGCAAAAATGAAGGAAATATTCTATGGCACAAGTAAGGGATATACTACAGATTTCAAGATATCTTTCATATATGCTTGTGTCTATTTAGTAAATGGGAACTTCAGTAGAGCCTTCTGTTTGAACCAACCGGGATGATCAACTCTTGGTGTGGGTATGCAGCACGATGCTGGGGGGGGGGGGGGGGGGGGGGTGCAAAACCCACTACTCTTCCCCAGTACCACAAAATGAGGTTCAAATCTGGGCTCTTCTGCAGCTTTGGAGCATATTCCTATTTAGGAAAATAAAGTTTGTAATTATGGTGGGTCATTGTGTCCAAGGCAGACTGGCACCTTTCCTCACATTCCTTGACTATATCAAGTCAGAGACTAGCACAGCCAATATTGTATTTAAAAGTAGTTTGAATTTTACAGCCTGTGTATTTTGCTCATTTCTTCAGTTATGCCTGCTTTGAGTTTGCTACAAATCAGTCTGTGCCTTTCATCTGAGATATGTGAAAATTAGGCACAAGGCTGCAATGCCACATTTCTTCAAGCTCCTGAGAAAACTTTTTCTATTACATTTTTTTGTCTTACATTTTGTGCAACAGTAAATTTATTTCTTAGGCAGCAACTGAAGGGGAACCTGAAAGCAGCATTTTTGGTCTTTAGACTAATTCATTACATCAAAAATAAAAACCATAAGCTAGAGCTAACAAGGGAAGTACCTGTATTACCAAAAGTACAGTTTTTCTACAATGGGAGATTCTATTTACAAAATGCTGAGAACGTAATAAATCTAAAATTGAATTTAGTACAAAGACATGAAGTTCAATGAAAAGCTGCAGTTAAGAGCACGCAACTGTGTTGCCTCTTGAAATCATATGAAATACCTAAAGAAATACAAGGATATAAAGAAATACAACCTAAAAGATAAAATCTACTGATAGTCTATGTTACTTTGCTTGATCCAAAATGAAATTTGAAGATCTGATTGTAAAAGGGAAACGCAGTTAATTATTTCAACGACTAGAAATCAGACCCTCACCTTTGCTTTCAATCAAAGCTTCTTCCTGCCCCAATCCTCCATTCTTTCCTTCCAAAGACAAGCTGACAGAGGTTTTCATAGATGTCCGGATACTCCCCAGAGCCAGGTCAATCCTCTCGCATGACAGAGGCCTCACGGTGCCAAGGCTGGCCAGAACAAAGGAATATCAATATGGGGAAGGTTGTGTCATGGCTGATACAACGCATGAAGGGAATAGCAAGCTTCCAAGAAATCTTATTTGGGGTGTGTATGTGAGGGGTCAGAGTGACCTCCCCACCCCTGCGTCAGCTTGCACAGCTATGCCAACCCAGAGAGAGAAATTTGCCGTTGTTATGAACATAAAGGAAACCAAGGGACCCTTTATGATATGTGGCAGCTCTTCTGTTTTGTTGCAATGTAATAATTTCTTGCCTCTTTCTGAAGAATGGCTCACAATGCAGACCAAAGAGAGAAAAATATTTGCAATAACTGTCCTGAAAAGACAGCTTTATGCATTTTAATACAAGTCTCTCAGAGCTCAAAACTATGACCGTTACTCACACTGTAATCACTTACCTACAAGACCATTACTATTGGCTTGCCCATGGGAACATGAGCACCATGGGTGCAGCAGCTTTGTTTCTCCTGCCAGTAATACCAATACTTTCTAGTTAGCTAGGAATACCACATCAGTTGTCTCCCTCTGGAAATGGGGTGCTGCACTTTTCTTTGCTAGAAGTACCCATACTGAAATACCACACTTTCTGAAAGCTTCTGTAATAGAAATCCTTATTTCTGTGAGCCTACTCAAATTTTTCTTTTATAGCCTTACATTTAAATAAAGTCCTCAGATTATTCCACTGCAATAGTCTCACACTTCTCATTTCCTTCTGCCTGCTGCACAGGAGAAAGTATTTGGAATTCAATCTTTAATTTTTTATTTCCACAAACTCTTTTTTTTGCTGAGCATGTCATTCCATCGCTTCCAACTCACTGTACTATTTTCTGCAGTTGGCAATATTCATGGTTTTCAATAAGGCCATGGTTTCTGTACAAATAACCAAGCACAGTTCCAATAATAATGATGTTTTCTTCATGCCATTTCTCACTTGGGTTGAAGGTGAGCATGTAAACCAGATGTTTTAGGCAAAAACAAATTCCTAAACTTATGACCTAGCAAAAGCTACTTTTTGTGTATCTTGGAAGCTGGAGGAACATCCTGCATGATTTATAATAGCAGATACAGAACAAACAGAACATTATATAAGAAAACAAGCTATCATTAATTTAATATTGTTATTTATGAATACCTATGCAATATTCACAAGTGTTTCTTCATCTACTCAAAACAATAGCTCTAATTACTTTAACTGCTCCATAATTCTTTTTTTTTTTTCTTTTTTAATTCAGGCATGCATTGCAATTCAATCTGGTTTTGTGATTTAAGTAGGGGAGGAGGAAAACAGAAAACCAGTCATTTTTTATGTGTTATTTATGCAAATATATTACTCTAACCAGTATATCAACTGTTTACAGACAATGCCTTATTCTTGCAAGTAAGAATGTAGTCAAAATGTTAGGAAATGTTTGTTTATCTCTATCTCATCTGCAAGTCAGATCAAAGCATCAGCTGTTTAAAATAGCTTACTTAGCTCAATGAAACAAATTATATGTACTGTTTCTGCACTGTTCTGTTCCATGCTAAAATATAATAGCTTTTTTACATGGAAGTATATAGAGAACACATCTAAGTGCAAGAAAAAACACTGCCTTTTAAAGGATTGTAGTAATCTCTTTCTCTGTGCCCAGGGATCAAAAAAGAAAGGATTAAAATACTCTCAGTGCTCCCTTTCACACATAGAAAAATACAGAAACGTCATTGCAAATGACAGCGAGTCCGACACAAGCCCTTAAGGCACTGTTTTCTGCTTGGCCAATGATTTTTTCCCTCATTTTTATCCAGCACAGTGCTGTCTCTTGCTCAGGCCACTTGTAGGATTTGATTATATTCTTTCAGACATTTTAAAGAATGGAAGCAGTTTTCGGCAATAATACAAAATTTAATTGCTGTTTTGAAGAGTTTATAATTTCAGGTCTTAATCATGTAAGACTAAATGCACTTAAATAACTTACACTCCTTGTATTTTAAATCACTGGAAATCTCCACTTGAGAAATGAGTTTGTAGGTTGCGGGCTTTGAGAAACTCTGGCAGATGCACACATCCAAAGTACACATCTAAGCAGTGACACTACTGCTGGTGGCAGCCATCCAATGCGTTCAGGAGAGTTCATGGATTTGCAGGAAATAAAGCAGAAGTTGGCCATAAAGAATAATTTTTTTCTGACTGCCATCGTCTACCTACAAAATGACTGTTTTGGGAATCTTTTTGGTGAAAAGTTCAGAAAGATATGTGTAAGCAAAAAAGGAGCTGATCAAGAAAGAAATTTGTAGAAATGATAATGCATACAATTTAAAAGCAATAATAAATATCATTTGTACTGTCTAGGAAAAACAACTCCACCCCTATCAGTAGACGTAATCCAATTACTAACAAACCTGAAATTAAAGAAGTTTCTCAAGAAAATAAAAGGTCTCATGTGATAAGCAGTTCTTACTTAATCAAAATTATTCTGAGTCTTGCATGATGTAGGAACTGCAAACGTTATTTGTTGTTGTTGCCAGAGGACAATCAAAGGTTGTCTTTTTTTTTCCCCCTTCATCCCCATTACAGAAATTGCACCAGTACCCCTAGGTAAAATTTGTCTATCCTGATCTCTTCTGCCGATTGAAGGCGCTTCTGAAACCTGCCTGAGAGTATTAAAAAAACCCCTTATCTAATTCAGATGATGTGTTCTCATACTCAGAAAAGTCCAATTATTGCCTTGAACATAAAAACCACCAACGACAAGTGGCCTCAAAGGGCAAACAGTCATGCAGACCAGGACATAAACATTTTTAAATTTCAGAAAATAATCAGAGAGCAAGCTTTCGAAAGGGGGTCTTGCTGGAGATGGGGTGTGGAATTAATTTTTAGCCATCATTTCAATACATTTCTAATTCGTGCCCAAAACCTAACTGTATTCAGAATACTTTTATTCTGTTAGGGTTTCAGGACAGCTCTACCCACAGAAGGCAAGAAGCACACCTTAACCTTTATCTTTAAGAAGGTCAAGATCCAGGGCTACATGTCCAGAGGGGATTATATCCTCTATTTCCTAGACTGAATGTCTCATTTAATTCCAGAAGAGATCTAGGACTGCACAGTTTAGCAAATATTCCAGAATATCTGTCCCTTCTCTGTTTTCAGGTTTTATACAAATGAGGCATGGAACAGTTTCCCAATAACTAACACCACAACAGACTTAGAGGTTTTAAGTTCGATTTTCTACCCTATAGAAAAGATGAACTGTTGCCTTACTTTTATGACTCCACAGAATGGGATGATTAACTGTATCAAAACATGTTTCATCAGGTGAGTCTTGGCAGCTGTAACAACAAGGTTTATTTAGAAGCATCTGAAAGTAACATCATGGAACAATAAATTTCAGTATTTTGTCAGGTGTGTTACTTTACTGTAGACGGGATGAATGACTGACACATGAAGGGGTCAAAACACTTATTTTCATGCAGCTGCATATTTGTCTTCACCCGTTAAGTTCCTTTCTCTCAGATTGGTGACATTCCAGATCTGAATGACAATCCCTCATAGACTCTGTTTTTCTGTCTCATATGTTTCAAAGATTACAGAAATACAATGGGTAACCCGCATTTTTAAATAAGCATTTCAAAGATAATGTGTATATAATTGTAAAATACATATAATAGTTTTATGCTTTCCTCTGGTTATGCTGTATTGTGCACAACTGTACTTATAGCAATTTTCAAGAGTTTATAAAGCTGGACTGCACAGTACAAAACAAAAAAATTTGCATTCCAGGCATCAGTTTTCATCATTACTGAGCCCCATTGAAAGCCCAGACAAATTTGTTTCACTAGTTCAGAAGCATGGCATTCTGCTAAATATAACTTGGTGAGTTGATTTAGCTGGGAGGAGACACCAGAATGAAATTTATTCTACAATTTTACATTCCTCCTGAAATACAGGATATCTTTGAATGGAGCTCAAAGATTCAATGAAATAAATCAGATTAATCCCTTTTGAAAGACAGCTCAAGGGGAAAGAGTATCAGTTCTTTATGTCATGCATTCACACATATCCGAGTGTTAGGATGGTCAAGGGGCCTGTGAAACTTGACTGGCATTAATTATTTCATTGTTTCTATTAAGTTTTTACTTTCAAATCCTCAAACGTGATGGAAGACTTAGATTTACTACAACAATGCAATATGAACTCACTGATTCAATACCCATATTCAGAACCCTACATGTTGATTCATATTCCAAAGGGATCTACTAGTACACAGAAAAACACTACGTATATTTTGATGGGTTTTAATACATTGATTTAAAGTCATTTAAATTTGATTGGTAAGAAATGGGATGACAAGAGGCCAAGGAGAATATAATCAGTGGTAGAAGTTTTAGTGTGTATCCATTCCCTTTACCTTGTTCTAAAATCAGTTGATTCTGCAATAATAAACAAAGCAACTAACACTAGCTGTCCAAGTAGCAATCAGCTGTTTATAAGAGCTGCCTCTTTAGGAAAGATGCCAGGGAATGTGTAAACCCATACAGAGTTTTCACCAAAATTAAAGAATATCCACTCAACCCAGTCAAAATTAATAGCAAAATGATCTGATCAAGAGCAGTCATTGAAAAAATTATCCACAGTGTATAAAACATAGCTTTTCCTGATACTGACAGATTAACTTTCTGGTTTGAAACATACTTCTAATCTATATTTATAAAGTGCATACTGGTATTTTCTGTATTTGTTTTACTGAATCTCTAGGGACTTTCCAGGATGAACCCTAAAGTCTTTGAGAACAGTCTGAAAACAGCAGCTGAACATATTGTAAGACCTCAAGTTGCAGTGTATCAGTAAAGCATTTTTCACTTGGAGTTTAAACCTGATTTCTTTCAAGGGCCGACCTCAAATAGCAGTGTTCACCCCAACCACTTCAAGAAATGGCTTTTGAAAAAGCCATTTTTTTAAGTGCAGTATGAGAAATTACAGTTCTGAAATACTAGAAAGTAGTCAGGAAGATACCAAGACATGAGTCATGATTCTTATTGATTGTTAAGTCTAGAAATCTGGTAAGCAAGATCAAATGGAACAATTGACCACAATAGCTGTTAGTAAGTCTTCGGAAATCACAGCATCTCTTTATCCATTTTTACCAGCTCACTGGAGAAGCAATCATACCTCGAGATCAATTGCCATCACTGGACCAAAGAACAGGAATGTCTGCAGCAGCTCAAGAAATGTGGTATCTTTGCATTCTCGTCAAAACAAAGGTTTTTCTGGCAAGATATAATGTCAAGGTGTGTAAGAAATAGCCACACCCACAACATCAGATACAACCACGTGTCTTCATGGAGAAGCTTGATCCAATTAGTATCTCTTCTGACTGGATTCCAAAATGACCTGGTGTGCAGGTGGAAGTTGCTTGCTCAAGTAAGGAGGTCATGACAGCTCCTGGAAGAGACAGCTGAGGCCGGAAAAATAAAAAAAAAACATAGCCTTTCCCTGACCATCTGTGATGGTGCATGTGATCCTGAGAATGTTTGCTTGTCCTAGATTCGAGGTGGGTTTTAGACACTAGGATTATGAATTTGTTTCTGACCTAAATCTGTTATATTTCCCATTGCTATAGCACAAGGATATCTTTTAATCAATTTTACTTTTGCTGCCATTCAGCTCGGGTCTCCCTTGACTCCTGAATTATGAAATATAGCAAGTATGAGAAACTTCACTTCTTTGTACCATAGATACCACCAAAATAATCTTTCTCATCTTTCTTAGTTGTTTCTGATTTAAACAGGTCCAGTCATTTGTTCACAAGTTCTGCTATAATCATTGAGGTATTATTTCCTTTCTGTAATTTAAAAACACTTAATGCTTTGTTTTCCTGAGCAACGCTAAAATAGGCAAAAATCCTTGTTTGGTTTTGCACCCAGCACTGTGGAATCATTTTCCCTTTCCAAATTCATTAACCATTTGATAACCTTAACAATGCACCTGCATGTTTTATCTTTTATCCTCCTACCATTTCATCTAGCTCTTCTAGATCCTTCCAACATCTTTTCCTATTCAGCCAAATAAATCTGAATAATTTTATAAAATCTGCCTATTTTTACTCCTATTGTTTTGCACTCTCCCTCAGCTCATTAAAAACACATTTAAACTCAGCCGCCCTAGAACAAAACTGGAGGCTATCTCTCTGAGAAACCTTCACCTTGTAGAAAAATGATCACTTCATTCCTAACTTTTTCTGTCTTTTAGTAGTTTCTTAATCAATATTTTTCTTTAACCATCTTTGACATGTTGCACTGAACACCTGGAAGCCTGGCTGAATACAACAAACATGCAGCAGAAGAAAAAAACTCAGAGTTTCAGGTGTTCAAAGCATGCATTTGTTACACAAAATCTATTCAAAGATTATTTTTTTATTTTCATAATCAGTTAAAATGGATATTTAAGGAGGGTTGAATCACATATGAATATTTTCCATTAGTAATTTGAAATTAAAAGGTAATCATATGAAAAATATGAAATATTTTAATAAAAATAACTGGGTTTAGTGTTCCTATGAAATAAATGAGATCCTTTGCTCTTTTGGGATGAAACCCAAATGAAGTTTTTTGATAGTAAAAATGGTAAGTTACCTTAAATGCACCACTGTACAGTCACCAGCTACCACAGAAAAATACTGTTTTGATTGGATTTAAATACTCTGGGCATCTGCATTCAAACAAAGATTCAGACCTTCTATAGTTCATGCATTATATTCTGACATAAGACTAAAATCTTATGAGATCCAGTAGTAACTGTCAAATTTGTACTTCCAATTCATATGACTGCATTATTTTGAATAATTTTTTTAAACTAAAGTTTTGAAAGACATATATTCCTAGCTTTCCATTTTTCAACACATAGAAATTTTTTCTTCTTCCCATTTTCAGATCTTTCCTATTATTGCAGCAATTATTTTGTTCCAAATGCAATAGTCATCCTTTTCTAGGTTTCACACTGCAAATAGTCCCTAAACATTACCTATAGGTTGTTTGGATTTTTTTGTTGGTGGTGGTAGTGGGGTTTATTTTTCTTTAACTCCTTTTTCTTTTTTTGTTTTTTAGGTATTACAGTATTTAGGTATTTCTTATCCTTTCTTTCATTATGGTTAACTCAATGAAAAAAAACATTAATTACATGTCCAGGCCAAGCCCTTACTCAAACATAAATGTGACACTACCTCAGTTCTCTTAGGCTGACACCACATTCCTCGCCAGTATTCAATGTTTTCCCTGAAGTTGTTTTGAAAACTTTGAGCTGAAACTGAAAAATTGCAGGAAAAGCTGTTGTACAGAGAATCTAATCCTGATCTTCTGAACAGACCAGATTCCCTGCTTAGAAAGTACTGCTTAATAATAATACTAATAATCCTGATATCAGCTGACACTTTGGGTGATAGACTTCAACTCCAAAAAAACCACCAGCATTTTTTCATAAAGCTTGATTCATGCCTGCTCAACAAGATCTAACTTAACTCACTATTTTCCTTGATCTCTTATGGTAGCTTCAAAGGTTAGAGCCTCAAAACCTGTAGAAAAAAATGGAACACTTTAAACCCAGCCAGAAACTGATCATCTATTTACTACCATTTAGGATGTAAAGGTACACATAATATATTCAAATACAGAAAGTACACGTAAAATAAGCATGAACAGGAAATGGAGGCTAAGGTGATTTCCCTGCTATTCTTATGTGGGTTCTTCTGGTCTCTTCAACTTTCAATGGTTTAAATGAGTCATTTTTATATTTCACAGTAGCCAGAAGCTTGGAGAAATCCCTTCCATTTGCTGCTTCTTACCCAGCTGCCTTAACGCTAAGATCAAGCTTAATTATCTTGTGAAATATAGGTCAGAGTCTTGGGTGAATTTCTGAAATATTTTTTAAAAGCCATGCATACTATGGCTAGTAAGTACTTCTGAAATTTCAGAACAGTACGATTCTCAGTAAAAGTATTTTTCTTCTCTGAGCCAGCAGAAACTGAAAGTCCTTGAGAGCTAAGTTTGATCAAGAAAAGAAGCTTAATTGAAAAGCTGCCTTTGCAAAATGAACGCCTTCCTCCCATACCACAGATGTTTTTAAAGGCCTGCAGAAGGCAAAATGAAAAGCAGGCTGAGGGCAAATGCAACACTATATATTTTTTGACTTAATAGTCATACATTTTTTATCACACTTTTCTCATACAGGAGGAAGTGAAATTACCCAGCTTTCTAGCAAAAGAAAGAAGTTTACAACACAGTAAAATCAGACAAAAAAAAGCTAAAATAGCAATAGTAGCTGCAAAAATAAGTTAAACGCATACACGCACACACACAAATTCAAGTTGGATAGACAAGCAAAAGCTTTCCAAGAATATTATGGAGTAACTTGAGCACTTATGTGCCACAGACACAGCACTATAAATCTTTTTTTATAGAATGGCTATTTATGAACCGGAGGTAGGAACAAACTTTTCTACAGTTTTATATATTCTCTGAACATCATAACACATTGCACTTTTCACAGATGTTAAGACCAGATTCACATATAACATTGATTGATATATAAACTATTTTTATGGGAGAGCAGTAGCCAGTCTTTCCTGCTCATGAAAAAGAAGGGGAGAGAACACTAGCAAGATACGACAAATTACAAGAGATAAAAGTACATCAATCAAGGCAGGCAGTGGCATGCTGATGACTGACAAATACAAGGCACATATGCTACTACAAACTAAGCACCAGAAAACTCTAAAATATAAAATGGAAAGTTGCTATCTTATGGAATATGACAAAGTTAACGCTGGCAAAACTTGAAAGTTGTAGAAATAATCAACTAGGAAAGGAATAATGAAACCACGTATTGGAGGAAATGCTGGTATCAAAGATGGCGGGTGCAAGAAGAGATGGGATTGGTATTTGCTGATAAAGTAGGAAAAAAAATACATCAAATCCAGCATCAGCTGTCTTGTAGGAGTAACTCACCATTATATCATTAGTTTTGTCATGTGGAATCAGAGCACCAGTCTGCAAGGCACCAGTATAGATATACACACTGAGAAAAGGATGAGGAAGGGCAATAGGGAGAGAATCACAGTCACTGGGAAGTCACGCAGCAGAAAGTCACTTTACATTTGAAGAAAACTTTCTCCTCCCACTGCACCATTTTCATTCCCCTCTAGATAGTTAGCCTGAACCCCTACACTCTTCCTTCAGAAAAATCCCCAGGAGAGCTCAGCTGCAAATTAGGTGAAGATCTCTCCCTTTAAAGTCAGTATTACCTCTGTTACAGATAGATCAGGTAATATCCCAACATTATTAATGTCAATTGCTTACATTACGAATCCTGAAATATGAAATTGTGCAGGTAAGCTACATCATTGGTGCAAAGGAGCTCATGCCTGTGCCATTTCAAGCTCCCTGCTCTATTACCATAATTAATACATGCATGCGCACATCATTTCAGCCTTCATGCTATGCTTGTTCTTCAAGACATTCAAAAACATGTGCTTAGTTGCACATTATGAATTGAAACAAGAATTGGAGGCATTCCAAAATACATGCCTGACCAATTTATCTCGGGGAAAAAGAGCATATGAAGCAACAAAGATAATTAAGCCTTGGGAAGACCATATCAACTCAAGTAAAGTTACTTCGGGATGTCCTGAAGCTCACCCATATCTAAGACACATGTATATACTCCAGAGAGGACATCCTGGCCTCACTGAAACTGAGAATAGACATTTCATCCACTTCAATGGGGAGCAAATTTTCCTCAGTAATTGCTGGGACATTTGCATTTGTGATGTCTAAGGAAAGCATGAATACTATATATGTGTTTTCAGATAGGTAATTCTGATCTTCTTGCAAATAGGAAGTATTTTTCTTGAATTTCTACTTAATGTCACTGTTAGTGACATACCTGCATAAAACTTCCTAGACTATCCCCATTTAAGAACAAATAAGCAGTAGAAGTCGTTGTCTTAGTATGAGAAACAACTTGTATTGCATAGTGTATACTCATATCCACTATCAATTTCATTAATCATAAATATTTTGCAGAGTGAAAGTTAGGTATTGTTTTCTGTTGTCTTTCAAGCATTCACTTATTTATTACCTCATTGCAGCTAACCATCAGTAAAATTGCTTGGCTTTTTTTCTTCTTTTGATTATGACCCTCACCATTTGTCCTGTGAGACCAATTTGCTGTTTGTAATTAATTACTTGTTGCTGCTTGTCAGAGCAATGCCCCTTGTCCTGAGGGGACCACTTGTGTGCTCCCAGTGCTTTGCAGATGCTTCCCTCCTCCTCTGTCTGCAGGAACATTCTGCTCATTTCAATGCTTTTTGAAACGTGGCATAAAGAGCGATACCATTTTCTGTCCTGGCAAAATTAGATTTCATGGTCCAGTTGTCAAAGGAATAAAGGGAATCCATTTGGCATATGCAAAGACCTGCCGGTGTGGGAATTACCTGTGACTGTCACAAATGACAAGTGTTAATTAATGGATTTTTCTAAAGGAACTATCATGCTGAATGGACTCTTTACCTGTCAGCTTTACGAGAAAACCTTTTTCACTCCTGACAGGTCTCTCCCAGACTTCAGCTCCTTTTTAGTCTGTAGGAGTCCTACTTCCAGCTTCAATGGCTATAACTTCAAAGAGAAATTAAAAAAAACCCAAGAAAGCAGTTCAATGGACCTTTATAAAACACAGTTAGCAGTGAAATAGAATTGAAATGAGATGTGCAGTAGGATGTGTAAGAGTTCAAAGGACAAAGCACAATGCAATTACATTTTAAAGATGTGCTGAACATCCTGCATTAAAGCACTGACTAAACGCCTTTGCAGCCTCAACGTCTCCCAGTCAAGCCCAGAGAGGTGACTGATAGAGGAAAACAATATATTGCCCCCATTGCCATGGCAGCTTTCCTATCAACCTGCTGATCAATGCAGGGAGTCCAACTTCCCCACTCTGTTAATCTTGTCAGAAGTGTTAGCATCCCTCAGGTTTGGCAGCACATCACCCACTATAGCTTTTTAATGGCATCTAAGCTATGCTGACGTCATATTAAGTAGATGTACCTATGTGGGTTATACAGCCCTGCAGTAAGAAACGATCACTCTCACATGCACCCTTCTGTAAAATGTGGGGTTCATTCTAGGAATGACTCAAAAGCAATTTCCACACTACAAACTTACAGCTGGGTGTGTTCCCTCACACATTTTATATTGGTCCTAAAGCATCACAGGCTGGCACTCTGTAAATGGGTCTAATTCCTGGGAAAAGTCCAAGTGAACTGAACTGGAGTCTGGAGGAGCAGAGAGTCCATACTGGCTTGTACAGGACCCTCTTACTGACTGAACAGCACATGAGAGAGCCGCAGAAGGGGCAGATAGCAACGGCCTGCTATAACCAATGGTGTTAAATATAAAGGGGAAAACTTTGGACACAAAATCAACAACAATACTCCTATTAATTTCATAAATGCAAAATTTTCATCTACAGGATTAAAGCCTTAAAAGTGCTTGTGTGACTAAAGGTTTTATTTTCAAAGCTACTGAGGAGTTTGAAGGTACTCATTAGTTGTCTAGGGAGATTTCCTGTAGAGAGTTGGTATCTTTCAGATGCGAGGTTAAATTTCTGTTATGATAAAAGTCCCAAGTTTCTGACTTTGTTTCATGTGAAGCCCAACTTGGTCCTCACTGGTCCAACAGATATTTATGGATGGCATCTACTGGTTAAAATAAATTATTGTGAATTATATCCAGCACTTTTAGAGTCAGTTCAAAACCTTTTTTCCTTTACAGCCAGAGAGATCAAGACGCACATGCTTGTTTTCATTGCAAGAGGCGTATGATACCTGGGCATGATTAAATGAACTTCCACTAAAGTTAGTTAAGTTCATGTGTAGTTCCCTGTGTAACCTTAACATACAATTTACTTAAATGTGCGTTTATTTATATGGTATTTAACTATAAAAATACCATATATACACAGGACACAAAATTGCATCTTGTAACATACTTCTGGAACAATGCCAATCACGCTATGTAGTAGTATTTCAGAGTTCAAAAATGTATATTTTTGCCTTTTCAAAGTATCTTCAGGAATACTTCTATGAATACATCAGAGGTTCTAAATTCTGAGTTTAGCAATGTTGAACACTTGATTTAACCCCTTTTACACTGTCTCTTCACCACTTGCAATATAACAAATGAATGTGGCCTAGGGTCTTTCCCTGCTAAATGCTAGATTTGATTACCTTTTGAAAGCAGCTGAGATTTGAAAAGAATAAAGGAAAAATAAAAATAAAATTGGAGAACTAAGAATGGACATATAATACAAAATTAAGAAAAAAATATTGACAAAGGAACATTTTTTTGAGAAAAACCATAAAAGGGAAGTTTTCAGCTTTAAGAAAAGGGTTACTTTTTGAATTAATTTTCAAGCAAATATAAAAATAGATTTTTGCTTATAATTTGGGAAAATAACTGTCATTAGCATACATGACGGTGTGAACGCCTACCAAGCACTGACTCAGCATCCTGTACGCGGGACAGCGTCACACTCCCTTATGCACTGAATGAGCACACCTTCAATCCCTGTACGACCAAAATTACAGCAGCAGATAATTCAAAGACAGAAAAAATACATATTTCATATGAAAAATTAAAGAGAAAGGTTGCAGTTGGTTATGGCAAGTGGCCTGCACGTCCTTCACAAGTTAATGCTTGTAGTGGACGATGCAATACACATGAGCAAACTCAGCAGAGGAGTCTTAAGCCCACTCAGGACATGCAGCAGCAAAGATAACAAGATGCTCTTTCTGTTAACAAGATACCATTAAATAAAAAGATCTGTCATGGTAATAAAAAATATAAGCAAGAATATACAGAGCTTCAAAACTGTAGCCAAAATGAACAATTCTTCTCAAGCAAAACAAGATAAAGACAGGCTTGTAAGTCAAGACACATACAACAGCGAGCTGAAATAGCAAAGACAACAACAAAACGTAAGAAAGAAAACAAGAAGATTAACTTAGGAAAACAATAGACAAGAAAATAAAACCAGATATAATAACTCTTTTGGGGAAAATAATATAAAATCAGAACAAAAGGAAGTGCCTTACCAAGCACAAACAAAAGAAGATGGATGGACATAGACACCAAATAACCACCCAGTCAGAATAATTCCAAGGGGTACTTAAAGAGAAAATGTTATTTTGCAGGAATACGTACAAGAACAAAACGTGTCCCTCTCTTGCAAAAGTAGTTAGCCAATTCCTGCGTCCTTTACCAAACTTTTCTAAGGGGATTTGAATGTACAGCTTTACTTTCCAGACACTATTATTTGGTCCTGGTTCCCATCAATATCATTAGTCACAATGCTTTTGTATTTTTCCTTGCAATGGCATTCTGTGAGTCAGCCAACACAACGGCCCAGAGATAATTGACAGGCGTCGCTCAGAAAGCACATTCTAGACTCAGAAATAACAAAGCAGACCACACAGATGGGTGCACAGGCAGGCAGACATTATGTTCTACCTTTTGTAATGATATTAGAAGAAGATTGACTTAATATTAAAGAACAGGTCATTTCTTTTTGTCTGAAAGAATTATGAAAGTTGGTTTCCTGATGTGAAAGTCTAAGGGTCTAAATCTAACATCTATTGAAATTAACAGGAAAAAATAAGATCAGTGGCATTTTTTTGTGTTGATTTCAGAGACCTGTGAATCACTTTCCCACACATTAATCGTAAAGCACAAATAGAAATGAGATATCTTTGTTGTATTAATATTTTTTCTGGATAGTTATACAAAAGCCAAACAACAGGCTTAACAACAAGATAAAGTTAACCTTCCAAAATGATATCTTTCTTCTTTGTCCTAACCAGATACATGTAAAAAGATGGCTCATAAAATATTAGTTAACCAAAAAAAATAACTATACTTTGTGCCCATCCTCATTGCTTGAGCAAAATTTGGTTTTATTCAATGCTATATCTGAAACATTTTCATGGAGGAATAGTGTATCCACACACAGAGTTTTAAAGAAAATTACCTCAGTTAGCAGTTCAGGAAAGTGCTCTCCTGATGGTTAAATTGGAACAAGACAGAAGAAATGGTTGCAATTCCTTTATTCAATGACTGCTGGATACCTACATGCACATGCTCGCACAGAGCCATGCATGAGAAGTGGCTGCTGCAAAGACTGGCAGAGGATCTGCCCTTTGCACCTCTCTGGAGATGGCCCAGCCAGTTACACTTCTTACACCCCTTCTGCATCCAAATACCGGGAATATATAGATATTCTTACTGCTGCCTAGAAATGCAAGAAATTGAAGTATCTGAAACTTCAAGCATTTGCATGAGTTTAATTGAGATTTTAAGAAAAACAAAACAAAACAAAACAAAAACCCACACAGAAAAAGGTAGAATTATAAGAGCAGATGATAAGTTTTCTTGAATCTTTCCATAGATTTCCACAGCAGGCACCTAGTTTCTCCAACGCTTTGTCAAAAAAAAGGTATTTTTCCTACCAGAATAACAACATGAAGTACATCTTCATAAGAATTTTCCCAAAACATCTTAGAGTAAAGAAAACTTTCTGGTATTTATTTTCTGTGGATTTCCTATTGGGCCAAGAATTTTCAATTGCTGAAGGCATTGTAATAAAATAGATATTTCACCCTTCATAAACATCAGGAGAGAAAGTGCCTGTGGTGGGAATGCTCTGAGCAACTGATGCCAATCTTGACTGCTGTCTCCAGGCAGACTATTCCCTCCCAGAACAATGTGGAAATGGACTTTCCTTGGATATAGTTTTGGTGCCAAATTCCTTTTATAAGCCTAGCACTATAATTTCTTTGAGACTGTCTATTCTAAACACCTGGACAGTCCTAGTTTAAAGGCTTTAGTTTCGGCTGCACAGCCTCTCCTCCTTGGACTCAGGAGCAGGAGGACAGAGGTTTCCCAGTCCCTCTGTAAAGCTCTCTGACATCTGCTCCACAGCTTAAGGCCCTTCAGGTCCTTTCTCATCTCTTTCTGGATGGCAAATGAACCATCTCCTCCTGAATAGATGCATGCAAGAAACAGGGCTGTTTAGTTTTATTCAGCTACTTATTTTTGCACAGAACAATAGCTGAAATATTTCACATTTACAAAAATAAAACATGGAGTGGCACATAAGTCCTATATTTAAGTACTTTCTGTCATATGTAAAATAAATTTACTAAAAATATTCTTCTGCAGAGCAGGCAAATGAATTAAGTGTTCCCAGATTTTAATAGAAAGCCCTGGGACTAGAACTGTGTGAATAATTGATTGTTTTGGTTCATTGCCCATTGTGAATCTTAGCAGGTGTTTTGGTGAACATTGCTACCTCTCCAGTTTTGCCTTCTCTTGCAAAAAAAAAAAAAAAAAATCTCCTGTTCTTACAAACATTGGTGCAAATGAGAACATGGCATTGCCTGAAGTTACTGCAAGGGATGCACAACCACAGAAGCTGCTGCTAACATCTTCCCAGTCTCACTTTTAAGCTTTAATGACCATCACAGTCTGCTTTTGAATTTTGACTCTCTTATTTGATAGAGAAAAAGGACATAGGTTAGGGAAGACGGATGGTGAACCCTCTACCACCTTAATGACCTTGTGATGGGGAAGGAGACAGCAGGGAAATGGTCCCAGGAAAAGGGCTTGCTGTGAAAGAGGGCTCTGAGAGACATACCGACTGCCTCATGCTGATGCAGATAACCTGTACCGCTGGTAGCTGGAAGGAGAGGAGGAGAGGTTTTGCTTTAACTGATAATCCTTGGTTTACAATACAAAAACACAGCTGCTAAGCTAGGTTGGGGTTTTTTTGGGGGGGTGTCTATTAAATGGATATCATTTAATGCCACTCATAGGATGCAGGTTCTGCTTACAAATACATTCATTTAAAAATCAGGAGTTTTTCACTCCTTGCACACAGTTCTGCCTTCTGTCTTTGCAAAACAGCAATTTTGTCCTGTGCAAGGACATCTTCCTCCAAATGATTGCTTCATCCATTCTCAAGGTGGTTAATTTTAACTACCAGATTTGATAAATTACATATTAAGTGTTCTTAATGACTACTGCAAAAAACATGTGCAGAAAACTCACCATCCCTTCTTGGGTTATTGATTGAGTAGGTTCTGTAGGTAGTAGATGCAGGACTCCATGAACACGTGCAGTCCACTGGGATTGTGACTGTTCTGTGTTACATGGTTGAAAATACAGAAATTAAAAAAAGACCAATGCTTCTGAAAGTTGCTTTAGGTCATAAAAAGAAATGCATACTTATCAGAACTAACATCAAGAAAAAGATAGGGAGGAGCTGAGTTATCTTTAGAGTGATAACAGCAATGGAAAAACATTATCTGCTGAATTTCAAAACGTGCATCAGGCATTCTTCATGCACTGAAAAAGCCTCAGGCTCTCCTAAGTATGCTGGGTTTATTCCGTCCCATATTGATCTCAGAGTGAGAGCTAAAATTAGCCACTTTTTTCTTTTTTTTTTTTTTAATTTAGTTGTTTGGGATCTTTCTCAGTTATGGTGATGACAATAAGTATCCAATGACATGGTGTTTCCATGTTGGCTACTTTTAGGCCTCTGATGGGCACTTCTTTAACCCTACTGTAGGTAGTGCCGTATAGAGGTACACAGGAACAACATCTGGTCCAGAAAACTCTCCCTCTGCTATCTTACAGTGGGAAGTCTTAGCAAACAGTCCTGTTTTAATGGTTATCACTGCGATATCTTCAGTTCTCTCCTCACCTACTTTTTATTCCTCCACCCTCCCTCAGCCTTCTCCTTCCTTCCAGGCTTATCTATTTTTCCACATCTTCCAGGAACATCTGTATAATCCATCCTAAGTGTTTTTTTCTCTCCAGTTTATTACTTGTGCAGCACCCTGTTTCAGTCAAGTGTCAAACCCCTCGCTATTAGTTACATTTTGTTGATAGCATTCAGTTCTACTACGTTCTTGCATTGCCCCAAATTACAGCTTCCACCTGCAGCAATCTCTGTAAGTATCTTCATTCCCAACCTCTTTTAAAGGTTGCCTAAAACAAGTAAATGAAAAGCCTGCTGGTTGACCTAATTGGCTACTGTTAGGTTGTCACTCAGCTCCACCTCCCACTAGCCATTAAGCTACAGGGCATCATTTCCTCATAATTAATAGTCTCAATTACAGTATTTTTTTATCCGAGCTTCCTTCCACTGTGTTACAACCAATCAAAACACACTGACAGACCCAAACACAGACTCTTGGCCAAATCATGTTCATCAGTTTAGTTTACTTTATAGCCTCTTCTGGCTTATGGAGATCTGTTTCTCAACATGTGATTTCCTTCCATATGGCTTGCAAAAAACTCGGGGGAGTAATGCACACAGAAGTGCTTGGTCAACACATTTGTTACTTCAATTGCGGTGGCCCAAAGCACTGATTTGTCATAAAATCAGACAAGCAAGGAAGAAACCAGCCAAAAAACAAAACTGGAAATACAAGCAACAGTGGAATAAACCCTAAAAGACTGTTAAGCAAACTATATTTAAGATCTACTTTGATCTTTTTTCTTAATTTTGATGTCCATAAGAGCTAAGTTGCAACCTACATAAAAAATTAATTTGCTATCAATGGTACTAAGACAACCTTAAAAAAAAATTCTCCCTGGGTTGAGCTTCTGCTCTCCAAGGGTTATTGAGCACTCTCTTCTTTGCATGTGTAGACTCGATTTGTCTGCCTTCCCTGATGCCCTCTTACCTCCATCTTCAAGCAAAAGCCCAAGAGCTGTTGAGGCAAGCCTAAGAATAGGCAGCAGTTAAATCCTGACGATGCTCTATTCACACGCAACTCTTCAGGACAAAGAATAGGCTGCCACGTACCACAAACCGTACTCTCGAGTATTAATTCCTGAGAGGAAATAACTTATCAGTGAATCAGTGGTAAGAAAAAGTGCTTATTCTTTGCTGTGGAAACAGGTGAAGGGAAGTATTACAGAAGAAATTGTTTCACTGGAGAGGCTACAGAGAGCTGGCAAGAGCAGCAGCCTGGTTTGAAGACTGAAGGTAAGAAAACGTGAGAAAAATGCCATGTTTTGAAAGAGTCACATGCAGTAGGGAAAAGACACCAGCTCCCTGAGTAGCTCTTCTCTGAAGCATCCCCAGATGCTCAGCCCATGTACAATTGTTTTGTCCTGAATGCCACTAATAAAGTACACATAAAGCAATTTTCTTAACCCCTAAGTTTTTGCTTTCATGATTAGTCTGTGTCTTTAAAGAGATTAACTCAAATTACAACGGAGGTGCCCACCAGGCTGAAGCCCCACACACAGGCTGTGGTCTGCCCATGCAAAGGACCATCAGCAGTCCTGAGGTCTGAAGTACAGGGGCCAGGAGGTTGTATTTCTGCAGGTGGGTAGACAGAGGAGCAGCATTCAGAAAACATATTGACAAGGCTGAAATTAAATCACACTAATGGGACTGTGCTGAGCCTCCCAAGAAGGTGAAGGGTTGGGTCCAGCTGGCCAGAGGCCGGCCAGCACAGCCTGGAGAGTAGCAAGGCACCATGCTCCTTGATGTGGTGCACTGGCACTGTCCAGGCATTGGGTGGTGGGGATTAGTTATTGGGGTGGTTCTCCCTGCTAGAGAGAGAGATCATAGCCTCCATAACATAACGGTGTTGGAGACCATCTTTCCAATAAATGGGCCCTCAACTGGAAGCCAGGCATTTTAAGCACAAGACCACTTTGTTGTTCTACTCATCAAGAAAAAGCACCAGCAGTATGGGATAGACATGTACTCTCTGGTCTGGGTGTGAAGGTGTGGCGGTGTGCTCCCCCTGCCCTGCCTAAGCAATGACCACCAGTGGGGGTCCTTGTGGCTGCATCCAGGTTATGCTGGACTTTGGGAATGGATGGCAACGTAGTAGCCAAGGGCTCCTTGGAGCAGTGAGACAAATGACTTGCTGATATGCAAATATGACTATAAGTCAATCATCTTACTCTATAACAGTGGACAGCCCAGGGCCCATTGAGCTCTCCTGCACGGCAGCGGGCTGCACAGTGGAATCTCCCCTTGAGTAAGGACACCTCTCAAGGTTACTCCTCCAGGTTGAGAGATTCCTTGCCGCAACAGATACTCAGTAAGTGACTAATAGCATGCTAAACATTGAAATCTTAGCTATGTGATATAAAGGATTGATTGCGCATATATAATCCTTTAGACATAAACCATTGACCAAGTCTGGGACTAGGATTGGATCCAGCCGCACCTAGACTCCTCTCTGAGAAGTTTAGAAAGCAAGGGGGTCCTTTCTGAACCTCATGACTCAACAGGAGGGTCTCCCTGACAGTAATGTCTGACCCTGTCCTCTATGCAGCAAATAATCAAGTGTACCTCGCCATCGGATCTTGTTAAATCACTGTCACATTTACTATTGAACTTTGTTAATTCACACTTTAACTCACTGTTTTCTATCAATAAAGTGTATTGTTGCTTCTCTCTTATGAGTGAAGTGCAGTCTCATCTGCAACAGATGGGAGCAGGAAAAAAAAAAAAAATAAACAAAAAACCCAAAACAAAACAAAACAGAAAAGCAGGCATCTTTGGGAGGTTTTGTTTTCCCTAAGCACTGACCTGGCTGGATACACAGACCATGACTGGGTCTAAGCCGGGGCAGGGAGTGCAGGGGCAAGTTTATTTATGCCCTTGTCATCTTTTACGTGCTCATCCCCAATTTAGCAAAATCAAGCTTAAGGTATATCTTCTTTTTACAGCTAAGTAACTGTAATGCACACATGCTCACCCTGTAGAAAACAGGTAAGAAACAGTGTATGAATAGCATTAGCCCGTTTGTTGCTTTTCTCAGAAGCCAACCCCTCTATCCTTTTGTTCACTTACTGTGCAGCTTCGATCTGATTTTGATCAAGTATTTTCTGTGTCTGCTCTAAGTGCACATTTTAAAACAATTTGCTCTTTTTTTTACTGTATCATTTAACTCAAAAACTTTATACATCAGGAGCAAATGCAGTTGATCACTATGCCTACAGTTTTATGACAGAAACAAAGCATTGGGTCAAGGGTATGTCTGCATTAATGGATAGCACAGATTTTAATCCCAGGTGACAAATGTATCTGAAATGCTATTCCAATGCATTTGCAAGGATTGCACTGAGAGCATTTGCCTTGAAGATGACAGAAGGAAACGCATGTGCACAGACACGTGCTTGCACAACATGCACAGTCTGACTAGGAAGCAGCATTAATAAACTATGTATTAACACAGGTGAATGTGGATCAGGAAACACTAAAATGCCATATTTGCAACAAGTCTCAACTTATAACATGTAAGTGGCTGCAAAAATCAGGACTGCTGATTTTATTTATGCTTCATTCTCTGAAACAAAAACAGTGTGATCACGAATCACGACACTGTGGAGCTGTGAACAGCCTTATCCCTGGCAGCATAATCTTTTGGTTATTACCCTTAGAGATTCCCCCCCCCCAACAGCACATGGGCTTCACAGGCAGAAAAAATATCACTGAGATAGGTACTGTGTTCAACAAATCCTCACATACTTTCAGTTGTCTGTCACACTGTGCTATTATTCAGCGTTTTGATGGGCAGCAACTGCATGTGCTATTGGTGCATCCATGACACAGTTGCCTTTTCTCCAGCTGGAGCTGCTGGGTGCTGCCATCAATTCAAATGAATGATGCTAATATACACAAAAGCTAGCTAAGTCAATTGGAAGAAGAGAGCATCACTGAAATAATTCAATCTGCATAAAACACCTTTTCTGGAACGGCAATATACCCACTTGTAGCTAATTATGACATCTTCAGCAATTCCTTCATTGATTTGAAGGAGAGCATCATCATCATCATCAAGGGGTTCTCAATCAATTGTTCTCCTTTCGGTACATTTAACTGCTGCAGAATGCAGCAGTATTTTGTACAGCTACCTTGTTGTTCAGAGAGAAATGCTCCTTGAAAAACACCTCAGACTCCAATTTATTTCAAGTCATTAGAGCAAAATCTTTCGAATGGACAATATGATTTATAAAGTCAGAGAAATACTTTTATGAACTATCTTATGAATTCTAAACCTTCAATATTTGTTAGCTCTTTATTCATTTGCTATGTGAAAAGAAAGAAAAAAGCTCACTACTGAATAAAGAGGAAACTGATTCTCAGACTTCAAACAATAAGCACATCAAATTAAAAAATCTTTTATTTCAGTGCCTCTCATGCCACTTCGTCACAAACGCACACAATTGTCTAGCCAGGCTTTTCAGCCCGCACATAGCTATTCTGTGTCTTTGAGGCATAAATTGAAAGTGAGCAACTCTGACAGAGAGCTGAGAGGAATACACAAACTCTGAAGCAGAAATAAAACAGCAAACTGCACGTTTTTCTTCACGACCCCTTCTCAAATGTATGCACAGTTTGCATTTGACTACCTCCATACTCTTAGAGATACCAGAACCTTTACCCATTTGGGCAAACAAAGGAGTGAGTCCCACATATATCCAAACGGCTCTATCCCTCTGAAAGCACAGCATCCATCAGCCCAGATATTGTAATGATAGATGCTGGCCACCTAATTGCACTGACACTTGTCTTTCAGCACAAAGCTTGAGGAGCGCAGCTCTGTGCCCCAAGATGTGCCACCCTGCAAAGATAACTATTCAGTCCCACCAGCCCCGAGCTATTGCTGCTGAAGAGATAGCACAGCCTATTTATCCCTCAGCTAATCTGGCCTTCTACAGGAATCCCTGCTGCTAGGATAGCTAATCCCATAGCACGTATGGTTTACAAACAGCCCAAGGACACCCTATTCTAGAGCCTCAGAGTGCGGGGAGAAATACCACACAAGCCGAGAAGGTTAAAGGCTTTTACCACTTCTCACTGTATTACCTCTGGTTTCCCTACTGGAGGAGGCAAAATAATATGAAAAAGCAGAAAAAAGGAAAGGATGGAAAGGAATATTAAGTGAAAAACTATCATATATATGATAGATATTTATGAATATATTTATATATATATTTATATATATGAATATAGATGATAAAACTATCATCTCATAAATAAAAGCTCTGCATTCAATACATTGCAGCCAACGTCTTCAAACTCCAAACATCTCCAAAATGCTAAACCATGGCCACCTTCTCTGGGAAAGGGAGCACAGTTACACAGCATGCTTTGGTACTCGAATTCACGTATTTATTCTGACTCTTTACAGACCCAAATATCCCAACCTCATCCATATTTCTCCAGAGACCTGCGACAACTTGTTAAGTTGTCACAGACCGACGCTATTCATTCTCCCCGTTCAAGATCCTGGACAGGTAATATTGCTGCTACGTGAGTCTAATAGCTCCGAATCCAACTGGTTCTTTGCCGTTTACTTTTTGTTCTTTGCCATTCATCCTGTTTCCTGTTTCTCCCCTTTCATTTACCACGTAACTCTTACTTATCCTTTTTCATCCATCCACAGTCATGACTTTTTCCAGTGTTTTCTATCTATCTAAGCTATTTTAACCTCATCTTTCATGGGACTGCTGGCTCAGAATGATAGCTCTCCTTTCAGACCTCATTTATGACGTTACCATATGGCAGTATTACTTGATTACTGGTAAGGATTCAAATTTTCTCTTTATTGTTATAAAAATCTATTATGAACCTCTAGACTCTCCTGTATTGTGCAAAGAAAAATAATTATAAAAAGTACCTGCTCTCTTTAATACCAACAATTTTTCATCTACTGAGAATTTTTTTCTAGGTATAATAGTAGTCTGACTAACTCATTAGCTTCACACTAAATACAGCAATTTTGCTGTCTCCTAGCCAAATATTTCTAATATTAATGATACAGTTTAGATAAAATGATTTTAAAAGTTGTACATAAAGCCATTTCTATGTACTTATGCAATTATAATTAATTATCTTGAAGTTTTTTAACTCCAATCTTTCATTTCCAATTACACTTTAATATTTCTGATGATCATTCTGTAACAGTTTTCTTTCTTAAATTTTGTAATCTAGTTTGACTTTAAACCATTATGGACTGGAAGAAAGGAGAAAGGAGATGTGTGGCTGGGAGCACATTCACCTCTCAGCAGACTGAAGCAGCAAGTTGCAATGTGGAAATAGGTTAAAACCCTTGCTGCGTTCACAGGGGGTGTCAGGAAAAAAAATTATGTATAATGTTTGCACAACAGCGGCACTTCAGATGCTCACACAGAACAAAAAGGATACAGCTGCACACAAGCACAGGGAAAGCGGATCCCTGCTGCTTGCAAGGGGGCTGGGGGGGATGCACAGCAGCTCCCAGGCAGGGAAATGCCTTCCACTGCATCCCCACCCTGCATATCTTGCCCTCTGGGTCACATCAGCAGGGCCAGGAAGGCCATCTTCTCATCTCAAAGCTCTTGCCTTCCTTTGCCAGGGAAAGTTAGAGGCCTCTTGTCCTCCTACACACGTGAGCTGGCATTGCTTTAGCTCTTCCTCGCTTGTCAGCTCCTTGGAGTGCCGAGCTGGGAAAGCACCAGGCACTGTCAATGGCTCTGTGCCTCTTCAGAGAAGTTATGTGCAAACCCAATGGCAGCAACACACCTCCTTCTTCATAATACACACAGGCACACTTCAGGTTTTTTAAGATATTGACGTCATAATACTTATAAAACAACTATATATTATCAAGAAAAATGTATTCTTAAAGGTTTTTTTCTCACGGTCTGATTCAAACACAGCTGAAACCAGGGCACTCCCCTTTGCCCTCACTAAAAACTTGTCAGGAATCTCTGCAGCTCTTCTCTCTTTACTGAAATGGTGTGAGTCCTCCTACTAAAGGTGAGAGCACGTTCTGGAGCTATTTGCTCACGTGAAGATGGGGTCTGGGACACAAGCAGGAGTCTCTGGAAATGGTCATCTTTATCTCAGTCAGGAAAAAAACTGCTTTTACTTCTTTGCAAAACCTTTATGGTCACGAGCGTCATAGAAACAAAAAAAAAGTCTGCAAAATCCTTGACAACCCTTTCTGCTAAAAAAAAAAAAATAAAAATTTGTATTAATACATTGTGATTAAATTTCCTGAAATTGTCTTAAACCTTACAAATACACCCCCACAAAATTAAAACCTTCAAGAGCAAATCACCATAGACTAAAACTCCAAGCAGTATTTGTCTCCAGTAACTCTCCCACACATATTATCAACAGTTGAACAAGACCAGGACAATTGTATAATATTCAGAAGTTATTCTAGACTTTAATAAGTGCTCAACAGGGATGACTGTGTTTACAGCACCATGGATTTGTTTTAAAAGGTGAAATTCTCTAGCACATTTTGCATATGAAGTAAAATTTTAAAAGCACCAATAAGTGCAGCTGATGAGCACTAATCTTAGCCTTCAGCCTCAGTATCACTGGAAGTTTTTCCCTCCTGCCTGAACACCACATGTTCAGAATAGATCCAATTTTTCCATCTTTTATTTGCATATTTGGGGACAGTTTATTCAAGCCAATTATCTCAGCATGATTCATCATCATGATGCTCTAAAATAAAAGCAATCATGCTAGATTGGTCGCAATTAAAAAGGTATTTTTACATTTGGAGAAAAATTACCTGTTGAAATGACAACTTTTTTCCAAACACAATCAGCATACATGTTAAACTGGTATGCCGCATTTTTTCCTCTCTCTGAAGCTCAAATGTGAAGCCCCCCGCTCTATGTCTTCCCTTGATTAAATATCTGTAAAAATGAAGTGAAAAGCTCTGTTCTGTCCACTAAGTAAGTATAAATTTTTATTGACCCATTTTAATCAATAAAGATACCCCTGTTTTGCAGCATCACAAAGCAGTGCTCACACACAGCACTGCCAGTGAAGAAACTAAAGGAATCAGGATTCAGGGACCCATAAACCACTCCAGAGAAGAAAAAGGGAATGGCTTTCATCCGACGAGATTTTTCCCAGAGCCTCTCTCAGTCATGCACTTCCAACTGCTAGTTAAATATTGACTAACTGATGCACTCAACCTCTGGCAGATTGGGAGAAGCGTGTTTATAGGTGGAGACTCAGCTCAGCACTGAAACCTACCTTTATATTTAAGTGTATGACCATTGGTCTCCCCTCTTCCCCATCTGAAACAGCAGTGTGACCCTCTGCATCACACTCTGTCCTCTTGTAACTGCAGCTTCTCACCTACTCACCTCTTTTGACGAGGAAGTGTTCAAATCTTGCAGAAATAATCTAAGGACTTAATTTCTACCAACATCAGATCAGAGCATATAGAAATAATGATAAAGATTAAGTAACTACAGAAATTAGGAATGGCTACTTTTATAGCTTGTGGCCATAAAAATACACCTCATCTTTATTCTTAGTGGTGGGAGAGGGAATATATGTGTATGTGTACATATGCATCTATAAATACGTACATATTACGGGTAGCTCTCTGTTGCTACAGACAAGTACTTCTGCGTTCTTCACTAAAAAGACTTTGCAAGTGCAACATCCAGAGAGGGCCACAAACCTTAAGGCTGTAAACAGAATAGGAAAAATTACTGCTCAAATTTCTCTTTCATTTACAGAGAAAGCAATTTGTAGAGGCACTGGGCAGAAGGAAATGCAGCCAGCAGCCTGTACAAACTGAAACATGAGGCTCCGACTACAAGGCAGCAATGTGCAGCACACCCAGCAATACAAACAGCAGCTTATGTAAAATTTCCTGAGTGGCAAACATATTTATAGTCCGGACAATATGCTTCAAATGGGAATTGATGTTCTGGTTACAAAGAAATGAGACTGTCTCCAAACTGAACTACAGCTGCATCAACTTTAAATACCTGAAATGTTCAGATACCTAATGTTTTTTAAGTGTCACTCCGTCTTTGATCTTTGCAGAATATGAAATTCATTATCATTCCCACAGCTGATCCTTCACTCTTTTCATTTCTTCTTTAAAAGTCCTGTTTTCTAGGAGGGCTGAAATAACTTTAAAACAGGATAAAAGCCCGAATTTTTCAGACTGCTGTATTCTCACAAAGGAAGATACTGTACTGCTCTGGAGAGCAGATGGGTGCTGCTCCAGCACTGTCCTGATGCAGCGCAGCAGGCTGCTGCATCAGCTAGCATCCCCGGTGCACTCGGCTTGAGGGGACAGAGCCATCCATCCAAACTGCTGCCACTGCACTTCGCACAAAAGCACTTTTCCTTCTAAACAGCAAAGAAGTGTTTCAGCAGTGAGTAAAGTAACAAACCGCTTCAGTTGTTCTCCATGGCATTCACACAGACTGGATCCAGTTTTTACATTTGCTTGCTCTTCTTTTAACCATGCTGGTGGCAGAAAGTGAATTCAGGACATTTCTACATGGCAGCTTGTGCTCTTTGCCTGTGTCAATCTCATAGCTGGAAGCACTGAGGACACCTGTGCAGAAGAGCTGAGCGAGGCTAGCTCGGGTCTGGAAGCCATACAGCCATGTGGAAGCAATTAGCACACTCAAGCTCTACCTCTGAAGGCTTTTTTCTCCCACCACAACACCACATTACCAGAAGAATTTGGGTTCCCTGTCCCACATAGTAAATCCCTGCTCTCAGGCTCTGGACATCACCCGCTATGACCCATCTCACTGCAACCAGCATCAGGCATTCAGGGATCCAGACAAATACCAACGGTGTTGGCTTGTATCTAATCGGCATCCTTCACCAGTATTTGAAAAAGCTGCCACAATTGACCAAATACATTATTTCAAATTACAGAATCATACTAAAAAATGCTTTCTCTCCTTGAGTCTGCCCTAGGATTTTATACGAAAATCAATTTATAATGTCCCTATTTGCCATTTATATTATTTGTATAGTCTAAAATTAAAAGCGGTCTAAGGAGAAACAAATTCAATGAAAATCAATGCCATAGGTATGCTCTTTAAGCAGTAGCTGAGGCAGAACTCTTTAGAGGGACAAGAGTCATTGTTTTTTCTTACATGTCAGTGTTGGGGGAGGAAAAACATAGGAAAAGCCTGAAAGTTTCAGTTTTTTACTCTCGGGACAAGGTCTAACTCACAGTTTCCTTTTCCTATGCCAGCTCAGGGTAGGTTGAACTTGGATTTGCTTTCTTCTCTGAAAAAGAGCATGACATAGGTCCTGAAAATGGAGACTTTTTTCCCCCTAAATAGCTGTGAATGAATACTTCTGAAGTCCAGCTGCAGGCTGGGTGAGCACATACAAGTGCCCTGGGCTTCACCAGAGCACTGTGCAGGACCACACCATAGGAGAAGCATGCAGAAGAATCATATCTTTGTTGAGCTCTTTGGATTTCTCCTTCACCCCCAAGGCTGAGCAAGAAAAGAAATAGCTTAAAAATTAATGTTCTTGTTTCCCCTCTCCCCACCCCTGCCTTGTTTGTTCTTTGGAGCTGGAGAGAAAAAAAAGCCGTTTCATTATTTACTGCCACCTTAAATTTTTGATAGTAGTCAAAGTCAGATGCACCTCATTAAAGGATATCAGCTTCCATTATCCAACAGTAAAGTTAACAGCAGGAACATTGCAGTGTGTCAGATTTGCATGTAAGCATATGGACGCACTTGGGTTTCTGAGATGAATCCTCTGCCCCAGTAAAGGCTGAGCTTGTCAAATGGATTATTGAGGCAGTAACTGCAAATTAACACAAATTACACACGGTTATCAGAAGGAAACTTTCTATTATTTTCCCCCCCTCAAAGCTTCTAGAACAAAAAAAGTGGGAAAAGCTTCAGAAATTGTACCTCCCAAGAAGGAAACACCAGCACATGCTCTTACACAGCTTTGCAAGCAGTGAGTTAAAAGACACAGCTGAAAGAGGAAAACATACTTCAAGGCTAAAATTATTGAGCAGCATTATACAGGACTGATACACTCTGGCTTTAGGTATTGTGCTGTGCCAAGCTCAGTTACAACTCCTGCCTCTCCTTGAAAGTACAAAGCCAGCAGTTTTTACAACAGAATTGCAGTTCTTGAAGAGTGATGCCTATCCATCCCCAACTCCAGCTTTACCCATGCTTGCATTGTCCCTTAATGCCGGAGGAAAGAGAGGGGTCCAAGCAGAGGAGTCCGACAGAGATGTTTCCTGAAACCCATGTGGAAATGAGTGGCTGAATCTGCACGTAACTTAAGAAGGTTCCTGTCTCTACTTTTAATTATATCACTGAGCTTGCAAGATTCATCATTTCAGACTACCACTTTAAAAATAAGCAACGAAAATTTGTTAGTAAAAAGACCTTGCAAAACAGAAGACTAAAGACAATGTGGTTATTATTATTATTATTCCTATCCCGGAATACAGAATTCCCCAAAGGTGCTTGGACTAACAGGCAAGAGCTGTCTGCTTCCTAAACTACTAGTCATTACAAAATCAGGTTTACCAGCAAAAGGTGCTTAGTAGTAATTCACCCATATGAATTAAAATAGAAACTTATGCTTGTTTGTCCTATGTATGTCACTTGGGACAACCAGACAACTTATGGATATTTTTCACATTAACGAATCCCCCCAGTTTTGGTAGAACAATTTCATCTAGGTGAGCTTCTCAGAACTACCTTCTGAGTCTCATGAGAGACTTTTCTGTTCCAGCCTGAGAAATACTCTCTGAATTTTCATTTATTTCTTCCAATGAAAGCTCATGTCTTTCTCACATCACATCATACACAATTTGCTCTATATTCCACTGGCCAGTTTTTTTCCCCCCAGTTCCACTGGCACAAAATTTGCCCCCTTGTGAAGAAGTTGGAAGGTTATGGTCCTATCCAGGGTGCTGCAGCTAACCCTTTCATTTGCTGAGATTCCCTCCTCTGGGGCATCTTTTCAAAGTCCACAGATCTCAATGCCTGAGCGTGATGTGATTGATGTGGACATCTAAGCCCTGGTGTTATAGTAATTGCCATTTCTGTCACCGTATCTGCAGGGTTTCCTCTCCATAATCTCAAAGAGCTCTGGATGTCTGAAACTGTAGGACTGTTAACAAAAAATACAAAAACAACAAAAAAACGCAAAAACTGTGCATCTCTAGGCACAGAGATTGCTTCTAATTGCTCTGTTGAAAATAGTTCAAGATTATATTGCAAGCTTCAAGATTAATAGTAAAACCTCAAGAATAAGTTTCCCCTATCTTTTTCAGTTGGGCTTCTTGTTTTCTTTGGAAGAAAAAACTTTGTCTGGAAAAGCAAGCTGCAGCCCCAGCAGCTCAAACCCTGCAGCTCTAACTCTTTCCACAAGTGGACTTTTCATAATTACTTTTTTTGTCACTGTGGATAATGAAGGCTCACTAGAAATTAGCACACACCATGTTTGCTGAAAAACTGAATACAAGCAGCCCCTCCTCTGCAACCAAGCATGATGTCATCTCTTTCATTTAAAAAAAAAGTATAGTGAACTACTGCTTTCAGCTTTATCTTCAATTTTTTCAGAGCCTTTCCTAAAAAATCCTCACTTTAAGGTGTCTTCAGTTTGTACTTTAAGTTATTGCTTCAACCTAAAACTCATCAAAGGAAATCTGAAGTTATTATCGCTTTTTCTTAATAAAATTAATCTATATCTTGGTTTTTTCTTTTTAATATTTACAGTTTTTTCTTTCTGACATGTCTTAAATAATATTAATAAAAAAGCATGTAAACAGAAAAATGTATTCCAAAAATCTTATAGCAAGAACAAGTATCTGACCCTGTTTGTTTTAAATGGAAATCTTTTCACCGATAATAGGGTGAGTAAATTGCTAGCAACAATCCCAGCGGTTAAAACTGCACATATCACGCGTATTTCCGCTACAAAGAAAAATAGAACATTTCCTGGACCTGTTTCCATCTAGCCCTAGATCTTCTGCAAAACTTGACTGAAGACTTATTAATCATTTATGCACCAAAACTGAGGACATTTTTCTATTTCTTTTCCCAGTCTTTCCATGAATAGGGAGATGTATTTAATCTTACTTTACCTGTTCTATTAACCTTGTGACGTAATTCCCCCTGGCCAGAGCACTCCTTTTAACAAGATGTCCCCTATCTGAATCCTCTCCCCCCTCCAATTTGTCTCTTGCTTTTTCCAGTAGCACAACTTTAATTTAAAATTTAACAATTTTAAGGACTTCCTTAAAATTCACTTCACAACTGCTTCAATTTTTTATTATTGCTTTTACAGTGATTTTAAGAGGAAAGGAGTACAGCAGTGGATGCTTTTAAATCAATCTTCATGGCACAAGGCAGAAGACAGTCCCTTACAGACACAGGTGCCAATAGTCTTTTTGTTGTACATCGTACTTCCAGTCACCACTGAATATGAGTACAGGTTTTGTAACTTATTTCCTACTTTAAAAATGTATATATTTTAATTTATATATAAAGCAAGAAATAAAGCCTTTAATATTAATGTATGTTAAATTTTAATATGAAAGTTTAAATTTAAATTTTAAATGTTAAAAAATTAAAATTTTAAAATTAAAGTCTTTAATATGGTTTCCAAAATCACTTCTTTTGTGATTTTAGCCACTTTTTTTAGTGGCTGCAAACATGGTCACCACAAGTAAAGTCAGTAAACTGCCTGGCGGATTGGTGACACCAGAGGGTACGTCCCTGCCTGGTAGGGTCTGGTTGTGGACCTGTTCATGTTTTTGTGCAATCCCCTTTTGAACATCCCAGAGCAATACGCCTCCATGGCCTCCTGCAGGAGCAAACTACGATGCTGACTTTGCACACTGGTGCTGTTTTAAACGATTATGATTTTATTGCATTTATAGCTCCCTGGTTCTTAATTGCAGAGTTTGGTGAAAAGCAGACTGTGCACCATTGCCTGGTAGACCAAAGTCTCTGCTACAATAATGACAAATCACAGCAATTAGTTAATGTGGATCCCAGCAATGCTTCCCAATGCGACCGGATCAGGTCGTTTATTTGCTTCAGGCACTACCTGATCTCTGCCTATCTACCCCCTGTTTCAGGAGAATTACATTTGAAATCGCCATAATTGCCTGGACAACACGAGGATCTCATTTGAAATCAATTCATTCAGTTTCCCCTTCCGTGTTTCTAATACTGTTTCTGAAGTATCATGACAATTTAAAATAATTATATTTTAATTAGCACTGATTTTCAGTGGAAGTCATGCACAGCCACTTAACAACTTCCATATTAGTACCCAGATAAGTTCCCTGTGATTATCTGGAGACTCAAAAGCAGAAATAATGAGATATTGGTATAATCTTTGTTGAGTTCTTTATAAAAAGATCTCTAACAGACCTTATAAAGAGCACATATATGTCAGAGTGAGAGAAATAAGCAAAATCAGCACAGACAACAAAAAAACACAAACATGCAAACTAGAATTCACAACTGTCTAAAACATCTACTTTAAATTTACTTACCATTTTTAGTAAGAAATAATAGCACTTTAAAGGATGACAATATACAGTCAAATATTTCAGCTCTTTTTGTAAAACACACACGTAAAGGTTGGGGGTTTTTTAATGTTCTAGGAGTTATTTAGAGAATGCACCTATTCAATACTTTCTTTTTTAACATTGTACATCACATTAGTCCCCAGACACCCAAGGGGTTACTGCTCCTGCCTTCATCACTGAAGCAGAGCTGGGAAAATCGGGGTGAGTTAGCACAGCAAATGGGGGCCTTGGGTAACAAGTGACTCAGAAGAGAAATCAGTATTGCTGCAACTTAGGACAGATAATGTATTGCCAGATTTTCTCAAGATCACCCTGAAAATTTATGAAATAGTCCTTGTAATTGTTTTCCACCCTCCTGTGCGGTGCGCTGTCCTCTCTACCCAAGCGTGGCAGCAATTCCCGGCAGCAGCCTCAGTTCCTTGCAGATCAGGATTTCCAGCCCCAAAGCCCACTGCAGCTAATGCTGTTTTCCTCCTTTGAAGTGCTGTTCACAAGGGATCTCAAAGCATTTTTAGCACCTCCTTTATGAGTTACTTGGATATAGCTGCATTCATTTCACGGATGCAGAGATTCACCAGTCATGGATATTCACCGGGAATGAAAGTCAAATGTCCTAATTAGTCACATAGTCCACTAATCACTTGATTATCTTTATTTCCTGAAGCCAAAACAATTTCATTTTAAGTTTTGGGGATATTTGTGCACAGCAGGATATTAGCTTGAATTAGGATATGTAGTTAAAAAGGAAGCGCATTAATTTCCCTAGAAAAGCTTTTTGTTTTGAATACAATGGCATAAAAAAAAACCATAGCTAAGTAGCAGTGGTACATTGCCGACGTACCTACATACTTTTTTTGACAGCCTGAATTATGGAAGCGCTTTTGCACCCAAAAGGAAGAACAGTCATGTTGCTTCTAGACTAAAATTGTCTGTGAGCAATAAATTTTGCAGAAACAGAGCAGAGCTTTAGAGAGTGGGTATTTAAATGGCATGGCATTACTCCTAAAGGAAATATTACTGACAACAGCATGCAAATGTTTGGTATAGTGTTTGGCACAAAGAGAGAACATATGGTATTTAATGCAAGCAAATTAAACAGCTCTACACTATAGTCAACTGGAGATGCACCCTACTGTAGCAATCCTAAATCCAGTATAAACGATTTCCCTCCAGATTTGCACCTGTATGAAACTGGTTGAACATATGCATGGTTCAACCAAGTATGCATTGTTAAATTTCATCCAGGCCTTCCAGGTGCATACAAATGGCGGATTCTAGGTAAAATTTATGGTAAAGTATTTCAGTAATTCAGAGTTTCTCCATTTCTGTTCCTGAACTCAAGTGGCTGGTACTTAATCTCAGACTGGCCATCTGCACATGGGATCAACTGTCTCCTCTTCCATCATCAGCGGGTTTTTCTAGTCTTTATTTAATCTCAGTTGAACACATTTAAATTACCCTCATTCAAATGCTCCAGCAATTCTCTACAGACCAGAACTAACTATCCAAAATCATATGCTGCCAAAGAAAGAGAGGTCTACAAGAGCCTCCCCACCCATGGCGATTTGTATCACATCAACAAAGACAAGGTTGCTCAACACCATGCTGCACCCTGAGTTACCAGGATGATCCAATCCTGCCCAAAACTCTTGAGTGTTGTTGCAGGCTGCTGCATCATAGCCCTCTGACCCTCAGCGAGGAAAAACTTTCCACGCCCTGAACACAACCCAAACTACAGGCATGGGATGGTTTGCATTGACCACAGCCCAGCTCTTACCTTTCTATGGCATCACCATGCTGCAGGTACCATTTCTTCCCCTGCTAAAATAGAGGCATTCTTTATCCTGTAATTTTAACTCTGGATTTCCTTCAGCTGCTATTCGAACTCTACCTTGCTAAAACCTACCATGCAGTGGAAATAACCCAAACTAAATTTCCTGTGTAATGATATTAAAATCACTGAATCTTCGGTTTCACCATGTTCATCAGATTTGGCTCCTTTTCTAGGATGAAACCCAAAAAATCTCTCTGTTCACATCGGCTGCTCAGTAGACTGTTCAGGGAGATAATTTTGTTTCATCTCTAGAAACACTTTTAGCTATACTGAAAATATTCCTGCAGTCATTGCCAATAAAGTGACCTAACCAAAATCAATGTTTCTGACTTTTTCCACAAAATTCAAACATCTATATTAACTAACGTTTTCTCTTCCCTTGCCCTAACGTACAGGCCTATAAACATCTAACCTATTTGTGGAAATTTACATTACAATATTCATTTTAACCCATCCTTGATGTAACTAGCTAAGTTACATACTACAATTTATAGAGAAGTTGTTTTTTATTATTTTAAATTAGAGACAAATTTTGTTACCTTCACATATTTCATTACACAAGTTGTCCTATTGAAATGAAGGATTTATTTCTATACTTTAGTATTGCTGAGGGTTAGTAATAGTTTTAAAATAAGATGTTATGAACTATAGTCTCAGAATCAATGTCAAAATGTTTCAGCTATTTTTATGCTAAACATCATCTCTATGGAAACACCACAGTTAAATTTAATATGAATTATCATAGATTTTTCTAGTAATACAGACCAGCATTAAAGAGTCCAGACTAGTTTTAGAGGAACAAACTAAGAATTTAGGTGTCTGAACTGACTGACCGGATACCTTAACCGTAATCATTTTGATCTCTGTGCATTAACTTTCTCTCCTGCAAAATGAATTGCCTTTATAGCTGTAATACGAATTATCAGTTGAAGTCTCTGAGTTCTCCACAAAAAAATCTCAGAAGATATTAACAGAGCCCCATCTACACTCTCTTTGATTAATGAATTAACTGCTCCTACAGGCATTTTCATCTTTAACTCTGAAAGACATCTCATAAAAGCAAATATTATAATATCTATCTAGCTTTCCATATCTAAAAGAAATGAAACATTTTTTAACATACATTTATGTGGAGAGTTTGGGAAGCATGCCAAAGTGAAGGGATGGTGCCACACTCTCTTACTATCTTCATGTTAAAAGAAGGAAGATGTATTACAAGCAATATTTTAACCAACCTGGCCTCAAAACCTCTAAATGAGATTTTGCCCAGTACAAATTCTATGGAAGTTAAGCCATTTCCATTTGCAAGTTCATGCTAGCTTCAGTTGCAGGTGATGGTTAATGTAGTAAATGGGTTACATGGTTCTCTGCTCACGTGAAGTTTTAGTCCAGTTTAGTAAATTCTTCCCTTCTGCTGGGAAGAACAGCACCTTCCCGAGGATTCCTTAGTACAGGCTACAAGTGGGTCTCTCTCAGCCATTGGGAATTCACCTGCATGAGTTGGTCTGACTACAAACATTTGCCAGAGCAATGGGAAGGGTATATAATGTGATGTTGTTATTTAATGTATTCGATGTACTTATTGATATGTAATATAAAGTGATTCCCCTTAATAAATAAATATTTCCTTTTTATGCTTTTATTGTTATGGTTTAATAAGTTTTTACTATATCTAGTCTATTTTAGTGTTAAGGACTTACTTAAGTTAGAGTTAGACTAAGTTAGTCTTAGTTAAAAGGACTTATCTGTTAGTCCTTTATTAAAGAAGACAAATTAATTCTGCTGAGAGCATTCATCACAGCATCCTGAGCAATCCTGAGCATCACTTAGAGTCAGCATAGGAGAATGCAGCTTATTCATGCATTTCAAGCTGGGAGACAGTTCATACCCGGTTATGCTATGGAAAACAAATGTGCTGGCAAGTAAAAGGTACATTTCAGTCTAAAATATTTCTAAAAGTTTAACCTGCCTGAGAATTGAAAAGACCCCCAACTTTTGGGCTTCCTGACAAATGAGGTTATCCAAGCTTGCGATGAACAGCCAGCTTGGTGGTCAAATAAGAGCAGGCCAACCCACTTTTTATGTTGTTTTAAAATATTATTTAATTACTGCGTCCAGAAATAGAGGTCGCTCTCAGCACATTATCACAGCGCATGCTAGTAAGATGTATAGCAAAGCCTAGAAAATACATTGAAATGCCCTTAAAATTAAAATGCACAGAAATCGTGCGTGCAGTCTGGACACATGCCCTGGAAAACACTGTGCTCACCGGGTCCAGGGTTTTCATGTGTTGAGATGAAGCTCAGTATTTTTGGCCCTTACTTTTACAGGTTAATTTGTATTTCAAGATTTTGAAAACTCCTAGGGAACGTGGGAGAGGCAGGTAAGCATAGCAGCTCTGGCCCATCCTGGGGGAACTTCTATTTTTTCATTATCATCCGTGTCTTCTCTCGCCTGATTTAATCAATAGGCATATTATATGTCAACAGTCAGCACCTCTGTGTCAGAACCAACAATAAATCAAATCACCACTATGAATATGCTGAAGATTATACAGGTCTGCCCAGTTTTTTGCTGCCAAGATAAAAATTCCAGCAGTGACAGCTAAGGTGTTGCAGTTTGCCAAAGGCACTGTATCAGCAATGTGAGTCCTGGGGAATGGAATTAGCAAGAATTTAAAAAAAAAAAAAAATTCGAAATAGCTGGGGATTGGAAAGAGAAAAAAAGAAATCTTGGTCTGCTAACTTACAGGTATATAAACTATATAAACTATTCTGAAAGTGTTGGTGCCTGGTGTAAGAGTGGAAGGTTTCAGGACAGGAAAACACACTTTGGACAACAAAACATCAAAACAAAAAAAATTTTTAAAAAAAGGTCATTTTTTCAGTGGCATGATGATTGTTATTAATTGGTTGTTATTAAATGAGTGTTTAAAGAAAGCAAGGGCTCTATGTAACATTATCATGAGATTCCACTGCGTGGACCATGTGACATTACACCCTGAGTCATA
Organism: Aptenodytes patagonicus; assembly: GCF_965638725.1. NCBI lineage: Eukaryota > Metazoa > Chordata > Aves > Sphenisciformes > Spheniscidae > Aptenodytes > Aptenodytes patagonicus. Next base: position 21,241,852 of record NC_134954.1, read on the forward strand.
ATGAAAAAAAGCCCAATGTAGAAAAAGTTTTAACATGCTTTTTCTGTGATAAGCAACAGTAAGTTCTACAGAAACTCCTTTTTTTTTTTGTCATAAATCATATTAGTGGAAAGTCCCTAAGAATCCCCATTCTCTACCTGAAAACTTTCTACTCTGATACTTCTTGACACTCAGTAAATAACATCTATATCAAGGATCAGCAATCTTAACAAAAAACAGAAAAGTGCTTTTTAAATCATAATCCAAACTGTAAGAACCAATTCTGAAATCTGCATCTCTGCAGAACAGCATCTCCATGTGCAGAGCAAGCCTGCACCCAAGCAGAAATGGGGAAAAGGCATGATTTATTCAACATATGAGCTATTTGTAGATCTTGGAGTTATTTAGGGTCAAACTTTATTTGCCTTTTCTCACGTGGGGTGTCTCAGTAGCAGTTCATAGGGATAACAGTTGTTTGAAAGAAAACATTTATCAAGTTAATTACTGAAAGTACCTTTCGCTAAGACTATGCCAATGCTTGCTGGAAGGAACCCCAGGTGAGGGTGACAAAGCCACAGTGGGAGCCTGGACAAGCCAAGCAGCAATGGTGACAAAGCTTTGCCTTCAGCTGATCATGTTAACTGGAGGGCATGGAGAGCACAGTGCACTTCCCTCCATTAAATTTGGAATTATATAAATTTGCTGCTGTAATGGGGAAAAAAAATCAGGTGGAAAAGCACTATGGCTTACTGATAAATCTTGCACTTATATAAAACTATATGCTTTTGCAAATATTTTATGCAGTTTAGGTTTTCAGATTATAAAAAAGTGTATCTCCTCCCCCCAGGACTATTCATTGAATGTGTTATTTTTAAAGTGACTGTTACGATTCACCTAATAAGACACCTACACATCCAGCTAATGCAAGAAGGCTGGTTACATGAGATTATAACATTAGCATACAAGGCTTCTCATGTATAATTTATAGGTACCATGGTTTAAGCTATTTTTTTCCCCTTCTTGGACGCTAGGCGTAGTGTTCAATTTCAGCTAATCCTTTCATCTTTTTCAATCTAGATTGTGAAGGTCAAACCAAATGCAATATTCCTTATATAACCCGAACCAAGGTCAGCCTTTGAATTTTATGATCAAAATTTCCCTCAGGAGGATAAAGTAGGAGGTAGCAATCAGCTCACCTCCCAAAACTAACCCTAGCTAATTACTGAACCCTTCCATACTAAAATGCCTATGTTGAAAAAGAAAATAACACTTGCACCGTATTTTTTACGGGCTCAAGGGCAAAGCTGAAGGAATCGTACAGAGAACATGATGGGACCTTCTTTTTAAACTGCATCCTGTATAATTTGAAACAGTGGACACACTTGCTATAAAACTAGTCCTTTTGCCTTTATTTGATTGCTTTTTCCCTAAAGATAGATTGATATACCTACAGGCCATACATGGCAATATGTTTGCAACAGTATTTTGTGCATAAATTCAACATTAGAGATCTTCTCAGAGGGAAAAGCATCCTCCCCACTTATGTTCTCTCGCTCATAACTGACAAAGTGTGAGAGGTGAAGGATCAAAGTACTTGACATTTGAAAATTTCACTCCAGTTGCTTCTTTTAATTCACAGCCTGCAGCTACAAACATGTGCATAGGCAATGAAAAGAATAGACCCCTTAGGTTGGCTGGTGCGCGTCTGCAGCCCCAGTCACTTGCCAGACTGTGCGAGGCAGGGAGGCGGCAGTGGTGCCGCTCAGGGGTGTAACATCTCACATCTCTTAAACTCACATTTGCCTGCACCAAGCTGCTTTTTGCTTAATAATTAGATGATTTTCCTGCACAACTGCAATTTCTGCATGAAAAGAGAAGGGTTTCCACATTCATGCTCATCCTGGAGAGCAGTTCCTCAATCATTCCCAGCACACTTGGCTCAGTCACGCTTACCATGCCCTTTGGTATTGAAGTTCTCCAACTAGCCGCAAGCAGCGTTAACAAGCTAGTGTCTGAAAATGAAAGCTAGCACTGCTCAGAAGTATTTGTCTTTTTCCTCTTAAAATAGGGTCTAAAGGAATGAGATTCAGCTATTTAGCATGGGCAAGTCTGGGGGAGTCCTAAAAAGCCACCCCTCCATGCCACATTTCCAGGCTTCCTGCATTCTGTATCCCTTAAAGCTCTTAACATCAGTCATAACAGGAACGTTTTTGCCAAGTTCCTTGCCTGTTGCAAACACACACCATCACACGTTCACTTGTAAACCACTTTCATTTGACAGACACGTAATTAGGAAAACAGCATACTAGTCAAGTGATATGTTAGCAGTAAACAGAGGGTTTCATGCTTTTTTTTTTTCCCTTCAGTGAACATTGGGTGCATAGTTACTTTTTTATATTACCTTGAGTTGATACTTTCCACGTCTTGGGCTCAAATCACAAATACCAGAGTAAAGATTATTTCAGGTGGCTTGTATCAAGCACAGAATGTTTTGGAGTTACAAACAGGAGCAAATAGAAGTGAGAGAAACCTTTGTCATTTCTAGTAAAGCTTTTTTTTTTTTTAACTTTAGTACAGGCTAAAGAATTTGTAAGCATCCCAAGAATGTCCATACAGCAGAAGTAAAAGGGAACAGCTTTTTTGCTGTTTTTTTTTTTGTTTATTTTGGGTTGTGGGGTTTTTTTAAAGATGTTCTCAAAAGAGCATTTGTAAAACTGTTGTAAAACATGGTGGTGTAGGAGGACTGGAGGAACATTTCTATTTGGAAATACTGTTTGCATATCACCAATGAATAAAACATAGCCTTTTGTGTGCACATTATATCATGTAGCATGACTAATCTTGGAACACATTCTGGCTTTTCTAAATTCCAGAAAATTAGCGGATTAGCTCAAGTTGTCATTAATAAAAGACAGACTGTCACCTTAAGACTCAGTTAAAAAGAAATAAAACAACATAGAGGCTTCTGAAAACTGCTCCTGTTGGTTGCCCAGGTCCTATCAGCAAAAATACCATCTGTAAACTTTCATTCTACTAGACTCTTTTTTGCACTATCATTTACCACTATCTTTGTTGGTAGTCTAAGGAATAAGATATTCAGATCTTCCAACACTTTTTTACACTCCTTAAATAATAATAATACTTACCTAAAATGGATCTTCAAGATAAGGATCACTTTTAAAGGACGTAGTGCTAGATCTTTCTTTTCTGATTGGATAGTCGGACAGGCTAAAATGTAAAGAGAAGGGACAAGCCACAGACATGGATCTGCTTTATCAGGTCCAAAGGTTGAATAAACTTAGTTTGTAAAACCTCTGCGGAAGCGACCGTAATTTGGGTGAGCAGTTGCATGCTGCCCACCACGAGTCCTCCTGGTGAATGCTCAGGGTCCGGGCATGACAGCAACCTGAGCGAGGAGCAGCATCAAACCTTGGCACCCAGCAGTATGAGCAACAAATAAAAATAGAAACATCACAGCCCACCCTCTCTGCACTCTCCCCAGGAAGCGGGGAAACCACACCGCAGGTACCAGTGCAAATATTGCAGTTTAGTTGCCAAGCAACCCACCTATCCTCTGAAATTCATGTTCAAGTAGCTATAAAATCACTTGTTCAAAGAAACCGGAAAACAAAAACCAAGTTGTATCTGCAACATCCTATTTTGTTAAGCAAAGTGCAGGAGAAGCAAAATCTGAACCCCAACCAAGGCTTTCTGAACATAAACAAATCGAAATCACAATATTAGCTTCAGGATGCCAAAACTGCATTTTTCTCATCACGCAAACAAGCAGAGTGCCGTTGGGATGAGTGCTCTCCAAAATGCACTTTGGAAAAGGGGACCCGCTCACGCACCAGCACCCAATACCACCCATTTCCTCTCCAGTGCACCAGGTCATCTTGACGAGCTCCAAAATATTATTTTACTCTAGACTGCAGGGCAGAAATTGTAGGAAATATTGGCAATAGTGATCAAAGACAGCTGGCCTACTATGGCAAACAGTCAAACATTTGCATAGGTGTTTCTAATGATTCAGATAAACTTGATCATAAGCACAATACTCAAACATCACACATCCTAAAAGCTATTTGTGGGGGGCCATTTTATTCTTTCATTACTATAAGTGAACAGAAGTGAATTACATCAGTCCAAATACAGTCTGATGTGAAATCAAGTACTGGGTTTTTAATCCAATCAGTCACGTTTGTTCGTACATCCACCATGAGAACTGAACAGAAATGCCAGCCAAGGATCACAAATTCCAGTGAACTATTTGCAGATTTTTAAATTATTTCCCATTATTCTGTAGTATTTCTTCCACAAAGACAAATAAGATTTATGTGCATATATACTTGTGCATAAATATATGTATATGCATGTATACACACATACATGTATGTGAATATAGATATAAAAGGGTCAATGTTAACACCCTTCCACCTGTAATGCTTTCAAAATTGAAAAAATTTGGACACTTTGGACCTGTTGGGACAGAAAACCTTAATGATAAGGAAAAAAATAAATCTTTCCAGTTTGAATCAAATCAAATGTTTTGTTTTACCTAGTATATTTATTTTTTTGTCCAGACAGATTTGGAAAAAATAATTAAAGATGTTTTTATTTAAAATCAGTTAATGAAATAATAATAAATATATTGTTTCTTCTCAGTTGGTGTGGGAGGGTCTAACCAGACTCCACCAGGGCTTATAATAGTCTTACTGTTATTTGCAGTTGTCATGTTATACCATGCCCTTCATTGAAGCCTTGGTCAGGAGGCTCCTCCTCCCCCTGCCCCCTTGAAATCTCCTTTTGGACACTGAGAACTGCAGTTCGGGGTAATGCAGCTGCAGGTGGGTTGTTGTGGGCATCCTCTCCAGAAACAGCTTCCCTGGATAGACGGCTCTTTGCTGTACACAGATACAGCAAATAAAAATTGAGAAGAAAAAAAACCAACAACACACAAGCAACCAAAAACCCACCACCAACAACAAAAAAAAAACAACAAAAAAAGTGATTTTCATGTTAGGAAGACTTTTAATCAAAACCAAAACCCCAATACTACAGATTAGAGACAGCATGGGGAGTACAAGAGCTTCAGACAGTGGGTAAATCATTGTATAATGTTTCTGAAATACTCTGATTGAAGGGTTTGATTTTTTTCCTTCCCTTTAAGGACAGAATCTTTTAAACTGTAATCAGTCTCTGTCACTGTGCTAGTCCATAATACTGTGTCTTTCACTAATCTTATTTTCCTGTCTCCCTGTTTTGCCTTGCTTTTGAAATGTTATCTTCTCCAGGATTATAAAGATATACCTCCTGAAGGTCTTTTTCCTCTGTTTTTCAAACATACAGTTCATAGCAAGGTTCTGATATGGGAAAATAATTGCGCGAGAGTGAGCTGGGGATGAAAGACATGCAGAGAACAGAAAACTGGGGGGACGGTTGAATGTGCCACATTCCTCCACCCACGGCATCTCCGCCTGGGGAGCTGCAGGCAGGCATCAGGAGAAAATGTTCATTACAACCCATGAAAAGCAAGTCGGTTGGAGAGTTAAATATTTATTGAGAAGATTTTTCCTGAAGATCAAGAGATCCTCAGTTTCCTTGCGAATACTCAGCCTATGGGACCCAAGACTTAATTTTGAGGAGTCGAACAAAAAATTAGCAACAAGTGTCTGAGCGCAAACCAAAGAGTCTGTCTGCTGTGACCTTCAGCAGGGAGCTGCCAGCTGAGGCCAGGCTTTCATATCTGGCCAAAGCCCTGTTGCTAGCATGAGCAGACACAGTCTGGTCTCATTTACAATTTTGTTCAAGCACCATACAAACAACTTGTGTGGCTCCTTTTTCTTCTTTTTTTTTTTTTTTTTTTGGGGGGGGGGGGAGGGGCGGGGGGCAGGTAACTATTGCAAAACAAGACTGAAGCTCCAGACTTTAGCTGCAGATTCAGTTGGTCATGAATGATGACAGTGTCGTCCATAAGACATTGTCAAGAAATTCATATAGTTAACTGCAAATAAAAGTTTGAGCAGTGGATCTATGGATACAATTGTTCATGAGGAGGCCTATAGCAAACTCCTGCTTAAGTCCTGCTTTGTATATATATGTGTGTGTGTGTATGTATGTGTGTGTGTATATATATGAAGAGCTATAGATAAGATGTATAAGATATATATGTATTCAGATATATATTTTATATATCTGAATTTTCAAGAATTTTGAAGTCTCATGTTTTCTGTCCTTAAACCCTCCCCATTTTGGAGTTCTTAGATAACCAGGTCACACTGGTACATACTTTTTCCTCTCCAGTTATCTCCTTCACTTGGGTTATAAATCAGGACCCTCTCTCAAACCCAAAATAATCAATAGCATCACACTGGTTTTAACTAACCGCTCTTTCTATACATACAGTCCATTCATAAAAACATTTTAGCTACTTAGTTTCTGCACTTCTGCAATCCTATTTTTTGGAAACATATACAGGCCAGTTTAAAATGTTTCAAAGTTCATTTACCTGTACAAAAAGTTACTGCCCTTGCCCATGTTAAATAGCTGAATCCTGACCACAGATTTAAGTTTTACAGCTTCTCTAATAATACACTGAAGTCATTTAATTTGCAAGTCCCAGCCCTGGAGGAGAGGGATGAAGATGGGACCTGGAGGAACCACATCCTGCAAATCTTAATGTTCAGGGCAGAGGATCATATCTAGCCTCCCCCGGGCCCACACATTTCACTCCTGCTCCCTTCCAATATGCAGAGGAAAGATCTATTGAAACAGACTTTCAAAGCCACAGGCACTTTACATCCCTCCCAAGTCTAGGTGGTTTCTGCCTAGGAAGGAAAACACTAAAGGTTTTAATGTTCTCATTTGCTTAATGTGTCCCTTTATTGCTACACTTGAACTAAGCATCATCCTTACATTTTCTGAAGCTCAGAAACCCTCCGCTTCCTATTGACTCACTACCACCACCTGCCTACCATAATCTTAATTTATTTTTTCCGCCCCCTTATTCTTTTCCTGCTTTTTTGGGTTGGTTTTGTTTTCTGCCATCTCCGTAGCCACTGGAGAAGTTCCACAGTCTTCAGCAGGTCTGGGTCAAATCTTGTGTGTGACTGGTCTTCTCCAACAGTCAAACCCCAGTTTTCAGAATTAACCATTTGGCACGTTTTTATGTTCCTACATAATTTTTATTCACTTCTAGGTCTGGCTTACTACTAGAAGGAATGTTTCAAGTAGAAAATCCTAAGCGTGCAAAAATTTTTCACATCTTTTAATGCAATACATTTTTCTATGAAAAGGAGTTACCAATGTTATTGGCAAGTGCCATGAACTCAAAGCCCAATACAGATAGCAATCATTTTTAAAAGTCCCTGCTTCCTGCTTTAAACCAATTCATATTGTTACATTCAAAATACTTTTCCTGGCTAAAAAAAAATTAAAGTCTAATCTGACAAAGCAGAAAGAGTGCTAATATTAAATGCTGCGTTTTTCTCACAAGCTTATGTTTTGTTTTGGTTTTTTTCCAATTATCAGGTACAGCACCAGACACAGAAGTGGGAAGATCACAGGCTCGCAGGGGGCTGTAGAGCAGATTTCTTTACTACTTTACTACTCATCTCCAGCACCACAGCGCTGCCATAACTCAGATACTGTGGGTTATGACTGAAAAGACATTATTCAAACTAGTGAAATAATCTAGATAAGATCCCCAGTATAAACAGATTATTAGGCTAAAAATTGCTCCAGCTGAAAAAGCTACCTTCTCTGCACCACGAAAAGCAGTCAGCTATGGCTAGAGGACAAAACACAGGGAACTGCTACACGTAACTCAGTTTAAGCACACTATTACTCTGCAGTACTTCTCACAAGGTGCCTGTGTGCATTCTCATTACATATTTACTTGTTATTCTCCTTAATAAAACAAGTAATTTTAAAAATGACAGTGTAGTAAGCGAGACAGAAGGAAAGCTCATTTACAGTATGTCTATGTTCCTTTCAAGTACAATTGTCATTAATGATCTATTATATTATTAATAAAATCAATTTAGTTACAGTGTTCTGTCAGGATGTTTAGTATTAATATAAATATTATCGCTACTAAAATTGTTTTTATGAGCTAAGAACATTACGAACCAAGATCATTCCATCAAACAGCATAGCCCATTGTTAATGTACACTGATGGTATCTACCTCACACCACGTTTTCAAATACTAATTTTCCAAGGCAATATAGCCAACTTTCACTTAGACAAAACTGGAAACATAATTTGTCATTTCTGCAATAAATGTAGATGGGGATACATTATTCTTATATTGCAGATGTGTAGTACTCCATTATGCAGAACATGGAGAGGAAAGAATCACAAGTAGTTATTACTCCTCAATGTTTTAATGAGCAGTTCTTTCACGGGGAAAAATATAGCTGTTGCTATTTCTGTATATGTGTATTATCCTTCTAACTAATACTTGTGTGATGATACCATGAATATACATATGGTAAATATATTTGGCATTAACCTGCATTTGCTTTATGGCAGAAGTTATCTAGCGTGCTCACTTACCACCATATGCTTAAACCCAAACAAAAAATATGAAGGATTTAAAAATCACAAATGTCTCAACAACATTTGAAACCATATGGCACAATTATATTTCTTACCAGCTATTTACTCCATGTGTCTCTACACTGACAATCAACCTTCAAAAACACAGAGCAAAGCATATGTTGTACCACAGAGGAGCTGGACAACACATGACATTTGCTTTGCGAAGAGGTATGACAAAAGATTATTATTATAGGTCCAATTATTACACACATTTCAAGGGAACCATGAAAAAGAAAACAAACCAAGAAGTTTTACAGACGACACATAGATTAGAAAAATAAAAGTCCCCTTGATAATTTAATGGGATGTCAGAATAACCAAGAATGTCTTGCTAGTTATTTGTCCTCATTGGTAGAGATTTGTGACTTTAAGAGAGGTAACAGTAAAGGTGGAAAGAGATTTGCATAAAACCTTTCCATAAAAGCAATAAGGTTTTGAGCAAATAAATCTTTATCCAATTCTACGTTAGGAACAAACAACAAGAAAACCTATGAAACCCAAATAATCTAAAAATCAATGGAAAGTTGATACAGGCAGCCTGGTTGAAAAATCTGGTTTTTTCATATATAAATAAAGGCAGTTAATATTTCCCAGTAGTTTCATACACATGTGAAGGTCTGACAACAGAAAAGGGGAATCACGTTTCAGGCTTGTTGGTATTTTCAGGGGCACCCAAGAGCAATAACAATAGTTCTGCTTCCATTTTCACAATTTGTATCTTTCTATGCCATCACTCAATTTCATAAGTAAAGTGTGCACACACAGTAGTTATTCAAATACCAGGATAGGGATAACAAAACACACACAACAGTTATTCAAATACTAGGATAGGGATAACAAAGGTCAAAAATGAAAGGTAAAACACACCCAAACTTATCAAAGCACTGAAATTTTATAAGTAATTTTTCAAAAGCAAAAAGCAGATTAAAGGAATACTTAAAGAAAATATCCTTTAAATTGGGATAAAATATCTCAGTCTACTGAAGTGGTTTTGAGCCATTTAGGTCCAGATCCACACTTGGACATTGTATTCCCACCAAATTCAATTTGGTTACCAAAATAACTGGCAGTGCTGGCCATACAGCTCAGGGACACATCTCGCTTTATTGTAAAGTATTACGGAATATTTCTGTCTAAGTTTGGCCCCAAACTGGAAGAGCTTCATCCCAAACAGCTAGAGCAACCTGAATAGGTACAAGATTGGAGTCTTTTCAACTAGACAAAGAATTACAGACCAATTTCTACAGCATTTACTCCATTGCCTATATGACTGGCAGCAAGCAACACCTCTGGCTAATTTATGAGTGAGCAAATAAATGCTTTGAAAATAAAACCCACATGAGATCATTAAAAAAAAAATTTAATCCCACCAGAAACAATTTTTTAGAGACATTAGGGTTAAGATTTGCCCACTGAGTCATTCATTAGCCATTTCATAAGAACAGGTACTGGCCAGCTGCATGCATGGAGCAGGGTCGAGTATGCCCGAGACTCCTGATCTCCTTCCCGTCTGTCTTCCGATGAGCACAAATAGCTCTACCCTAAAGCAGGCTATTAAGATAACAAAGGTGATTATCTACCTATTGGCACTGACTGTTTATCCTTACCGCAAGGCCGTGAGCACAGACACCGGGTTCATATGGGAAAATCATTGATAAGGATTTTTAGGCAGAGAAGGAAACTAAGACATCGAAACTCTCCAGGAAAACAAACAACTTTGTGACTGCTCAGTTTTCTGTCTGAATCCTTCATTCTTCATAAACATTTTATAAGATCATCTTGACATCACGTGGTAAAATTGAACTAAACCAAAACCTGAAACAATTTAAATGTCAATTCCTTTGATTTAGCAAAGAGAAGAGCAAAGATGCATGATGAGTTAGAAATACCACATACACTCTACCTCAGAGCCAGATATAAAGCCACACAAATGCAATTTTATATTTGTGCTTACGAGCTAATACAAAGATAAGGTCTCTAATGTTACACAGGCTTCCACGTTACCTGCATGAACCATCCTATGGCATCTGTGCACAGCCTTGGTGGAAAAGAGCAGCACCACGAGTGTCTTTTGGTTGGACCAAGCAGGAAAGTCCTAAGGGGTACAAGAGACCACACAACCTGAGGCTGCTCATTAGCACATGAACAAATAGGGTTATCAAAGCCTTTCTGCATTGCTCTGGTGCTTTTATACTATACAAAGGAGGTCCAATCCTTGCTGGAGATCCCATCTGGTCACTGTTCAGATTATTTGTTGACCTATATACAGCACCCTCTTATACTATCAGCTCTGTAGCAAAGGATTTCTGGTTTCCATAGCTCAGTAAAGTGGAAACACTGATTCTGACTGGCATTCAAAAATAATAATAAAATAAATTTTAAAAAAAGGAATTCACACAGAAAATAAGAAGACACAAAGGAGTTATTTTAGGAAATTACTATGGGAAAAATGGTAATCTGCTTATAGTGCTGCAGTAAAGTTGAATTATACACCATGGGCTTTGTTTAGATAAACACTGTTTTGAAAATTGTTGGATTTATTCTGAAGAAAAAGTGTCTGAAAAGTCTAGGAAAAAAACCCAATCAAATAGCTTTTGAGCTACAAGCCACCTACAATGCTGATTTCTGATGTCGACTCTTGCCTATTAGTTGCCTGTTATCCCATCACACTCTCTGAAAATGAGTTGGATGCCTCCATATGCATATGCTGCAGGTAAGCAGAGTTGTTTATTTTTGTTACGAGTTATCTGGGGCCTGTATCTACTCCCAGTGATCCAGATGAGATCTTGTCCATAGCTTCCACCAATGGGGTAGGAGTTGACATTGTAGGTTAAGAACAGCCAGGGTAGGGATACAAGGAAAAGGTACAGTATGAATATCAAGTAAGAGAAACGACATCATTGTCATTTATTACTGTTGTGATAAAAGATAATTAACATACTTATTCACAGACTGTTCAGAGGGACGGTCAACAGAAGGATATAGGGACCAAATTATCATCTTTTTGGGTAGGATCCAAAAAGAGATTTTGAGGATCTAGATTAGGGTTTTAAGTGCATCAGCCCAAGCTGCAATGCTGAAAGCCCCCACACAGCTGCTGCCCCACACAGCCCAGCTGTGGCCCCACAGCTTTCCGACCACCTGGAGCCCAACTTCCACCTGCCCAAGGGAACTGCCCCAGCCCCACCAGGTTCAACGCTCAGTGCAAGCATCAGGCCTATGCAAAACCAGGGAGTTGCAAGAATAAATCTTCAAAAGGGCCCAGAATATTTGGCATTTTCAGACAATGCCCAACAGGAGAAAAAAGGCAAGAGTTTTCATTCTCCTTTAGGTGTTTGCTAGGACAGACCATCTTCAAGTCACAAAATATGCCCAGGCAAAGAGGGGAATGAAACCTGGGTCTTAAATAAACTGGGCACATGTTTTAGCCATTAAGGTACAACACAAAACACAGCTCTTCCTCCAGCTTTATCACCCTTATCCCTTGCATGAGGGAAGAAAAATTACTGGTGACACTTCACATAGAGACCTACACTGATGACAAGCAGTAACACCTACCCTGTACTTTTTTTTTTTTCCCAGGGATCCAAGCCCAGCAGTCTTTGCCATCACCAAGACACCCAATTAACAGTGGTAAGAAAATCAGCACAAGAAAAAGCGCCAGATAAATTTTGGCCTAACCTTATACATGTGTATGCACACACAACCTGAGCCTCCTCATTTTCACTGCTGTTACAAAAGAAAGCATGTACAGTTTAAGACTAACAAAATGACTGTTCTTTCAAATACTTATCATCATGTTCTACAGTGCACAAGAAATGCATAGTATCCTGTGGAAAAGGCTTTTTTTTTTTTTTTTTTTTAAAGTCAGAGTCCTGCATCAGAGACACCAAAGATGCTCATGACCAAAAGCAGCCAAAGCAAAACAGCAGAACAGTTCATCAGTGGTCACAAAAGGCCAAAAGGGATGGTTTGGCCATTTTGCTCATGAGAAAATCAAGTAATAAGATGGTGCAGTTTGGTAAAGATAAATGAAAGCATTTACTCTGTGTACATATTCAGAGAGGAAGAAATGAAAACAAGGACAAATTGGGTACTCGGGGGCTGAATGTCCCCCTGCTGTCCCCTGCTTTCACTAAATGCAGTCCTGCTGGAGCCCTTACAGTAAGCAGGCTGAATACAGATACTGTCCTGGGCATCATGCTAAGTATTGCTTTTAGTCAGCTCCACTGAGTGGAAAAGGTCACCTTTAGTTTCCTGTTAAACAATTTTTAAGTAGCAAGTTAATGGTTGCGACTATGCTGAATTCCCTGGAAGAAGAAAACCAGAGCTCTCGCCATGGGGATGGGGTGGAGAGACAAGGTCAAAAGCTGCTGCACTCTCTCATGGTGATATTTTTTACATTTTTTTTTCCAGTCAAAAGCCAACTTTGGGGGGAGAAAATAAATAACAACATCAACAACAACAATTACACTTCCAAGCTATCTCAGCCTCTGAGTGAGGTGCACAGGACCCAGCTACATGCCATTTCATTGGGCATCTCCAAGAAACATTTGTTGATTTTGGCTCTTGTTCTCAAAATGCAAGCACAGAGGAAGACTCCAAGAAGAGAACTTTGTCTCAAAAAGCCATAGCAAACTGATTTCTGTGTGAGAAATGAAGCAAAATTAACTCAAAACCAAGAAAAAGCCAAAGAGACCACACAATTACCACAAAATTTTCAACTCTTAAAGGATTGAGAAGAGGAGCAAACACACACTAGAACAGCTTGTGCAGTTGGTAACGCATGTCCCTGATTCCTATAGAAAGTCAAGGCAAGTGTGAAATATCATTCAGGATGTTACCATATACCTATACTCAGATCCTGTCAAAAAATTTACAGCAGGTAAAATGATACAATTATTTCAATATACCAACTTGACTCCAGCAGCTCACAGTCCTACTTGTACAGACTGTATGTGGAAGTAGGTATCAGTTTTGAACAAAGAGGATATAGGGAATAACAAAATTCAGATAAGATAAACAGATAATTCACTTGTGACTAAAATTTAAAAATACCAATAGGAACAATTTTAGTAACTTTTTGACATAAATCATTTTAATGAAAATTTACGGTGTGGACTGCAGCTATGTGAACAGAAAATGAAGCAGCTTTGCAACCTTCTATTAATAGTCTTCCTGTGTATATTCACTATAAGATTGAATTACAGTTGAAATGTATAGATATACTAAGAGGTCCTCTTTCAGATACGTAAAGAATGTTTATTCATAGGAAAAAAAGGTGAATTTAGCCAGGAGAGACACACTGGCATTTTTTGGAGCTGGACCAAAAGCAAGTGAGAGTAAAAAAGTTATCTGTGAAGCATAACTGCCACCTTGTGATTGAACATTGCAATTCAGGTAGTATTTGGGGGCACAAAGCATTTGGATTATAGTTATCTCCCCCTCCCAAAGCACATTCCAACCTTTGGAGAAAGGATTTGAAGGTGAATCAGTGATTGTTGTTCATAGACCTTCACAAACAGGTGGCACGGGCTCCCAAATCAAACCAAGAAACCCATAAACATTTCTGGCCCTTAGGACTCTTGTGTTTAATCAAAACGAGGACTACATTTTCTACTTCACTATTCTCACTTCACTATTCTATTATTCACCGAATAACCATTAATTATCATCACCACATTAAAAAAAAGATATTTTCAGAATATTCCTTTCCATAAGCAATTTCTCATTATCCACAAATATTACTTGGTTATGTGTGGGAAGGAATAGTCCTTCCACTTACAAATAAGAGCATTAAGAGGATATTGATGTGGTCAAATACAGAATTTAAGAAAGATTATATTCCTAGCACACATTATGAGAAATTTTACTAAAAGTTTAAGAAAGAGCTATCTCTGTATGTTACTGTGCGTTTTATTGGAAATTCCTTTTGATACGAAGACAGTGAAATCCCAAAGATGCATCAAATTATTGTGAATGAAATCCTGAAGAACTTCTCATTTAAGCAACCTTTGTACTAAGAACTTACGTGAGAATATGCTCAGCACATCTGGCTTTCAGAGTTTTCATAGACATATCAACTCAACAGTACTTTTGGACATGAGGAAAAATTTCTTTACTGAAAGAGTGGTTAAACATTGGAACAGGCTGCCCAGGGAAGCAGTTGAGTCACCATCCCTGGAAGTATTTAAAAGACATGTAGATGAGGTGCTTAGGGATGTGGTTTAGTGGGCATGGTGGTGTTGGGTTGACGGTTGGACTTGATCTTAGAGGTCTTTTCCAACCTTAATGATTCTATTCTATGATTCTACTGTTGCCCAACTTCAAATATCTGGATGAGATTAATCAATACAAAAGTAGTCAGAATATGACAAGAGAAGGGAAGTAAGATAAATAGTAAAAAAGAGATGACAAATGAGTAATTAATACAAATTTTAGGTCCTTACTTTCTTTTGAATGCAACTTCTCTTACCCATACAAGAAATATTTGACTATTAAGGTTTTTATAATAAGAGTATCACTTAGTACTCTAAATGTACTCTTATATTAAGAGTATTTCATACCAAGTGTATCAAAAAGGCACCATACATAAAGGAAAAGTAGAAAGAACTGGTATTAAAAACTATAAGGTAACTTTACTCAAAGTTAACTTATTATTTTAATAAACTTTGGTCATTCAGTTACAACCTAGAACTTCAAGCTAATTGGCAAGTACATGAAATACAGAAGTGTTTGATTTCTCTCAGTAAGGTGTTCTTGGTGAAAAACAGTCTCTATAAGTAGGTTCTATTCTTCCCTTGAAGACTGTAGTCATAAAACATCCTTGCAATAGATGACACATCTGTATCATTTAACTTGACTTTGCAAAGATAAAAGAAAAAAAAACTTAATTAGAATGGAGGAAAAATCCTAACTGTATCTAGCACTGGTCCCTTGTCTGGTTTGTAACAAAATTAATGTTGGGGTGCTTTTGGTGTTCCTGCTGCCTGTGTACAGTTCACCGCTTCGACTCAGAGCCTGAAGGTAGCGGGAGCCTCTAATTTTGAGGTGTCAGAAAGCCTCTTTGTCAAAGTTTACCATGGCAGAAGGCTACTCTGGGACATCTCAGCAGGTGAGGGCTTGCTAAACCTTGAAGCAAACGAGAAAAGAGAAGGTGGAGGAAGACATCTTGTCAGAGTCAGTCCTGCCCTGTCCCAGTAAGCACCCACCTCGGCCCAGGGTTTAACAGCAGGAAGGGGGCAAATGTTAAGGGCTGTCTTGTCTTAACATAGATAAGTGGAAAGACAAGCAGGGTACCAATGATTTGCCAAGGCCTAAGGAAAAGACCATAAGCATTTTCAGGGTCTTTCAGAAAGATAAAGGTGAATTCTACATGCAAGACGAACAGTATTGCAAAATGTATAATGAAGATTAATAAGACGTAAAAACCAAAAAAATATGCAAAGAAAAAAATAAATCAGAAGAGATCATAATGACCATGACAATGCAAGTCCTCTGATCTTTGCTGGGCAGCACTCAATGCCACTGCATTGCAAGAGAGGGGCACGATCATTTCCAGTATTTTCCTGTACCCACTGTCTTATTTTCATCACTGATCAGTTTTGTATCTTTTATTCCTGGGAGTACAGTCTTGACATCATTCCTGTGCTGGCCATGATGGCTAATACTTTGGGGCAGAAGTTTACTTGTGCTTGATTTCTCCATCACTTCCTGCTAGCTCTTGGAGTCAAGCACACCCCACACTCACTGAGGAATACCCCCGTACACCACACTGCAAAGCACTGTGGAGCCAGGACCAAGTCCAAGTCCTGTTCAATTCACTAGAAAAATGCCTGTTCATTTCACTGGGAATTGAATCAGACTCAGAAGTATTTTAGGAGTCAACTTGCATAAGTGAATAAATGAGTAACCTAGAAACAAGGAGCATAATGACTTTAGTAGGCCACACATTTGGTGCTATGTTAGTGGTACATCTGATAGATGCTTCCTGACAGTCAGATTTTAAATAGTAAGATATTTAAGGTTATTTCTATCTAATAAGTCATTGCTAATTTGGTAAACCTGTTCTGTTAAATCCAAATTAAATACCTGTACAAGCCTATGAAAACTCAAAGTAATGCAATATATAAACTTTATATAAAGCATGCTATCACCATGGCATTCAAATGTATCCTTTCACAATAGACATGTTCAGGTAGTATGTGTATCAAAATGCAACTTCTGCACTTTGTCTGTATACAAGCTTTACTTGTCTGCCCATACATATATACACGCACATATTTTTTCCTTTCAGGAAAAAAATAGTACATGGAAATATTTCAGAAACTGATTTCATGTGTGGTTGTGTATGTGTCCTGGTTTCAGCTGGGATAAAGTTAATTTTCTTCCTAGTAGCTGGTTTAGTGCTGTGTTTTGGATTTAGGATGAGAATAATGTTGATAACACACTGATGTTTTAGTTGTTGCTAAGTAGCGCTTACATTAAGTCAAGGACTTTTCAGCTTCCCATGCTCTACCGACTGAGAAGGCTGGAGGTGCACAAGAAGCTGGGAGGGAGCACAGCCAGGACAGCTGACCCAAACTGGCCAAAGGGATATTCCATACCATGTGACATTATGATCAGCACATAAACTGGGGGAAAGCTGGCCAGGGGGGCCGCTGCTCAGGGACTGGCTGGGCATCGGTCAGCAGGTGGTGAGCAATTGCCCTGTGCATCACTTGCTTTATATATTCTATTATTATTATTTTTACTTTATTTCAATTATTAAATAGTTCTTATCTCAACCCATGAGTTTTCTCACTTTGACTCTTCCACCTCTCTCCCCCATCCCACCACAGGGGAAGAGTGAGCGAGGGGCTGTGTGGTACTCAGTTGCCAGCTGAGGTTAAACCACGACAGTATGTCTCATTGGCACATTACTTTTTAAATGACTATCCTAAACCAAAGACTAAGAGAAAAAAAAAAAGGCAGAATTATAATTCCTTTTGAAGACTTTTAGACATTATGAAGAAACATTAATTACACGGCCATATACTACACCAAGGCTCCTTCCACTCAGGTTAGGGAAGCAGCAATGCCCACCCTTCAGATCTTACATTACTTTTTTGGGTTTGTTTTCTTGTACTCAAATCCATGGCTAAGGTGCAATTTATTGCATATTCTTAACATAATTATCCTGATGAAATGAATATTTATTTTACTCCTGGGAGTTCATCACAATAGCATCAGAGTGCTTTGTAAACACACATTTGTTTTTGCAACACAGCTGTGTTACGAGCAGATGCTTTACAGACAAAGAGCTGAAGCAGAGGGAGAATAAGGTCAAAAGGTGGTGCAGGTGGAGCCACAGGACATAAACCTTTTAGGATATTTGGCAGTTTACATGATCCAATATTGTTTCTACTGACTTGACCCATGGCCGTGCCTGGGCCCTCTGGAAGGGCTGTTCAATGACTGGCACCCAGAGTAAATCTTCCTTTTGCATGGACAACAAAGGGATTCCATCCAAAAAAGATAATATCACTACAGACACAGTCCAGCAGTGGTATTTCCTTATTTTTGACTTTTGACTTTGAAATTTAGTGACAACTATAAACCCTGGTGTTCCGTGTAGGATTTCTTAATCGTTTCTTAAACAAAACCAAACAAACCTCAGTAAACAAAAAGAAGGAAATTCTATGAAGGGTTATTAATGGGGCTGGAAGTCTGGATCCCCGATACGAAGGCCTAAGCATCAAATGATTGATGGCAGTGATAGCTTCCCACATGGGGCACATTGGCAGTTACTCTGTCGGAAGGAAACAAACAATAAGGTACAGAAATCTTCAGTTTCTAGTCACAGCTTTTAAGGTCTACTGGGGCAAGATTTTTTCTGCTCATTTTCCCCATTTACGTTTCCTGTAATGTCTGACCCATCTCAACCTTCTCCCTTTCACAGATGCATCATCTAACTCCTTTCCCACTGCTTAAACTAGACAGGCTCAGGAGTCTTTTGGTCTCTGCATTTCGGCACCTGTTCCAAGCCTCCTTATCAGAGCTGCCAGGACGTGTCCTACCCCTTTCCCTAGCCCCCTCCTACAGACAGAGTCTTTTTTTTCCCTCCAAGTTCAAACTACGGTTTTTCAAAGGTGCATGCTTTGGAAAAATAGCAGGGATTTTCAAATGAGGACAGAAGAAATGCAAAGACTGCTTCTTAATAAAAAGAGAAAAATTAACTCCTTTTCTCAAAAGCATGAGGACACAAGAGGGTTTGGTCTGTTTGATTTTTTTTTTTTTTTTTTTTTACATCAATGATTGTTAGCACTCTGTTTAACAGGAAAATAATGCATTTTCTCAATTGGCATCCTCAGAAATGGCTGAAATTTTCCAAAGTGATTCCAGCAGATACCAGCCACAGACACTTCTTGCTCAAGAGATTAAATTTTTGCAGAGTCATCTGCCACTCAAAATATATATATTCCAATAATTTAGAAACAGTAAGACATTTGACAGTGTTGTTCCAAACCTACCCAGCTGGCAAAACTGCCCGGAGCTGCACATGCCAAGGATTCAGCATCCCGCTCCAGAACAGATTAACCCAGTGCTGCCTTTTTCCATCAAACATGTAAGACTGATAGAGGAATGACAAAGATGACAAAGCTATGGCACTGAATAACCCTTTGGTTTGTATCAGGATTGATGGCCAAGCAGCAGGCACCGCTTCCCCAGCTTTGGCAGGGGTAGGATATTGCAGGTATCGGAAGTTGTGCTTTATTAGCAACAGGGTAAGTCCTGAACAATGGAAATACCACACAGTGACACGCTGTATAAAGTAATCTCAGATGCTGAACACAATTCTCTTTCTGCTTCTTATTCATAATGATTAGGTGACATCTGACAACCGGATGCGTCATCTTTTTTTTTTTTTGGCTACAGAGCATGTTAGCAAAGCTACCCTTTACATGAAGCTGTGAAACAGCTTTTGAAGTGAGCTTTAGAAACACAAAACTGTAGTTTGGCTGGACTGCGTGGTTCACACAGACTAAGTCACACCTGTGTACAAGGCAATTAGCAATTAAAATGCTCCATCAATTGAAGATCAGATACATCCTTTGTACATCTTCACAAACATCATAAGAAGGGGTTGAGATATTGACAATACGCTCTTCGTTTTCTTTCTTATGCAGAAATGGAGTTGAAAGCCAAGTCTATTACTGCAGGTTACAAGTTCCCTCCTCAATTCTGTCCACAAGTGCTGATAGCCATGTCATTTCCAGGAATCTGGGCTCTTATCTTGGCATGTCTGTATCAATCTGGAAGTTCATCATTTTCAATTTCATAATGTCTGACAGCCAGTAGTAATATTGCTTTACTTCAAGTGCTGGGTGTTTTAGACAGCTGCAAATGCTCCTGTATACTTGGTGTACACACACAGAAGTGTGCAGTAATTTCCATTTAAAGGTGGCAAAAAAACCCCAGCTGTGGTTCAAATTTCAGATTGCCACCCCTGCCACAGGCACACCCCCATGACAGAGTCTTCTTCTCCCCAAACACAACAAAAAAAAACCTGCAGAAAATGCAGAGGGATCACATGTTCAACATATGTCCTAACAGCTCTAGGGCAAATATCAGGGTAGAAGTATATTGAAGACTACCACAGGGCCTCTTATGGCCAAAGAGGTGTTGTTTGAGCTCCAGAATTAATTATATCCAGAGCTGTAAGTTTAGGCTCTTTTGTTAGTACCATGCTGTACAAAATGCCAACAGTTTAAGCTATTTTTATGATAATATTAAAAAAATCCATAATGTAACAAAATTCAAACACAGTTATGTGGACACTTTTGTTCAGGGATTCAGAACTGTAGCAGAGTTGCGTTTTGATAGGTGTTTTACATATTGTTCTACCACAACAAAGACATCCTGAAAAACAAAAAGAGTGCAGAAGCTGTGCAAAGAAAGCTATTTTAAGTACTAGAAGTGATATAGTTAATTAGGGTACAGACAGAAACATATTAATCCTTACCTTACCACACTTGTCCATAATTGTCTTCCTTAATCCCCATAAAAAACACAGAACATGCTTTAATGCAGATATTCAGGTGCTGCTGCTAAGAATGATACTTATCAGAGACGTTTATACATGGTATTTAGAGCTACACAGTTTTGGGTCAAAATGGCGAGGCTGAAGACTACATGCAAATTAACCCAAGGATCCCAGTGATATAGTTGGAAGTGAGATTTCTGAAAAGCAAGAGATGGCGATTTTTACTTGCCGATAAGATTAGAGCACGTGTGTATAAAAACTCTGCAGTTCTTGTTGCCATTGTAGTGCAAAACCTGCATAATAGATAGAACTTTTTGGCAGAAGATGAGAAGAAACTTTCCCCATCGTGCAGAAATTTAATAGGCAAAACGCGCCTGAATTAGCCTCTTGGGAGTTTTGTCTGGTCTGTATTTCGTTACTCTGCAGTTGCAGCACTGTGTTGTTCAATTGAGCACAGGCTCAATTTTTTAAAGAAAAGTGATAGTAAACTTGATAAATACAGCCAATTTTTATTTTTATACCTGTTAAAGTTTAGGTCGCTTCATAACTATATGTTTAAGAGGTGTACAAATGAGCAGCCTACGAGGAATAAGCTTCTAATCTAACATAGATCAATGTAATACAGACAGCCTCAGTATTACAGCTACTATCAAGCTGGGCTTAAGAATAGATCAGTAACTCTCCTTAACCATCAGTATTTATTTGCAAAGCTTGCTGGAGTGTAAAATGGATAAAGCTGAAGTTCACATAAAACTTGAGAGTTGAAGAAAGAATGAATCAGAAAAATAATTGACTATAAATATCCCATATAGATTTTTCTCTTTTTTGAGAATTTTTATGGGGTTTATTGAGCTTTCACCATATAAAATTGAGAAATATTCCCCTTACACTTACTTTAGGAAAAAAAATAAACCCAAAAATTGTTCAAGAAGTAAATAGAACCAATACCCAAAAGCCATAAGATCAGAAGTATCGCTTAATAACATACATAGGTTTTAGATCTTTCCACATAACTTTGCCAGACAGCACAATTCCCAACCTTGCAACACTGCTGATATTTCAGGCTGCATCTCTTCAACCGAGACAGCCATTCATATCAAATTGTGTGGGCACTTGGAGACAAAAATGATTTTGATGTACAGTTTTCCTGTGCAGGTAAGACAGACATGGTTTAAGCAATGACTGCTCCTCAGTACTTGTTAATGATCCAGCATTGCCATCAGCTCCTCATCTGCTGCAGCGCAAAGTTAGCTCAATTTAAACACACTTCACCAACACCAGTTTTAAAAATCGTAATTCCAAGAAACTCTTATTTTTAATTAGATACAACCCCACTGATTCTAATGATATGGTTTTTTAAACCTAGAAAATCCTCTAGCCTCACCACCATAAATCAGTCTTCTACAAAGCTAAAAGATTCACACATGAGGGTCTGCCCCGAAATCCAATGAGTCAGCACCACAGCTGGTGATCCCAGCTAGGTATGGTGCTAATCAGTTTTAAGAGTACCCTCATAAGCAGCTTTGAAAAATCTTGCAAAGCTGAAGGAACAGCAGCTTTGTGCAATATCTAATAAGAGAGCAATAGAAAACACAAGGGACAGCATATAATAAAAACAGTATCTTGTTAACCATGCTTAATTAGCAATCAGGGTAGTCTACATTTATTTATTCCAATTAGATCATTAGCTGAGTGTTTGCATAAAGAAAAAAACCTGAAATTTCTGCAAGTCAGAGGGCAAAGGAAAAATGTTTGCAGGATTTCCAACCCCCCAAAAAGATGCTAATGATCTCTGACTGCCAATTACCACTTTTTCTGAAATCAAATACAAGAGCCAAGGCCTTGGGAGAGATGATTGCTTCTGGTTTTCACTAAAGTTCATTACATATTCCCCTCAAAAATAAATCACAATGGGAAACATAATAAAGCTGTGATATTTGGAATTCAATCATTTTAATGTAGCAGTTACAACTTCAGCAGGTCAGTGTGCAGCATAATAAATATAAATGACACAGCGTGCAGAAACCAGGGGTCTTGATGTTACCATCATCTCCTTTCTATTATCTCAAATGTATCATTTTACCTATAAAGATTAACTACCCTAAAAACAATAACTCCACAAAACTCATTAAAGGAAGGAGAATGAGACCTCCAGAAACATGCATGCCTTGGTACCCAAAGGTTGTAACTTACAGTAACAGTAAAGCAGACCAGGCTTTAAATGCTCACTCAGGATAATTATTAGATTTGATCTTTGCTTGAAGATTTGGCATAATGGTAGGGAAACTAAATAACAAAGCCAGAAAGGATGAATTATGGAGCAAGATGGGTAGGTATTTTTTTTCTTAACAAAATTATGACCCTCTGTTTGCATTTTGGTGCAAGGATACCACAGAGTTCCAGGCTTCAGAAGTTCAGGACATAAGTATATTTATGTTTTTATATAACTGTATATAATACTGTATAAATAAACTGTATATAATCAGTACAAATTCTGCAACTGTTATTAGCTGGAAAATAGTAACTCTTTCTACACCATTACTGAACAAATTACTTCTATCATGCAAATAATACATTCAAATTTTATTTGCATCTCAACCAAATTTTGTGACTGAGCTCTCTAAGCCATCGTTTTTAATGCTGAAAAATATACAAACCGTGGCTATAAGAGGTGTTACAAAAAAAAAAGCTGGATTTAAACAGAAATTAAAAAAGAAAAAAAAAAAAAGTCAAGCCACTACAGCCAGAAAGATGAAGCCTTCTGGCCTTGAGAGCGTAGAAGTCTACAAGCTCTTTGTAAGATGCAACTGCCACATATTATTAGGGTCTGGCCACTGCCTTTTCACTGGTTTTGTTTCCTTGAAATGATTTGCCTGGATTAAAGCTAGTTTAAAAGTTGTAGTCTCTACTACAGACTGCAGTTCAGGCATGGACTAAAGTTATTAGTTTGAGATTATAATCAAAAGTCATTTGCCAAATGATACCACAAAGCAGCGTTCAATAAAACCAGTTACTTTCTGTATAGCAAGCTAGAAATATCAGATGGTCTCTACTAGCTTCAATTATCAACACTTTGTTTGAAGTGGCAACCGATAAGAAACATGAGCAATCCATTCACTACCTTGAACCTGGCACTACCAAAACAATAGCGCAAAAACCAAAATTTACAGAACCTGCTAAGACAGAACCATTGGTTTCTTCTCCTGTTGTGTCCTCACCAGAGCTCGTGAGAACCAAATAACCAGAGAGGCACCCTGACATGTGCCAGCCATACAAGTCTGAGGAAATCTTCAGTTTTCAGGATTTCAGGCCAAACAACTGTAAAGAATTAAAAGTTCTTTGAAGTAATGCACTACACACAGCAGAAGGCAGGACTCTAGACCACAGGACACTAGGTATTACATATCATAAATATGCTCCAAGTCACAATAGATATCTTGTTGTCAGGACAAAACTCTTCAAGAGCTTTATAATAGATCGGTCAAGGTCCCATGGGTGAGTCTTGCAAAGACCCTCACAGCAATGATTAATCCCAGCCTACTCCAGGACCCCTGACCGAGGCAGCTCTGACAAATACCTGTAAAATTGGTCGCCTGCTTAGTACACACCTCCAGCCCTGGAGCTCTAGTGCTCTGAAGCCATCAGAATAAATTAATGGAGTAATAGGATTAACTCTACCGTTTCCTGCCCTTAGCAGAAGGGAGGTCTGTAAAAAAACATGTGGAATAAAATATGTATTTAAAGTGTCTGATGTACTCATTTGCTGACCTTTAGAGCCTCACCCAAGTGTAAATGCATGAATTCAAATTAACTACAATGTTAAATAAATAGTAGGGAAGTTCCCTCCCAACCTCATCCCTGTCTCAAACAGCTCCGAGAATGGCAGCACTGGGGAAACTGGTTGAGACTTAATACTGGCCTGAAGGACGTTCAGGGCATCACTGTTGCATTGCCAATCCACAAAAAGTCTCTGCAAGAGTGGCCTAGAAATGGGTTGGAGTATCAGGGTTGCACTAAAAATAGTGATCACACAAATAAAAGTGAGCAACAGCTAAAAATCTGTCAAATTATTTTATTTCATAGAGGTTTTTCCATTTATCTTATGGTAAAAGAAGTGTTTTCGTCCTCTAAGGTTGTAGTTTCAACCACCTGTAGAATAGTTAGAGCAGGCCTAATCTCTAAATCTTCCCATACTGAAAAAAGCAGTAACGTCAGTGCAGCTGATCCAAGTTTTTCTGTGTAAAACTGAATCTCTGATATTCTGCGTAAGAAATCAATACCAAGTCTGACAATCTCTCCTGAGCTCCTGCACAGTCCTCTTCACATGAATGATACTGGCAAGGTCGCTGCTAGTGCTGGCCCAATGCTTTCAAATGCACTTTGCTTCTTCCTTTGTTCAGAGGGAGAAGTGACATGGGTTTTTTGCCGCTTTGCTTGCTTTGATTGTCTTTTTTGCTCAGAAAATTAAATTTTATGAAGTTCTTTCTTATAGATTGAACATTTTGTGCTAAACAAATGGTTATAGTCTTTCTGGTGCTTTCAATAAATTAGAACTAGATATTCAAGCCAACACTGAACTGATACAAATTAGATTTACCAAGCAAAATTTTCCAAAAAAATAATCTTATTGAACAAGCACTGTATTTTGCACCTGTCATAAAATGTTTATTGCTTTATTAGCATATCCTGTCAACCTTTAAATTTTAATTTAATTTTAAATTGCCTAGCAGAACAGAAGAGGCATTTTGCTAAGAAAGAACTAACTTTTCATGGTAAGAAACATCAGCTAATATGGAATAAAGTACCACTGTGTCTTTAGGGTAAAATTTTTGTTAGCCACTTGGACCACAGTTTTTCCAAATTATTTAAGTAGTTAAAATACACAAACCTGCCAGCAGACTCCCTCTATTTGTAGCAGAACTTGTCAAGTCTGAATCCTTTTCATTAAAATAATAATCTCTTTTAATCTACATGGATTTTTCAGTTCTTGCTCTGTTGCAAATACTAAATATTTTCCATCAGGTGTAGGTTTTGCTAGCATTCATTTAAAGGAAAGCTCAAAACAGATCCATGAAAACATATCTGTATACACTGCTTCTACAGGAGACTTTTCATTTTAGTGGATGAAATAAAATCCTTTTTAAAGCAATTAAGAGTAGCAGTCTTTTCTCAACACATATGCACAACTCTCATTATGTCTAAGGGAGTTATGCGAGTGCTGAGGGAACACCATACCTGCTCAGTGCTTAGCAACCGTGCTTTTGGGAAAGACATTCAAACTGCTGTCTGAAATCCACTTCTTTAATGACTTTAATGACTTCCAGTGTATCTTGCAAAGACTAGAGGAAAGAGACTATTTCCGGGGAGCAGGTGAGAGCATCCCACTTGATCAGGTGTCTCCCTGTGAGCAGGAACTTTTATGAGCTCTGCCACGTGTGGGTGACTTTCGGCAGCACAGCTGGCATCCTGCCTCCAACCACTGCTACACAGTATTCAGCTAGAGTCTGTTGGAAACCTAAAGCATCCTTTGAACACCCTAGAGGTCTGAAAACTTGAATTTGTTTTTAGGATTCTTGGTCAAAAGCTCCAACTGCCCATGTTCTCTCCTATCAAAAGGGAAATGCATCTCTCCAGCATGGTGTCATTGACTTCAGTAATTTACATTGGCCAAAAATGCAGCTCCTCTCTGTTTAAGTGTAAAAATGGAAAAATTTGTTTTTCATTGATGAAAATGTCTTTTAGGTTATCCGTATTGTAGACTGCCAATATCTCATTTCCGTGAACTGGTGATGGTCAGTCACTGAAAAACAAGCCTGTTCTCCATTAATATTACAGCTGATGAAAATACTATCAAAAGCCATCATTAACTCATAAAGTTTTGATTTCATTGACAGCACCACATCAAGCGAGTTCTACTTTTTGCTACTAATTTTAATTACTGACTTTTTTGCATTTCTCTAAGCATAGGCAGATCTGCCTCAGACAGCATTCTCCAGGTTGTCATTCATTTGCTGATGCTAAAGCTAACTGGCAATGCTTTCAGAAAAAAGTGCTCCATACAAAAGCCCTTTAGATACATGTTCTTAAGAGCACATAACTAGCTCCATACTCATCAACTACCAGATGTTTTGGTATAAATAAAATAAATTGCATCCCTGGCAGGCTGCTTAGACAGGACAGATCTCTCATGTGCAAAAATGAAATCACATTATCCTCTTCCTAAGTTTTCCAGCCTTGAAAACCCAAAATCTAGTCAAGCTTTTGAGCAAAGATAGTAACGAGAAGTGAAAGGATAAAAAGTAGAAAGACTCCCCAAGCTGGAGTAGTATATCAAAGTGCCTGCTCCAAGATACTTTGACTTCCCTACTATTACCCTTAGAAATCATTCACACAAACAGCAATGCCCAAAATTAGGACCCCTCAGTCCCATCACAGCTGACTATTATCTATTCCTTGCCAGCATTTCCTCATCTATATTGTTGATACTGTGTGTTTCAATGTGCACGGCAGCGCGTACTTAAAATGCACACTGTTTTATACCTACTCAGATTTGGAAAGTTTAATCAAGCAACCAGCAAACAGTGATGCCCATGTTTTAACCACACGGAAGAGAAAAAGTGTTCCTTTATATTTCTAAAGCTTTAAGGAGTCCCATTTCCAGGCTTTGCCATGCCAACCCTGGTGCTGGAAGCGTATTTTTAATTATTGCTTAAACCAAGATTTTCATATGATCTCCTTCATGCCAGGAGACAGGGCAGAAAGAAAGAGCATTTGCAAGGAGTACTAGCATTTTATTATTTTTTCTAATCACAATTTATATATTAAAATGTAATACTGGGCTTGTCCTGACAGGTGGGTCTGCAGATTGAGCTTTTTGCTGTCCTCTATTCAGCCAGCTCAATGTTGGAGTTGATAAAAAACTGTGGCCTTTAATCTTTATCTGATACCCACACATACGGCATCTCTTTTTGCTGTGTCCAGACCAATAAAGACTGATAGTAAAACAAAGGCTGTGCCTGACTATTTGCTATTGACTGCATTTGCTCAAAGTCATCATCAAATATCCTTCCCAGTTAGCGCCATCAAGCAGTGGCTGGCTTAAGGCATCAGTCATTACCTTTTCATCAAGCGCTGCGATGTATTTCGAGAACTATGACATGGGTCTAATTTCACCTTAGTAAACAGCGTCCTCCCCAATTTGTCAATATATTGTTGATACACCCTTCACAAAGAGTTCAATTATTGAGTGGAGAACAAACAGGCAAAGTAAACGTATTTTCCTCCAGAGGGAGCAGAAGATATACTGCTGGCCCTTTTAAGTGCTCTTCTGAGCTCTTTGGAATGGAGATTGTTTAATTTAATGTTCAAACAAATGATACAGTCTGAAAGGGTTTCATACGTTCGGACAATACTTTCTCAGAAATTTTATTCACTAATTTCATTAGGTACCGCATCAGCCAGCGCAGTTTTCAAGGACACATTTAGAGGGCAACTCGCTTGAGTGCAATTTTAAAGAAACAAATTTGACACAGTGTCAATCTATAACCAAGCTGCACGGCATCTCCCAGGAAAACAATTGAATTTAGGAATGCAGCCTGCTTGTTTTAATCTCTTCTATCTCACTAGGATAAAGTTACTCTTTTACATAAGCAGCAAACGTATTCAATATTTGATGATGTGTGACTTAAAATTTGTCCTTCACCAAGGAAAATAATTCAAGCCTTTTAAAAATGAAGACTAAAAGCTCAACCATTTCCCCCCCCTTCATTTTTCCAACAGTTTTTAATGAAGGGTCATACTAGTAACCACCATTCTAAATTTGATTTATCTCCTTGATTTTATAAAAACACTTAACTTCACAAAACATTTTGTGTTAGGACACAAATCTAAACAGAGGTATTCCTCAGAGAAAGAAAACTCTCACCTCTTCACACAGGTGCTTCACACAAGAAGGATGATGCGTGCCATGTTCTTTTCTGATGAGCTTATAGGAGAGCAGGAGGACTTTGCAAACTGTAGTTAATGCTTCAGGGCACTTTCAGAGTAGAAGTTAACTCTTAAAAGATAGTTGGATGGATTGCAAAAAAAATCAAATCATTATACAGCTGATGGACTTGACCAAAAGAGAGAAGAGTCACATCATTTTTTTATAATTTTTTTTTACATGTATAAAAAATAAGTATGGGACCAACCAATCAAGAGGAAACATCCAGGCCTGTGAAAATGGTATCATCTAGGAACACTTGATTTCTAAACTTCCTCGTGTCCAAATGGCTTAAGAATATTTACTTTACATTATAATCATTACATAGCAGTTGAGCACAGCCTAATGTCTTTGTGCTGTAGTAAAATGCCTCACTTGAATTAGCTAAGTAACTTTGTGGAAGGTGCAAAAATATTAGAATTTTTTCTTTTTTCCCCAAGCTTGGCTGTTATATAAGTAATACAGCCTGACTTCACCAAAATAAGTTATACATCTAGTATGAAATTACTGTCTACACCATGAAGGCCTTATATTTTGTACTCTATAAAAGATCATGGCCTAATTAGACTGTGATGTTAAATGTTCAGTCAGACTGATGGGACACTGTGTGGCTCACCATTTCTATGTCAAGGGACATGCCCAAGTACAGGTACAGAAACATTTGACACTTGTGGCTCCCAGCACAGAGGCCCAATATCCTTGAAGAGTCTGCCAAGAAGTTCAAACTCAGTTGCCACCAGTTTACTATTTCTAAAAGGAGTTCATAGTTTTAAAGTCAGATCTCCCCATAGCTCCCACCAAATCCCTGGAGAAGTTCTGATTATCTCTGGATAAAATATTTCTTTGGAGAAGGTGTACTTGTGTAGGTTCAGGAGGCTGAAGGTGGCACTGAGGAGACTGTGGAGGGTTAGCAGGGAAGGACATCCCTTTGGGTGTGTCTGCTCTGTTGTCTACAATAGCCAACAGGCACTGGGGACCTGTCCCGTCATACACAGGAGATGAAAGGCAAAAGTAGTAAAAGGTAATTCCTGCCTACATGTTTCAATGGCACAGCACACAGGGCTGTGTGCAGTGAGTTTGGAAAGTCAGTAAAAGTACATATAATTTTTTTAAGCCACAAGGAGGCTAGTCACATTTAAATTCTGCTTCTGGCTTGTAGCATGTCTGGACACAGAGAGGTCATGGCTTAATGCTACTTCTTTTGATGCTGGAGGAAAATTTTATATCTAACTCATCCAAGTTTTAATCAACCTTCTGACTCTGCAAATATATTAGTTTATGTTTGTAATCACACAAATACACTACTAGTATCAATTTTTGTTCCAAGAGGCATTTAATCTGGCCAAAATAAGGAACATGACACAAAGTGCAGCACACAAGAACCTGCCTTACAACCTTGGTTTTACGGCACAAAACCTCCCCGACAGCCTCAGTCCCACAGAGGGGTCACATGGAGCAAGTAGCGGCCGTAGAGGATAGCGAAAGGTTCCTGTCCATTTCTTGCTCCTTCCTGTAAGGGAAGTTGTCTAGCCCTCAGGGACTTCTACAACAGAAGGATACACTTCAGCTGAGCATTTAATTTAAGGTTGGATTTCATCAGAGAAGAATCTAATGAAGACTAGTTAATCTCACAACGAGTTATGTTACCAGTCCAAAAAGGTTAAAAGAGACCATATCCCCTCCTCAGACTTCCATTTTCTTCCCTGCTGCTTATGACCCCGCTTATTGTTAACATTAACTGCCATCATATTTAGAAACGGTGACTCAACCTTCCCTCTGCCAACCAGGAATGAAACACCGTCCCTGCGGCTGCTCACAAGCCCCGTGTTTCATACGCTCGAGCCCAAGTTACAAAATCCTCACAGCAGATATACAGATGTGTAGACAACAAGAACCATGACCTTTTGTTCCACCACCTTAACCTAGCACCAAGTGTGCAGCCTACACCAAAGTCTTTGCTGGGTACAGGTGTGACATCCACCACTCTGAATTCCTCCCTCAGAGAAGCAGAGGAGAGAGTCCCTTTTCCTGTAAAATGTCCTTGGAAGAGGCATGTACGACCTCTCCTAGGCATAAGCGTTGGAGAAGAGCCAACTAGAGGTTGTAGCATACAGCTTTCCTGAGGGTGATGGGGGGGAACAAGCAGGTCTGGGATTTGGGCTAGGACAACAGGGACAACGTGTAACCATCTGTTCCAGCTCATCCTTTGCTATTTGAAATGGATGAGAGAAGAAAAGATATTAATACTAAGAGACCTGTGAGATAGGGTGCATCTCAAATCCCCATGACAGAACACACATCACATTGTTTCCAGCACTGTAATTGTCTGATAGAGCTATTAACCATACCCCCAAGATACCATAAAGCATTAATACTTCCCACCAAAGCAATCTGAACCATAGCCAGATATTAGTCAGCAACTGTATGTTACTTGGGCGGGGGGGGGGGGGGATAAATATATCTCAGGAGAGTAATTTCCTTGTATTTCTGAGAAACTTAAGGTTTACAATGAAAGGTTGAGTCAGCTGTGCACAGCTCTGCTGAAACACAGAGCTTCTTTCTTAGCGCACATTAGTGGAGAAGAGCAAGCAGTTAACATGCATAAAGGGGTGGGGGGCCTCAGGCCACATTTGCCTCCACCTCACATTGAAATCTCATTAAGTGAAACATGACCAAGCTACTATGGATTCACCCCGAAGTAAAAAGCTAGCAGTATTAAAGAAACCCAAGAGTAGACATAGGATCCCTATACATCAACTACCTTGTCAGTTAAATAAATAATGGAAAGTTATTAATGGGACAAGAGTAAAAATTGCAACTGAGGCCACTTCAGAATTGAGCAAAGCTACCCTAGAAAATAAGCCAATGCCACTTTAATAAAATTCACATCTGAGGAAGTTTCCAGATGTCAGCAAGATACTCCTCATTGAAGATTGATTGAGCTAACGTGTTGATGATGGGCAGCCACTGCAACGATTTCCCCACCTGACTTGTCTACCAAGCAGCACAGCTCAAAGCGGACCTTCGCTGCGGCTGCTGGCATGGGTACAGAGGAACATACTTGGTGCAATCAGCATGGAGCACCTTATTGTTTAAAAGATGGATCTGGAACTGTTCCCAGATTATACATCTGCCCCTGTAATTCATGTCTCATATAATGAGGCTGACACGAGAGGTATTGAGAATGAGCACATTTAGTCACAGTGGGCACGTTGCTGTCTGCCAGTGAAACATCCATGGGTGAACCCTTCCCAAAACTAGTTATCAGAACAACTAGCAGACCAAAGGGAAACACCTATAGGTCAGTTTTGGTTTATCTTCAATTTTGAACGTGCTAATATTAACATAGCTGCAAATACATATTTCCCTCCTCACCTTCAGCAGGTAGCAAATAAAAGGGGTGACATTGAGCCTTATTTACCGTGAGAGCAACTTCAATTCTCCTCTTCATTCTCCTTTTATCTCAATTTCTTCCCTCACATTTATATTTACTCTCTACTTTGTCATCACAACAATACGGCAATGTATAATTAACATACCATTAGGAGTTTTCACGAGCATTAATCTGTAGGGTCAGGGGGGAAAAAAAAAAAAAAAAACCACACAAAAAACCACACAACCAACAAACACCCCCCAAAAAAAAAACAAACACAAAACAACCCCACCACCACCCACACAAAATAGAGCTGTAAGGGACTTACTAAGAGGTCAGCCAGTCCACCTCCCGTCCCAAGGCAGGAGTAACTATACCTGTGCCTGCTGATACAGCTTCCTTATGACCCGTAATGACTGAAAAGAAGCCTTGTCTTCACTATTGCCACAAATCCCCATTGCAACAACAAGTCTGGATTTTAACTTCCTTTCTTATTTTTCTTTTTTGGTACCAGTAATTATCAGTCTAATAGTCTCCAGTTATTTTAAAGTGGTTCCTGTACCAGTATACTAGTCTGCCTCACTATGTCTAGGGCCAGCAAGGCAGTATAATTGCAGCATGCTGGAAAACAGAACTGCAAAGCAATACTAAAACATTTTGAGCTATAATGTTTATACTTGTATTTTATAATTTCACATATGGAGATATCACTTAATTGTCAATAGACTAAAACCAATTCTCATCGAGGGCCTAACCGATAGCTCTTCAGAGTCAA
This sequence comes from Aptenodytes patagonicus, assembly GCF_965638725.1. Classification (NCBI taxonomy): domain Eukaryota; kingdom Metazoa; phylum Chordata; class Aves; order Sphenisciformes; family Spheniscidae; genus Aptenodytes; species Aptenodytes patagonicus. The sequence continues at coordinate 21,274,591 of NC_134954.1, forward strand.
TGAGACCATTCTATTGCCTTCAAATGGCTTTGGATCACCCCCAAAAGAAAAAAAGCAAAATAAATTACAAATTGTCTCATTAACTTCTCCAAATGTCTTTTGAACCACTTCCAGAAAAATAAATGAAGAAAAAAGTATTCAAGCACTCCAAGAACACAACTCAAGTAAAAGAAAAAAAAATAGATCCTGCCCAGACTGCTTTCAAAGTAACATGAGATAAAATATAATCACATATTGCAAATGACTCCTAAAGTCAGGGAGAACAAAATCTGCCATAAGGCTGCCCTTTGATACTTATATGTCTCATCATTCAGCCTCTCCTTGCAATTCAGTTGTGTCGTGTGCAAAGCATTCACACAATCATTGTCAGAAATAACCACACTTTTCCCCATCTGCACTCGCTCCAAGCTGAGCAGGAAAAAAAAAAACAACGAAAACCCACACTACTGACAAAGCAGTTACATCAACAGATGTGAATTCTGATTTAAACAGCCATATTTCTTTCCCTAGAAGTCTTTGTTGTACTAAGAGCATGTGGCCTTGCATAAAGTTTTCTTTTACTCAAGTATATAAAAAAATACTTGCAAGCCAAACACATGAAAAAAGTCCATGATAGGTTCCTAATTCCAGGTGTTTTCAGATGGAAGGAGCCCAAACATTTTTAAGAATTCCACCTTGAGCATTAGAAATCATCATCTGGGGTGCAGCAAAAGATCTGTGCAGCACGATGTACTCCAGCTGCGATTTTCACTTCATCATATGCCTATGATCAGTTAATTTGGACCTGACTACCAAGGCAATAAAATTAATGCCACCATCCTGAATGTCTCCTGTTCATTTCTGAAATAAAAGCCTCTGCTGGGTGGTGATTATGAAGCACGATTGCCCTTGTAATTCTAATATCTGCTTTCCTTAATTTACAACTCTCCCACCAAATAAAACCAAGGAAGAGATAGAAAGTTCATTAGCATTACAAAATTAACATTATTAAAATGATCTGCAATTTCATCCTTCTGGATTTTGCATCAAATAAAGCTTTGTTCTACAGCGTTTTCCCTGTTTGAGAAACAGATTGCTGCCAAGCTCACGTCACGGCTCACCAGAAGTGAAGTTCAGAGAGAGTAATCAGTCTTCATTTTCAACTTAAATAGTTTTGATAGAAAATTAAGTTGCATGATTTCAGGAGTGGAGAGGGCTCACAAATGCATCCAAAGCCCACATATTCTTAGTTTTCTATGTTGTAAAGAGTCTGTGATCTTAAAAATATTGCAGAACAGAGTATGGAATAGGAAATGCAGCTATTTATAAAATACATAGCAATTGCTTATAACTTGCACTCTGTCAACACAAAACAAGATACCATGATAAGAAATAAAACTTAGTTTAATCATGCATCCGAAGGTGATATCCCCGCATTTTCTGCAGTGTCAAGTTGAATAATTTTATTCCACCTAGATAAGATTTGCAATATATTTTGAGTTTCCCAATAGATTCTTCCTCTCTCTCCGTATTACCATGTTGTAGCCCAAAAATAGCCATTAACCACTGCACACAGAGCGCCAAATTCAAGCAGCAAGATTCACACCAAGCTGATCAGTTTTGAAGAGTTTTGACAGAAAATTAAGCCAAAATATTTTGTACTTTTATTTCTTCAAAAATCTATTCCTATATCTATTATCCAGAAAAAAATATACATCCATGTTTCACTCTACCAGCTCTTCCACAGTAATCAAATGGAAAAAAAAAAAAAAAAAGAATCCTTACATGATGATTAAATCAAGTAGTAAAAGCCCCAATCCTAGAAATATTCAATAGGTAGACCTGGTGCAGGTAAGCTGGTCTCGTGAGGGCTAGAGGCCACTGGAGACTTGACCAAATGCATTTCCAAAGGACAGATTAAGCTCCCATTCAGAGCCTCCTCACTAATTCCGATTTCTCCTCAAAGAATTCACTGCAGAATCAGGCCTATTATTAAAAGGAGTTTTTAAACACAGAAAGCAACAAAAAGGACACTTAATGTCTAAAAGACTTTTCTTCTCCCCTAGAAACATTACAACCTTCTTGTGTATTTAAGCAGCAAGAGAAAATTATAAGATTTTACACACAAAAAAAAAAAGAAAAAAAGAAAAAAGAAGAGTACACTATTCAACCTGTCAATTTTCTTGAAGTTAATGAGAGCTTATGGTGGGAATGAATCATACAGGATAGACACTGGATACAATACTTCCCACTGAAGACTGTGGCTACATTCCCTGTATTTCAGGGTTATCTTTAAAATATTTATTAAAAGAAGATGGCAGGACTAGCTGAAGGCTGCTCTGCTGTGAAGTTGTTACACCTGGCAGCAGCAGATGTTTTGAGAGGAATGGGTGAGGAAATCCAGGTAAGGGAGAGATGCTATAGCATCTTCCTTCTCCTTACCTGCTTCCAAAATAAAGCTTATATCCCCTCCCATGGATTTGCAAATCCCTCAACGCCATCACATTGAATTTGGCCCAATATTCAGCAGTGTCTAAGTTACATCCCTCCACAGTGACCCCACAACTAACATACATAAGACTTCTTCCTTCAATTCAAGGAGGGGGGAGGGGGAAAAAAAAAAAAAAAAAAAAAAAAGATTCGACCTTAAAATACTGGAAATAAATGCACGTTTGATTTGACAAAAACACTTGTTAAAATATTTATCAAAAATACTCAGCAGGAGCACAGACACCTGTGCTCCTCACATAGCTGTCTGTGCAGTGGAGCAATCCAGTGCCTTAGCACCGGATGAAAATTCAGGTGCAATATGTAAGTCATAATAGGGGACAGGTTGAGAAACCTGAAGCAAATGCATTTTACACTTGTCCAGTCATAATTGTTGTTGATCCATTTAGCATACAGCTCAATTGTTTTGTAAGCTAATAACAAATACAACTTAAGAAGAAAAACACACTTTCAAAAGGTATAGTACAGAAGGCTCCAGAGAAGGAATTCAGCCATTTTAGCATGTAATTACTCTTTTTTTTTCTTGTTCCTTGCATGGAGTTTGACCACAGTCTGGAGTCTGTAAATTAAACATTCATAACCATGATAGCTGCAAAATAATAATAATTATTTATTTTTTCCAGCATGTTTCATCTTGAAAGGCCCCCTGAAGTGCAGCCAGCTGTCCTAGAGAAAGGCACGCAGAGCACAGCGTACCACAGAATAAAGCACCCACAAGACAAAATGCCAGCAAGACCTGGTGCCTTGGCAGCTTCAGTGTCCATTTCAGGCATCTTGTACTTGGTCTCTTTATACAGCCCCTGAAAGATGGGCTGGTAAACTCTGAAAGAGTACTGGACTTGCTGCTGGGAAAGAACAATGGGCTAAATTAACCCTGAGCAGACAAAAATCCTAGTGCATCTTACAGATCCCTTGTTCATAAGAATGATGATGATCTCTAAAGCCCATGTAACCCTCAAGTCTCTCCTGATTAATTTGCTCTTCTCCTCCAAGGAGGAATACAGGAACTTCAGAGCAACATCAGAAACTTCATGAAGTATTTTTTGTCTAGTAGCAAAGGCAAAAGCTTAGGAAATTAATTTGTCAGATATTAGCAAGGTCTCTAGTTTCTACACCATGAGCTTCCCTGAGACATCTAGATCATTGGCTGGAAAACAGAAGTAGTAACATCTTCATGCTTAATAGATAGGTTACAAAACCAAAATACATGAAGGAACCTCCAATCATTCAGGTACTGCTGCAATGGAGGAGCATGGACCCATCGGACACTGTGCAGCTACTCCAGTTACTTTCACCATCCTTTTACATGTTTTTTCTTTATCCAGTGACTGGGGTTACAAGAGAGATGGGATAAGTTGCAGAAGGAAGAAACTCCCGTCAGTGTCTCCCTTTAAGCCACCGGAGAGACTGAGCCCAAGGCAGAAGGTAAATGAAGGGTTAAAATTAGAATCATAGAACAGTTTGGATTGGAAGGGACCTCTAAAGGTCATCTAGCCCAACCCCCCTGCCATGGGCAGGGACATCTTCAACTAAATCAGGTTGCTCAGAGCCCCGTCCAACCTGACCTTGAACGTTTCCAGGGATGGGGCATCCACCACCTCTCTGGGCAACCTGTTCCAGTGCTTCACCACCCTCAGCGTAAAAAATTTCTTCCTTACATCTAGTCTACATCTACCCCCCTTTAGTTTAAAGCCATTCCCCCTTGTCCTGTCACAACAGGCCCTGCTAAAGAGTCTGCCGCCATCTTTTTTATAAGCCCCCTTGAAGTACTGATAGGCTGCAAGAAGGTGTCCCTGAAGCCTTCTCTTCTCTAGGCTGAACAACCCCAACTCTCTCAGCCTTTCTTCATAGCAGAGGTGTTCCACCCCCCTGATCATTTTCGTGGCCCTCTTCTGGACCCGTTCCAACAGGTCCACGTCTTTCTTGTGCTGAGGGCTCCAGAGCTGGACACAGTACTCCAGGTGGGGTCTCACCAGAGCAGAGGAGAGGGGCAGAATCACCTCCCTCGACCTGCTGGCCACGCTGCTTTTGATGCAGCCCAGGATACGATTGGCCTTCTGGGCTGCGAGCACCCATTGTCAGCTCATGTGCAGCTTTTCATCCACCAGTACCCCCAAGTCCTTCTTGGCAGGGCTGCTCTCAATCCCTTCATCCCCCAGCCTGGATTGATACTGGGCGTTGCCCCGACCCAGGTGCAGGACCTTGCACTTGGCCTTGTTAAACCTCATGAAGTTCATACGGGCTCACATCTCCAGCTTGTCCATGTCCCTCTGGATGGCATCCTGTCCCTCTGGCATGTCGACCGCACCACTCAGCTTGGTGTCACCTGCAAACTTGCTGAAGGTGCACTCGATCCCACTGTCCATGTCATTGATGAAGATATTAAACAGTACCGGTCCCAATATGGACCCCTGCGGGACGCCACTCGTCACCAGTCTCCATCTGGACGTTGAGCCATTGACCACTACCCTCTGGATGCGACCATCCCACCAAATCCTCATCCACCGGACAGTCCACCCATCAAATCCATACCTCTCCAGTTTAGAGAGAAGCATGTTGTGGGGGACCGTGTCAAAGGCTTTACAGAGGTCCAGGTAGATGACATCTGTAGCCCTTCCCATGTCCACTGATGTAGTCACTCCGTCACAGAAGGCCACTAGATTAGTCAGGCAGGACTTGCCCTTGCTGAAGCCATACTGGCTGTCTCAAATCACCTCCCTGTCCTCCATGTGCCTTAGCATAGCTTCCAGGAGGATCTGTTCCATGATCTTCCCAGGCACAGAGGTGAGACTGACTGGCCTGTAGTTCCCTGGGTCTTCCTTTTTTCCCCTTTTTACAAATGGGGGTTATGTTTCCCCTTTTCCAGTCAGTTGGGAACTTCACTGCACTGCCACAACTTCTCAAATACGATGGATAGTGGCTTAGCAACTTCATCAGCCAGTTCCCTCAGGACCCGTGGATGGATCTCATCGGGTCCCATGGACTTGTGCACCTTAGGTGGTCTCGAACCTGATGTTCTCCCACAGTGGGTGGCTCTTCATTCTCCCAGTCCCCGCCTTTGCCTTCTGCGGCTTGGGCGGTGAGGCTCGAGTACTGGCCAGTGAAGACCGAGGCAAAAAAGTAATTGAGTACCTCCACCTTCTCCGTATCTCAGGCAACCAGGTCTCCCGTTTCATTTCGGAGAGGGCCCCCATTTTTCGTAGTCTTCCTTTTATCCCCAATGTACCTATAGAAGCTTTTCTTGTCGCCCTTTATGTCCCTGGCCAGATTTAATTCTACCAGGGCTTTAGCTTTCCTAACCTGGTCCCTGGCTGCTCGGACAGTTTCTCTGTATTCCTCCCAGGCTACCTGTCCTTGCTTCCACCCTCTGTAGGCTTCCTTTTTGTGTTTGAGTTTGTCCAGGAGCTCCTTGTTCATCCATGCAGGCCTCCTGGCGTTTTTTGCCAGACTTCCTCTTTGTTGGGATGCATCGCTCCTGAGCTTGGAGGAGGTGATCCTTGAATATTACCCAGCTTTCTTGGGCCCCTCTTCCCTCCAGGGCTTTGTCCCATGGCACTCTACCAAGCAGATCCCTGAAGAGGCCAAAGTCTGCTCTCCTGAAGCCCAGGGTAGTGAGCTTGCTGTGAGCCCTCCTCGGTGCCCTAAGGATCTTGAACTCCACCATTTCATGGTCACTGCAGCCCAGGCTGCCCTTGAGCTTCACATTCCCCACCAGCCCCTCCTTGTTGGTGAGAACAAGGTCCAGCGTAGCACCTCTCCTCATTGGCTCCTCTACCACTTGGAGAAGGAAGTTATCATTGACGCATTCCAGGAACCTCCTGGATTGCTTATGCCCTGCTGTGTTGTCCCTCCAACAGATGTTGGGGTGGTTGAAGTCCCCCATAAGGACCAGGGCTTGTGAGCGTGACGCTGCTCCTGTCTGTCTATAGAAGGCCTCATCTGCTCGGTCTTCCTGGTCAGGTGGCATGTAGCAGACCCCCACCGTAATGTCACCTGTCCCTGCCTTCCTTTTAATCCTGACCCACAAGCTCTTGGTTGGCTCCTCATCCATCCCCAGGCAGAGCTCCATGCACTCCAGCTGGTCATTGCCATAGAGGGCAACACCCCCTCCTCATCTCCCCTTCCTGTGCTTCCTAAAGAGCCTGTATCCCTCCATCCCAACACTCCAATCATAGGAGCCATCCCACCATGTCTCTGTGATGCCAATAAGGCCATAGCCCTGCAAGCATGCGCACGTCTCTAACTCCTCTTGTTTATTCCCCATGCTACGTGCGTTTGCATAGAGGCATTTAAGTTGGGCCCCCAGTGAGGCTGACTTACTGGCTGGAGTTCCTTTGTGCTGCTCTTCAGGTGCTCTCCTGCTGACCTGTGTTCCTTCTCCAGGCTCTGGGCATCTATTGCTGGTCCTGGCATCAAACTGGTAGGAGTGGGATGGATTGAGGTTCCCCTCCCTGGCATCTCTAGTTTAAAGCCCTCTTCACCAGCTTGGCAAGCCTATGACCGAAGATGTTCTTCCCCTTCTCTGACAGATGGACCCCATCAGCCCCCAGTAGTCCAGGTTTCTCAAAGTGGGTCCCATGGTCTAAGTAGCCGAACCCCTGGCTGTGGCACCAGTCCCGTAACCATTTGTTGACTCACCAGATTCAACTGGCCCTTTCAAACCCCTTCCCGTTGACCGGCAGGATTGATGAAAAAACTACCTGTGCTTCTGAGCCCCTTACTGCTGCTCCCAGGGCTCTGTAGTCCTTCTTGATAGTCCTCAGACTGCTTCTGGCTGTGTCACAAGTGCCCACGTGAAACAGCAGCAGCGGATAATAGTCAGTGGATTGTATGAGGCTTGGTAGCCTCTCAGTGACATCCCTGATGCAAGCCCCCAGTAAGCAGCACACCTCTCTAGAGTGCGTCTGGTCAGCAAATGGGTGCCTCCATACCTCTCAGAAGAGAGTTGCCTACTACTATCACCCATCGCCTTTTCTTAGCGGCGGTGGTTGTTATACGGGGGGGCAGATCAGGCTGCATTACTCAGCTCCAGCGCTTCTCCTGGTGTGACAGGACTTTCCTCTTCGGCCTGCAGAGCAGTGAAGCGGTTCTGCAAGGGCACCTCAGGCTTCGGGGGAAGTCTCTTCCTCCTGCTGGTCCTTGCCTTTGCAACCGTCCATTCTTCTGCATTATTTGCTCCCCCCCACACACCCTTCTGCATGTGCCAGTGGGGGAGTTTTTGGCTGTTCGGCCGTGGGCTGTGGGTCCGCTGCAGACTGCACTTGGAACCAGCTATCTAGCTCCTTCTCCGCCTCCCTGATGTTACGCAGCCTTCTCACTGCCTCCTGCAGCTCAGCCACCTGCTGCAGGAGGTCCTCCACCCGGGCATACTTTTGCAGGCAGGTCTGCTGCCTGTCCCTACCCCAGGAGAGAGGCCTAGGCACTCCCTGCAGCCTGAGGTCTGCACTGCAGCCTCTCCCTTCAGCAGCCCCATCTGGGTGGAGGCATCGGCCACCACTGGGGTAGATGATGCAGACCCCCCAGCCGGAGCCGGAGCCTTTACCCTCAGACGAGTGCCCACCATTCTGCCTTGAGGGTCGGGTAGGATGAGTGCCCTTGACCTGCGCCCAGTTGGTGGGTTATGTGTACAGAGTCCCCCACTCGGCCCGGGGAATGCCCCTCCTTCGAAGAGGCGCCCTCCCTCGCAAAGTGCCGCGCCACGCCCTTTGCCCGGCCTGGTGGCAGCGCTCCCTGGGGCTGCCTTTAGTGGCAGTGGGGGGTGGCAGCCCTTGCTCCTGGCCCCGCCCACGCCTCGTCAGCCGCCCTGGTGAGAGCTGCCGGCTCCGGGCGGGTCCCTGCGCTCCCCTGTGGGTTCCCTGGCTCAGGAAACCCCCCTGTATGCAGCGGTCCGCTGCTGCGGGACGGGCCTGCACCGGAGCTGATCACCTCTGCGAGTGACCAAAACCTAAAGTAACCTAGTTACTACCTAAAGGTAGTGACCAAAAGTTACCCATCACTTATGTGAAACAGTCACAAACGACTTTAAAAACACCCTCTTAAAATTTAGCTGTTTAGGCAATTGCAAGTTTCAGCTTCCAACTTTTCCAGAAAACTTTCACTCCTCTTCTGTCATTTCTATGTCCTGGCTTCCCAAAAATAAAACAGCATTAACAGTTATTCAGCCAGACACCTATTACAAATTCATTTAAATAGCTTCTAGTTGACTTTTGGGTCAACAATGTTACCAGAGCATCTCCACTCTCCACAACTTGAAAATAGCTTCCAGGCATGTACTTTACATGCATTTGTCTTTGATTAAAGATGTATCCATCAACCACATCTTGAGGCTATACTGTGCATCTCAGCAGCCTTTCCAAACCAAGTGTTTTGTATATGCTACAAGGGAATCTCCTCTGCAATGCAAAAGAATTAAAACCCAGAAATTCAGTAAATATAAATGACCAAATAAAAAAGCAAAACCATGCAACCTGTACTGAACCATACTCTGGGGAACTTCTAACTACTTCTCAGGAGTACTGGGTAAAATACCTGTATGGATGTCATGATGAACTACTGGCATTTTATATGTATGTCACCTAATTCTAACGTTTATCCACTTTATGCTACAGCTTCAGCTTTAATTTGGTCATCCTCACCATTTTCTCTGCATCCCAAACGCTCTTGGGACTCTTTAAAAACAACACATGTATTCAAGCTCATTTCACATGAAAATACCACAGATAAATCCAGGCCAACAGTAAATAATGATTGGCTTCTCCCCTTGGATGCTAGAACCAGATTTATACAGCTGAAAAGAGTCCTACACTGTCAGTCCAATATCTACATTTTCCACCCATCAGTCCCCATGTAATTTTACACTAAAATTGCTCAATTTGATGGCAGTATAATTTCTGCTTAATCAGGATCCTAAAGAACAGCATGTTAATTTTTTTTTTTTTTTTTTGCCAAAGACTGAAGAACAGATGACAGATGTTCTTGACAACTTATTGAAGATGACTACTGTTTTGAGCAAGTGAGAGAAGATTTAACTAATAACTTCTAAATCAGAGGATGACATCACATTCATTTTCAGTATGGCAGCATTATTGTTCCAACAGAATGAAACAGCAATGGGCTCTGGTGCAAGGTCCAAGCCTGGCTTAGTGGGCCTGATCCTGTGCCACTTCAAACAAGAGGAGATTTTGTTTTGAAGTTCAGTTTTTCATACAGATGAGGGCAAGAACACCAAAATAAACATCTATCTCATCTGTGATTATTTACCTGCCATGGAAGAGCATCAGGTCCAGCAAGTTCATTCCCAGTGAACTTGTTGGGCTTTTCTATGTCTGCTCTTGCTCACCCACACTAGCCCACGGGTGCGTGCATGGTAGCTGTGCCCAGAAAATCCTGTGTTTATAAACCAGAGCACAGGAGTTTACATGGGATAAACACGGTCAGTCTGGGGAAGTCCCAGGTCCTCCCTGCGCCGCTCACGGCACGAGTGCATCTGACCATGACAGCCAGGTATCCATCAGGCTGGTACCCACGTCTCTGCAAACGCAGTATTTTTCCATTTGTCCTCTACAGTGGGGTACTTTCTATTGTCAAAGTGAGTTAAAGAGGTTGCATCTAATTTACCACCGAACAGCTAAAAGCTGTTTGCTAAAGGCTGGCAGATGTATGCGAGGCCACAGCTCAGCAGAGAGGGACACGGGGCAGGATCTCTTGTGAATTTTCCCAATACTTTCTTTCATTTTCTATCCAAAATAAAAAATGTTATTGTAAATTTAACTATAAGGCTCCCTTTCCTCAAAGTAACAGGTAGTGCCTGTCTGCTTGTTGGAAAAAAATCAGAGCTAAAAAAGAAAAAAAAAAAAAGTCAGCAGCAAACTGAAGGGAGTTGGGTGATGGACAGAGAGGTGTCCTTGGAGTCCAGCACTGAGCAGAGCAGAGGCTGCAGTTGGAAATGCCAAGCCAAGCTGCTGGAAGCGTGGATGGGGGAAGGAAAAGTGATAAGCAGGGGTCAGTGGAGCCAGACTTAGCCACACCAAAATACAGAAAAACTTCTCCCTCTGCAACAGCTGGCGGTCAGTCACAGGCTGATAGGAAAGATTGAACGGGCAACAGTGAATAAGAATGGGTATTTTTATATTCCTAATGTTCAATTTTATGTTGATGTCATAAATATTAATAAAGGGAATATTTATTACAGACATATTTGTCATTTTTCCAGGCTTTCTGCAAAGTGGGATTGTTTAAATTTGCTCCACTCATCAGGGTGAAATAGGATTTTAAAGGTGCCTATAATGACCGAGATGGAACGAGCAACTGGGGGAGAGGGGTAGTTTGCTTGGTTTTTCTCTGTTTTAAATTCAGACGTCATTGCAGCCTGTCACTTGACTTAAGGGAATCAGCCTGCTAATATAAGACCTAGCAAAGTATTTCAGCTATATGACATCCTAAAAATGCATACTGTATACATGCAGAGGATGAAGACAGGGATATATACACATTAATATTCTTTACAGATTAAATATGTATTTTAATAAGTCTGTCTTTTCTGACTTCAAACGTTAAGTGCATACGTTAGCTACATAACAATATAACACAAGGATATTAAACCTTCCCCATCAGAGAACCTCTTCACACAGAAAGCCTCTTGGAAAGCAATTGTTCCCAAGGAATTTTGCTCACATAATTTTTTAAGACTTTGCTAGAGTTTTTACAGCTTGTTTGGGAAATTTAGAAGAGTTCTGGAGATCAAGTATCAAACTTTTCCATGGCAATTTTGAAATTTTACTATTTAATTTTAATTTCTTATTATCCATCCATATTGCTTGGAACAGACCTTCAAGATACAATAAGAGTAACTGCAATAACACAAGGAATTAAAAATCATTATTACTGAAAGACATGAGAAACGGTTGTGAGATGCCATACATCCTAAGGTACATGTGATTTATACAAATCCTCCATGCAGCCACAGAATTCAGGTTTCCAATGTAAAATTATTTTGTAATTCCAGAACTTCTTTCCAGCAGTAATGGAAACTAATTGCTGTATTTTACTCCAACATTACTACATAACATCTACAGAATATGCTACAGAACACACTGTCCTATGCCCCAGCATACACCTTTGGAAACTATTAGAAGTAAAAAGAGAAATAACAATTCATTTTTCCCCAATTCCTCCTTATACCTGCCTGAATAAAAATCCCATAATCATATCACACCAGAAAACTTAATGCTGGACATTAATTTTAATCAGCCACAGATGCACCTCGCTTAGATCTCCCACTTGCTTGGCTGCCTTGCCCCACAATCACGCTGTTCAGGGGTGAGATTGCCTTACTTGTAAAAGGTTTTTCCAATATCTAGATTCCTATCCAAATTACAGTTTAGTTTAACTGATAGCAGTATCTATCTCTCTCCCAGCAGCAAGCCCAAAGAAAGCAGTAACTGCGTATCACATGCTTCACGTACCCAACTTTCTCTTTGTTTCTTACCCTAATGGATCAAAAGCTTTAGACATTAAAAGCTTGCTAGTGACGTCCCACTCACCAGCCAATTTTCAGAGTTCAGCATGTGTCTAATCAAAAGATCATCCTTATAAATCAGACTTTCCTTTTTAATTGTAACAGCTCACTGGGCCTTTCTAATAAATATTTTAAATTCATTAAATAAGTTTCATAAAAGTATCACCTTGGGCCTTTTAAACACTTCAGAATTTAAAATGTGAGCCTGGCTTAGAGCTAGAGCCTGCTTGTGTTTTATGCTGGCATTTCTCTGTGTTGACTTTCGAGACTTGCTGGGTGTAATGCTGCTTCATCGCTCCTGGCTGCCTGTCACGAGGAGCTGATGCTGAACAGCAGTGATTACCATCTTTCTTTGAAGCAAAAGATATAGAGGCAATGAATTGTCTCTGGTTTCAAACCATCCCTGGGTAACTCAGATGACTTGCCTGTTAACTGGTACCCAAACTAAGTATCTCATAAAGGTTCAGATGCCATCACAGTTGGGACAGGGCATCTCGGCTGTGTCGGTGTTGCTGCAGATAGGGTTTTGCAAGGCTGCACATTGTTGTATGGGATCAGGAACAACAGCGGCATAAAATAACTCCTTCAAAGCCTTAGGATACACAAAGTGTTCTCAAAAAGAAGGTCACCAATTGTAGATAAGTCTGACGATTTAATAACTCCTGGTCTAAAACTTGAGCATCACCAAAACTCTATGTGTAAGGGAACAGAGCTCAGAAAGCAGAACCACATAACATGATCATTTCTAGTGCAAGGAGTTTCTTGGCCTGAGGCTATGACAACTGTGACTAGAAAGACACACCTCAAATTTGGTGAGGAGGAGGAAAACAGGACTCATCCCAGATTTTCTTCCTGCCTTGAGAGAAAACCATTCATTTTTAAGTGCTGTGGCTTTCTTTTCTAATGAAGTAGTTTAAAATGCAAGATCTCAAGAAAAAGGCACCAAATTTACTTTTTATTTCCCTATCATTTGTGAAGCATGTAGAAATTGTCAGGTAGATATTAATATCTTATACGTAAGCTCTTGGACAGTCTAAATCTTCACAATTTTTTTTCAAGTGCCTTTAAATTATAATCCATTACACTACCTAGTCAGGCTCTTATACTTCTGGATTTTTGGAGTCTTGTTTATTCTGGAATATTATCATAGAACAAGCACATTTAAAGACAAACTTGATAAGTAATGTAAAATTTTAGCCTCAAAGTAACATAGTAAAAATGCCAATGTAAAAAACAGTCCAGGGTGTTTCCCATCTTCTTGTGACTAATCCCAGGTATATATATCCAGTTTAGAGCACAAACCCGAACATCAAGGCACACAGACCAAATTTTATGCTTCAGTTACCAGAAACACCACATAGATTTTAATAATTTGAGAACAAGACAACCTGCTGAGGTGGGTCTTGGTAATCTTATTTCTGTAATGCAAAACTAAAAATCAGTCTCTGCAGTTTTTATAGATATCCAGAGCAACTGCTTTACTGTATATGAGATATCACTGAAAAAGCAATTTTTCTCTATTTCACCACCATTTTAACATAATAGCAGTAGTCTCTGCATCTACTAAAAGTAACAGTTTGGGGTGGGGGGCGAGGGGGCTCCCCTTTCTTCCCCACCATTCCATTTCCCACCCCAATTTTGGGAAGCTATTTTCCTAAGATCTTATGAAGAAAGATTGAGCAAGCAAGCAGATGCAACAAGCTGTTCAGTGTTCCTATTCAACTTCCATAAATACAGATCATGTATAAGCCAAAATGAAACCAATAAAAATAAAGAAAAAACACCTCTACAGTAGCTTATCATTTTACTGTTGAATTTGTTTATTTAGTTAAAATCAGAAGGGGGGGGGGGGAGAGGGAGGGAAACGTTTTGTTATTCTAATAAGTATTGACATTCTGGATTCAGTATCTCATTCATAAAAATTAAGTTTCCTAGGCTGTAACTGTTAGAAATGACACCGTATGTTCCCATGAGTTAAGATGTACCTCTGTGAATAACTTTTCACAAAAGTAGTGTAAGGAAGAGAACATCAACAGACGATAACTGGTTATAGCTATCAACACCACCACAGACAGTGTGGCTTAATACTTTTCCACATCAACATCCTTTTCAGTTTCAGCAGCACAGTAATCATGGCTTAACCCTGAAACACTTCCAAGAAAAGGCAGGAGGAAAAAAGAAAAAAAAAAAAAAGAATTGTTGACAATACCATTTACTTGCCAAAGTGAAACTTTAAGTATACTGACCTGTCTCTGAGGACTCTCTACTTGCAGTGTGCATATAATGCATTTCAACAGAAATATCCTGAATGAGAGGATTTAACTCAAGGTCAGATATATTTCTTTAACACAAGGATTCTGTGAGATAATGATGAGCCATATAAGAAGATTTATTTAAGTATTCAGTATAAATGGCTTGCCTAACCTTTGCTGTTCTAACAGCTACTCCCTCAACATTATTATTAGGTATAAAAAGCAATGTTTTATTTAAAAGAACAAGTGTTTTATACAGAGGGATTAGTATTTCTTATCTGATTAAATCTATTTTAAAAAAAAAAAGTGATCTGTACTGGTTAGCTTTGTTTAGCTACGAGTTGCTAGTTGTGCTTCATGCGTCTCATCCATACATGTTTTAAATATTTGGAGACTCCTACACCTACAAGCCCTGCAGTAAAATCCATCACAAAATTTGACATGAAAAGCAACACATCCGAGGTACATGAAAGGAAGGCCATGGGTGAAAAAAATTTAATAAGTAGGTTTTATTTAAACAAATGTTGGAGAAGCATTGGAGTAATTTTGCTGTTCCATCACTTCTTACATCCAGCAGCCTCATTTCTGCTGACAATTTTTTTGCTAGTATTTTCAGATTTAAAAAAAAAAAAGTCTTAAAAGAGAATGGATAGTTTCAGACAGATTTCTTTACATCCTTTTATCTTACCAGTAGCAAAGATGTTCATCCTACACCTACTGCATTTCAAATGGTACAGCATAGTTGTATGAAGGGTGAAGCCTTCACTCAACACTGGTTGCAGAGATGCACAGAAGCATCTGCTCTGCGCTCTTCACCGGACTCAGAGAAGAACCGTTCCTCTGGAAAGGCCTTGGCATATAATTGACATATATTATTTATTGCAAATGCTTCTGGCAGTCAGATAGTTTGCTTGTTTGTTATTTTGCTTATTATTTATTGCTTGGTGCACCTGTGGCCTGGACACTTGATAGATAAGTTTCCCTGTAGTATTTAAATGGGATTTAGTAACAAAATTTTTTCAATATAAGAAATTTATATTGCCACTTCTTGAGAGAAAGCCTTTGCACTAGCCACCGTGTTAAATAAATTGAGAATATATTCCCTTTCCTGAGCCTCATAGATGCAACTGTAATTTTCCTTGCAAACTCTTCACTTCAAAGCACACACACTCTATAAATTCCCAACTGTCAGCCAACGTGGTTGCGCTTCCCAACAAAAACACAGGGCAGGGGGTGGGGAGGGGGTGGAAGCAGCTAGAAGTGCTTAATAGCTATAACAAGATGACATGTCCTTAATATTCCCAACATGCAATGATGCTGCCCAAGCAGCTACTGTCAGAAAACTGACTCATGCTCTGAGAGCTCCCTCAGTCCAGCTGCAGTCACTGACATGTAGTATATATTATTATGGTCTTAACCAAAGAATTTTCTTTATAAATATAGAAATCAAATAGCATGTTTAAGTCACTCAGGTCAAGATAGGGATTTGCAAAGTACTCAATATCAAGATAGTTCTCCTCCTTCCATGGACACTGGTATGTGGGTTTGGGGTTGGTTGGGGTTTTTTTTAGCAGGAAGGGGAAAAAAATAAATAATAAAAAAAAAAGAAGTAAGACCAAAAATTCAGTGCCAGCTTATTAAATATTCAACCAGTCTGGACCAGCTGTATGTACCTTACTCATTTTGGCAGGTTTATTACTGTCTGAAGAGATATTTATTTTTGCATTAAATACGCATTCAAAAAAGTAAGTAAACAGGTGAGTTCTGATAGTTTCACAGAGAATTTATTTGTCTTAAGTAGTTGGCACATAACCATGCACCATGGATATTTCTCACCCATTCTCCCCAAAGGGGCATGCACTTTTTCACACCTTTTTCCAGTACGCAAGGAACAGAAGCGGCTGCTCTCTTTAGAGCATGCCATTTCCCAGGGACCGTTTGCAACAAATGTGCTATTTGATTAAGGATTTAAAAAAAAAAAAAAAAAAAAAAAAAAAAAAAAATGAAGTCTGTATTTTAAAGGATTCTTTTCTTTCAAGAAGGTATGTAAAAATAGTTGCATTGTACATTAACTGAGCTATAAAAGAACCTGCTATCATTTCATTTGCTTTTATAACCTTCCTCCACACATGATATCACATTATGCACACTATAATGAAACCTGATTACACTGAAATTTGTAAGACAGTTGGGTGGTGTTATCTGAACAGGGCTCCCTCCCCACTCACACACACTTTTCCAAACAGCCTTGTCTTCCTTGATTTCCCAAATACAGCAGATGTTCGACAGTCTCATTATGAAAACCACATTAACTGAGAGAGCTGTAGGAAAGGAATTTTTTAAATAAACAAAATACTCTTGGGGTTGGGGTCTGGAGTCTTTCTCCTTGGGTTTGGTATGGGTGTGTTAGGGGTTTTTTTGTGGTGGTGTTTCTCTTTTTATTTTGAATTGAGAATAGGGTGTAAAGTGATGCATTTAATTCATTTGCACATCTATCCTATAACTGCTTAGTTTCTCAAAAAAAAAAAAAACCAAACCAAATCATACTATTAAATTAAGCCTTAATTGATTGACAAAAAAATCAGGCTACCTAGTTTAGCAAACTGACCATCCAGTGCTTAGGAATGAACACATCTCCCATTCAGTATTAATACGCACTGTGACAGCACTGACACCTCAACAGCATGGAAAGTGGTTTCCTCGCATTGTTTGCTGCCTGGAAAGTGAAGACTGGCAGATGTTCAGTCCTTCACTTGCCGGGAAAATTAGCACTTTCCCCAACAGATATGCATACCAAGTGAAGCATCCTGTAGTCATTGACAAAATAGATCTCAGCATGGCAATGGACTGCTTGGAGACAGGAGCTCTTCAAACTCAATATGTCAAGAAAGTACAGGCAAAGTTGTTATTTGCAGCCACACAACCAAGACCTCAGAACTGTGTTATTACCACAACATCAGAACTAACACAACTTACCATCCACCCATAACATCTTTGCTGAGATAAACTAATTTACAAAGCTTTACTTGTATAAATGTGGTTTATCATTTTGGATTTAATCATAAGGGATCTCAGATTACAGTGGTTTGCATCAGTTTATCTGTATTAGTTATATCAACCTTATTTCTAATTCTTAGGTTTTTTATATACTTATTTGTGTTCGGGTGAGAAAGATGCACAAGCAATTTCTCTGAACTTATTTGGATTATCATTTCAAAATTTTCAAGAAATCAGTCTAAATTGTTAAGTTTTTCCTTGCCTAATCCCTGCTAAACCATACAAGTGATTGCTACAGTAAGTCTCAAACCTACTAAAATTAAATTGCTATCAAATGCTCTGCATTTTGTATAATTTCACTTTTAAAACATGACAAAGATGGATTTTTTCCACATATAAAGAAATCACTTTGAAATATAAAGAAAGGGAAAAATGTCATTAAGTGCCAAATGCTTTAGTACCCACACCCATAAAGACAGCTATAAAATCTGTAAATTCTGGACCTAAGATGGAAGAAGAAAAATATTTACTTCTGTCAGAAGTATTTTAATCCCTGGTCTGTACATCTCCTGCAGAGAGACAAAGCCTCCCACGCGGCCCAGACCTGAGACTAATCCAGCTGGAGTTAGTGTTCCTTTGAGCAAAATCCTTGTTTGTTCAGGTAACTGCTTGGGTACCAACTGGATCAGCCAGTGACCATAGAGGGAAGGCAGTTTCCTGCTTTAAGTTTTTGTCTATAGAAAATATTAGCCTAGAGTCATATTTAATTCCCCCAGAACAAACTACCCTGAAATCAGCTCAAGAAATCCAACAGTTCTTACAAGGGCTCCAGGTTTTCAGAGGATTAATGGACACCAGCAGTTTTCTACTTCCATTATGCAGCATTGAAGAGGAAGAAAGAAATGAGCAAGAGGCATTTGGGAATATTTGGCATGTCTTTGTTTCAGAAGACCAACAACAAAAAATTGATTG
This sequence comes from Aptenodytes patagonicus, assembly GCF_965638725.1. Lineage (NCBI taxonomy): Eukaryota > Metazoa > Chordata > Aves > Sphenisciformes > Spheniscidae > Aptenodytes > Aptenodytes patagonicus. The sequence goes on from NC_134954.1 coordinate 21,292,816, forward strand.
CAAAGTCCAAAGCCTCCACAACCAGATATTGATATCCTCAGCACCACCAAGATCTCTAAAACCTAAGGTGCTACTAGTGGTGCTCATTATTGGCACTGTTCTTACTGCTGTCCCCAGCCCCTGACGTAAGGAAAGAAAAAAGAGCATTGGCCCACTTACACTAGTGTCACCAGCCTTTTTTGTCAACAGGGACCAAAAAAAGTTTAAAAATTGAATAGTTATGGAGTTTGTTTTGAATGAAGTGTAGAACATAGGGACTATGAAATACAAGATTAGAGATGCAGTCAGTATTTAGTGCAAGAACCTTCTGACGTTTTAGTGTACACCATTTACTTCATGGTTTCCAGCACCATAGTGAAGACAGGTGCTTCTGCATGCTCAGAAGACAAGATCATTTGATTAGATGAGCCCAGATGGAAATAGGGCTCTTCCTGGGTAGTTACACCAGTACCAGTGACAACTACTGATGTGCAGCAGCACTTCAGCATAGAAACTGTAGCTCCCCGTACTTCACATGCAGAGCTCAACCACTCAGGTCATTCAAGGAGTGTCTCTAAGTTCAAGTTCTCAGCAAAGGCTGTAGTTGCAGAGTCCTCTGAAAAGACCATTTCAGCAATAATAACTGGGAACGGTTCATCTAACTACAGAGACAGCATAAAAGGACAATTTGTTACTGTCACCCTGTTTTGGTATTTTAAATAATCCTGATAGGTAGTCTTATTAGTCACTATTTGATGTTATCGCCTACAATGTCACATGAAACCCACAATCACTTGAAACAGCATTTCCTTTTCTTGCTTTTCTGTTCATAGTTGTCAGGTATGAAATACAACTCATCTTGGGTCAGTAAAGCATCGATGTAGGATTACAGTTACATTAGTTTCTTCTATAAATAGCATTTCATAGCAGACTGGGAGTGTTCGCAGTGGAATTTATACCACTTTAGCAATAAAATGAAAGTCATGTTTTGGAAACAACATAAAAATGCATATTTAATGACAAAATCCTGTAAATCCTAGCCTAGAATGGTGTTGAAGTCATCCTTTTCTTGCAAAAACATTGAAGAGTGTATATCCTAACCAACTTAACACATTCATATGTTTGAATGGTTGGGATTCATAAAGTGGCTCAGAACACATTTAGCTGTCTCAGCATTTTAGGGCTTAAGTTAAAAATACGAAGCAATAAAATCCAAATGTGATTATTCAGTAGGTGCATCTAGTCACTGCTGGAGAATAGCATTTGAACAATACTGTTCAGCAGGCAGTTCAAGTGCGGGAGGCTAGTGAGTGCGGTGCTCGGTCTTTGAATGAGGCAACCACTTGCAATTCCAGTGGACAGAAGTCATTGCTCCCCACTGCTCTGAGGGCACTGATCATCCCTGCTCATCATCAGCCTCTCCCATCAAATTTGGGCCTCGGTGTTTTTTTGTCTCCATTACCAGGTTAACAGTAATTATTTGTCACAAATTTGAGCCTAATGATTTCTGCACTAACATGAGCAATTTCAAAGTTCTGGTATGTGAAGGAAGACACCCAAGAATAGAAGAAAGGGCTCATCAGGGTAAAGTGATACAAGTCAAAGAGAAAACAAACAAAAAAAAAAAAGAGCAAAAATCCAAACACATCAACTTCTTCCTTATTTATCCATGGAAAAGGAAGGAACTACTTATCATCAAGTCCTATTTACTACACCTGTTTTCTGCCATCTTCTGGGAACAATAGAATAATAGGCAACTTTGTTTTCTCCTTTTTCTAACTAGTGAAAGAAAACCCAGGCAAGGGGGAAGCTTAAGGGAGAGGGAGGAGTATTGAAATTGTAAATAAAGTGTCTAGGAAATAAGGGGGGAGGCAGGATGGGGACAAAGGATAACAGGATGTAAAGCTTTGCTTCTAGAGAGTGTATTAAACCTTTGAATTCTCTGCCTTCATGTGAAAACTGAAAGAACATAATTTTCAAATTAGATTTTGAACATTACTAAACGTCTTTTGCCTAGACATATACTTTCACTTCATGTATAGATTTTCCTAAGGAAAAAAAATTCTGAAACCCAAGAAATTCCCACAGAGGTAACTTACAGTTCTCTTCTTCCAAAAAAGCAGGAAATTCAGCTGGAAAGTCTCAGTGAAGACATGCCAAAAACTGTGTTATAAACATCCCAGGATTTGACTCCATGGCAGTACTAAATGGTGGTGGTGATCCATGCAGATGCAGCAGATATCACTCTGCTGCTCACGTTCCTCACTTCATTTAAGAGAATCATGATGACATGGACTCACAGCAGCTTTGCAATCATTTCTGAGCACTGAAGGCTGACCTGGCTCAAGAGGTCTGCTATAAATAACCTATTGTTTTAATTTAATAGAAGGTCTTTAGGAAAGAAACAAGGGAAAGATGATCCAAAACAAGCCATTCCTCAAACTTCCTCAAGGTTCCTAAAGTGCCAAAACCAGAAGGTGCTGATCATACATAAAATCCAAAGGGCGATGCATATTTAGAAGAAAAAATAATCCTCTGTAAACAATGTGAGGGAAGACTGGCATTGAATCAGGGAACTCTGCCTGAAGCAGAGAAACCAGAAGGAGCCTCATGGACCCCAATGAACCTGAAGGAATCAGAGATGCCTTCAGGAAGGCAATGCTAAAATAAAATATTCAAGCTATAAATATGCCTTCCTCTGGCAATGACCCAAGCCCCACAGTTAAGATAAACAGGACAAGTGTCTAAGGCTTTTTGACCCCCCCCACCAAGACACTGACCATATTCCAGACAGATGGCAGTCACCAGCACATGGAGGAACAATAACCACTATAAATTTTCCATGACCTGCAGGCTCAGATGGACCCAGTGGCAATGTCAACACTTCCACAGATGAATAGAGTCCAATACTAATGGAGGAATCAAATGGGAGAATCTGCCAAAAAAAGCATCACCCCAATGCTGCAGCAATGAGTTCCAAAGGGTTGTAGGTCTATCAAAGAGGATTATGCGTTTTGATGAGATTAGTATTGCTCTTCTGTTACACACAGGAGGAAAAAAAAAGTACAAGCAAGGTAACTTCTGACTCAATTAGCATTTGCTTTACACTTTCAATAATAATTCACCTTACATTTCAATAACAATTTGAGCTTATGGTTTAATCCGTTGGCAACTAAGCACCACACAGCCACTCACTCACTCACCCTCCTCCCGCTCCCCCAGTGGGATGGGGGAGAGAATCAGAAGAGCAAAAGCAAGAAAACTCTTGGGTTGAGATAAGAACAGTTTAATACTTGAAATAATAGAATAAGAATAATAATAAATTGTAATGGAAAGTAAAACAACAAGAGAGAGAAAAAAAACACACACACAAAAAACAGGGAAAGGAAAAAACAAATTGATGCAACCACTCGCCACCCGCTGACTGACAGCCAGTCAGTCCCCGAGCAGCGATTGCTGCCCCCTGGCCAACTCCCCCCAGCTTATATGCTGAGCATGACGTCATGTAGTATGGAATATCCCTTTGCCCAGTTTGGGTCAGCTGTCCTCCCAGCTTCTTGTGCACCTCCTCGCTGGCAGAGTATGGGAAGCTGAAAAGTCTTGACTTAGTATAAACACTGCTTAGCAACAACTAAACCATCAGTGTGTTATCATATTATTCTCATCCTAAATCCAAAACACAGCACCATACCAGCTACTAGGAAGAGAATTAACTCTATCCCAGCCGAAACCAAAACAGAACTGTACTTTAAAATCTGCTATATTTTACTCAAGTAACTGGAATATTCAGAATGACCTTTCAGAAATAGTGAACAGCAGAGCTAAACATCTTGAAGGGAGTGGGGGAAATCACTTATTTAAAACTAGATAGACCAAAGGAACACATACCTCAACACCACAGCTCCAAAATCATTGAAAGCTCTTCCCAGAATAAATTTATGAATTCATGAAAGAAAAGTTTAGTATCGCCACAAGGACTAACATGAGTTTTGTAAATTATTTACTCAGTCCTCATACTGCAGGGGAAAAGGGAAAGCTTGCAGCAAGTAATACTTGACACATTAGTCAGTCTTTCACTTTTGTTTTATCAGCCTGCTCATGTGCTCTCAAATTTGCTGACCCATATTCTTGAGCTCATTGAAAAGATGTGACAATCTTGTCTACATATAACCAAAGCTGTAAAACTTGGATCTCTTTTTAACAATATCTTTTCCTGTAGCCACTCCAAAAGTGACCCATAAAGAAGATCTGAGATTTAATTTTGGATCTTCCATGACAAAGAGCTGTTAACTCATTATTGTTAATAGCAACAAATAAATGCTGCAGTTAAATGCATGTTTCAGTAAAATATTAGTATCTTGACATTCATTTCACTATATATTCCATTTATCAATCTGTTTCATCTCAGCAATTTTCAGACAGAGAATGTAGTATCTCTCATCTCTTCGAGAACAGCTTTGTCAATAACTAAAGCAACAAAACTCTTCCCTGCTCCCTCAGCTGGGGAAGATACAAAGTCAATGAATGGTCAAACACCTTTCCCTCCTCTCCATCTGTGCAACACAGGAGGGAAGGGGCCACACGAGAGCTTCTGTGAAATCAGAAGGAGTTGAGAATACACAATTTTTCCATGATATCCCTATTAAAAGTCCCCTTTCCCACCAAGGTATGAATTTAAGAGTTCAGAAGGACAGCTGACTGACTTTTCCCTTGAACTCGCTAGCACCAACAACCTTTTGCTTCTCCTACCATCATTCAGGCTATGTCATGCATCCACCCAATTCAAGGCCCTCAGAGCAGAACAGAGGATTCAAGGACTTTTCCTTTTCATTACTATTTTGATAGTTTTCCTTGCTGGCTTGAAATGCTCTTTGTTGTGTCACCATCTTCTTTCATTGCTGAATACAATGGCTCTACACATAAACTAGGTAAAAATGTCTTCTTCCATTTCTGTAAAGACTTACACAAGCGCTCTGCACTTTAAAATGGCAATGTTCACAGACCTGTGAACAACCACAGGATATTTTTCTTCATATCTGTAAGTACGGACATCTTCTCCTTCCTAGCCAGTCTTACTTCAAATAGACTGACATCCTAATTTAACCAAATTTGATGGTCTTACTAGGAAACTTTATGTACATATAGAGACAAATGAAAGTCAGAGGTAGGAGGGAGGAAGAGGAAAAAAAAGGAAAATATTTTCCTTGTGTCTTTATTACTCTTTCATGATTAAACATAATTGACAAACCCATCAGGCCTGAACAGTTACCATGTCCCTGGTTCAGAAGGAAAAAAAACCACACCATTAAAAAAGGCTACTTTGAATTAGGTATTAGGCCTATTGGTATTTCCTAGACTGGATACAGAAAGGAGCCTATTTCAGCATCTCTCAGGTCACCAGCAAACATTACGATTATGTGCCTCCATACAATTGAGGCACAGATGTAGGAAGAATATTGAGCTTTGGGGGATAATCAGATTTATTTTTTTCAATAAGTAGAGCATATTATTTTCAAGTGGTTAACTGAGAATAACTCTTGCAGAAGTACAATATAACAGTAATTATTCCAAAATCAATGGCACAAAAGGGTTCATTTTAAATCATATTATGATTGCTGGATTAAAGTAGTTATTATATAATCGGATAGCAATTACTCCACTTTAATAATTTCTGGGTTTCTAAGGGTGAAAGTGATAATACAAGCTACAGCAGGTGTCAGATTTTAGACTTTGTGAAATGAATATTCTAAAGGCTGGAAAGAAACAAACATATTAGCATATAAAAACCACAAGCATAGAAAATAGCTAAAAATATAAAAATACTTCAACCCTCTTGCCTTGAGCAGACATTCAGAAGCAGTTCACTCATGACAAAGGGCTTTCAACGTGCAGTTTAAATCACAAGAAAGCTAAAGCTTCTCATCATCCCTTCTCTGAATAAACTTAATGGTTTCTTGTATAATCAACTTCATTGTCTATGACTTGACCACCTCTTTACCAGAGCAGTGAGACAGGTCTCTAACAGCTTACAGTGTCCTGCAAATCTGTGGAGACATGCGCCATGTCTTCATCACACTTGTTTTTGCTCCAGTCCAAAGTTCTGCCAACTCATTTACTGCAAAGGCAGCCTCAACCATGTTGTTCTTCCTGGATTTCTTGCTTCCTTATGTCATTTCTCTTTAATCCAAAACTCCCTTCTTGTTTCTTTAAATACCAGGTGCCTACTGCTTTCTGATCACATCTCATTCAAAGAGCAGCACTTTTTCAGATGCCACCAAAAACCCAACTCAGAAGAGTTGGAAAGAATATAAACGAGAAACAACCCTTTTAGCAACCTTCTCCAATTCCTCTGTTCTTTCTGTGATGGTTTTTACTTATTCCCAGCTGCTAAAAGAAATCCATGCTAACAGACCAAAGCAATGAGGTTTTTCCACGGATTCAAGAGCCTGTCCATCAGGCCCTAGGTACAGGAACCGAGGCTTTTTTCCTAGTTTCCTTAGAGAAAAGATCTCATCCATGCCTCAGTGGACAGCATCAGTGCCTAACAGCTGTAGAAAGAGGGTAGAACTAAATACACAACTTCCTTAGTATTCTTTGAAATACAGTTCTCTTTGTGGAAGAATATATTGGTATCTATTACAAACTAAATGGAAAGTTAAAATAAAGTCCATTTAGTTTCTAAAGGACAAATATTTAAGACATGCCATCAAATGGAAAGTCCATTTGGCAAGGTAAGTAGACACTGAGGTTCAATATACACTAAGGTAAATGTGCAGAGTTTAATACAGTTAAAGCAAGGAAGAAGGAAAGTCTCTTGAAAAAAGATACCTATGCATTGATTGTAGATTTACTAGTTGTAGTTCAACACACTAATTCATGCACAATCCTATCAACATAGGGAAACACTGAGGAAATGTAGATCTTGAAACACAATCAGGCAGTAACATAAGCAGATGGATTTCCTTTCACTGAATGTTTCTGTGAGATTGATTTCATTCTGTGAGGATTTGCAGTAACCAAATTATTACAAATGCTTCACAAAATCTAACCAGTTATGGAGTTTTGAAGCGAAAGCTATCAACATAGGAAAGATTTGATTAAAATCTAAAGAGAAATGACATTTGAGAACACTACGGTTGTAGAAATCAAAATGTGAAAGAGGGATGTCACAAAAAGTCATGGAGAAGGAAAAAAAAAAAAAAAAAAGAATCTTCCATTTGGATTTTCTTCAGCGGAATAAATACTCCACAACTCTTACAAAACAAATCCAATGATTTGGGTTAAGATGGTGTGGGACAGTCTCAAGAGAGCAAATATTTACACATGGCAAAACTGCTAGCCAGCTCAGAAAGAAAACTGCACAGTCACAACCTTTCTACTAACAGCACTTGCTCCTACCAGTGCCAAAATAGGTGTTGACCAGAATTGAGCAGAAGTGGTCCTAACAACCTTGCAGACACAAGACTGCAGGATTTTAGCATAAGCCCTGCAGTTACTAGCCCATCTCACCAAATACCTGCTCTTTGAGCAGCAGCCACAGTCAGACTTCTGTTAACCAAGGACTGTTCCTTCTCTTACGGCATTCAGTAATGAGAGTGCACCCTTGCATACGAGCAAGCAGGGAAGAGAAAAGTAATCCCTAAGACTGTGATTAATTTACGATCTGCAGTGTGAGACTTGCTTATGCTAGCTTGCATAATTAGGAGTGCTGTTATTGGTCGTAAGGAGCTGGTTTTAGATTCTAGCAATGCCCATGAGCCACAGCAGGACTGCACATACGGCACTGAATCTCAGCCCCAAAACTATCACCAAATTCAACTGGCACAGGATAATCTCTGCTTTCCGTTACCATCATAGCAAAAACCACTGTGCTAAAAAGTGTTTCTCAGTGTTCTTTAAGCAGTGAGATACTAAACACTAAAGCAGACATCAATGTTACAAAATATTAAGGTAGCATAAATAAGCCCCTTATTATTGCAAGGGTGTATTAACCATTCATCTCTCACCCATCATTTTTCAATCTCATCTTTCTGCCTACTTTCCATAAAGACAGCTGCTATGTCTAACATAGGCTACCTAATTTCTCCTTAAACTAGCCTCATGTTGAATTTACACTTGCTGAAGCACTACAAGCATGACATATAGATCTTTTTGGAGATCTATGAAGTGCTATACAAAGCTGGGAAGTAAACTGTAGGACTGTATTACAGATTATTTCCCTCAATCTAAACTGTTTGCATTATGTAGGTAAAACATCAGTATATGCAACAGGACAAAGCAGAAAGACTTCCAGTCAAATATTTCTCCATCAACACCCTCAAGAAAAGCATTGTAATACATATAGTTACTGGACTACTTGCAGAAATATGTTAAAGATGGTGTAGAAATATCCACTCTACTGTAACAGTTTCACAGGACAGGACATTTTAGCAGGTCTACTCCAGGAAAATAGATTCCCAAAGATCAATGGCAGCAAGATGCATCAGCTCTTTATTGCTGGCGATTTTTGAAACATTAAACCAAGAGCCTTAAATGAATACTTGTATATTCTTCAGAAACTGAAAATACCAAATATAACTAATGGTCTTTCACTAGAAAGAGAAGCCAGTTGTAAAAATAACTGATACTCAGTTCTTTAACCTCTTTATCTTATTTAGAAACTCTGAGGAGTGCTGCTACACCACTAACAAAAGTTATGATTTCCGTGTTAACAAAAATCTCATCTCAACAGTTGTGCTGACTCATCTGTCATGCCCTGTGATAAACACTTGTGAGACGCAGCAAGAAAAGTTATTATGAAAAGAAAGAAATGTCGGGTGACTCCCATCCATGTGCAATTTTAAAACCAAAAAAACCACAAGCTAGAGAAATTGGCAGCTGGCACTTTGGGTTGTCAGCTGCCAACGAACTGCATTGTTTTAATTGTTGGAAATGATTGATTATGCAGCTGAGCGACGAGGTAGCTGAACAATTTCATGACAACACAAACAATGGTAGTGTCACTCATTCTCCTCCAGATACGTGGTCAGATGGAGAGAACAGTACTGTTTTGCTGTGCTAAATTACAGCATCTAGAAGAATAGCCACGATTATATTCCCTGTCACTAAAGTTCAGTGTTTGTTGTTGCATCTATTTGGACACCTGTTGCCTGAACCAGGGCGTATCATCAGTTTGGAAGTGCAAGGAAAAAAACATTTTATATAATACATATATACACCCTGACACAAATTCTTTGTTCTTTATGTCTCATACTTTTCCTCTAACCATAATGATTCTGCAGAACATTCAAAATGGTCGAGACAGTATCGATTAGGAAGGTAGGTCTTGCATCATCTTGAACCACATACAGAGGAATGGTTCCTTATTATTAAAATAACGGGGGTGTATTCTGTTTCCCCCATAGAATTAACTTTCTTCAAATCAACAGGATTTTGGAGGATCTGATAAGTAGTAGGAAAGCAAGCCGAACATCTTCATTTGTTTATCTTTCAGTCTCTCAGGCATATAATGTATTGCCTATAACTGATTTTATTTCCTTTCCAGACAAGTTAACTGCAAGTTCAACAGGAGTAAGTACTAATCCAAGAATTTCAGGGCTTTTGGGGGGGTTACCCCCCAGGGGTTTTGTGGTTTGCTTTTTTTTCCTACATCCTGGTGAACTTCGTCTCAGCAGGCCAGAGGCAAAAACCTAATGGGCTGTTACAAAGCACAACCTCCAGACTGTCAAATACAGAGAACAAGAGGGCATGGGAGAGAAGGAGGGGAGGAAAAAGAAAAAAAAAAAAGTTGGCCACAGGCACTTATGCAAGTCCCAATCCTAGAGAATTGATTCTGGAGGAGCTTCTGGTTCATCAGCCAAACCTGACTCAGAGAGGCATACTGCTGGTTTGTTGTGGGGGTTTTTTCCAGCTGCTACAATGTTTATAATTAGCAAATTTTTCATGCATCAGAACAAGGGCCTGATCCTTCAGGCTGTAAACACCAACTGACAGATCAAGAGAAGTCAGTCTGCTACAGGAAATACCTACGAACAATACTGCATGCCTGTCCAATTGCTTCCTCTTCAAAACTCTCAATTTATTAGAAATGCTGCTAAAGCATATGTATTTTTTGTGGTACCACCAGATGGTCCATTCCAACTTAAGCCAGTAACAGCAAACATTTCTCTAAACATCAGAGGGGAGAAGTTTGGCACTGATGTTCAGCCAGAAACACTCCTCTGGGCTCAGTGGCCATGGACCAAGCTGAACTTCTGCTTTGAAACCTACAAAGCTATAAGGCTGGTCTACCAGGACTTACAGTTGGCCTTAAGTAGTGTTACTTGACCACTTTTGGGACCTAAAGAAAGGAAATTGTACTGGGAAGGAGTTGATTCTTCTAGTTTGCACTATATGTAAGGTGCCTGAAAGCTCCCAGTGGGGGAACAGGTGTAAAGATCAGTGCAGAAGAAAAATAAAAGCAGCGGTCTTACTGCTGTAGGATGTTTCTCATGAAAAAAGGATCCAGCAAGAGACTGCTCTCCATCTTACTGTATCCACACAAGTTTTCTTCCACACTGCATGTCCTGCTTGTGGTTTTTCTTGTTTAGCCTTCATTGCCCTATCACAATGCTGAATAATGACAGCACACTGTCACACTCTGTCCTAGGCACTCACTCACAAGTAATATGTTTTACTACCAAGCAAGTGACCTACTCCACTTCAGGTGATTAGTGACCAGAATCAGTTATCAGGACAGTAAATTTTAGGGGACTTCACTATAGCAGGATTTTGAGCTCAAAACCAGGATGAATACAGAAGCAGCTGAAACAATGAAAAAAAGAGGTCTGAGAGAGAGACCTTACAGCCCCCTGCCATGTCAGCCAGTCACATCCTCCTTCTCAAAGCCCCTTCCTACAATTCCCTTCAACCAAGGAAAGAAAGTCTGGTGGGAAGCCACCCCAAGGCTCAAGGCACAACTTGAAAGCCTCCTTCCTACAGAACTACTTCCCAAAGCACAGAAGAAAGCAAACACCCAGCTCACACCCTGACACAAGTACAAGGCACAGCCTACGCTCACATGTAGACCCAGGAGACTATTGGATCTCATATCATAGACATAGCTCCTGGGTGTATATATAGCCACTGCAACCAAACTGAACTTAGCAAACCTGGGCAGATCATCTCTCCTGCAGCAGCTGAAAGATAGTAACACCCCAGGAGGAGCAAATCCAGCCTCAATCTCCTATTCAGTGAAAGGTTTATTACAACTCAGACTCCTTACCTTGAAAGCAACGACTACCCCATTCCCAGAAACAAGCTAGCAGGAACACCCAAACCTTCTGTAAGCTTCAGCCCACGAACTCCACACCAACAATGAATAGTTGTACTTTATCTTTCACTACTTCCTCCCTTTTTTTTCTGATAAATATTCTCCCCAGAACATCCTCCCTTCCCAAGCTGCTGGCAGCAGCTGTTTCTGGTCTGTAGCATGGTCACAGCTGAGAGAGATAATGCAGATGGGTTTCCTCCAGCTGTAGCAACTTCCAGGCATGCACCTGCCAGCAGCCCTCTGCAAAGGGCAGAGAGCAAGCACCACCACACATCCCTCCTGACACTCTGCAGGGTGCATTTGAAAATAAATGGTTTGATTCTAACTTGAATAACAGTAAACAGTGCATTGCACCTCCCTAGGTTTTCTCAGGAGCTTAACTTCTATAAGTGCAGTTGAGGTTAGTAAAGGCTTAGTAGGTACGTAAGTGTTACATCTCCATCATAAAACTGGAGAGCACAGAGATAGAAAAGTCTATTTTTAGCCCTATTTTTCAGTGTTTCCTTTTGTCAGACAACTGGCCCAATCTTTATATCTTATTGCCTAAAGTCATTCAAATAATGAATAAAGGATGTTTGGAAAGTAGAAGAACTGAAAATAAGAAGCCATTTCTGAAAGTGCAGTTTTGTGTGATCTACCAAAGGTCACACAGTGCATCAGGAGAAAGAGACCACAGGTCGTCTCAGTTCCCAGCCCTCTGCTTTAATACTTATACTGTACCTCATTGGTGGGTAAGTGGTTTACCCAAAGAACATGGTTTAACCCAAAATGTGGTTACATTTAGATGCCCTATCTTCACCTAGAATAATGGCATGCGTACCTAGTGTTGACAAGGTAAGGTGACCTTGCTATCTTCCTCTGGCTGATTTCAACTTCATGAGGATTTTATTAAGATCATTAGCATTTTTTTACTCTGTTATATATAGTGTATATTTATTTCTTTGTATAATATAAATAGGATATTGACAAAGTCCAGGGAATTATGAAGCAAATAGCAATGTTCAAAATCTACAGACTAAAAACAATTTATTCCATTAAAGAACCTGTCTCAATAGAAGTTAAAACTCTTCTCATCTTAAGTGTTGGTGGTTCAACTGGGCCAAAGTATATTCCATTCTTTCTTGATTTGACCAATTTTAGCACTTCCCTTCAATTCACACACAGTTTTTAAGAGCATAGTCAACCACAGCTCTGATTAGTGAAACCCTTCTGAAAATATTCACTAAAAGGATTTGACACATTATAATAGGCTGTGGGGTTTTCACATTCAGGTCAATAAAGAACATGATCATCACCAAAGAGTGACTTAGGGGGCTATTACTAAGGTGAAGAACTTGAGCTGTGGAGATCAGTTCTGCTTCAGCAATAAGACTGAATGTTATGAAAAGAAAGTATTGGCAGCTTTACAACCATAATTAATTTCTAAGAGTACCCTTTCTGGCAGAAGTGTTGGTTGTGTTTTAACCTGATACTTCAGAGCTAATTCCCATTTCATGAGTGCTGGACAGCTGCTGAAAGACCTAGATGGCTTTGGATAACCTGAACAGTGAAGGGAGCAAACACAGGGAATAAAATAACCCAATATAGCCTGAACTCTGATGGTGAAGGACAACCATGTACTGCCTAAAGACAAAACAGACAAAACTGAAGACCAGCAAAGACCAAATTCTTAGCAGACGTGAATAATATTTTTAACAAACTCCCTGCCAGAGTACTATATAACATGAAATCATGTAATCTGTTTTGTAAATACACCAGGAACAACTTGCATGTAGCTAGATCTCCTGTTAAGTGCATCAGTAGGTAGACAGTAAGTAGGGATTTGATTTTTTTGTTCTAGTTTTGGTGAATGAGAAGGGCTATGAAATTCTCACAAAAACTTTACTACATTTAAAATGTTTAGCACAAAGTCATGAAGACACCAGCTTAGCTCTGGAAGCCATGTAGCTGTGCACTGCAGCATTGTGCCCCAGTCAAATAACCAGGGAAAAAATAGTAATATACTTAAATAAACATAATTCATTACAGCGTGTGTATCTCTAAGCTCCAAAAACTGAAGCAAAAGCCAGATGCGTACAGTTATAACTCATGTTGGTTTGTACTTGTATGGATGTCGTGGTTTAACCTCGGTCAGCAACTGAGCACCATACAGCCACTCGCTCACTCCCCCCACCCCGGTGGGATGGGGGAGAGAATCGGAAGACTAAAAGTGAGAAAACTCATGGGATGAGATAAAAACAGTTTAATAATTGAAATATAATAATAATAGCAATAATAATAGTAATAATAATAAGAAGAATATACAAAGCAAGTGATGCACAATGCAATTGCTCACCACCCGCTGACCGATGCCCAGCCAGTCCCCGAGCAGCAGCCCCCCCGGCCAGCTTTCCCCAGTTTATGTACTGAGCATGACGTCACATGGTATGGAATGTCCCTTTGGCCAGTTTGGGTCAGCTGTCCTGGCTGTGCCTCCTCCCAGCTTCTTGTGCACCTCCAGCCTTCTCAGTCGGTAGAGCATGGGAAGCTGAAAAGTCCTTGACTTAATGCAAGCACTACTTAGCAACAACTAAAACAACGGTGTGTAATCAGCATTATTGTCATCCTAAATCCAAAACACAGCACTGTACCAGCTACTAGGAAGAAATTTAATTCTATCCCAGCCAAAACCAGGACAGTGGAATTTTGCCTTTTTTTCTCCATATAGCTTTACAGAATTAACGAGAAGAGTCCATCTGGGAAGTCTTACAGTTGGTGACATCGAGACACAGAGAGAGTGACTTAGCTACTCTGAAAGCAAGTCAAAGCAAAGCTAAAATTTCCAAATACACAGCTTTTGGCTCAGCTTGCTGGTCCTTCACCTTTCCCCATCACCTGCAGCACTGCGCCCAGCATCCCATCAGCAGGCTCTTTCCATCTGCCCTCAAGACGACTGACATCAAGTCCAAAGAAATGCTGGAAAGCAGATATGTGGCATTTAAAAAGAAAAGAGCAGTTTTTAGCAATTTTCATGTCACCTGACAACTTCTCTCTTTTCAGACTAGTACAGGACTTCAGCTCATGGATTGTGAACTAATGGATGGGAAAGAATAACCAATTGCTTTTTCTGTGGATGCCAGCATGAGGCAAAGGCACGTCACTGCAACACTCACTACCTGCCTGTACAGTTATTCCGTTTAATAGTTATTTGACCACATACACCTAGTTATCACCACCATCAGAGGAATATCTCAGTCAACACAATGCTGGTTGGAAGTTTCACTGTATCAGTTTGTCTCGTTATGATATCCATACAAGATACCCATTTGAATTTCAGATAGCAGAAAGCTCTCTTACCCATGTCCTTGTTGACCTGATAGGAAAACCGAAGACCACCCTAATGTAGATTATTTATATACAGTGGCTCATTTCTGTAAATTTATTTGGCAACAAAGTGTTAAGCTACTTTTAGAGCAAAATAGTAGATAAAATAATGATGAAAATGGACCATAATCATCATCATCCATTTCTTTTCTGTTTTCTTTATGATCCATATATTTTTTAATTGCTTTTTTTGGAAAGGTGATTGCCATTCAATTTATACTCTTTTATAATCTCTTTAGAACATCTCACAGCAGATTTCTATTATGAGTTGAGTTCATTACATCAATGTAATGTCATTTCTTCTTGGACTCTTTATTTGGCTGTCTGTTGATATGCTACTAACAGCTATTTTACGTTCTGATAACTGCAGCCTAAAAGAAACACGATCCTGTTTTTAGGTAAAGAAGAACATTCATAAATCCTCTTGACAGAAATTAATGCAGGATTTGGAAGCCTCAGGATCATACCATGAAATACCATGGGAGACACCTCCCATTTCTTTTCTGGTTAACCCTGTGCCTCAATGGTGTCCCACAGGTTGTTTGTCAAGAAACTCCCATTAAAGACAACAATTAAAGACAAGGGCCTGCTACCACCCTGGGGTCTAGGCTCAAAGATACTGTGAGGAATGCCATCTTCTGTGAAATCAAGTCCTTTCCTTGGGATTAGGTCCTGCATTTAGCTATTCAAACCTGGCAGCCCATGCTTCTGCCTAAAAGTCTTCCCATTTGCACAGACAAGGAGAAAATATAAAGTACTACGATGTTCCAGGAGATCTTGGTTAAAAAAAATTGTGAAGGTTTTTTTTACTATTTTTTCCTCTCTCTTTGAGTTTTGCTCTATTACAACATGTTTTTAAAATTTCATTATTTACTTTCCTTCCCTTATACTGAACATCTGACATTTGTCTTATTGATCAACACTTCTGTTGAGCCTCACACGGGACATTTTTTCCTCTGCGGTTAATATGTCTCATTTACTGAGGTCCCCAGTTTCAAACCATTGCCAAATACATAACCAGGTAGTTGCTTCCTTAAATAACATCATTGTGGAAAAAAAAACAAAATTACAAATTTACCCTTACAAACACGGTCTTTCATGGGTACATTGAGTCTGTTGTACAATACATGACCTAAGCTTTTGCCTGCAGATTGCAAAAGTCTTGTGGTTGCTGTTAGCCACCCACAAACTGGAAGGACTGATTTCTCTTCCAGACCCAGGAGTAGACAGTGGCTATTGGTAACTTTTGACTGAGCCTGAGTTGGAAGGGGTGTTTTAGCTCCCCTCAGTTACCCTTTTTCAGATCCTTCTTTTTTCATTGTCATGCAGGGAAGTCAAACTCTTGTGCTGTGAAATTGCAAACTGTTTCCATGGAGATGATTAATATGTTCATGAATACACAATAATTCATTCACTGCAGGACCACGGAGGATAAAACTTTGGCTCTGAAAAGAAGAAAATGCCTTTAAAACCAATTTTTTTTCCTTTTAATAATAATCTAAATAAAGAAAGAAAACAATTAAAAGCAAGTGAAAGGCAAATGAACATGTATTTTACATTATTGTGTCTCCTGTATGGTGTTCAAGTATTATCTCAACAGGTGTCCTAAGACACTTTTGGTTGGTAGACTTAGAAAATGCTAAAGAATGCCTAGTCATCAAACCTTTCAATATCTAAAAGGTAAAACAAGTTTGTTCAATGATAATTAAGGCATGTAGATGGTGTATCATTGCTATTTATATAGTTCTGTCATGTGATAGGCACTTTCAGGCAGATAGTATACAATAATCACCATTCAAGGTCAGTATTGTGTCTTAAATAACAGCACAGGTATGACAAGAATCATCTACTATATTATGAAACTGCAGTATCTCAGAGAGGAACACGTGGCAGTTCTTGGTTAACACTGACTTTTGATGGACACCAGTACAGACAATCATATCCTTAGTCAATATTGAGCCTTTCCAAAGAGCTTAATGGAAACTGGAGCAGCTGTCAATCATTTTGAACAGTTCTATTTTTAAATTAAGTCATAGTTTTACTTAAGACTCAAACACAAATATATATACAAAATGAAATGTATGGAATTTTCACTGTATTTGACCCAAAATTAATAAAAAACTATTAACAGGAATGTGTGGAAAGCCAACGGTCATATTAGCACATAGGCATTAAAGAGGAAAGAGAAGTGCTCTATAATGCCTCTTAGAGCTTTCACACAAACTATACCTTTTACACTGCATCTCCCATTAATGAATATTTTTCTACCAAAGCTGTGTTTATAAAATTCAGCTAACCATCCTGGGATGTGATAGACAAGCAGAGCTTTTCCACTTTCTTAATATAGCCCTTTTAGCTAATGTCAGTGCTGTAAAGACTCACTTCAAAGCAAACAAGGAGAGATGAAGGGCTAGATCTGGAAGATGAAAATACTCATTCCGGTCTAGACTCTCCAAAGAAGCAGAAGCAATTAATTTTAATTAGATTAATTAAAAGTAATTTGAAATTTGAAATTTTGCAATGCTGTTCTGTCACCCTGATTCATCATGACTGGTTACCTGTTTTTGTTGTAGTTAATCTCAATGATTTCAAGTGCTTTCACAAAGATGCAAAACTTGGGACTAACATGGCAGAAAACGAAGTCATTCAGGCATCTAATTTTCTAGATGACAAACAGCATCACAGTATGACCTCACAGAGGTCCATTTTCCTCTCTGGGTCTGTAAAAACAAGTTGTGGTGCCTCACGATGGAATGTTCAATGGAGACACTCCATTTAGGCCAGTATAAGGAAAATCCCATTCCCTATCAGAAGAAAAGACCAGAACCAACACCTCAGAGCTTCTGGATACAGCTGCTAAATCCTTCTGCTTTCTGCAAGTCTGAAAGACTTTTGGAAAGGTCTGGTCCTAAGTTTACAAACTAGGGCCCATAGAGGAGAGCTATGAGAAATATAGAATCATAGAATCATAGAATCATTTAGGTTGGAAGAGACCTTTAAGATCAAGTCCAACTGTTAACCTAGCACTGCCAAGTCCACCACTAAACCATGTCCCTAAGCACCACATCTGCACATCTTTTAAATACCTCCAGGGTTGATGACTCAACCACTTCCCTGGGCAGCCTGTTCCAATGCTTGACAACCCTTTCGGTGAAGAAATTTTTCCTAATACCCAATCTAAACCTCCCCTGGCGCAACTTGAGGCCATTTTCTCTCGTCCTATCACTTGTTACTTAGGAGAAGGGACCGACACCCACCTCGCTACAACCTCCTTTCAGGGAGTTGTAGAGAGCGATAAGGTCTCCCCTCAGCCTCCTTTCTCCAGGCTAAACAACCCCAGTTCCCTCAGCTGCTCCTCATAAGACTTGTTCTCCAGACCCTTCACCAGCCTCGTTGCCCTTCTCTGGACACACTCCAGCACCTCAACGTCCTTCTTGTAGTGAGGGGCCCAAAACTGAACACAGTATTTGAGGTGCGGCCTCACCAGTGCCGAGTACAGGGGGACAATCACTTCCGTAGTCCTGCTGGCCACACTATTTCTGATACAGGCCAGGATGCCATTGGCCTTCTTGGCCACTTGGGCACACTGCTGGCTCATATTCAGCTGGCTGTCAACCAGCACCCCCAGGTCCTTTTCTGCCAGGCAGCTTTCCAGCCACTCTTCCCCAAGCCTGTACCGCTGCATGGGGTTGTTGTGACCCAAGTGCAAGGACCCGGTACTTGGCCTTGTTGAACCTCATACAATTGGTGTCGGCCCATGGATCCAGCCTGTCCAGGTCCCTCTGCAGAGCCTTCCTACCCTCCAGCAGATCAACACTCCCACCCAACTTGGTATCGTGTGCAAACTGACTGAGGGTGCACTCGATCCCCTCATCCAGATCATCGATAAAGATATTGAACAAGACTGGCCCCAAAACTGAGCCCTGGGGAACACCGCTCGTGACCGGCCGCCAACTGGATTGAACTCCATTCACCACAATTCTTTGGGCACAGCCGTCCAGCCAGTTTTTTACCCAGCAAAGAGTATACCCGTCCAAGCCACGAGCAGCCAGTTTCTTCAGGAGAATGCTGTGGGAAACGGTGTCAAAAGCTTTACTAAAGTAAAAGTAGAGAAAATGCACAGCCTTTCCCTCATCCACTAGGTGGGTCACCTGGTCATAGAAGGAGATCAGGTTAGTCAAGCAGGACCTACCTTTCATAAATCCATGCTGACTGGGCCTGA
This sequence comes from Aptenodytes patagonicus, assembly GCF_965638725.1. Classification (NCBI taxonomy): domain Eukaryota; kingdom Metazoa; phylum Chordata; class Aves; order Sphenisciformes; family Spheniscidae; genus Aptenodytes; species Aptenodytes patagonicus. The sequence continues at coordinate 21,311,691 of NC_134954.1, forward strand.
TCACCTGGTTGTCCTGTACGTGCCATGTGATGGCATTCAACATGATCTGCTCCATAACCGTCCCTGGCACCAAGGTCAGACTGAGAGGCCTGTAGTTCCCCAGATCCTTCTTCTGGCCCTTCTTGTAGATGGGCATCACATTTGCTAACTTCCAGTCACCTGGGACCTTGCCAGTTAGCCAGGACTGATGATAAATGATTGAAAGTGGCTTGGTGAGCACTTCCACCAGCTCCCTCAGTACCCTTGGGTGGATCCCATCCGGCACCATAGAATTCTGTGTGTCTAAGTGGTGAAGCAGGTCACTAATGATTTCCCCTTGGATTATGGGGGCTTCATTCTGCTCCCCGTCCCCGTCTTCCAGCTCAGGGGACTGGGTACCCGGAGAACAACTGATCTGACTATTAAAGACGGAGGCAAAGAAAGTATTAAGTACCTCAGCCTTTTCCTCATCCTTTGTCACTATGTTTCCCCCCACATCCAATAAAGGATGGAGATTCTCCTTAGCCCTCCTTTTGTTACTAATGTATTTATAGAAATATTTTTAATTGTCTTTTACAGCAGTAGCCAGATTAATTTCTAGTTGGCCTTTGGCCCTTCTAATTTTCTCCCTGCATAAGCTCATGACATAGAATTATTAATAGAATCATAGAATCATTAAGGTTGGAAGAGACCTCTAAGATCATCGAGTCCAACCGTCAAGACTACATCTTTGTAGTCCTCCCGAGTTGCCTGCCCCTTCTTCCAAAGGTCATAAACTCTCCTTTTTTTCCTGGAGTTCCAGCCAAAGCTCTCTGTTCAGCCAGGCCGGTCTTCTTCCCCACTGGCTTGTCTTTCTGCACACGGGGATGGCCTGCTCCTGCCCCTTTAAGATTTCCTTCTTGAAGAATGTCCAGCCTTCCTGGTCTCCTTTGCCCTTCAGGACTGCCTCCCAAGGGACTCTGTCAACCAGTCTCCTAAACAGGCCAAAGTCTGCCCTCCAAAAGTCCCAGGCAGCAGTTCTGCTGAACCCCCTCCAAGAATCGAAAACTCATTTTGTGATCGCTATGCCCAAGACAGCCTCCAACCGTCACATCACCCACAAGTCCTTCTCTGTTCACAAACAACAGGTCCAGTGGGGCACCATCCCTAGTTGGCTGACTCACCAGCTGTGTCAGGAAGTTATCTTCTACACACTCCAGGAACCTCCTAGACTGTTTCCTCTCTGCTGTATTGTATTTCCAGCAGACATCTGGTAAGTTGAAGTCCCCCACGAGAACAAGGGTTAGCGATTGTAAGACTTCTCCCAGCTGCTTACAGAATATTTTGTCTGCCTCTTCATCTTGGTTAGGTGGTCTATAACGGAATCCCACCATGATATCTGCCTTGTTGGCCTTCCCCCTGACTCTTACCCATAAACACTCAACCCTATTGTCACCATCATTAAGCTCTAGACAATCAAAACACTCCCTAACATACAGGGCTACCCCACCGCCTCTCCTTCCTTGCCTATCCCTTCTGAAGAGTTTATAGCCATCCATTGCAGCACTTCAGTTGTGCGAGTCATCCCACCATGTTTCCATGATGGCAACTATATCATAGTTTTCCTGCTGTACAATGGCTTCTGGTTGCTCCTGTTTGTTGCCCATGCTCAGTGCATTGGTGTGGATGCACTTCAGTTGGCTATTGATCCCACCACCTTTTTTGGGGGAGAAACCCTAATTCCTACGCGACCATTTTCAGGCACTTCTGTGGTTTCTAACACATCTATAACCCTTGCATCTTTGCTGCCGCATGGATCTCCATCCCCTACCTCCACTGAGACGGCAGACCGAAGGACCTCACTAGCACACCATCCCTCAAACATTGGCGTGCCGCCCCGAGGCTTATCTCTAGCGAGTCTGGTTTTATCCCTTTCCCCCTTCAAATCTAGTTTAAAGCTCTTTCAATGAGCCCTGCTAACTCCTCTGCAAAGATCCTTTTCCCCCTTTGAGACAGGTGTACCCTCTCTGTCACCAGCAGGCCTGGTGTCATGTAAACCGACCCATGATCAAAAAAACAGAAATTCTGCCGGTGACATCAGGCTCGGAGCCAGGTATTGATCTGCTGGCTCTTCCTGTTTCTTCCCTCATCATTCCCTGCAACTGGAAGGATAGAGGAGAGCACTACTTGTGCTCCTGATCCCTTAACCGGTCGTCCCAAGGCCCTGAAGTCTCTCTTTGCCCTCAGACTTCTTGTTGCAACTTCATCACTGCCTACCTGAAAAATCAATAATGGATAAAAATCTGAATGCTGGTAAGCATTCTGTCAGTATGTTTTGTACATTATAATATATGGTTTTGGAAGCCTAAGGAGTAGTTGACAAAGCCTACAGGAAGTCTGCCATTCAACTTCTATAGGGAGAACTTCTACAGAAATTTTCAAATAATATTGATACTACTACATATAGCTGCAGCAGTGTAAGATTTCACTCCCATTTGAGCAAATGGAGATTTTTACAAAGGTAAAAGCAGTCTGGAGTTGTAGGTGCCCTTACTCTAATAGCGTATATATAAATATTTTGCTAGTATATGGGCAATATAATCAAATTGAAATACATTCCTATTTGAAACTTTCATCTGTTTCATTCAAATAATTGATTTCATGAGAGTTCAAAGCATACAGGGAGCAGAGAGAGTTTGCACCTAGCAAACTTCCTAGCACTGAAAGCAGATTTTCTATTTCCAAATCTGTTTTAATGTTCCTATATAGCGTTCGTAACACTGACATATAGCTGCCTGTTAACATGTACTGCAGAGGTTCAGGGAATAGCTGGTGAAGGGAGGAATAAATCCAATAGCGCTTCAAAGTCAGAGAGGGTAACAGATGCGCTGGCTCCAGCACTCATCCTGCTGCAGTGGACCAGGGCCAGGGAGACTCCTGCTCTGCCCGTATGTGTTCATCTGTGAGGTTTGGATCAGTCCCCAAAATGCAACTGCTGCTCCTGGCTAGCTGATGAAAGGAAAATCCAACCCCCGGGCACCAGATGCAGCTAAATGCTGTGACGGGTAACCCATCTGCAGAGCACAGCGAGCTGCTGTGCCACTTCTTTCACTTTGGGAGCAGGGAGCAACCTGGAAACAAGAGCTTACAAAACACAGACCAAAGGGATTTGCACCTGTGCCATACTAATTCATGAGCACCCCATATCTACTCTACATACAGGCAAATGGGGGTTCTGTATGAACAAAATTTGGAAATAAGGTCCAATGGAGATTATTTATGAAATACTATAAATGTCTCTTTTTCTTATGCTTTGAATTTCTCTCCACCTAGAACTTTACCCTCAGTTCAGCCTGTCAAATTCCCTATTTTAGATTATCTTATACCTAAAAGATATGGGGGAATCTGCCCTTCATCCTAGGATCGCTTTCCTAAAAACTTACATTTGGGTGTGACACCGGGTAATGAGGATATACTCCTTATTAACCAGCACTTATTAAGAAACATTAAAACTGTCCAGGACCTTTTAATACCCAGCTTATGAATGCCTCTTGGAAGTTCCTTACCTTCAGACCTCACTGTGTTTAGGGCTGTAGCTTGGTTATGGCACAGGGCAGATAGCATTGCCACGGGCACCATGAGCTTTAACCACAAATGGAAATCCAGTTCTTGGCAGTGCTCAGCTGCTGTGGGGCCAAGGACCACGTAACTGCCTCAACTAGTCAATAGCATTGAATTAATAGAAATAAGTGCTATTTCTGCTAGTAATAGTTTTCAGGTTCACCTGGGTTATCTACTGTTGTGAGGAAAAAATGCAGGACTTCGGAGCTGCTGAAATCAGACACTGGCAGCTAACTGAAGAAGTGCAGGCTTTGAAAAACCTTGTCCTAGGCTAGATTACGTATTAATTTTACAGCTCTGTATTTTTCTCAGGAAGCTGGGACTCCAGCTCCTAGGATGTTTTGTAACTCAGGGTCTTCGTTTTATCTTTAAATGGCACTGCCTCAGCACTGACTGGCTTCTGGTAAATGTCCTTCTTAGTGGGCAGGTTTTCTAAGATCTTCTTGTTCTGCCTAAATCTGACTTCTATTGCTAATTTGGTTTTTTGCTGTTTTTTTTTTTTCCCTGTCTGTATTAAAGACCAGCATGTAAGCAACAAACAAACTCAGCTTTAATGGCATGTAAAATTTGGCTGTGCTGAAGAATGACAAGGATGCTATTTAACCCTTCCAGAAAAAAAGGAGGGCCTCTGATTCAGTGCTTTGCCTTTAGCTTGTAAGAAAACAAGACTTGGTTTAAAAGCCTCAAAACAGATTAATTTCTGCTGCAATAATGTATTATTCATTCATTGGTCACCAAATCAGTTTACCATCATTACTTTCCTAACCTGTTTCTAGGCTTCATCCAGAGTCCATCAACTGTAATGAGGTGTTAGAAATTTTCAGAATGCAACTATTTTCAATTTTCTACGAGGCGCAATATCCACAGAGTATTTATATATAACAGGTTCTTCCTCTTTTGGAAAGATCCAATAAATATCACTAACAACCAGAAGGTCCTCTGCTTTCCACATCCTAAGGAAAGCCAGAAAGAATGATCTGGCTTGGCTTCAGAGGACTTGGGAGGAAAATCTTCTTATGTACTTTCAGTCCCATAGCTAAGGGCAAGACAGACTCCAGCCCTGAGGTCAGAGGGAACTTGATTCAATAATTTCAGACCATTAGATACTCTAAAAAGACCTAGATGTATAAAATCCTGACTTCCCCCAAAGCTGCATGTGATCTGAAGAAAGCAGAAAATGTCATCTCCAGCCCATAGTGGTTATTACCCCAGAGCTGGGCACAGCAGTCCCCTGCCCAAAAGGGTTTCCACATGGAAAAATCCAGATGGTCCTTTCTGAAGGACTCGCCGTTTGAGGTTTGTGTGGCTTGCACAGGGCTGAATTCCCTGCTTAACTTTCTCAGCAAATCTTAATAAAACCCCTGAGGAAAAAAAGAGCAAGTCTTAAAGTATTTAAAAAAAAATAAAAATCAATAACTCTATTTCAAAGTCATTTTCCACCTCCTTTCTAGTCCTGTTTCATTAGGTAGATGGTATCTGTGAGCCTCCTGCAAAGTAAAGTACTTTTTGCAATGCACAAATGAAATTCATACTTGTCTATTAGTATGTTCAGTATTTTGTGAGCTGTGGAGAATCTGTTATCGAGAGAGAGAATTTTAGGTTTAATTACCTCCATCAAGAGGAAAACGGGCCCCTAGAGGTATAAACCAATGCAAACAGCAAATACATTTATTATAACATATCATCCAATAATATCTCCAACACAATGAGATTTGGTGCTGTGATGACATAATATAATCTGGGGCCCGGGTCTGATGTAATTATCCTCTCTGATAGCTTTTAAAATACTAAATGAGACTGCACAAAAAAATACGATGTTTTTAATCAATGTTTCTCAAGTTTTAATGCAGTTGTGCATACTCTCCCTTCTGTACTGATAAGGAAGAGAATGAAGACACTATTTAACAGTGGCAGCACTTACTGTACTTCCAGGAATCATTGAGGTCCCACAGCTACTGCAGTGGATTAAATTAAATCAAAGGAAAAGATTGACGCTCAAATTGTAAAACAAATTCATTCTGTTGCCAGAAGCAGTGAAAGGACCGTGATTACCAGGAGTGGGTGTCCTGGTTTTGGCAGGGATAGAGTTAATTTCCTTCCTAGTAGCTGGTACAGTGCTGTGGTTTGGATTTAGGATGAGAACAAAGTTGATAACGCACCGATGTTTTAGTTGTTGCTAAGTAGTGCTTACACTAGTCAAGGGCTTTTCAGCTTCCCATGCTCTACCGACTGAGAAGGCTGGAGGTGCACAAGAAGCTGGGAGGGGGCACAGCCAAACTGGCCAAAGGGACATTCCATGCCATGTGACGTCATGCTCAGTACATAAACTGGGGAAAGCTGGCCGGGGGGGGCCGCTGCTCGGGGACTGGCTGGGCATTGGCCAACGGGTGGTGAGCAATTGCACTGTGCATCACTTGCTTTGTGTACTACTATTATTATTATCATAATATTATTATTAATGTTGTTATTATCATTTTATTTCAATTATTAAACTGTTTTTATCTCAACCCACAAGTTTTTCTCACTTGTGCTCTTCCAATTCTCTCCCCCATCCCACCGGGGGCGGGGGGGGGGGGGGGGGGGGGGCGAGCGAGCGGCTGTGTGGTGCTCAGTTGCGGTCTGAGGTTAAACCACAACAGTGGGTTTCTAGTTTGTTCTACCACCCCCAAAAAGTTTATAGTCTAATCCTAGACATGGTTATTTTTTCTCTAAAAATTCCCAGCAACTGCATTGCTCTGCAAAAGATGGGTGAATTGCCTGTATCAAATTCCAGGAAAAATTTGACCTGTAAAAATCATGCATTTGATTTTATTTTTTTCTGCAAATCTTTACAGAATTGTTGGGTTGGCACAAAATCAGCAGTTGGAATAGAAAGCCAAAATAGCATATGGGGGGCTGAACTGCATCTCAGAGGCTGCAGGCCAGCCCAGAATAAAAATATGATGGCTACATCATGCACTACATGAAATGGCTACAGAGAAAGCCATAACATAAATCTTCTGGATGTGATTTATTATTATTTTGAAGGTTTTATTCAAGTTGGTAAAGCCACCCTTTGTAGAAAATTATGTATTGGATTCCTCATCAGAATAAGTTACAGAACATTCTGTGCCTGGGTTTCCTAAAAAGAATCCTAAATATTGATAAAGAATGTCAATATCTGAGAATACAAGATGATTTCAAATTTAGTTTGATGGTTTTTTAAAATACTAAATGAGACTGCACAAAAAAATACGATCTTTTTAATCAATGTTTCTCAAGTTTTAATGCAGTTGTGCATACTCTCCCTTCTGGCCACTTATCTCCTTATGGCATAGTGCACTTGGTTTTACTGTTATGCCTCAGAAACATCCAATTTTCAGTCATACTGTTAATAATGGGAACTACAGCAACAAAGATGAGACAATAATTTAGTTTCTAATAATTTAGTAAGTCTGCCTAAGACTATGCGAATCAAGAAAAGTGGGTATAAATCTGTTTTTATTAAAAATATAAAGTATATAATCTATAAATAAAAGAATATAAAGTATAAATCTGGGACAATATTCTTTCTTGGATAAAAGTGAGCTTGGGATACTCAAAATATTTTAAATACAACTAGCAAAAAATGTTGCAATGGAAGAGAGAAGGGAAGGGAAGGGAAGGGAAGGGAAGGGAAGGGAAGGGAAGGGAAGGGAAGGGAAGGGAAGGGAAGGGAAGGGAAGGGAAGGGAAGGGAAGGGAAGGGAAGGGAAGGGAAGGGAAGGGAAGGGAAGGGAAGGGGAGGGGAGGGGAGGGGAGGGGAGGGGAGGGGAGGGGAGGGAAGGGAAGGGAAGGGAAGGGAAGGGAAGGGAAGGGAAGGGAAGGGAAGGGAAGGGAAGGGAAGGGAAGGGAAGGGAAGGGAAGGGAAGGGAAGGGAAGGGAAGGGAAGGGAAGGGAAGGGAAGGGAAGGGAAGGGAAGGGAAGGGAAGGGAAGGGAAGGGAAGGGAAGGGAAGGGAAGGGAAGGGAAGGGAAGGGGAGGGGAGGGAAGGGGAGGGGAGGGGAGGGGAGGGGAGGGGAGGGGAGGGGAGGGGAGGGGAGGGGAGGGGAGGGGAGGGGAGGGGAGGGGAGGGGAGAGGGGAGGGGAGGGGAGAGGAGAGGAGAGGAGAGGAGAGGAGAGGAGAGGAGAGGAGAGGAGAGGAGAGGAGAGGAGAGGAGAGGAGAGGAGAGGAGAGGAGAGGAGAGGAGAGGAGAGGAGAGGAGAGGAGAGGAGAGGAGAGGAGAGGAGAGGAGAGGAGAGACTCAGTCAAGAGAAACTCAAGAGAAACTCAATAAAATAAAATTCTTTCAACACCAAAGTATTTTTTAAAAAAATCACCAAACTAAGTCAATTAGTACTATCCATGCCATTCATATTAATTAAAAAAATGCTTATCACCAGATTGTATTACTTGTTTGCACCATCTTTACTTCATTAGTGCTAATTGGAAATAATTACAACTGATATGTGAAATATTTAATTAAAAGATATATCTGCTTCTATTGTCATGTTTCTGGACTGTTGAGTGCAATGTTGTCAGGACGACACTGCTATCTCTGGACCTTCTGTAAGACTTAACAGCACTCTTTGTCTCTTCTTATTATGAGCCAGAGCCTTTTCAATCAGGAAGAAATCTGAATCTTAGCCTTTGCCTTCCCTTCAAGAAATCAATACTCTGAGAGAAGAACTGATGTGTTTCTACCCCTTTTCCTGGGGAATTGAGATACAGACAGTTGCTCAGGCATCCCTCTCTCCTTCCAGCAGTCTCCTTCTCTTCCATTTGAAGTCTTCAACCTGGTTCAGCCAAATTTGACAGAACAGAAGATGTCATTGCTTTCCTCCAGTTTTCATGAAACTTCATGTTTGGGTAGAGGAAAGGGATGTACATCAGTGTCCTCCCTCCTGAGGGCTCTTCCACTTGGGCTGAGTGCACATGCACTCCCTGAGCATGGCTCACACCCAGGGACAGCAATCACATGCAGAAGGCTCTTGCCCACACTGCCTTGGCAAAATGGATTACCAGTTTTACTTTGCCAAATACTAGTATTTCTAAGACAAATTGGAAATATTCACAAGTATTAATAAAAATATTGTTGCTTGATTGCACAGCCCAGGAGAGCCAGTGTGACCAAGAAGAGAGGCATTTTGGAAGTCTCCGCTGAGCCTGGCACCCTGGCAGCTAATGCCTGCAGACCTCTGAATCACAAAACTTTCAAGATTCATAACAGCCTCACCCGAACCACAGGAGGGAAAGCAAAAACGGTGATTCAAAAGTCACGCTCTACTATTTTACAGCTCTCTTTTCCCCTCAGTACTGTGAAGTACTGATAGAAACAGTGAAAAATAAGTTCTGCTCCATTAACTCCCCAATCACTGCTGTACTTCGCTTGCTATCAGAATCATAGAATCATAGAATCATTGAGGTTGGAAAAGACCTCTAAGGTCATCGAGTCCAACTGTCGACCCAACACCACCATGCCCACTAAACCATGTCCCTAAGTGCCTCATCTACACGTCTTTTAAATCAGCAACATCTGCTGTAAATGGTGGCACGGCTGCCAAGGGTAAGGACACCAATTTGATACAGGTGCTTCCCCGTGCCCGTCAGCATGGGAGGCCTTCGCTGCACAGCCCTGGCATGGTGAAGTCTCCATCAGTTTGTACCTGCACATCTATCTGCACAGAAAGGCAACACGAGCCCAAACAACAAAGGCCACCCGAGTTCACAAGCTTCATGAATTACATTGTGCTCAATTAAAAGACTCATTGTAGGCAAGGAACTGCTCTTTTCCATACTAGTCCTGCTAGCCATACTATTTTATATTAATGCAATCTAGTGATTACCATATCCATGCTCCTGTCCCCTCTGTGATCACCGGCATTAGTTATACTAGGTATATTTTGAAAGCTGCACGTTGAGCCAGATCCTTTTCATTGTGTTATAGCACCAACAACTTAATATAAAATTGTTTCTTTCTGTCAAAGCCATACAGCCATAGCATATAGCCTGGTCACAAGGCACTACCAGGCTTCAGCATTTATCTTAGCCTCAAAATGAATTGTCTGAATTATCGACTGCAGCATGCCCAAACTCAGCCCTTTACAGACTGGCAAGGGTAAACTGCCTTTTATAATCTCATAAACTGGGAGGCTGAAATTATCACTGCAGTTGTCAAGAGTTTTATATAGATTAAATCTCATCTATGATAGACTGGTAGCAAAGCAGAGTGTGTGTTTGTGAGAAAAGAGCAACCAGAAATAGAGAATTAGCTTCCCTCACTCTCCCCAAACCTTGTTTGAGAACTCTTCCTGGCAGTCCTACAACAAAAAAAAAGCAAAACAGAAAGACACCAAAAATGAGCAGTTTCTTCCTGATTTTGTCCTTCTTTATCAAATACCATGTCCAGGGAGCATCATCTTCTGCAGAATAAAATGGCTTCAACTGGGATTGGGAATAGGTTTCAGTGAAAGAAGTGCACACTCATTAATGGTGTAGTCCTGAGACAGACTTTTTTCACTTTGGCTAAAGGGTGAGGCAGTGCTTTAGGCGTTTTCTTAAGCCCACATGTTTTTAAATAAATTGATCATGGGAAAATGAATTTTAGGGCACAGAATACCATTGGGACCACAGAACCTGTAAGAATTAGGTTGCTGGTGTGTGGGGGGGGAACCTGGGAATAGCTTTGTGGTCTGTGTGGTAGAGAGTCAACCCCACAAAAGGTGCTGAAAGACTTGTTGGCCAACCTTTTGCTTCGATCCAGCTCACTTCACACAGGAAATCATCTTTATTTATTCAGATAATTACTTGGGTAAGAATTAGGAATTAGCCTTCTATCACTATCTGAATAAATGTATTGGAAATGAGGACAAGTCTGGCACCCAGCTGAAGACAAGGGAGCACCCTCCAGCTTGAATTCTCCATCACATAGTGGAGATCAATAAAGGGGTTTGCAATTAACACAAGGTACTTAAAATACATGAAATCCCTTCCCCAAACTCACAGTACATTTTTTAATGGAAAGTTGTGGTTAGGTATTTTTTGTTAAAGGTCTGGGAAAAAGTCAAGTAGCCCAGACCCGTATCCCTCAGAAATTATTTAATGGCAAATATTCCCAGCAGATGCTGAACATAGCTTTTCCAGAGATAATGAAAGAAAACTAAGCAAAGCTTTAAAGATGAGAAAAACAGACCTCCAAAACTCCATTCTCAATATACTTACCCTATAACATAACTTCTTGAAATCAAAAAAACAGTGACTTTTTTGGCAGAATTGACACCAGCCATCCATAAATTCATGCAAAAAAAAGTCACTTTCCCCAGTAAGTTCACATTTGGATTACTTTTCCTACATGTTAACTGTCAAATAAGCCTTACTCCTGCATCTAGCCAAAGCCTTTACTCTGACATTGCCTTGAGATGCTCTGGCTGTTAGTAATAATAAGGACAAGTGAGAAATTATTAAAAGAGATTTATTGAAAATGACTGAATGCTCCAGGGTACCATAGTAGGAGGTTCAATCCTCAGAACAATTTTAGACAGCGTATTGAGACTTTCAACTTAAAAATGTTAAAGTTTCTCCTGATTCAGAGCTACTTTGACACAGCTTCAAAGCAGACCCATCTCAAAGCAGTGTTGAAGGAAAAATGGAAGTATTTTACAATGACAGCTTTAATATCCGAACTGAACCTAAAAGTTGTCAAATAAATTAATAGTGATCTAACAATTCTGATAGTGAACCTTGTAATGTACAAATGGCCTTAGGTTTTTAGCCTACTTTTTTAGTACAATGTATTTGCAGATGAATTTAGAAAATGCTCTCTTGTGCTACCGGTTTGTGTGGTACTTCAGGATGACTGCATCCACTCAGTAACTGTAAACTACAATGTTACATGCCAAATCCATTTAACAATATGAACATCCAACTTATTTAATTTTACCAAAGGCAATGAGTTTGTGATTAAACAGTATCTGTATTCACCAAGACATACTTACTTGTTTTGGTTTTTCAAATGTTTGCTTTAAAATTCCTTCTGACACACAAGCAAGTTCTAGAATTGCATTGAAGATAAACTGCTAATAACAGTACGAGATACTGCAAGAGTATGAGATTTATTAGGACAACTGTACGATGAGCTATAGTGAGGAGGGAAAATTCACCTGTGTCTGGGGACTGCTCGGTGGTCCTGGCTCCTGCAGGAATCTCATCTGCTCCAGTTCGGATGACTTGCTTGCTCTGAGGGGAGCAGGGGAAAATGATGGAGAGGGGATAGAGAGAGCCTTCATTCACAGAGGAAAATCTGTGCACCTCATAGAAAATATTTTTTTCTTCCAGAAATGAGGAACAGCAGTTGACTGACAGTATAGTCTTTTTAACACTATTTACTTTGATAATATAAAAATGTAATGGTTCATAAAATAGTATTAATTTAGTGGCATAATAAGTAGATGGAATTTGACTGAATTTCTTAAAAGGAAAAAAGGATGACAGCAGAAAAGAGCTGTAGAAAAGTTTAACATTTTGTAATTTTTTTTAGATTTGTTCTTAGATCAGACAAAATGTTGTGCTCATATTGTGATTTTTCATTTCAGGCAGTCATGTGCTCAGAGGGGGAAAAAAATCATTTCAGAACAGAACTATCCAGACATTCTTTGCCAGTTGATCAGCAAAATTTCTTTTTCCCATCAATAAAACAGATTCTGACCCATCTCAAACCAGCTGTATGTAATGAAAAATTTGGTTTATGCTGATTTGATTCTATTTGGTCTTTTTCTATTTTCAAAAGCTATTTCTTTTTGTTATCTCTCTCACGAAAGTAAAATTTTAAAGTAAGGGGGTTTTTTTCTCTTTTTTTTCTTTCCTCTAAGTTATGCTTTTACCCCAGCCTGCCTGTTTCAATCTAGCTAATTTGGGCATGTCTCTGGTTTTCCTGGAGTTTCATTCACCCCCGGTGATACATGACACTTCTTCTGGCTGATCATTCCTTTGTCTTTTCAACAGTTTGTTTCCTCAATGGATTTAAAAATTGCTTGCCTACCAAAGGATATAAGGAAAAGCTAACATATACTTCTTTATGATTTCCATAAGATCATGTGGAGTTTAAGCAAGAAAAAATGTGATCTCTGTGCATTAAAATAAAAATGTAAAAAAATCAAATGCCATCCCTCATATGAGCCTGGGGCACTCAGCACAAGCTGAGTGCAACTGTCACTGGGCAGGACGGGCTGTAGAGGTGATGCCACTCTCTTGCTAAACTTCTCCAGGAAAGATTTTTGTGGACTATATTGAACACTAGATCTGACAACAAGTAGTTTCACCTGTAACTATAGCAAAATAAATTTTATTTTGCAAACTCACTCAACTTCATCAAGTGAGAATCTAAACAAATTCTTTTTTTCCTCAGAGTGTTTCTGGGTTACTACTCCAAATTGATTTCTGTTACAAAAGACCACTCCTGTCTCACTTTTCTGTACATAAATAGTACTCTGCTCTATAGCTTCAATCATGTTGAACAAAATACATTGATTCCTCCCTTTTTTTGTGCGGACCACTAATCAATAAAATCTAAATAAAATAAAATCAGACCTCTTAATCTCTGTCCTTTCATGAAAATAGCACTGTAGAAAGAAAGTAGCTGTAGTAAGTGTAGTTCAAGAGATTAAGAGATTAAATTATGTATGATTTCCATCTACACATGAAAAAAGCAGGATTTTCTGTTGAAGTTAAATCTTCAGAAATAGCCTTTTTTTGGGGGGGGGAGGGGGGTGCAGATACTCCCTTGGTCTTTCTTTCCCTTCCTGCTTTCTCCTCCTTTCCCACAAATCCCCCAAGGGACCCCTTTGACAAAGGCTGGTATTATGCGATACTATGGGGAAGCAGGTCCTGCTTCCAGGCTGACGAGATCCAAAGCACTGGGCAAAGCTAAAAGACCCCACCGATGGTTTGCAGTCACAACCAGATTCATTACTTGTATTGGGTTACTGTGGTTCAGGGGCTGCTGCCTTGGAATGAATGCCAATTTGTGTATTTGAGGAGCATCACAGAAAAGTGCATCCATACGATGTTGCATCAGGTTAGAAAATTGCCTCCAGTCTAAATAAAGCAATATGTTATATATCAGTTTGTATTTTACAAGGTACCATTTTTTTCCGTCAAGGAAAAACACCAACAGAAGCTGCCTTTGTTTGCTTCTTAGTTATCTCAGAGACTTTGTGCAGCCCAAATACAGCCCCAGTGGCACTCATGGTGGGAGAAATATGCCTACCATGAAGGAAGTCCGAGTTTCTGAGGAGACTCGTGCCACTCCTACAGACCAAACAAACTTGGCTTGTTTCAGGGCTGCAATATGGCCAGTGCTTCACAAGACCATCCAGCTCTGTGCCATAGGTCTCACAAAAAAGTGCATTATAAGTATGAACTCCACCCAAAAATGCCAAGTGAATTTGCAGAATCTCCCAAGCTTAAATGGTAAATGCTGGATGGGATATTCAAGGGATAATCTTCATCCCCAAATCCTGCTCAGTAAACTGCACCTGAACTTCTGCTCTAAATTACTGTTCTTGCACAATGCGAGCAGTGGTAAGGATGGAGATCCAGTGCTGCATGTGGAAAATAGAATATCACTGCCTTACTAGTAGCTAGATGGAGCACTTGTCATTTTTTAATTGGTTATGTGATGTGTGCTATAATTTCCTGCCATTGAGCAACTTTCAGGGGTTTGTTTTTCAGGGTTTTAGCTTTGGGACATTTGAATGATAAACTTGAAAGCCAATGAGCAGATGGGGGTAAGTAATCCTTGCATTCATTCAACCATAGAAGGGCCATTTATGTTTGGACAGCTGGGAACTACTTTAGGAGAGTTTGATTTGCAAAATACAGACCAGGTTCAGTATCGCTTTGGCTACACAATTTCAACATCTTGTGAATACATCACCAGTGATGGGATTCTGCAATCAACGTTTACTACATTGGTTTATAACTGAACAGTTACAAACCCGGGGTTTTGTGTTTGGATGAAGTGAAGCCTTTTCATTAATTTATGACAGGGAAGGATGAACTGCGTCATGAACTGGTAGGGGAAGCAGTAGCACGGATCTGTCCAAGCGAGTATGGTTTTTTGTGCAATTTGAAAGGAAAATATTTCTTTTGCTTAGTTTGAAAGAGGAAATGTTTAGTATGTCTCTTAGGGCCTAGATGTGCCAATAATGATAGCTGATAATGTTATTTGTAACAATGTGGCCTCAGCCACAGCCAGGTAGAAGCAGAGAGAATCAGATTTCCCTGCTGTGACTAGGGAGAAGAGAGTGCTTACAGCAGGGACAGAGACCTGATAGAAATACGTTTTCAATTATTTGAAAAACAAATTCATTTGGTCTGTGGGGTTAAACATGTTCAGAAGCATTTATCACTAGAATTTACCAAATTGCTCACGTGTGGTTGCAAAGGACACAGGCACTGCAACTGCAGGTTAGGCATCAGATGGAGTTATCCGTTCTCTTTTACAGGAGATGCGCACCTTATTCCTCCCTCATCTATAGCAGGAGAGCGTAAGTATAATAGCACACTGCACTGTAAGGAGAAATGTGAAAGTCAGAAAAACTTACCTTTGTAGGAATGTAAAAGAATGTCACAACTGGGAAGAAAGATCCAGAGAATCTGCAAAGCAATGGGAATTACGTATTCAGAAAGCAAAGCACATCTGTCTTTCCTGACATCACCGGTCCCAAGCAGACAGTGAGGAATGACAATGCGAATGAGTGTGATTGCAAAGGAAAACGCTCCTCCGGTCCCATCACTGATGGGCAGGGAAAGAGGAAGCAGGGAGACGGCACACCATTGGAGATGCAAAACAAAATGCAAGAAAAATCCTTAATCATAGCCAAGTTTGTACCAATGGCTTGGCTGGGCATACTTTCAGTATAGCAAAGAAACTCAGGTGTCCTCCTAGGCTTTTTTTTGGCTCTCTCATATGGAATTTAACTCCTGATCCAAGTTTACAACATTAAACATGAAGGTAAAATGCATAAGGATGTTGGAAATGCCACACCACCTTAAGCATTTCTGCTATAGGAATGCCCCTGCATTTATTAAATGATCATTCCCCTGTGAGCACATCAAAAATTTTAAAGTCCTCACCCACTTACAAATTAGAAAAATATAAATGCTAACTTAACTCCAAATTGTGCCATTTAAATGCACAATGCATTTGTGCATGCTAGCCTTTTGTTGGGAATTAAGTAGTTGATTCTAAACTTGGTAAATTATTAATTGGCATGCCTGTTTCTCTTCTGTGTCAGTACTGGAAATGGTAAAATGTTAAATGGCGGCTACCCAACATACTTTACACATATATTAATTAACAAGGGTAAGATTTTAATCAACTTGCACCAGGGAAAGATTAATTGAAACATTTGGAAATTTATGTCAAAAAGCCCTTTTACTTCCAAAGGAACAGGAGAAAAAAATCTTTACAATTATTGTCTTCATGCTTGCTAGCAGAAAGAGTGTCAGTTACTTGGATTTTGTTCCAGGACTGCACTAGATTTAATGCAACTACAAATCAGTTCCTGGGTTTTGACATCCAATATGAATTTTGTTATATCAAGACTTTGGGGACTTTGCAGCAAGCTATTGTAAGAAGCTTTTAGGATTATTTGGACATTTTGAAATTTGTTCTTACCTTCCTATTCCATTTGAGTGAAATAGGCCAAAGGAGATGGATTGCCAAAAGCTTCTGGTGTTTGTTGGGTTCATGTGGATGTTTCCCTGGCAGAGCAAATTCTCACAGCACTTGTCACTCGCACAGTCCTCGTAGCTCTGAGCTGCAAAACTGCTGAAGTTCACAGGGGGAAAGTCAGTAAGTAACACCAGAGCCACCAATTTTCTTTGACACAAATTTTTTTTGCACGTGGGATGCTTTTCTTATGAGCAGGAGTTGGATGGTTTCCTCCAGACATCTTGGAGCTCAGGTGGGATCTGGACCTCACAGCTGCTGCTCTGCTAGAAAAAACGGCAATCCAATAAATCCTAATCTGTCTCTAGGCACTCAGTTTTCTTAAATTTTATGAGTCACACTAGAGGATTTGGTTTATTGAATTTTGGTATTAAAAAAATTTAATGATTTGAGGTTGAAAACCTATAGAACTCCTTCTGCTTTTAGGAAAAAAAAAAAAACAAAACAGCCATGCTAATAACTGATTCCTTTACAGCTGGCCTTTCTTTGGACCTTCATGATCTACTGCAAACACACACATGCAGTTTTGGGACTGGAGGCGCTCCTAACCTTTAGCTTTACTTATTTTACCTGCCTGACTCACTTCCAAGCATAATGTCTAAAAGAATATGAGTTCAGTACATGCCTGAGTGACGGCTTGGAGAGCACGACTGTGGTCCTTCATGGTAAAATATTAACTTCTCCTTTTCCAATAAAGCCTGTTGAGATAACATCTTAAAATGGATTTTAATGAGACAAATGAAATATCTTTGGGCTGTATTTTACCACAGTTTAAAACAAAATTATTCTCCAATAATTTACTGAAGTGACCCTCTGCAAACAATGTTACCTGAAATAACTGCAGTTCATTATCTTTATAATAACAACATATAAAATTCAGTGCTGCTTAAAATTCATTTGAACAGCATGGCCTTGTGTTAATAATAGGATGTGAAACCAATGTTTTGGGACACTCGGCAGGAAAATGACTTATTTATAAAGCACCTTTTGTCTCTTAACTGACGCTGAATCGCTCTAGATCACATGCAATTAAAGCACAAGAAATGAAGGATGGGTTTTAAGAGCCAGAGGCCCTCTCTAGGTATGCCACCTGAACACTCCTTTGCTCAGAAAAAAGCCCCACTGATAGCTCATGAAAGGTCACTATTCAACTAACTGTGTAAGTACAGCAGTATACAACCCACAGTCACTGCAAAAGGCACAACATTGGCCTAGACTTGTATTATTTTTTTTTTAGAAATACTATCTGAAAGGTCTTTTCTTTCACCAATTATCCTACACTTTTCATGAAGGCAAAGCCGTTTTCTACATAAATAAATACAGGTGAGCATCCTGGGAGTACTGCGGCTCTACCAAGCTGTAACTACTGGTAAAAGGAGCTTCAGGAGACTGAAGGCATCTATGTTTCCTTTGGAAATTTTGATACCTTATCTAACATGCCTGTTATCATTGTTATGGTGAGTGCCAGAACAGCACAGTTAGTGATCTTAAAATGCAGGAAAAAAGCCCACGCAGAACCCGAAACAGTTTTCAGCTGTATTTGAAAAAGATGTAGACAATTAAGTTTTTCCTTTACCTGGTGAGGGATTATATTTCAAGTATTTGAGCCAGGGGAAGAATGCATCTGCTTGAAAATATAGCAGCCTACTAGGCTTGTTATACAAGCAAGGTTGTTTTCTTCAGTGATTTTGAGAGCAAACTTTCCCAGCAAATGCTGATGACAAACAAGCTCTGTACTTTGACATCTGCCTCATGAGCCGAGTTTGCTAAACTGAATCCCCTTCTGTTTCCTCCAAACTGCCTAGATATTTGAACAAATGGGGAAAATAGTCTCTTCTCTGACTGTTTCAAGGCTTTCATAAAGAGTATCATAACTGACACTCGTGTGGAGATGCAGTTTGTGAGTTAAAGAGGAAATACTAGGACTGACGAATTAACACATTGAATTTGGTCAGTGCGTGCTCCTATATAAATGTGTTTATACATACGGCACGCGGTGCCAGCGCCAATCAACTTACAGCTTTCCCAGCTTTCTCTCCACACCTTCCCCCTTTGCTGCATAACAAAAAAGTGAAATTAGGAGGCACACTGTTCATCTACAGCAGCTTTGGAGGGGACAGGGGGTCAGAGAGGTGGAGACACCATGAGGAGGTCACAGGTGAGGAAGCTTCCCTGCAGAAATGACAGGGCACAAGATATAATACCATCTGCTCAGTTTTGCAATAGAAGTTTTTTTGATGCTTTGTAAGTGGTTTGGGTTTGGTTTGGGTTTTGTTTGGGGTTTTTTTTTTCCCCTTAATTTCCTTGTTTGTTTTTTGCCACTTTTCAACTTTCAGGCTTACTTCTATTTTGACCAAATCTGCTTCTTATTTCCCTGCTAAACAGTTTTAAGAGTCCTTCTCCCTTTAGATGTTCGTCACAAGAGTGCAGCAGTGTGTGTTACACTAGGTAGTTTTCTTTTATGCTCTTATAAGAGACTCCACGCTGTCGCTGTGCTTTCTTTTTCAGTCTTGTCTTCAAGTTTGAGATGCATCGCTATTATTTTCCCTTAGATAATTTGTTTAGGACTTTTTGACTCATCGTTTTTGTCAATCAGAAAGGATTGTGAAGGATTTCCTCTACAGCTGAGGCAGTATCTGGAGCCCAGATATTAGCTGAAGCCAGCTGGGTTGCGTGCAACTGCCTGTCTCCTGTGCACATGATAGTGAATCCCCTCAACTTGATTTTCAATTATTGAAAAATTTGTTTAAATACCAAACTGTGCTGAAGAGACAAGAAGCCTGAGATTATATAAAAAGATATGCTATTTTCTCCCTTTGGAAATGTATCTATTTCTCAAAGATGCTATTTAAGATGATATTTGCTTTTCAATTACATCAAGCCACTCCAGGATACGTGGTGTCCTACCGTTCTCAATCTGTGAGGCAGGCAGTGCTTTTAGGGATGCTGTGTTTACTCATAGGAAGAATCTGCTCTGCAAGGGAAGGAATGATTTCTAATAGATTTGGACCTTGAGTCCTTTAGACCTTTCACGTATCAGCAAGGGGGAATGTTAACAAAAAAATTAAGAAACATA
The DNA here is from genome assembly GCF_965638725.1 of Aptenodytes patagonicus. Taxonomy (NCBI): domain Eukaryota; kingdom Metazoa; phylum Chordata; class Aves; order Sphenisciformes; family Spheniscidae; genus Aptenodytes; species Aptenodytes patagonicus. The sequence goes on from NC_134954.1 coordinate 21,331,075, forward strand.
TTGAAAGTACTCTTATGTTTTGCAAGTGTCTGGAAGGGGGCAGGCATTGCACAAAACCAGTCACAGCAGTTTCAGAAACAGTCAGCGGTGACTGAGTCCCCTCGACTCATACCCAGCCACTTTCTGCTCGGTGCAGTGCCTTTTTACCAGGCCAACAAAAGCCGGAGGCATTGCCAGCTTTACCTTGGGAAGTTTGTGTCACAATGTAAATATTCTGTTAATGTAGTGTTTTTTAAACTGAATGTAGATTAGCACTGGGCATCCAGTCCAGAGTAAATCAATACAGCCCTGTTAGTCTATGTCAAAGGCAGTGATGGAAACTTGAAAAGGGCTCGATAATAAAGTTCTCTCTGAAAGACAAAGTTAGCCCTCAAAGGCAAAGTCTTCCCAGCAATTTCTTAAGATAGGATTAAAGACAGCAATGAAAAACTTATTTTATTAATTATTCAGCTAATATAGTTAACTTCCAGTTAAATCAGCTACATACAATCTCTAACTAGAAAAAATAACTTGAAAATTCAATGTCAAATTCTGCTTTTCTGCTTAGGAGCAGGTTATGCTTAATCAACACCTGCAATATTAAAATATATTTTCAAAATAAAAGAATCCAAATACCAGGCAATCATCTGCAATAGACATGGCTTTTCCTACATCACATATCAAACTGAGCAGCAAGAGAGCTATGCATTTAGAATCCAAATTAGTTCTTTAAACAGAAATGGATCTTGGACCAAACAAATTTATCAGCATTTTCACTCAAATAACATTCAGATTTTTATATAAAAAAATGTTTGTTTTGCAGGCTGAGATATAATAAAAACCAAAACCAGAGACTAAGGGTATCTTCCAACATCTCCATCCTAAATCCTGCTGTGCCTCTGGTAGTGCTGTGCGACCTTTCCAGGTATGCTGTGCTGGGATGTCCTGGAGAACTGCTACAAGTCTAAAGCAAACCACTCACCTTCCATCACTGCTTCTGCTGACCTTAGTATTGTATGTCTTTCCTTTCATTTAGCTGCATTTCTGTTACAAATATTCACCCTCCACCATTTCTGTGTTTTATTCCTTTCAATCCCTCCTACAATCACTTGTTATTCTCCTACTCATTTTTTAACTCTTATTGTTGCCTTACATTACTTTCCATAATGTTTCTATCCACTAAACAAAATTATATGGCTATTAAAGTATGTAAATAATGTTATAACTTTCAATTTCAATCAGCTTTTACATATTTTGCAGTCCTTAGTCCCCTTTATTAAATAACAGCGCTGCCTTCTATGTGTGCATCCCACTACGGCTGCCCACCTTTCACCTGCACCAGCTTCTCAAACAGAGCCCCAAACATGGATCATTCTTCCCTGTTCGGACACTCTACGAGCATATGAAGGAGCAACCACCTCGTATTGATGAAAAATCTGCACTTACACCTAAGAATGTCAATTATTCAATATTTTAGTATTCCGTCTTAAGCTCTGCCAAAAGCATTACTTACAGAATAGAAGTGACAGAATTTGACTTCTCCCCAGCTCTACAAGAGGCAAACACTAAAGATCACTTTTTGCTGATGCAGTTTTAAGAGTTTTGAGCATAATTAAAAACCCCATGTAGCCAAAAGGATTTTGGAAACTTTAAAGGAACACTGCCAGATCACACCTAAGCATTGGGGTAAAGATAATAAAAGCAAAACAATATAAAAATAAAAGTCTGTGCAAAAAAATACAGCCCTCTTCTATATATACATATTTAATTCTAGTTTTACCAATAGTACACTTTTACTCCTCAAACACTGTATTGCCTTGGCATGGAAGACCCTGAACATAGGTTGTTTGAAATCAGGTGGTTGCCATTGTCCCAAGGCAGGGATTTAATCTAATCTGATTTTTTATTTTTTTTTTTTTTTATTGGAACAGACAAGGAGAATTTATATGCTTGGTTAACACATCTCAGGAATTTCCAATGAGGAGTCTCAATTTTATAAGCCATTCAGTTCCTGCCTGTGAAAGCATAGCTGATTTGCCCTGAAGCTGGGAAAAGCTAACTGAGAAACTGCAAATGAAACCAGCACTTCTGAAAGTGCTATTAAGTGCTTTTTAGGCCCTATCTCTTGGCCTTTCTTTGCTTTCTGCAAAAAGGCATAATATTCCTCCTTTCCAGCTCCACAGGGCTCTGTTAATGAGAAATCACCTTTTCAAGGTAGTATAAAAAATCCTGTAGATCGATAAGAATATTGAGATGAACATCTAACAATCAAATTTAATGGTGTCTTTAGTGGGAACAGACCTTGGTGTTGTGTTGGGGAAGAACAATGATTGACATGACAATTTACAGATTGGCTGGGAACATCAGGGAAAATCCAATTCTCAGTTCAGCCATTATTTGCCAACAGCAACTATTGCTGAGTTGCTTTGAGCTATGGAAAGGAGAATCCTCACTCCAGCTTTCAGCCATCATATAGAAGTTGCTCCTTTTCTCCCATCCCCTCTTCTGCAACATCAGTACCGCACATCAGCTCCATTTCTAATGAGAGCAGTTATGGTCACACAAATCATGCAATGTTAAAAAAGGCCAATCGTATTACATCCCCTCTTCAGGGCCATAACAATATGTTTGTATTCTAAGCACACTTAGAAGTCTGAACAAGTTTATTGAAAGAAATCTGAATGCCACATTAACTTAATTTTATTGTCCCACCTCTTTGGAAAAAGAAGGTACTTGGGTTTTTTATATCTTCCAAGCACTTGGTGTTAGAAGATAAATTACAGATTTGTAAATCTATATTCATGAACTGCTGCATTTTCAGCGTATTGTAAAAGAGGGATTTACAGTCCCAGAAATTTAGAGGTTACTTAGCATGACAAAAATTGCAGGAGAAATATCAAATTAATAATACCTAGCATGTACTATTGAAGAAGAAAACCTGTGAGAATATGGAATTAAATTACTATTTCTAGAACTGGTAGAAATGTTGCCTTTATGCAGATGGGTAGATGAATATATATCTACACCCATTTTAAGGCAAGAGGAGCAAGGCTGCAGGCTAGTTTGTATGTTTGTCTAAACGTGATGCATCTTTGAGTGTAGGATGAAGAGTGTGCCTGAAACACTCAACAACACACAAGATACTACGCATATATTGTTTTTTCCCTCACTTACCAAAGCCAGGGTTTTATTAGTCTCCTTATGCTCTCCTTTTAAAAGTTCAGTTCTTTAACTTTTACTAGAGGTTGGTCACAGAAAAACTTGTCTCTTTTTTTTTTTTTTTTTTTTTTTTGTTTTGTAGGGAGGAAAGCTGAGAGGGGGGCTTTTTGGTGCTATCAGTATCTAGTTGAGATAATAAAACTGGCAAAACTGCACTAAGCTCCCATCCCCATGGAAAGCTGGTTGTACCATGACCGCTCTTCACCTTCCCCATGAGGTACGTGGAACAACAACCAAAAAAAGAAAAGCAGAAACACTGCAAATCTAGATGTTGTTTAGGTAGTGGTGCAAACTGCATGTCATCAGTTTGGGAAGCCACAGGAGGCCACTGCTTGGAGAGCTTAGGAGACAGCAGAGGCAAGAGCTTCACTGGTGCCACGTACCTACAGAAGTAGTCAGCCAGGAAACAAACTGCTTGATTTATCTGAAGTCTATCCAGTCTTATTTTGTGCCAAAGGCAATCAAGCGAGAGCAGGAGGATTAATGGCTCTGCACAGCTAAGCCTCTCATTGGCACACTTGTCAGCATCCCTCCACCTCCCACCATTGCTCCTTCCATCCCAGTGTGAGCTCCTTGCCTCTCGCTGCATCCAAACTCCCTCAAGACCCTCATGGATCTTCATCGCTGTCACCTCCAAAGGGGATGAGCAAGTCTCAAGCTCAGGGCAGACGTGGGCTGCATTTGGAGAGGCAGTCTGGTCAGCTGCACACACCAAGAGGAAATACAGGGCAAAAGCAGCACTTCTGCAACCAGTAACATATGACATGCAAAGATTTGCCACTAAAAAGTCATCATTTATCACAGCCTCCCAGAGGTGATACTAGAGTAAGTTTCAGATAGATAATCTGTCTCTGATATAACAAATTCAGAATGCCATCCACCTTTGATTCTAACATTAACTCAAAAAAATATAATCAATTGCCCCTTCAATTTTTTAAGAAACTTGGGGTTTCTCTATGTTTAGCAGAAGGTGACTGCAGTATCTCAAACTCCTCTTGCATTAGCTGCAAATTATGATTTTCCGTGGCAAATACCCAATCATCAAAGGCATCTTTTATTTTAGGAACTCAAAGCATCTTTCAGATATTAATTCAGTAAAGCTGTCACCAGCTCTATTACGGGGAACAGCAGTGTGTCCTGCCAGTGCTGGGCTGGACGTTCAAAGGGAGGGTCCCCTGTACACATCATGCAACTGATGCTACATGGAGTAAGTGGGTCGCACCAATCACACAACGGGCTCGAATAGGAAACCCCAGTCACCCAGGAATCTTGGAAGTGATCATGGACTGGCCAGAGGGCAAAGATTTTGGAATATCACCAGAGGAGGAGGTGACGCATGCTGAAGAGGCCCCAATGTATAATAAACTACCAGAAAATGAGAAACAATATTCCCTGTTCACTGATGGATCCTGTCGTCTTGTGGGAAAGCATCGGAGGTGGAAAGCTGCTGTATGGAGTCCCATCAGACAAGTTGTAGAAACTGCTGAAGGAGAAGGTGAATCGAGCCAATTTGCAGAAGTAAAGGCCATCCAGCTGGCTTTAGACATTGCTGACCGAGAAAAGTGGCCAGTGCTCTATCTCTGTACTGACTCATGGATGGTGGCAAATGCCCTGTGGGGGTGGTTGCAGCAATGGAAGCGGAGCAACTGGCAGCGCAGAGGCAAACCCATCTGGGCTGCCGCATTGTGGGAAGATATTACTGCCTGGGTGGAGAACCTGGTTGTGAAAGTCTGTCACGTAGATGCTCACGTACCCAAGAGTCGGGCCACTGAAGAACATCAAAACAACCAGCAGGTGGATCAGGCTGCTAAGATTGAAGTGGCTCAGGTGGATCTGGACTGGCAACACAAGGGTGAATTATTTCTAGCTCGGTGGGCCCATGACACCTCAGGCCACCAAGGAAGAGATGCAACATATAGATGGGCTCGTGATCGAGGGGTGGACTTGACCATGGACACTATTGCGCAGGTTATCCATGAATGCGAAACATGAGCTGCGATCAAGCAAGCCAAGCGGTTAAAGCCTCTCTGGTATGGAGGACGATGGCTGAAATATAAATACGGGGAGGCCTGGCAGATTTTACACTCCCACAAACACAGATTTACATTTTACACTCCCATTTTACACAGATATTACACTCCCACAAACCCACCAAGGCAAGCGCCACGTGCTTACAATGGTGGAGGCAACCACCGGATGGCTGGAAACATATCCCGTGCCCCATGCCACCGCCCGGAACACTATCCTGGGCCTTGAAAAGCAAGTCCTATGGCGACATGGCACCCCAGAAAGAATTGAGTCAGACAACGGGACTCATTTCCAAAACAACCTCATAGATACCTGGGCCAAAGAGCACGGCATTGAGTGGGTGTATCACATCCCCTATCATGCACCAGCCTCCGGGAAAATCGAACAATACGATGGATTGTTAAAGACTACACTGAGAGCAATGGGTGGTGGGACATTCAAACATTGGAATACACATTTAGCAAAGGCCACCTGATTAGTCAACTCTAGGGGATCTGCCAATCAAGCTGGCCCTGCCCAGTCAAAACTTTATCCCCATCTACAGTACATAAAAGTCCCTGTAGTACACATAAAAAATATGCTGGGTGTCCTGGTTTTGGCTGGGGTAGAGTTAATTTTCTTCCTAGTAGCTGGTACAGTGCTGTGGTTTGGATTTAGGATGAGAACAATGTTGATAACACACCAATGTTTTAGTTGTTGCTAAGTAGTGCTTACACTAGTCGAGGACTTTTCAGCTTCCCATGCTCTACCGACTGAGAAGGCTGGAGGTGCACAAGAAGCTGGGAGGGGGCACAGCCAGGACAGCTGACCCCAACTGGCCAAAGGGATATGCCATACCATGTGACGTCATGCTCAGTACATAAACTGGGGGGAGTTGCTGGGAGGCAGCAACCACTGCTTGGGGACTGGCTGGACATCCATCAGTGGGTGGTGAGCAATTGCATTGTGCGTCGCTTGGTTTGTATATTCTTCTATTATTACTATTACTATTTTACTTTATTTCAACTATTAAACTGTTTTTATCTCAACCCATGAGTTTTCTCACTTTTACTCTTCTGATTCTCTCCCCGATCCCACTGGGGCAGGGGGAGTAAGCGAGCGGCTGTCTGGTGCTCAGTTGCCAGCTGAGGTTAAACCACGACACAGTGCTTTTCAGGTAAGCCACAGACACATTACGTGCTTTGCTTAAGGCCAGAAGTGAGTCATTGGAAGACCCATCATGCACAGTACATCTCTCATGCTGCTGCCATCATCAGCTCACAAAAATAAAAGGAATAATTAATGATAGCCTCTGAATTTATATTAGAATTTAAGGAGTTCAGGGTCTGAGCACATTACATTATGTAAGATTCATCTAGCTATAATTTGTGGTTATTGTTAGCTACCCATTCTCACACGACTACTTTTTTCTTTAGGGAGAGTCTCCAAAGACTCCCCCAAATATATTCTTTTTAATGCTAAAATAACTCCAGATTAACCTAACAGACACCTATGCTGAATTAGTTAAAAACAAACTAAATGCCAAGAAAAATCCCCTAACAACCAAGCCTTCGAGGGCTGCCACGCTGCAGTGCACATGGTTCGGGAGATGCCACACCAGCCACATCACATCACTTAAAAGCTGCAATTACTCACCAATGTGAAAAAGTGTCTTGAGTTTTCCAGGGGGCTTGATCAAGATGGGATTTTTTTTGGTTATCCTTAATGAGAATTTTAAATGTACAGCTGTCATTTGCATTAGAGGTATGTTTATGGATCATTTACTAATAGTGTATGTTCTCTTATCCTTTCAGCTATAAAAAGTAAATTGTTGGTTATGATTCATTGGTCATACCAATGCAAATGCTGCCCTTTAAATATGGCATGATTAATTTAATAGTTCACTTAGGCTGCAGGAAATTACCCGGTGGAAATAAACAAATAGTTCAATTCCAGAGGAATTTCACATTGTTTTTATAACACTTACAGCAATGATATAAACAAGTCAGAAGTATCTCAGAAACATTTTCAGTAGTAATTGCCATATGTTGCTATTAAAAATTATCCTAATTCTTGGTCAATTACAATAATATGAAATATTTCAACAGAAATAACACCGGAATGTTTGGCTGGTAGTTTCCCGGCCTTCATATGTTGTGATTCCCAAAGTGACTAGGTTTTTAATCGTTTTAGAAAGGGTAGGATAAAATATGGAAATGAGTCCAAGGTACATAAAGAAGCTCAATCAATTTTCGTAGGTGAGTTGCTGAATGGGAGGATTTTGAATAGAACTTGGCTGCAGGGGGGAAAAAAAAAAGAAAAAAAAACACCACCAAGCATTGCCCAAATCCATCAATCTTCACATAGGACCAAAACACTCTGTTGTACCGTTTCATATTCATCATCTATTTGGGGACAAGCAACTCATCACTCTCTTTGTTCAGTGAGAGGTATAAAGTAATACCTAGATTACTGAGCATAGTTTCAGGCCTCTTTATAATGTTCCTAGGGCAAAGACAGCAATTTTTTTACATGGAAATGTAGTGTTAGAGAGATTCTGAATGTAAAATTAGCCATGGCACTCTGCAATTTGCCTGTCAGCAGCGAGGAGGAGACATCTCCTCCAAACATTGGGCCTCTCAGTATTTTCCTGTGATGCTGTAGAAATGTCCTGATGTGCCAGTTGTGCAGATACTTGATGCCACAAATATTCTTGTCCTCACAACTTACCTGCAGCTATATTTTGGGATTTATAAGAGCCTACAATTTTCAAAAGGTGGCTCCACTTAACCAGGCCTACTTCAAAAAACTGACTGGAGATGATCAACTAAATCTAGAAATGCAAGTCACTTTAAACAGTCACCTTATTTGAACAAGGAAGGACTGGCTGAGGTTATAGCCATACCATCAGTAACACTGAATGTCACAGCTGGCTCTTGGAGGCCAGACCTGCAGAAGACACCGCAGATGCCTCGGTAAAGCCACAACAGACACCAGATCCCTACTTTTTGCCTAGAGGTAATGCTCCTGCACTGATGGACATAACACATGCTCACTCAGCTTCTCATCATGAAAAACACCAGGAACAACCCAAAAAAGGCTTCAGGTGGTGGTTCTACCTCTGCCATTGAAGGAATCACTACAGGAAGACTTGGACTGGCAATGTACCATAAGCCCACAGTCGCAGTTATGGACAGAGTTCCAAGGAGAGGCCGAATAATCCATTCCCGTGCCAGAGAGATTCAGGCTGAACACATCAAACTTTAATAATGAAACACACAATAACATCTACTTTGATTTATCAGCTTGGGCTCTGGCTTTTCATTTAAAGCAAGTTCAATTTTAATCTTTTGAAGTGCAGGAAAAGGTACAGCAGCAGCCTAAAAATCTGTGGGGTTTGACTCCTTGGCACATGATATGATGCAAAGACACAAACCTGATTGCTCTCACTGCATATCTCCTTTTGTAAAAGCTGGAGAAGAAAGGACAGAGGAGAAAACTGCTGAGACCCTGAGCTTGACTCAGTGAGGTCAATCTTCTCGACATTGTCATATTCTTCCAAACTCAGACTGAGCCTCCTCTTCTCCCCAGCGAGTACAACATATGGCTTTGCTCAAGAAATTCCCACTGCCTGAAAATGAGGTTGCATTAATATTTCAAATCACATTTAAACACTAGTCCTTAAAGCGAGTTTCCTGCGCACTTGTCGCTGCATACAGCAGTCTTGGAAAACCACCACTGAACTGCTTTCTTACCCTGGCGTACATGGAGACATGTCCTGCTGTGCTCTGCAGCTGCAAACACATCTGCATTGATCTCTGCCAACTTCCACGTGGTCCATCTCTGACCACACCTTCTGTAGCTCAGAGGACATACGTGGTGACTTGCTGTGCTAAGGCATCTCAGTTGAAATGATGAACGGCACTAAGAAATCTTCATAGAGGAAATTAATTACCATTCAGTAAAAAAACTAGAACAGCTGAATTTTCTAAAGTAAATTATTTGCCCTTTATTACTCACCTGGGTCCAATGCCATCCTTGTTTCAACACTTTTATTAGCAATATAAAGTAGCAGGGGAAGAAAGCGCATATGGAGATGCTGAATTCAGTCTGCAGCACACTTTTTGTCCATTTCCATAAATTTAAAACTTCACAGCATTCTCTGAAGATTTAACTAAGAAATAGGCTTTTTTATATGATCAATTCATACACCACCATATCCTGCAAGCTAGAAATATGTATCTGTATTATATCCATCTCCTAGCGCAGGCAGTTTTCAAAAAAAAAAAAACTTTTGCCGTGAATTTTGACAAATTAAGTCATTGTCAAAGTACCATATTGCCTAGAAGAAGTAGTTAATGAAATGAGTATACGGTTCTTTAACTAAACTTCATAGTTTAGGAAAGAATTTTAACTTGTCATCAGGTCAGTCTCAAATTATTCATGTTTAAGGCTAAAATGATTCTGAATTAACCTTAAGTTGATAATACAGTTGATAAAGGTTTTACTGCCTCCTTTTGAGCATAGGAAGGAAACCATAGAAAAACTGTTTCAGAATTTTCAGTTCTAAGCTTTTTTGTGTTGGCATTTTCTAGAAGAAAGACAACCCATGCAAACACTGTCTTTGATTTGCTAAATTTCATATAGAAATATGTCATTAAGCAGTCACAAAAAATAATTTTTTGCAACCAGCGTGATTTATGCTATGCAGGCTTATTAGATGCACACCTTTAGACACCATATATGTTGCAGCAAAGGCCATATGACAAACTATACTCATCATTCAGCAATTCTGATCACTTTGCCCTCACCAGTTCATTTTATTCTGAACTATTTCTTATAATCCACATCTTTGTGTTTCCAGCAGCTGCATAAGAACAAAGCCCTGCTCAAGAAAAATTTCTTTGCAGAACATGTAATTATTAAATTGGGTTCTAATTACAGATCATAAATTACAGATGCTTCTTTAGAGATAAAATACCCAGAATGCTATATAGAAATGCAATGCTTATTTTGAAGTTAATATAAAAGCCTTATGGGTTAAAAAATAAATTATGTAATTTTGGGATCATATCATGACTCCTATATGAATTACATACAATTATTTTAAAGATTCTGTTAGGCATTAGTGTACACAATTATTATTTCCTATTAAAATACATAAAAGTCAACATATGTCGCTTCTGTGGAGCACCAGCAGATGTAAGGGCTGTGCAGTTGGTGTTTCCTGTAGGAGAAATGAATGGTGCCTCTGGTTATGTTCTTTCTATAGAAAGACGGACACCAGTATGCAGCCAAACCCCACCAGGAATGCCTTAGCTCTAACATAAGCACTCAGTTCCCAAAAAGCAACTATGAGCCAAGAATAGATTAAAGAGATTAAAGCAACCAGCAAATGCTTGGTGCTTGCTCCAGCTGAACCCACGTCATGACAGTAGTGTGACAGTAGCATCCTTGCAGCATTCAAATACTCTACATTGAGGAAATATACACAAAGATGCAAAACCACAATGTTAAGTATTTAACTAATATAAAGTATGATGACTGGAAACCAGAGGCCAGAGCGAATGTGGCATGTAGAAACCTGAGTTTTGGCTCCTGACACCTTAGCAGGGAGCCCAGCACTCACTTGGGCTCATTGTGCCAAGGGCATGAACAGTCAGACACCCACAGGTGGCCATCCACAAACCCACACCGAGAGGACTTGGATGGACCAGCCAAAGAATGGTCCACCCTGAGTGATTCCACCAAAGACAGACCACTCAAAGCACGGTTGGTCCAGCCAAAGGACAGAAGCCTGAATCAGGCCTTCATCCACTTGTCCAAAGACATTGACTTCATGATGCCACAAGGACGGAGCTGCCCTGACTGTGGCCAGGGTCTCCCAACTGGGGACCTCCCAGCTGCACAACTTCCCCCAGTTGAGTGAGATGAGGCCATCAGCATTGTGGTGCAGCAGGGCTCCTGCATGGTCCCAGATGGGCTAATGACATTTATGGAGTCTGCTTTTGCTAGGCGGTATGAAGAGAGCCCCTGTTAAAGCATCTTTATAACAGCTATCCTGTAAAATGAAAGAAGGGAGAGGATACAGCCCACTGCATTTGATATGTATGGAATAAGGATCTGATAAGTCTCTGTCTGGGGTGGCTGAAGAAGGAAGTCAGGTCGAAGCAGGCTCCAGCAGACCCCTCACAGCATCCTTGATACCCTAATGACAGAAAGGCAGGATAGCAAATGTTACAGTTCATAAGATTTTGCTGCCATCTTCTGATGAAAAGACATTATATGGGGAGAAATGCAGCTGCTGGGGTTTAGGCAGCACAATGTGCCCATGAATACACGGTCCCGCATGGGAAACCCGGCTCCTTCGGCTCCCCAGCAGCCCACTGGGCTCATTTGGATAAATTATTTAAATTACTGCTCAAATTTCCTGCTCTAGCCTTCTAGCTTCCCAAGCAGAAAACAACCTTGTGTGTATTATAGCATATCCATCAGTACACAGCAGTCAAATACCATCATATTTTGCTTAATAATAAACATTTTAGTAATCATAACTCCTCCATGCTTCAATTTCCAAAGATCATTGGTCACCTTAAAGTGATAACTTTAAATCTGAGGCATGATAGCTACTGAATTTTCTTCAATTTTTTTTGTTTTGCCTTTTTTTTTTTCTTTTAAGTGTTTGTTCTTCTCTGAAAATGGGTTAAATATTTCAGTGTCTGATTTAATGGAACAGTTTCCCATTTCTAATTCTTGAAAAATGGGACTTTATATAATACACAGAAAAATCAGCCTACCATTAAAATATACTTCTTCTGAGAATAACGATGAACAGCCCACTTCTATTTTGTATTACAGAGGCACAAGCCCTGCTCCCTTCTCGAATGTACCATGCGTGACTTCAGACTAAAACTTATACAAAACAGTCAAACTGGAGCAAGAACAGTTCCCTTTCAGTATCTTGATCTGCAAAGCTTTTTCAGCATCTCAGAAAGAATGTATGTTTTTCTATGCCACAATATAAATCAGATCTTTCCATTTCTATTCTAGTCCTATTTATTTTACCCTCATTCCCCATTCTTCATTGCAGATGAAGTCAAATGAAATATTCCTTTTAAAGCCACTCTTTTGCTCAGTTGAATGTCACACTAATAGCATTTCAGCATATGTAATAGGGCCATTGAGGGTTTTTTTTCCTTCACTGCACTTAGGATAAACTTTAAATTCTCTTGTGGGTACTTAGAAATTATTAATATTGTGTCTGAATGTGTAATTTTAAACAAAAAATTACAAAAAGCGTTTGTTACTTATATTAATTCTTTCCTCACTGTACCTGGACTTCAGTGACCACCTACATTTAGCACAGGTACAAACACAGATCTAAGAAATAGCACTCATGAGGTGCAGCAAAGTGCAGTGTGGCACCACGAAGACCTCTAGCCTTGATCAGCACAAAGAGTAGCTTTGATTTATCAGGGGGACAACAGGAGTAACCCTGTCCCTTGCACCATGCAGTCCTTCCCCTGCAGGGGAAGAGCAGTAGAGTTCCTCCAGCCCAGCATGCAGCCAGCACTTCTGGGTAACGTCCCTTCCCCACCTCAGAATGTAAACACTAACATAGAATAATGCATTGATGATGAATTCTGTGCTTTTTAGTGAAAAAAAGAAAAAAAGATTAATTATTTACCATCAACTTTAGTTGTTACACAAACTGGAGAAATACTGACAATCTTTTTGCTATGTGATAAGTAAAAAGCATAAAAATAAGCATCTAAACTTGTATTTTTTTTAAACTGAAGAAATCTATATTATGGTTTATTAGAAATTAATAGTACTTTAATAATATTATTGCATTTAATAATGATGATGACGTGCTTCTATTTGATGGCTTTATAAGGCTAACTGTAAGGTTTAGGAAATTAGTAACCGACCACTTAGCCTTCCATCTCTAAGACATTTGTTCAAAGCTGGCCTACCATGAATTGCAGGTCATAGGCATTCTCAGCTGCCCGTGGACTGCCCTGCAAGTGGACGGATGATTACGTTATAAAGTATTATTAATACTAATTGATAGAGATGGTTGATTATATGCAAGGAAAAAACACTTTTTTTGGAAAACAATAATTTCTTGACACCAAGTTTTTTTAACATGCACATGCCAGCTTCCACAAAAATTGTTAAAAAATATTTTCCAGTTCCAGAAAATTTTTTTTTTTCTTAAAACAAGATAGAGACAGAAGGGCAGAGATGATCTAAAATGTGTCCAACCAGCACAGTGATTAAAGCATCCCCCTGGCAGACAGGGAAAACCATGTGCCTAAATTAGACCACATCTTTGGAAGTTGATTTCCTACATCTCAGGTGGATGCCTGAGCAGGACCATGCTGCTCCAGGAAGCCCATTTTGCTGGGACACTAAAAATGGGCCAGCTCTGCAGCAACAGGGAAAGATGGTCTGGTGGTTACGGCTGTTGCTGGAAGAAGGAAGACCCAAGTGGAAAGGTCTGGTTTGCATTAGACTAATTAGGATGGACCTGAAATTGTTTCACATAGCCCCATCAGGCTTTCTCACTGTGAGATTTTAAGCTGTTACAAGAAGTCAGTTTTTCAGTTTTCATCTCATATCAGTGTGAAATTAGAATATTTTTTAAAATATCAAATATTTTCATAGGACAGAAGAAAGCTTGTGCTTCTAAAGGGTTACCTTCTGGAGGGCTCGATGAGAAAGCCCAGGCAGGATAAACTCAACAGGGAAACTTTCCTTCATGCTCACAGAACCCCATCCATCATCCTTCTCCCTGACTTAAACCTTTCAACAAACTCTGTACCTCTTTGCACCCTTCTCAGTCATCATTTTACACACTCGTGAAATACTGCATCCAGACATAGTGTTTCACAGGGATTTCTCTGTGCTTTCAAAAAAAAAAGCCAAGCCATTATCAATGCAATAAAATATATTTTCAAATACCTGATAGCAATAATATAATTAATTTTGGAGAGTCTGTTCTACTTTCCAGCTGTTTTGCCTTGCTAATTGGGATAAAGCCTTTCTGAGCATGGTTCCTGACCCCAAGACTGACAGGCATAAATTGTGTGGACAGAGTTGGGAGAAATTCTCTAATTGTGAGAAGAGTTAAGAACATGAAGACTTACATCTCTGTTACAAATTTGGGAAAGATTAAGGATCTCTTCCAGACTTATTTCCTACGAGTCTCTAAGGAAGAGCATTGCAACGTGTGTGCATGTCAGTTCAAATCAATACAAAGTGTACTCTGGAAGTTGGCATGACTTCCAGGTGTACTTTAGCCTATCACTTTGTGCCTACCAGTAATATGTCCAGTTTCTTATGATTTTCTCACCAGATACTGTCTACAATGGACAGCTAGGGATTTGTTCTAAGCTAGGATAACCTCTCATAGAATAAATCACTATTTTCTTTTCAGTAATGAGCTCCACAACACTGAACTAAATTTAAATGATAGAAATGATCAGAAATCCATAATATCCCATGATTATCGCTGAGGTTTGTTTACTTCAACAAACCTAATACCATCTGATCAAATTTTGTAATGGTTACATATTGTTCCATGAACTTGCTCAAACATCAGAAAATGAGACTGACTCTTCAACAGAAAATGATAAACAAATGAATTCAAATCCATCAACTTAAAATGTAACAGACTGCATTGTTTGTTGTGGATGTGGATCTTGAACACTATGTGTTCATACAACTGCACTGCTGTACAGCACACACATTGTTAACTGGCTTGCATCTCATCTAAAGTGGTTTAATTTAATATATTTATTCTCATGCATAATTTATTGACATTTCTTGCATAATTGCCTTTTTTTTTTTTTTTTCCTAAGAGTTTAATGCTTTTAGTTCATCTGTGCAGAATGGTTAGAGAATTTAGGCATAAAAAGTCATGACCACACAGACACAGAATTCATCGCCAGGGGTCAGACTCCAGATCCACCTTATGTGAGCAAAAGGCCACAGCTGTCAGTATGCTGAAGAACTACAACATCATGTGAACTACAAAATAAATTATCCTACAACAGTGCCCAAACCAGGATGATTTCTTCATTTGAGCTTGATAGGTTAGGCTTTCTATACTTTGATTAAACACACATTTAAACAACCCTATTAATAAAATAACCCATTAACTGACAACCTAATTTGAACAAGCAAGATCACAAGAGTTCACGACCTATCTGAAACCCTCTGCATTATGGTGTGTACCTGTTCATAAGCACGTCTGTCCACCATGAACATAACCAGAAATCACAGCCAGTGCCTTTGAGCACTAAAAGCATTAGCCCCTGCACCACTGCAGAATGAGGCCACAAATTTACTAAACCTGGCAGACACGGAATAGTTTATACTATATACATTGCACTCTGTAGTACTCATCTTCATGAGACCATTTCTGGATTTCCTACCCCCAAAAAAATATGTCAGTGGAAGAAGAGATTCATTTTCCATGGGTGATGTTAGTTCTTAACCAATCTGATGAGAAAGCTGTCACATCTAGAAAATGGATTAATATACAGAATTAAAAAAAAAAAAATCCCTGAAACATCTCTCTCTGTGTTGTCTTTCAATAACCATAGAATCATTAAGGTTGGAAAAGACCTCTAGGATCATCGAGTCCAACTGTCAACCCAACACCACCACCCACTAAACCATGTCCCTAAGCGCCTCATCTACACATCTTTTAAATACTTCCAGGGATGGCGACTCAACCGCTTCCCTGGGCAGCCTGTTCCAATGTAATACAAATAATACAATGTATATTTTATATATATATATAGTAATACAATGATAATACAAATAATCAAGAATACCAAGGTGTTCTCCCTAGGGAACATTTCCCTTATTCTTGATCAAATTACTGTTAAACTTAGTTTTCCCTAACAGGATATTTCAATCTCTGCTTGTGCTGTCTTAAAGTAGACAGAAACTTCTGTCTTGCCTGCAAGGATTCAAGAAACTTGCAAGCAAATGAAAAATTCATTGAGATTTGAAAACAACCCGCTTGGGGAACCACGAGACACAGAACCACACATACCGTGTCCCAAAGTGCTCAGTGGAAATAGCGAGCAGTATGCTTCAAAAGAAGCCTAAATCAAGATTCACTGAAAAACAAAAAGACAGCTGATCAGATCTTCTGCAATAAATGCTAATGAATAAGTGATAACCAGAACTGTTTACTTCATTTTCTGGAATAAGGCACATAAATGAATCCATTGACTGTCAGGTCCCATGAAGAACATATGGCTCCAACCTAATAATGCAAATGTGTCCATATTTTGAAGCAATTAAAAAGCTGGCATTATTAGATGGCTTGCAATTTATGTAAAATGCATATTCTATTTTCACCTAGGGCTTTCCTTTTAAATCTATTTCTTCCTATTCTCCATACTGCTTGTTAGTTGAATCCCGAAAAAGTTCTTTTAGCACTACTGTGGTCTGTAAAATCGTGGCACAAATCTGGCATTTAATATATTTCTAACATTTTACATGTGATTATAACCTTCTCTTACCTCCTTGTGGCAGTTAAATGGAAGCTGCCTGTATTAACATCAAAGATTCAATTGTGTCTTCAGCACTGGCAGCTTCTGTTGCTGATGTTCACAACTAGAAGTTTCTCTGGAGTTTTCCCACCCACCTTCATCCCCCTCTGACCAAGCAGCCGAAATGAGCCCAAACCGATAGCTTTGCTCCAAGCCCATCTCTTTTCCTATGATGCCTTCATGACTGCAGAGACCAATTCCGGTAGAAAACTCAATGACACCAAAAGACATCACCATTTAGGCTTCCAGCAGTCTTAAATAATTATAAATACATACTATGCTAAATTAGCATTCCTCTAAAGATGCTGAACAGCACCAACTACACACAACATAGCAATGTTTCTCCTAAATTCATGGCTGCCTACTATGCCTTAATCTTCCTGGTCCTCCAAATACATTCTAAAAACCTCTTTTTTCTTTTTTCTTTTTTTTTTAATTCAGAAATAGAAGCCTTTCCAAAACTTGCAGTGACACCACCACAGTGATTTACCACAATAAATGAACGCAAGAGAAAAAATAAACAGCAGCCAGAGGCTAAAGCAGAACTTGTCAGGATCAGTCAATGCTGCAGAGAGTGCTTTGGCTGTGCTGCAGCATTATTCCCTCATACTGTAGATTCAAAGTTTCAGGCCAAAATTAAGGTAATTATGGTAATAAAGAACAGTGAGTCTATTGGAAGTTCACAAAACCGTAGAAAAATGGCAAGTTTGGGGAGAAATAATCTTGATGACTCACACAAATGTGTATATTTATCTACAACATATTTCAGGTGTACCCAGAATGCTTCTAGTTGTTCTTACTTGCCCACATTTCTTATCTCTATTTTCCTGTTATCCAAAGCAGGAGGGTCACCACATCACACACCATTCACTGAGTCATTTCAGGCAATGCAAACATACATTACATATTTAATGCACCTGATGTACATTATGCCGAAGGTCTGAACACAAAAGTACCTTATATGCATATTTTAAAAAAATATTTATGAATGTGTAGGAAGTGTAATGGTCTTATAATAGCACAGTTAATTACTAATATTTTAATATTACTGAAGTGTCATTAACATTTCTCAATGACGGGCTAAGACAAATGTTAGGAGACTATTTTTATTAAATGTCTTGTCCAGAACGTTGTGAAGATGATGATGAATAGATGTTCTCAAGTGTGTAAAAATGTAGTCTCTTAGTCCTTACTAGTTAGTCCTTAGCTATAAGGAGAAAATGAACTTTTTATGGATTTTCACAGATAATGAAGTTGCAGGCACAAGAAAAATTTGCACGTGGTTTGTATCTGATGTATTGCTTCTTGAGGTGGTATCACAATGTAATTTTACTGTTAAAGTTCCTCCCCCCCAATAAATCGCCTTGTTGTGACATTTAAATGAAGACAAAAAGAAGAGGCTTAAAATTAAGAAGTCTTTATGAATATTTTGTTGTAGTACATTAATGGACATATATCAACACAACTAAAATAAATAATTCCATTAAAAATGTAAAAGAGAGTTTATTTTCTCCTTTACCTGACATCTAGTGCACTGTAGATTACTTCTGAAAATATACAAATTTAGTAACAAGTTGAAAAGACATTAGAATTAAGGCATTGAAACTATAAGTATTTGGGTTTGGGGACCCTTTTTAATGAGCGCTGCAGCATACCTCTTAGAAACTTCAGCAGTCCAGATAACAGAGCATGCTAGTGTTACGCTGTCAAACGTTGAATCAATTCATAAAATGGGTCTGAAAATGAAACAGACACCACAATGGAGCTGTATCTAGCCAGCCTGCAAGAACCAGAGCTGCAAAGCATTGTGGCCAGCATCTAAAATCAACGGGATCAAGGGCTGTGCAGCCTGAAACCATGCCACAGCCAAGCTCACTAGACCACAAATTACTTTCAAACAATACATGTTCACAGAAAAGGTTTCTGTTTTCTTCTGTATTGAGTCACAGGAGTGACATCTCCAAAACTGCTAGAGAAAGTTCACTGGAGGGAAACAGGCATTAAAAAAACAGAATTGGTTACACAGAGACTTAAACACATGAAGGTGAAGCTTGCTTCTCTTCTTTTACTTTTGGCAGAGCTGTGGAGTGAGTATGCCAGGGAAAATAACACAGGAGACCTGAATACATGCCCAGCAGTGTGTGTGTGTGTGTTCGTTTTAATTACCAAAAGAAAAAGTGTAATAAAGAGCATTCAGCATACTTCGTGTGGGATGGATGGGGGTGATGTTTTTACCCTCCACCCGTGGTGGTTCATGCCTGGATAGCCTGCGTGGACTTCTCTGTTTAACTGCGGCTCAATGGGACATGCAAACCTTTATCCCAACCTGCCTAATCATCCTCTTCTCTTTCACTGTGGATAATACCTGCACATTACCTACAGGTTAGAGGTCTGTAGTGGCAGCTAAACCTTAGAGAAGTGGCTAAGGACTGTGCAGTGGGGGCAAAACGCACCCTTACACTGAGCTCACTGGAGCACTTTCCAGCAAATAGCCATATATTTCAGTATATTATACGTACGATTGCCATAGGGTTTCTTCTCCTCATGCTTCCTGTCCCCACACCACTTCTCCCATCTCCAAGGTTTTTGCACACTTCTTCCAGCTGAAGTTTCCCAGCAATCATCTGCTCCTTCACAGTTACTATTATTTTTGCTATCACAGCAAAGACCTCATTAACCGCTGGAAAAGGAGCGAGCCCTTCTGCATTCTTTTAATTTAAGCACTTAGCATCTTTAAAGCTGTGATCTGCAGCCATCCATCCCTCTCTGCTCAAGCATACTGAACAGTTATCTGAAATGCTCTTCACCTCACCCCGGCCCCATGCAGGCATCGCAGGCAACCCTCGCTGCCATCTCCAGCATGAAGGTGAGCGGCAGAGGCAGCTCCCCAGCACGGCTGATAGGTGCAGGATCACAAGCACCTCTGCTGGAGCAGAGCAGCTCGAACACTGCCAACAGGGTGTGGAGAGCATTTTATGCCACTGCAGCTTCTTGACTGCTTGAACAAGAAAAATTAGCACCAGAGAAATTATACAGCAAGTTCCTGTCAGCATTGTCTCAGCAGCGCAGCTGAAGTCTGCCCCCACAAAACGCTGCTGTCTTTTGTGCAGCAGAAGGGGTAGAAAATACAACTTCATTTTCCTGGCACACCACTGTTGGAAATACACTGCACACGTGAGATGACTGTGCTGAACCGCTCTTTATCAGTGTCTGGGCTGCATCCAGAGCCAGGGGAGCCGTCGGTGGTACAGCCAGCGGAGCAGCCAGAAAGGGTCATGCCTGAGAGCATCATCCAACAACTGCTATTGCAACTGATAAAATAAGCATAAACTGGGCCTACATTTATTTCTGCTGTTTCTACCACACTTTATCCATCTCATAGCTAAAGGTCCTGTTGCAGGAAAGTCCATAAATATATTTCACTCTGAGTACAAATACAGTCCGTTAATTTCCATTAGGTTGCATAGGTGTTGAATCAAACATATATTTTGGTCCTTTCAATGGCTTCACAAGCAACTGCCAAAGCCTTCAGGACAGACACGATCTCTCAGTGAATACTACACCCACCAAGCATTAACAAGATATCAATCTATACCTGATGTTTCAACATGGTCAATCACACATAAATAATCAGAGCAAGAGCAGCACTAAGATGCAGCAACTGTTTTTAACCAGCATAGACCTGCTGTAGAAATGCTGCGTTACTCATAATTACTGCAACTCTGAGCAACAGCTTTCTTGATTTTACCTGCAATTGAGCAGTTTTCTCTCTATTTTAGTTTATGATAATGAAAAGAAAATTATTTTTTTTTAAGTGATTCCCAGAATAACCCTGGCTTTCAGGGAGGTCTGGCAGATTTGTGTATGAAGTTCCCAGCCCCACCTAGTTGTGCCGTCAGTGAAAGGATGAAAGGGAAAGTTCAGTTTCTGATGATACAAATTAAAATGGTTTCCTCCATTTGAAAGGATGTGGAATTTTATACTAGATTGAATCTGACACCATATCACTAAAGTGAATATAATTCACTCTGATCTTCTTGCCATTTAGAACCAATGGTCCATTCATGTGTAAATGCACAGAGTTAAAGAAAAAAAAAAGCACAACAAAGTAAAGATAGACTATAATGTCATCTGTATCTAAGCAATCAGTTTCATTGTGTCCCTGTAATAAAAGGAAGAGTAAATATTAAACATAAAAAGGATTATGGTTTTATAGTCGTTCAGGAATGTAGGTTTTATTACAAAATATATTCAGTAGCTATACTTCTGTGAGGGCATGTATCTCAATCCATATTATACAGACCACATGAATAGATTGCAAAGGCTAACTCGCTGCTTAATACTGAATCACGCCTACTATGAAGGATAGAAATTAGGCATCCCTATAAGGAATAATTTTAGATAATTTCACACACATCTGCCACAAAAAGATCCCAGACCAGGAACACTTAGATGGTAGTTTCATCAATGTCGAATACAGCAGTAAAACAGCATCATCAGCTGTGGATTCCAGGTGTCTTCTGAAAAAAGAGTATGAAAAAGGCTTGGAAAAAAGTCTTCCTCGTATATCTTTTAAGCCAGAATCCAACCCTAGGGTTAACCGCATCCTACAGCACTAAGCGAATAAGAAGCTACTGATATAAAGAGTAAGTTTAGAATAAAGTATGAAAAAACTGAAGGGCCAGTCCTCAAATAAAATAAGTATTGTGGGACAGGGCACAAATAAGCAGTCTGGAGAAAGTGCCATGCCAAGAGATAACAGCAGAAGCCTCCAAACTGGCACATTTCCAATTTAATAGATGCTGACTTGTTTGCATACCCTGGTCCAAAGTTATTTAGATACCAAAGTTTCAATCCTACCTCAGTGCTTCAGTATGAGGAACCCTGAAGTCCTTCCTGCAACACAAAACCTTCCACAATGTTGTCTTGGTAAACAAAAAAAGTTAATAAACAAGCCAGGGAATCACTGTAAAAAACTGAAGTATAATGGGCTGTAAACAAATAATCTTTCTGCTTGCTTCAGTGGTTTTTAGATGAGGTCCTAAGAGCTTTATCCTGCAAATCCTTCCCAGACTGGGGAAGCTCATTAAGGTACTAGGCATCGGCTGGTGGGCTTTTGCACATCAGTTTCTACTAGGTTAAAAAAAAAAATAAAAATAGTCTGAGCTCATATAGGGTTGTTGATAATCATTAATTCTGTGTCACCATTTATAATCTAGATATGATTTTACAGAAAAGACTACACTCTCTAAAATGTGCAAAACGGGTGAATTCGCTGCTAGAGGTACGCATTATCGTATAGCTCTGCCTGGGTATGATTGCCATTCACTGTGTACAGTTGTAGATGATTACAAGAGTCATTAAGCAGCATAAAATCATGCATGCTGGCTAATTAATGTGGAATTGATTCTCTTTTTAGTTACATTTTTTATGCCTGTTGAACTCCACTGAAATCAATAAAATAAAGGTAAGATCAGTAAAGACTGTAGTAAAACTGATATAAGTGAAGGAAGTCAGGCTTAGAGTTTAATGAGTAATACAATTCTAAGAAACAGAAAATCAAACTTCCAGCTACATCTGTGTATTTATTGTAATTGTACATGATTACTAGCATTCAGGCAATTTTCCTCAACATCAGCATTCAAGTGATGCTTTGTAAAATTCTGGGGTTCAGTAGAAAAGTAATGAAAGTGTTCAGAGCAGTGTGAACAGGGATATAATCCCCAAAGAGTTCAAGCTGAGACTTCCAAAGTTTGTAGTCTTTACTCCCACCACAAAACCACTCCAGCTTTACAAAGCATCTTTCCAAACTTTCCTCCCATTTGCCAAGAATTAGTATCTATGTCTCCTTTCATTATCTGCCTTCAGCATTCAAATGGACAGCAGTTCTGTCCTTATGAATCTCAAGTCTGAGTTAGGAAGCTGTAACCCAGTTTAAAAGGTTAAAAAAAAAAGTTAAACAAAAAAAATTTCAAGTCTGCATCCTGATATTAAAACTTTATTCAAACAATGTTTCTTTGATTCACTTTCTTTCTCCTTTGTCCCACACACTTTCCTACTTCCTCTCTCAAACCAATGTTTTCCAAATTTGTTTAAAAAAAAAAAAGCTTTTTAGCTATCCCAAGAGTGACATCATGCTGTGACATGTGAAGCTGAGCTGTCATGTCTGATTATGTGATATAACACAAGACAATTTGATAGGCAAATCTGATATGACACCATAACTTGAAGAGATTCACTTTTCTTTAAACATGAGCTACTGTCACGCTTTCTGCAAGAGATACATGCAAGAAATTTGTTTATCCAACATTTTTTTTTTAGCTGTAGACTTAGCTCTTGACCTTTTAGTGATGGTTTGAAATGAATAGTGCCAGACTCACCTGCCATGATTGCCTTGTATGTTTTGACAATAATTTTGCTGATAACAGGATCAAGCTATTGCCATGCTGAAAACGAACCTGCTCTTTACAGAAATGGAGAGAGATTGCTTCAGAAGTGGTTGTATTATACACCCTTAATGTTTATTAGAGCTGGACAAATATGGCTTTCATCTCCAGTCTTTCATAATTTAAAAAAAAAAAAAAGAAAAATTTTGATAAAAATGAAAGACTTCTGACATTTCCATGGGAAAGTGTTGAACCTCCACACAAAAAAATATTGTCCAATTTCTGAAAGCTGTATTTAGGTTTTTTTCCAAGAAGACATTTTCTATGGATATATTCGTGGTAGTTTAATTTCAGATTTCCATCAAATGTGAGCCCCAGTAATCAGGCAGAGATACAGGAATATTCCTGTCAGACATTTTCTATGATAACCACAGCAATACATCAAGTCAAATTCTCCTTAGGGCACATATATTTTTTAAATGGAAATACACACAGAATGAGCTGAACCATTGTATTCAGCCTCCCAGTCTAGATAATATGTAGGAAGGTCTTTTATCCAGCCTGTACACTTGTTCATATATAATAGTTCCATAAATTATATTTTTGCTAAGGAGTCATCTGATATTTATTATAGGCTGCGAATGGATTCTGTGTAATCAGTCTAAAGGGGTTTCTTCTTTATTCTCTCAATTTTTAAGTTTAATATGAATTACCTAACCTTAATCTCTGCAAATCTCATATGAGATTTTTAAAAATCAATTTTTCATTCTTCTTCATCCCCAGTAATCAATGCTATTATTTTACCTTAGCTGGCAATTTTGTCAATGAGGCTTGAACCATGATAGGTCCCTGTTTATTCCATAAGACAAATAGCATGAATTTGTCTTGCTGTAACATTTGTCTGTGGTATCAAGCAGTATCTAAGACCATCTACTGTGACATGGTGCACAACACATCATTCTCTTAATTCTGCGATAGGACCTTATGACAAGCCTTACTCCCTAGGATATATACACTACCCACTTAAGCTTGCATCAGTGGAGAATTTCTCATTGGTAAGAAGCTGAATTTTCATTAAACAGAACAATGTTAACTTTTGCAACACAGTCTTGTTTGACTGGAAACATGGATCAGATCAAATCAAAAGTATTGCCAAAAAAAACCAACAATTGTCTTATGAATTTTGACCAAAGATATGTCTTCGGGTTTGTTTAGATTTTATTGCATATACATAGATGACCAGAATTAATTGCATTATATTTTCAAAAATCAAAATTGCAGTCAGTATTCAAAGGAAATTATCTCAGAGGGTTTTTTTCCTCCCCAACAGCAGCTGCTGACTTGCATACCACTAGCTATTAGTTGTAAAAATTTATGACAACAATAAAATGTTTAAGTCGCCTTGCTTGTAGACTGCAACATAGCCTGGATAGCATGCAATTTAAATTCAGTGTAGTGACACATTAATAGTTATTCTGTAATGATTCCACCTATTAAACACGAACCAAATAATGTCCCTGCTGTCTATATTTATTTCTCTTCGCATAGATGAAGTAACAGACGTCAGTCTCAGCACCAGAGAGCCAAATCCCGTTCAGTTTGGGTTCATCTGCATTTCTGCTATCGTGCTAAAGGGAAAAACAAACTCAGCAGTTTAACCATATAAACTGCTCAGAAAAGGTTGCCGATGTGGTTGGCAACTTGGGTGCAGCTGCTCTCCGCTACAGTCAACAAACTGAGGAAAACCATATTTTCCACACAGACCCTGGAAATTGTTATGACATCTGAGTTTTGTTTGGGTATCTTGAACTAACAGCGTCCAGAGCCACTTGCAATAATTGCTGAGTGGTTCACCCACTCACTCTTCACACCCCCTCTTGCTCTCCTGCCCCTTTACATCTGACTAAATGCATTTACGCTGATTGCAGTGTTTATTAGGGAAGAAGGTGGCCAGAGTGTGAGCTGAATAAATATAATAAATATAATAATAAATATAATAAAACCTCTGTACTCACAAGGTAGAGCACCATGTAGTGCACTTAATCCTGCCAGTAAATTAACATTAAACAGCTACCATTTGGTGAAATGCATGCGTTCTCCAAGAAACAAGCAGCAGACATATGCCAAATATAATAATTTTGCCAATAAGCCAAGACAGTGCCGCGAAATTTCTCTTTACTAACCAGATCCTATGGACAGCTTTGGTTTAGACCCAAGTGCTGCAACTGGACTTATGCAAGTGGACCCCAGTGCCCAATTACACCCCCACTCATGCCAGTGGGGCTTTACATTGAGACCAGGGAACAGTGTGCAGGACCAGAGAGAGACGTGCTGTTTAAGGGCAGCTTGTGAAGGAGGCAAAGGGAGGAGTGATGGTCTGATGGAAACGTCTGGGCATTTAATCTTGGATGCATTTACTGCATTGTTTGATGGGTCAAATATCACGTAGTGACTCAGATGCTCTGAGTCATCCCAAACTGCATCACACCATCGGCTGGTGGCCTGTAAGAATCACCTTATATAAGATGGAAATTTTAGCTCATTAAGCAACCTACACATTATAATTGGTCATGTTTTATTCTATTCATCAGAGCTTTCTTGGTCACCTGATGCTGTACAAAGTTTCTAAAAATCAAAGTAATTGTATCCTACTGAAACAAATATTGCAGGATCATTTTTAATGCCCAAAGAGGTATATTTCTGTGTGACTGGGATATCTTTTAGATGCTTAATTAACTCAAAGTTACTTTTCAGGTTGTTTAGTTGGTCTTGGAGGAATTTTCAGTGCTGTGAAATTATGCAAAGTAACAATAAAAAGAGTTATTTTCATTTTAGGAAGCAAATCCGCAGGCAGACAGGCAGCTGCCTAAATGTTCTTGCCTCTGTCTTAACGTAATGAGGGCACATTGATCATCTGCAATAGCTTACACAAAAGAGCTTTCTGTCCTCATGGCATTGTAAAACCCCAAGCCAGATCAGATAAAAAAATTAAAATAAATCACATTTAAAACCAAATCTTTGCTTCCTCTCTGCATTCTGGTGGACAGTGGACAGCCTCATCTCTTGCACTACGTAATTCAGGAATAAACAACTTTGGTTGATCCAGATAGCTCCCTTCATGCCATTCTCCTTAGCTGACAACAGGTTCTGACCTTCCAGGGCACTCAGCCTCCCATTTAAACACCCACAGGGCAGAGTTTTGAGAAGCAGAAGGCATTACCACATTTTCCATGAGTGCTGCCAGCACTGCTCATACTACCAACAGGGAGAGAGGCTGGGTGAGCAGACAACACAGAAAGATAGATGAGGTGTGCAGTCACCAGGAGAGTCCAAGGGACCTGGAGCTGTCATCTGCTGCCCCAAGGCTGCCCACAATGGCTGGGCTGCAGGAGGCACCATGCCACGGAGTGATGAAACACATCTCAGGGAGTTTCCACTCCTCAGTCCCAGCCCTGCAATCCCCTGGGATGCCGGGGGCACTGCGGCTCCAAGCACTCAGAGGTGGGTGCAGGAGCTTTCATCATTAATCCAAATACATAGTGCTGGCAGTTTTCTGCCTTTAACTGCCTAGAACTGTTGATATTGGTATAACGATCTTGTTTATATATTTATGAACCATTAATAAATCATTAAATGCGAATTATATTTCCTTTATTTTTCTTCCATTAGAGCTGCTCCCCTTGCTGGTCTTTATTGACATGTATAATTCCAGCCCACAAGCACATTCAAAATAACTATTCCATAAAGAATGTCTTCTAAATCATTTAGAACTAACAAATACTTTTAGCTATGTTAGCAGACAACATCCATTTATTTAAATTATATGAGGACTCATTAATCTAGAATACACAACAATATTACCAGCTAGTGGCATGTCATGGGTCAGAAAATGATGTTTACAGCCTTCACAAGGACGAACCAAGAAGATCATATCTTGTGCTATTAAGTATTTATAAATAACCAGAGCTGTTGTATCTTCCAGCTTTTCACTGCTTCCTAGATATGTATTTTTAAAACTTTGAAAATGTTTATGTCTGTCTCATGGCTTCAGAAAAAGTGTCACAGCAGTCACTTTTCATACTAAAGGACTGTTGCTTCAGCATTTGCTCACAGCAGCTTGATTTTGCCTCTACACTGGAGCCCCCGGGATCACAGGATTGGCAGAAAAAGAGGAGGGAAAAAAAAGCTTTTCTTGATCCCAGAGAGACTCTCCACTGGCCAAGCTTCCCTCTCATCTAAAAAAGTCACAAAGCTTTGTTGGAAGTAACAAAACAAGATTTTGCCTTAATGGAGCCAATGTGATGCTGTAATTTTTTTGGCTGCTGGATTACCTAGGCTGATGAAAATATTGAAAGTGTCTCAAACTGATTTTTTACAAGGACAGTATTTGCTGCTATTTTGTAGTGAGCTCATTCTAACATTTCATAATGGAGGAATCTATGGAGAAAAAAAGAATGTTATATTGTTGTGGTTTAACCCCAGCCGGTGACTGAGCACCACACAGCCACTCGCTTACTCCCCCCCCAGTGGGATGGGGGAGAGAATTGGAAGAGTAAAATTGAGAAAACGCATGGGTTGAGATAAGAACAGTTTAATAATTGAAATAAAATAAAATAGGAATAGTAATAATAATTATAGAATATACAAAGCAAGTGATGCACAGTGCAATTTCTCACCACCCGCTGACCGATGCCCAGCCAGTCCCCGAGCAGCGGCCCCCCCGGCCAGCTTTCCCCAGTTTATGTGCTGGGCATGACGTCACATGGTATGGAATGTCCCTTTGGCCAGTTTGGCTGTGCCCCCTCCCAGCTTCTTGTGCACCTCCAGCCTCCTCAGTCGGTAGAGCATGGGAAGCTGAAAAGTCCTTGACTTAATGTAAGCATTACCCAGCAACAACTACAACATCGGTGTGTTATCAGCATTATTGTCATCCTGAATCCAAAACACAGCACTGTACCAGCTACTAGGAAGGAATTTAACTCTATCCCAGCTGAAACCAGGACATATATTCTCCTCCATTTTTAAAGAGCTAATAAAACTCTTTCAGATACTGTATTTCAAAGATTATAAAATTATATTTTCTTTCAAAAAAATACATAGCCAAGACTTTTTCATAAATTCAAATGTGTACTCACACACCAGCTATATAATGATTTCACAGCTGAAGTGAGTACACGGTTTTTTCTCAACCTTCAGAAGCTGTGTGAACACTTCTTTAATTTATGAGAGAAGCTCTTAGGAGTACCAACATACTTAATGGCCTGTTGGTACTTTGCATAGGACCTCCAGTTTCCAATGGGTTATAAACTTAACCATTTAAAACCATATCAAATGAGACTTTGTGCTTGCATTGTCAGCTAAAACAGATCCATGTTCCTCCATATCAACTCACTGCAAACTGGCTGTATCTGTTCCCATTGCAAATCTCCATATGCAAATAAAAAGAGATTACTTCTCTAAAAAAATATTTTCTCCTTCCATGCTCTCCATTTCTTTCTGTATTAAACTATGACATCACCATACTTAACGTATATGAAATACCTACTGAAAATTATCAGAACTGATGTGTAGCTATTGTAGTGATGCTTTTTTTGTGGGGCTCCACTCACACTAGGTGTTACTTATTTAAGAAAAGAGGAAGAAGGTAATTTACTATATGGAAGAAGCTGCAGTTGCCTTTTGGTTGAAGCACCATGCTTTGTTTTGAGATGGCTATAGTTTAATAGCCTGGCTCACACATTTTCAGCACAGCTTAGCCTGAAGTATTAAGTCCTAAGTTAAACTGGCAGATTTCCCAAGTAGGTAAGCATTTCAGAAAAATCCCACTGCACTATAGTTATTTTCTCCCCTTTTAGTGTTACTCAGACATCCAGGTTTCTACAGTGTCACTGAATGGAGTGCCTCAGCAAAGACCTTCATGAGGTGAACCTCAACACCACCTGTGCTTGTCCCCATTAAACAAGGAAGAATTAGAATCATAGAATCATTGAGGTTGGAAAAGACCTCTAAGATCATCAAGTCCAACTGTCGACCCAACACCACCACCCACTAAACCATGTCCTTAAGTGCCTCATTTACTCGTCTTTTAAATACCTCCAGGGATGGGGACTCCACCACTTCCCTGGGCAGCCTGGTCCAATGTTTCACCACTCTTTCAGTAAAGAAATTTTTCCTCACATCCAATCTAAACCTCCCCTGGCGCAACTTGAGGCCGTTTCCTCTCGTCCTATTGCTAGTTACGTGGGAGAAGAGACCAACACCCACCTCGCTACAACCTCCTTTCAGGGAGTTGTAGAGAGCGATGAGGTCTCCCCTCAGCCTCCTCTTCTCCAGGCTAAACAACCCCAGTTCCCTCAGCCGCTCCTCATAAGACTTGTGCTCCAGATCCCTCACCAGCTTTGTTGCCCTTCTCTGGAAACACTCCAGCACCTCAACGTCCTTCTTGTAGTGAGGGGCCCAAAACTGAACACAGTATTCGAGGTGCGGCCTCACCAGGGCCGAGTACAGGGGCACAATCACTTCCCTCCTCCTGCTGGCCACACTATTTCTGATACAGGCCAGGATGCCATTGGCCTTCTTGGCCACCTGGGCACACTGCCGGCTCATGTTCAGCCGGCTGTCGACCAGCACCCCCAGGTCCCTCTCTGCTGGGCAGCTTTCCAGCCACTCTTCCCCAAGCCTGTAGCGCTGCATGGGGTTGTTGTGGCCGAAGTGCAGGACCTGGTACTTGGCCTTGTTGAACCTCACACAATTGGCCTGGGCCCATGGATCCAGCCTGTCCAGGTCCCTCTGCAGAGCCTTCCTACCCTCAAGCAGATCAACACTCCTGCCCAACTTGGTGTCGTCTGCAAACTTACTGAGGGTGCACTCAATCCCCTCATCCAGATCATCGATAAAGATATTGAACAAGACCGGCCCCAAAACTGAGCCCTGGGGAACACCGCTCGTGACCGGCCGCCAACTGGATTGAACTCCATTCACCACAACTCTCTGGGCCCGGCCGTCCAGCCAGTTTTTGACCCAGCGCAGAGTGCACCTGTCTAAGCCGTGAGCCGCCAGCTTCTCTAGGAGAATGCTGTGGGAGACAGTGTCAAAGGCCTTACTGAAGTCCAGGTACACCACATCCACAGCCTTTCCCTCATCCACTAGGCGGGTCACCTGGTCACAGAAGGAGATCAGGTTGGTCAAGCAGGACCTGCCTCTCTTGAATCCGTGCTGGCTAGGCTGGATCCCCTGGTTGTCCCACTCATGCCTTGTGAGCGCCCTCAAGATGAACCGCTCCATCATCTTCCCCGGCACCGAGGTCAGGCTGACAGGCCTGTAGTTCCCCAGATCCTCCTTCTGGCCCTTCTTGTAGATGGGCATCACATTGGCAAGCCTCCAGTCGTCCAGGACCTCCCCCGTTAACCAGGACTGCTGATAAATGATGGAGAGTGGCTTGGCGAGCTCCTCCGCCAGCTCCCTTAGCACTCTCGGGTGGATTCCATCCGGCCCCATAGACTTGTGAGCATCCAGGTGGCATAGCAGGTCATTGACTGCTTCCTCTTGGATTATGGGGGGTTCATCCTGCTCACCGTCCCTGTCTTCCAGCTCGGGGGGCCGAGTACCCTGAGGATAACTGGTCTGCCTGTTAAAGACTGAGGCAAAGAAGGTATTGAGTACGTCAGCCTTTTCCTCATCCTCGATGACAACGCTCCCCCCCTCATCCAATAAAGGATGGAGATTCTCCTTGTCTCTCTTCTTGTCATTAATATATTTGTAAAAACTTTTTTTGTTGTAACAACAGCGGCCAGATTGCATTCTAGCTGGGCTTTTGCCTTTCTCATTTCTTCTCTGCACGACCTAACGAGATCCCTTGATCTTGAGTCGCCTGCCCCTTCTTCCACAAGCGGTAAACTCTCCTTTTTTTCCTGAGTCCCAGCAAGAGCTCCCCGTTCAGCCAGGCCGGTCGTCTTCCCCGCCCGTTCTTCTTACGGCGTACAGGGACAGCCTGCTCCTGCGCCTTTAAGACTTCCTTCTTGAAGATCGTCCAGCCTTCCTGGACCCCTTTGCCCTTCAGGACTGTCTCCCAAGGGACTCTCTCAACCAGCATCCTGAACAGGCCAAAGTCCGCCCTCTGGAAGTCCATGGTTGCGGTTTTGCTGCCCCACCTCCTTACTTCACCAAGAATCGAGAATTCTATCATTTCATGGTCGCTAAGCCCAAGATGGCCTCCGACCACCACATCTCCCACCAGTCCTTCTCTGTTAGTAAACAGCAGGTCAAGCAAGGCACCTCCCCTGGTAGGCTCACTTACCAGCTGTGTCAGGAAGTTGTCTTCCACACACTCCAGGAACTTCCTAGACTGCTTCCTCTCTGCCATGTTGTATTTCCAGCAGACATCCGGGAAGTTGAAGTCCCCCACGAGAACAACGGCTAGCGATTGAGAGACTTCTGCCAGCCCCTTGTAGAACGCTTCATCCACCCCTTCATCCTTGTTAGGTGGTCTATAACAGACTCCCAGCAGGATATCTGCCTCGTTGGCCTTCCCCCTCATCCTTACCCATAAACACTCAACCGTACCATCATCACAATCGTTGAGCTCTATACAATCGAAACACTCCAATTAGAACAAGCCTAGGTCCTTCTGGAAATCCCACCTTCCTTGCACTTAAGGTGGACAAATAGTATTCTTAGTTTCAGCTTTTGTGATTTATAACGCAAAAAAATCCAAGAGACACGCAAAAGATTACAGCTCGTTGAGAACTCCATACTTGACTTGTCTTACATTGAGCAAACATACAGCTAAAATAATAAACTAAATAGTTCAGCCATGCTTTGAACACTCATATCTGACAGTAACATTTTAATAAACCACAAGCTCAAGTTGGAAAAATTTGTCATGAGTATTAACATTGACCATTATAAATGCCAAGTTGTTTTTCTACACCTGGTTCACTCGCTTAAAGGGAAAGGTTCAGGAAAATTCACCCAGAAACCAGATGATTGTGTCCCATTACGAACTTGTGCTTCTTCTTCCTAAAATATATTATCCTGGAGTATGATTGAAAAAAAGAAAAAATCTGTACTGTTATAATTGCTTGAATTAGGACATCTTGTAAACATGAGCTTAGATGCCATTGGTAGTAATGAGGTTACATGCCCCCTGTATCAGGTCCCTTTCTGTAACTGCACTGTTTCTAGCACAGTCACGGAAGGATGGGGATGGGTGATGGACCATGGTAGTCATGGTCGAGGGACAGACCCTGGGAAGTGGCAATGAGACCAGAGGAATCTCTCTTACAATACTGCACTGTTTGTTTTGAAGACTTCTGTCAGGACATTGCTGGAAAAAGTGACAAAATATGATGCTGTCACACAGGTCACTGAATGCCATCTGATATCACATTAATTTCCATCTGGTGCCAAGATCTGAGCTAGAAACCTAGAGCAGTAAGGGTGGGTGTGCAAGGGCAACACTGAGCCATCCAGTCACAGAGACATTTGCAATAGGCAGATAAGGCCAGTTTGAAGGCAGAGTTTCTAAATGATAGATCTGTTTCTCCCTCCAAACCTTTTTAAAATTGAAAACGTAAATCTCCGATTGACAAGATGCTTCGCACTGGTTAAAAATGAAAACCCTTTTTCATCCCCAAACACATAGTTTTCTGCTTGTAGAGATCCCATCTTTAATTACCAGCTGCTGCAAATGATCTTCTTACGACCATTAACTGTCAAATCCTGAACCGGCATATCTCTTATTGCCCTCAGTGTTCAAATACTCCACCTGTTTCTAATTAGTCAAACTACCCGAGCCTACCTACAGTAAGGCTATTCAGATTATGTACTGCAGCTGCTAAAAGCTTCAGTTCCTACAGTGTAAGCCAACCATATTTTTTTGTTATTAAATCATATCAACTATCCCTACTACAACTATGACTGAAATAGGAGACATTAAAAACAAAGCATTTTTAATGAGATAACAGCACAGTCATTGCTAATGATGATTACTTGTATTATCCTTGCAATCATTTTTAATGAATGCTCACTAGCACAAACTCTCCACTAACTCAACTTGCCTAAGTTACTCATCAAAATAATAAGCAGGATTTAATAAATCACCATGACCTCACTCAGCATAATTTTACTTATTGCTTTATCATTAGGATCATTTATTGCAGCTACTAAGATATGATTTTTTTTTCAGCCTTTGATACCACTTCACATTTAAAATACCCATTCTTTTGGGTGTATATATGTGCATTACTTTTTTTTTTTTTTAACTCATATAATGCTTCTGTTATCCCAGAATATAAGTAAGGTTTGCTAATGGCTTACATCAGTTAAGCTGGAACCAAGAAGCATTTCACACGTCCAGCCTTTCAAGGGGATCTGCCCCAATCCAAGTGCTCCTGTGGCATGGACCTATTTACACTCACTTGCAAGTGGGTAATGTGGAAACATCCAGTCTCAAAACTGTTTGACTTACAGACGTTAGCAGCTTGTCTTGACAGCTATTTTAGCAATGATATAAACCAGAGCTATATGCCATAACAATATAAATGCTCCTTTTGTGATGTCTGAAAGACTTCTGTAATCTGTAGGCAATGGGAAGAGAGAATATAAGCTCTGTTTATCCAAGTAATGGCACATGTTCTCATTCACACATGAGAAACCCATACTGATTTAATTCTCCTTACATCGTATGCAAAAAATAAAATTTGTAAAAGAAAAAAAAAACCCTTGAAGACAGTCTGTAAACAACAAATTTTCAGTTTAAATATCTTGACAGCAAGTCAAACTTGTTTGAGTGAGCCTTGTCGCACCAGTACAAACTACAATCACCCTAAGTTCATCAAAAGACAGCAGAATTATCATATATAAATCCCCAGGAAGTTCAGAATCTGGGCTTTAATTAGAATATAGGCATTAATAATATTAGTACTAGCTACAGAAAAGAAGCAAATGACTCATGAAAATATCATATGTAAAAGCTGAGATATATGACTTTGTGCCTCCGTACTTTAAGCTTTTTGAATTTCTTCCAAATGAACAGAATTTCACAACAAGCTGTTTAACATGTTGGTTACTCTGCAGTGAAACAGAAAACATTTCACACCTTTCAGAGCTGCTGACTGCAGATACAAGAATCGTGCAAATGAAACAAGCTAATGTCCTGGTGAACTGTGGATCTACAGCATGTTTAATTTAAAATGAAATCCATATCCAGCAAAGAATAGAAACTGTAACTTTTAGTTCTATACATAATTTATGACAACCTTAAGGCATCTGCAACATCTGAAATTAAGTAGGAAATGAAATTATTCCCTGAAGGTGTTGGGGTTGATGTAAGAAATGCATTTAAAAATAAGTACACAAATAGTTCATACTGTTATTGTGCGTATTACTCAGCAGATCTCGTTACCGGTCCCTTGCCACATTTCTCAAGATATTACCTTAAGCCTCCTGAGCTTAAGCTACCTTAATGCCTCCAGCATGCTCCCAGCTACCCCTTAGAGGGGCATTCTTGGTGTGGCAAATTGTTTCTCCTGTCGTAAATCTATAAAAAACACACTAGGGTTTTACCACTGCTGAAGGCTAGGTTAAAGCTTTCACGGTCCCTCTTTTTTTTTTTGTTTGGTTGAGTTTTTTATTAAGTGCAGAAACTAAATCTGCTATAATTGTAGAGTATAAATGAAGATATTCCCTTTCTATTGAGCCCTGCCTTAGATAACCCTCAGACTTTTAGGAAATATGCTGATGCTTTCAGATCCCAGCCTGAACCAAGAAAATTATTTCCCCTTGCAAAAACAGAAAACAGTGGATACTTGTAGCCTTGAAGCTGCTGTCAGGAAAGCAATGGGCACCTGCAGAGCCAGGCAGGGTTTTCAGCACACCCCTCAGCTCCAGGGATGCAGAACACATCTCAGCTTTGGGCTGGCAAATGTTTTTGATCCATAAAAGTGACAAAAGATGGGAATTCAAAAAGTGGAAAGAATTCATGGCCAGTTGTCATGGAAGATCTAGCACAGGAGAGATGGACAGTCTTAGTAGCAGAGCGTTGTACCAGCCCCATATTTTATTAGCCTTCACTTCCTACTGAAGTAAACTGACATTTCAGTAGCACTGCATTTAAATAAATACCATTCTGGCAAGCAAATAATATTTGATTCCATAAAGATTATTGGCAGTTATGATATAACATTTCATGAGTTCACCCCATGAATTTACTTATTGCGTGAAAATACTTGCCCAGAAACAAATTTTGATCATGATGAGAGCTTGTATTGACACAGAAAAATTAAATGGAAATGTTATTGTCATAAAATATCAGTGTGAAGTCACAGCTATAAATGACATATAGGGAGATTTATTAAAGTATAACCAAATTTCAAGGTCATGGAGCCGGGTTTTTGGGTTTGGTCCCGTCCCCCCCAATATCAGTTTGATATTAGACTTCTGTCTAATCTGCCTCAACATTACATGCTCAGTTGCAGTATTTAACAGCTATGTTCACTGGAAAAATTGAGCTTTATGAACACTAGACTATGTCATTAATCATTAATTATAAAACTAACTGAAGAGCCAATAGCATCATGTTGATATATTATATTGTTAGAAGAATCATGAAACCACAGTGTAAGCAATAAGTGGACCTAATTATTTAAGAAGTTGCTCAATGGGATGGTTTATCTGTTCAGACAAAAACATCTGAGTTAGAATTGACAATGTGGTTTGAAATGAAGTGGGGCAAAGCGATGGCTGTGGCTTGGCAGAGCACAGCTCTGACAGCCAGAAGGGTTGGAAGGAGCCTGGGTGGGGTGGGAGGTGGGCACCATGTCAAGGAGGCTGGTCCCGGAAGGCACATCAATCCCTGACACCCCAAAGTCAACCCAAACAACAGCCACAGCTTTTTTCACTGTCATCCCTTTCATGCCATTGTACCACTTGTGTATAATACATAACATGTCTGGTGTAGGTACCTAGGAAAGGTCATGCACCCCACCTCCCTATGTAAAGCTCATTCTGGGAGCTTAATTTGAGTCCTACTCATGTCAAAGGCAAGACTTGTGCTGTCTGGGGGAGAAAAAAATTAAGGCTCAAAAAAAATAAATCAGATAGGAGAAAGGTCTCAGTGCTCTGGAAGCAGAATTTACAGACTTCCTTTATCTGGGAGCTTTGTCCCTCACAGAGTCTTAATTTGTTCTTCCTTGATTGTTTTCTAACTTTTTCAATTATCTTGGGGGGCATCAATTTGTTTTCAAAGTCAGGCATTAATTTAAAACAACACTTTTCGCAATCCTAGTTGTTTCTTTCTGAAGGTCTTTTTAATGGCATAAGCATCTGCATAGCCCATCAATCTTGCCTTTCTGATATCTTGAGAGCTATCTCTGTCATTATATGAGGGCTACTCCAATAGCATTTATTAATTCAAAAGATTCAGATAGCCCATTATGCGTTACCTGGAGAGCATCTTACTGACTGGGGGGACATACTTAAGGTTTTGTTACAAGTGTCTCCAACTTCACTTTTTCTCTCTCACACACACATCAAAAATACACACACACCCCAGAAACCCTCAGATATAACGTAAATAATTGTAAATACTACTGATTAACAGTAATATCATTGTGCTGGGCAGAGTAACATGCCTTAGGAGTGAGTACTATATAGGGGCATGCTCTTGTGACTCCCTTATGGATAAAGAAAATAATTTGTCTACATTTGTGTCCTGTGAAATACTACAGTGCTAAATTCAGATATTAATTGATATCATCCAGGGAGTCCACCCTATGCAGACTTCATGGCTGTTTTTAGTTACTGGGCAAAGATTTGTTGGAAGGAGTGGAAAAAGGAGACTAACAACTCTTAGCCCCCTCCAAGGCATGAACATGGCTACTCTCCTCTCACTCCATTTTCTCTACCTAGCAAAGAAGCAGATACTTGCAGATATCCTACCTGTCCTTGTTACCAAAGCAATAAATGATATAAATTTAAGATTTGAGAATAAAAATCAGCAGGAAATTAACAACCTGACCAACTCAAAATTTCCAAATGGTGTCAGGGAGACTTTTTTTTCCTGAAAACATCAAGGTCCATGTGGTTTCTGCTGCACATGAGCAAAACCATTATACCTGCGTTTCAAGGGCCTCACCCTGACCCGGGCAGCACTGTATCCCACAGTGATCATACTGGGTCACTATACACTCCTGTCATGCTTTGAAAGCCAGGCTACTTGCAAAGGCTTTTCTTTTCACCCATCCTCAAGCTGGGGCTGGCCAGTCCCACAGCAGGATAGAACCTCAGAGAAGGCAATATTGCCATTTGAAATTACAACCAGTAGCTTTAAAAAATTGCTTCAGCCTTCTTCCTAATGGAGACAGATGCGCTCTCTAACCGCACTGAGCATCGGTGAATACAACACACCGATTTTGTGTTCAGCTTAAGCACCATCTGGATTTCCAGACTATTTACACTTTCCTCTAGTAGTTCTTAACACAATCAAAAACTAAGAGTATTGGTAAGAGTCCAACAAGTTTTTTTGTTTGGGTTTTATTTATTTATTTATTTACTTTTAAATCTTTTAAACATTCATGAGCTGACACAACTGTCTAGGGAAGAACTTTGTTGAATGCTTGGGATGTTTCTGATCTGCTATGAATTGCCCCCAGACATTACACACCACTCCTTAAAATTACTGTGGATAAACAGTCTCAGAGTTTACAGAGCCCACTCCAACCACACTGTCTCCTCAAGTGCTAAATGAAACAGTTTGTTACTAATTCAGTAACTAATATGAAAGTATTGTACTTTAAAAACCACAAAGTATTAAACAGCAGATGGAAGAGATGAGTAGGGTAGTCAGACATCTGAATGCATTGAAATTATATATTGGAAGGGCAATACCCACATTCTTTAGCTTAATTGAGCCTTGTGAATATTATCTAAATTTTGGACCTTTTTTGTTATAATAAAAATAACGAACATCCATTAGGATATACTACATTTTCTATGGTAATTATGCAGAGAGTAGTAGTGATAACTAGCAAGTCAAAGAGACATTGCCTGGTTGGTTTCCCACTTTGGTTAGTCTGTAAAGGTCAATAACTGAACTCAAAACTGAAAATTAACATTTAAGATTTGTTTACAATTGTATTTTAATTAAAGACAGTAGGTTGCAGATGATTAACTACACTCAATCACATTTTGTGATTCCAAGGAAAGCCTGGCTCATAAAAAATAAATAAGTTTTGTATTTTTTCAAAAAAGGTTCCAGATACTTTAAGTGAGGCCCAGAGTAATAGCCCAATTTTATGACCTTACCACGAGGTCATTATACATCAGAGCAGAATGCCTGTATTAATAATGTAACAGCTTTGGGATATAAATATTAGAGTGTTGTATTTCATACTCTGTTACAAAGATGGCATTGGATAGCCTACATTGTAGAAGAATTACAACATTTAAAGATAGCACATTTAAATTAATAGTTGAATCCATACACATTTTATTTAAATCAGTGCTTCTTTGCCTACTCCAGCAATGCAATACAGTGTCACTGTGAGAGTGCTTGTAAAATAAGCACATTAACCAAGTTTTTTATATCATATTCCAGAAGTACTAAAAAATTATTACAACTTTCCTTCTCTGTACCAGGCCAAAACCTGCTATTTGTACTAAGTGAAATGAATCCTATGCTCTTCATATCACTGCCATTTTTCAACCATAAAATACCAACTCACAGTTGAAGCTGGAAGCATAGAGCTCAGCACAAACCCTTCCTGCCTTTACATCAAACTTCCCTTCACCTCAAAGACTAATAATTAGGATTCCCTTTAATTTCTGACTGCATTAAAGAAATTTAATTAGGCCAAAATTGAAAGTAGGTGAAAATGCACCTTTCTTCTCCTACATTAATTCACAGTTTTGCTTGCATTAATGTTAACTGATTACCAATAAGTTGCATTTTGTTGTCTAAAACATCACAGTGAGTTGTAATCAGCGACATTAGTACCAGATTATTTTGAGCTAATTCGGGGTCAAATTCTGCTTCCCATTACATGCTGGTGAACTGAAGTAACACCACAGAGAGCAGCAGGAGTTACCCTGAATGTGTCTTGGCATAACGGAGATGGTGATCTTGTTCTTATTACTAGACTGTAAAGTGCTACCGTCTGGGTGCTTGCTTAGCAGCTGGGAAACACAGAGCAAATTAAAGGGTCTCAGACTTCCCCATAGAGGTGATTCTGTAGGAAAATGATAATTTTAGACTTTTTCAAAAGCAGCATCCTGCAGCAGATGCAGTTTGCTGACAGTCACTTGATAATACAATTATAATTGCAATGGAGATGAGTCTTGAAACATTATAGTTTTATTTTATTTTAAAGTTACCTCTATCCTTAAGAGGAAAAAAAAAGTCATGCAGATGTTAGTGTTTGCATTATGTGAACATTTCCAGTCAGTGCCACTTAAAGAAGCATTTTTAGCAGAAGTTGGTTTCCTGCCCAGAATATGGTCGTGCAGAAATCATACAAATCATTGTCAAGTGCATGCTTTTGTTCCTGTGCAAGCGCTCTGAATTAAACCCATTGCTGAAAAATGAGGAACCTGCTTCATCATTTCCTTGCTCTTGTGAAGCTCAGTGTCCCTTGTCTTCATATTTCCAGCCTGTTCCCTTCAGGTTTTTTATTTTCTCATCAAATTGCTATAGGGCTGGGCTGCAGATGGGAAAAGCTCAGAACTGACATAATTATTGTAATGCATTCAGGTACCTAATGAAAACAAATCTATCAGCAGTTCCATTCCCCACTCCTGCCTGGGGGATTTCTCAGAGCTGTGTGATTTGTTTTTCTGTTTCAGGAAAATGTTCACTTTTCTTATCATGAATTTGGACAAAATAATCACCATCTCAGAAAAATCATTAATTAAATATGCAGGAAAAAAAGCATGATTAGGTTAATCAGAGCATTTCTTCTGATGATTTGGAAATGTTGCTTTTTTGTTTACTTTTTTTGCCACAATGATGTTTCCAAAGAAAATTGTTACTACTTTAAGGAAGAGAAATCTTTCCACTGTGAGATTGTCAAAATGAGGAACGTGGGTATTCGGACAGTTTCAAATTCTCCTTTGCACAGAGTGCTCAGCGGTCCCACTCTTCCCACAAACCTTTCCCATTTCTCCTTTACAATACATAAACTTTTCCAGATCAGTTCATTTTCCTGCATACATACAGATGCCTTTTTCCTACCACACTAGGGAGGGTACGACTTGGTGCTAGTGGGGCCAGCCCGGGGAGTCCACACTGAGGGGGACAGAGACCCTCAAAACCCTCCCTCATGGCTTGAAGTGTAGAGATATTGGGGAAGGCATGAACTCTGCCCTTATAGACAGCAAGATAATAAGCAGCTTTATGATTATTTGGGTTTATCTGAGCATATGCATGATTTCAGAAGCAAATTACTTTATGGCACAAAGTAAAAGACAAGTTCCTATGGCATTAGGAAACAACGTCATGAAGATAAGAAGAAAAAAAGTTACTTTTTGTTGTTGAAATACAGACATAATTTTAAATTTTCTCATAACCAAAGCCTGAGAGTACATTTTGTAAGAATACTTTTTATTCCATTAAAGATATCCATATGTTTGTACACATGATGCATGAAAGCAGTGGTTTGGGATGTTATGACATCGCAACAGCTGTTTGTTACTTTTCATTAAAAAGGGACAGACGGTGGAAATAACACTTTTAGGAAAAAAGAACCAAACAAAACCTGGAGGACATTTTGATAACCATGCTTGTCAGGTATTTTCTTTCTAAAAATGAAAGTTTTTTGACAAAGTATCACACCAGTGGAATTTGAGATGCAGAATCTTTCCCTTTTCCTAGTTCTTTGTCACCATCATAGCCATCCTGCACTGTGATAGTCAATATGGGACCACTGTGTTTGAAGAAGGGCACTGTTCCTGCAACTGAAGAGAGATGTTACAAGACCACCATCATGGGATGGAGCCTGGAGCCACGTGTCCTGGGAAACTCAACCTTTGTCTTTGCAGGTAGGTTGAGAAAAACCCCCAACCTCAGACACTCCAGTTCTGCAAGATATTAGGAAATGCCTGACATTAGGCACTGAGAGCTTTGCAGCTTCCCAGAGGTATCACATGCCAGTCCAGTGGCCAAAGAAAAGGTCAGTGAAAACATCCTCTGGCTTTAGGTAGACCCAGGATTTCTTCTGCAAAAGTGTTAAAGTTGTTTTGTTTGGGGGTTTTTGGTTGTTTTTTTAAATACCATTTATGGTTGCTAAAATATCTGATGTACAGTAATAAAAGAATATAGAAAGCGTGGTCCCCTCTCATTTCCAGAAAGCAATGCAGCGTTTACAAAGTTTTCAGTAATATTTTCAGTTCTGATATTATACTTGAGAGTCTTACAGTAATTTGCATTTTAACATTTCTTTTATACATGCTTTGTTGGCTCTTCACAGAAGTAGGCACAGAAGTGAATACTGGGGCTTTCCTTTTGTTCAGGGTGTGAAAAGACATGCTGAAGCTTGTTGAAGTCCCTGAATATGTAGTTTTTCAGATATATTTTGGTTTTATGCAATTCAGGCTATTTCCAATAGGAACCAACGAGCACTCTTGAAATATTGAACTTGAAGGAAATGTTAAGAGGGAGAGAAGATGATGATTAAGACTAGATTAAAAGATGATGATTAAGAGGACATCGTCTCAGACCAATTGGAAACTAGAGCTCCAACAGAAGTGAAAGGGCAGCGCCAGGGAGGAAGGTCACAGCCACACAAGGTGCAATGGGACAACCTGGGCGTGCAAGGGCTCCCCTGGCCATGGCAACTCGCTCTGGCTCTACAACCCTTCTGCAAAACTGAAAACAGATTTCACACTAGTCCAGAAATGCAGATTCAGGATTCACCAAGGCAGATCTCACCAGTTGTGAGCTTACCTGGAACAAGGGGTTTTTTGTTTTGGGGTGACCTTTTTTTGGCAGGGGGTGGGGGATAGGGCAGGGAGGACTTCTCACGTCCTGATAGTGACCTAATACCTTTTTTTCTTTTTTTTTTTTCTTTTTTTATGAGCATTTTTCTTTCTTTGGGATTCTGCAAGAGTTAACTGACCTATTCTCCTCTCTGGAATAGGTCAGAAACCTTCCTGGCAGCACAGCACCTAAGAAACAGAGCTGCCTTTCCACATCCCAGACCAGCAGAAGCCAACAGAGTCCCTGCCCTCGGCTTCTGTCTCCATACTGAGCTTTTATTGAAGCTAAGCTTTGATGTATCATCTGCCTTAAATTATTAGGTTCCTTTGCTTCTAGACTAGTCATCTTTTCAAAGGTACTTACCTGATAGTGAACCAGTATACAGGATGGCCACTGAACTCCAAAGAGCCTTACTGAATTTGATGTTTCTAATAGGAGGTGCCAGCAGCAAGGACCACTTTTGTCTAATCATCACATTTTGCAGAGCTTGCAAAGCCCTAATGCTAAAACAAACTCTTTTTTTTCCTTGTGCATTACCCACTTACAGGTCCTTCCAGTAAGAACACAGGCTGCGCTTTCACACTGGATGCCAAACAACATTGATTATTCAGTTTTTGGAAAATATTCATAATCATACAGAAATGGGAAATCACTTTTTGATGCTATATTGAAATAACAAAATAAATCAACAGTCCTCAGGAGCACAATTTTTTTTTTCTCAAGACTCAAAGCAGCAAATCCAAAAACTTGTTAATGTTGACTGCTCCCCCCCCCCCCCCCCCCCCCCCCCCAGTTCTCTAAACTATTGGGAAAGACATTGCCAAACCCTGCCAAGGAGTGGAAATTTGAAATTTATCACTGCCCTCCAGCAAACCTTCTGTTACAGGAACTACAAATAAATTTGGTAACATTTCTTGAAATTAGGCCACTGAGTCCTACCAGGCAGGTGGCCACAGCACAGCTTGACTTGCACGGGGCACTGGAAAGAGCAATGGGGCTGGGACATCTAAATTCAAGCTTCTAAATTCAAAGTTAAATACTGACACCACTTAGGAAAGTGGTCCTTCCTTAATACCTTAGGAAGGTATTTGGGTTAGAAATCAGATCCAAATATTAGATCTCTGTTTTGGCAGGGTTGAACCAAGCATCCCAGTACTTTTCCTGGTCTGATCACGTTTAAAACGTAACATCAGACATTCTGACATAAAATCCCCCTCCTACTAGGATTTTGTATTTTTAAGGTATAGTCATGAAGTTCATGCATGTGACGTTAAGTGTTCTCTTTATTTACATTGTGAATTTGCAGATAGGCTGGTAGAGTTAGAAAGAGAAGCCTGGACTGACTTCCAGGGCTATGTTTTGCTGTTACCAATATGTGTTACTTACTACTCATCCATAATTTGGGGGGGGGAGGATAATACAGGAAGCATAAGGCTGTAGGAAAGTCCTGCAAAATTTCTCTCTGTGAGAAGAATCAATTTTCCCTACACTCACACAGAAAATGTTTATTACACCAGAAGGCTGACAACCAGCATTTGGTAAGTAGAAAAAGCTCCTGTGCTGGTTTAGCAGGCAGGGGGATGTATCTTCCATAAAAATATTACAAATAACCTAGAAATTCAATGATTGTACATATCTGAAAGGAGACAGTCTTGTATCTGTTAATATGTTCCCAAACTTGAACTGTGGAGTCAGGACCAATTTAAGGAAAGACCATATTTTTTCTTGAGCAAGGCCAAAACTTGTAATTAACCATGGAAGTACTATATATTTTTATATACTGCCAGTTTTTATGGTACCTATATAGCAAAGCTATATACTCGCTCACCTTTTTTAGTTATTATTATACAGTTTGAATGATGAAAAAAGGAACAACTGCTTAATGTCCATCAGTTTTTTTCTGTGTCCTTATACAGTATGATTGAACCTGGGAAATTTTTATACCTAGAAGTCTGATTTTATTTAAAAGCACAATGTATATGAGATTGCTTATAGTTTAGCACAACTCTGTGGTAACACAACTGCATATTGTCTATAATTTTGTTTTCACTTGGATAAAATACTCTAATAGGTGAGCACTTAGAATTTCATGAATAAGGTCTGAGTGTTCAGGTTTTTTTCCTAGCATGGCCACACGTGAAAAAAGTTATTAGAGTTTCTGTTTCAATATCAACATTTATAAAAAGGAACTATTAAAAAGAACTAAAGAGAAGAAAAAATCATCACTTACCAAATAAAACTGTCGTATTCATATACTTACTAAAATTTATGTGTTAAATTATTTATAGTCAAAGATGTGTTTACATTTTAGCATTAAAAAAAAAGAAACTAAATATCTTGAAATATGAATAATGTTATGGCATGACTTAACATTCTCTCTGAAGGACTTATGACTGGAGAATTTCATTTCTTAGCATTGTACATTTATGTCTTTACTCCTTCTGCATACCTAAATAAAAATGTCTTCCAGACAACCCTTATAAAAACAAGAAGGTGCCAGCTGGCTCTTTCTGTGAAAGCACAAGCTCTGCTTTGATCTCTTATACG
The DNA here is from genome assembly GCF_965638725.1 of Aptenodytes patagonicus. Lineage (NCBI taxonomy): Eukaryota > Metazoa > Chordata > Aves > Sphenisciformes > Spheniscidae > Aptenodytes > Aptenodytes patagonicus. The sequence goes on from NC_134954.1 coordinate 21,375,759, forward strand.
ATAAAACTGCATACATATAACTGCATACATACATTAATCATTAACATGATTAATCATCGTTATGTTTGTTATCCTTTCAGTGGGCTGGAAAGGAAAAAGCACTTTTGACACCCAGTTGATTTCTGTTATTATTGTAGTAACTGGAGGCACCTGGATAGTTTATGGCCTCTCAGTGGTTACTGTTACAAACCCAACTCTCCGAGGGCTGTTATAACCCATCAGCTACAACCTGGCTGCTCATCTAAACACAGTCAGCTGCATCCCTCCTTGGTGGCCTACTAAAAGAGGGTGAGAGGCTTAGGTTTGTCTTTGGCTATGGGGTGTTTCTTCTATGGACACGGTAATGAGCATTGTTTAAGAGATGGGATATTTAAAAGCTTGGAGTATAAGCCTTTCTCTTTTTTTCCTTCTTTTTGCCATGCATAGCTATGGCAAAAAAGATAAGCCAAAGGGGAGGGTGTTCAAAGTCTCATGCACAAGTTTTAGACGAAGTCTTTGCCACATGGAAGGGACCTGGGCCCCGCTCCTGCTCATCAACAGGAGTGATGTCCCCTGTTAGGGGCACAGCTCTGCAGGACCTTGTAGACAGGCTTATCAGATAATACCATTAATCAGAGAAACAGAAATAAAACTCAGTATCTGTGAGCAGATTTGAAATTTAAACCAAGGTAAAAGGGAAAATATGATGGAGATATTATACTATTCTGCTTAGAATTTTATTTTGACTGTATTTTATTGTAATTATATCTAAACACAGTACTACGCTGCTTCTATTACGCAAATGGATAAACAGTCAAAAGAAAGGAAGACTACACTTTGTGTTCCTTGGAAAGAAAACACAAAGAAACAGGGTGACCCTATGAAACTGCTCCTTTCCAGAGACCATGCACAGCAAAAATGGTTTAATCAGCTAATGTCTGACTTCTAATTGACAGCCAGCAATTCAGTCCCTAAAACATTCAGTTTAAGCTGAGTGAGCAAAAGACCGCTGGTGATTTTCTGTGGGAAGATGGCATTTGCTCATTCTACGTTATTTCTCGGTCAGAACAATCTGAGCCACGCTGTTTCATCGCCCTTGTGAGCAGAGATACAGAAGCTTGTTGTCAGTGCCTTTTTTTTTTTTCAGAGAGACGTGATAGCTGAGAAGCGTTAAAAAGTGGCACATCTATATCTAGAGGGTACCTCTGTGTCACCCTTGTATATTCAAAACAGGTTTTATCGGTTGCTGTTGCTTCTTGACTTTAAACTCTTTGGAGTCACCTTCGCTTTTTCATCTTAAATACAGAGTAAGTTGAGCCTCTGAGTGGCTGAACGTGGCTGCACCTCTGCCTGACTCAAAGGGCAGAACACACTCCTGAGCTGAGCTGAGCTGTCAGAGACCAAGAAAATGGGCTGAAATCCCGCAAGATCCACAATTCTTTAAAGACTCCACAATTCTTCAAACACTACTTGAGAATCATTTAAGAGAAATGAGGTTCTTGGTCCATCTTGGGAGCAAGAGCACATTTGGTAAGAAAGACACTGCAGGGCTTCACTTCACCTGGTTTGTGGGTCTGTGCATAAACGTGCTTAACCTCAAAAGAGAGGAGCCTAAAATGTGTAAAATATTTAAGAAAAATTTGATGTATTTTCTACTGATGTAAAATGAACTGGAGATGGAAGTAGGGCTGGTTCCTTATACACAGCATTCTTTTTGTCTAACTCCTCTCACCTTACAGATTAGAGTAAGCAAGCCATGTCTCCCTATTTCCAACATGACAATAAGTACTGAACTATGTAGTAAATTAAATATCCTATTTCTCACAATCATCAATTTAATATTTATCCCTAAAACTCCTCTAATTGATGCACATCATGTTGATTTGACTTCACTAGGACTTACTCTGTGTAATCTTAACTAAAGTTTAGGTTGTATCTGATGTATAATCAAAGAATTATCATTAGACAAGCAGTGAGCATTTCTACCCACGTCACAGCTGGTGGAATACAAATGCCAGAGCTGTCATCTTGTATGGTAGCCCCGACAGAACTTATTTACACATAAGCGGCCTTAACAAGTAAAGAAAGATATAAAATCAGAGATAATCTTGTTAAATAAAGTGGACCACAAAAGGTGCAGCACAAATAGTTAGCAATAACACCATTTTACTACCGTTTACTGTTATCAGAGTCCATTGTACTGTTCTTCTTGCATTGGTTTCTTAAACAAAGAAATGCAGCTTTAAGTAACAGCTAAAACTGCAAATTTTAATCCTACTGAGAAAGTTGGAAAACCTTCAGCTGCCCAGTCACTGTAATGCAAATGTCTGATATCCAAGCAGCTGCCTAAAGTTTATAGCCCAGATTATGGAAAGGATCAGACTGATGGTCATAATCTGGCTTTTAAAAAGAGATAAACCTGTGCGTGAGTCTGTATGACCATGGGTTTTTATAGAAATGGTGAGATTTCTTTACACAGTCCCACTGATCTATATAAGTGCTCTCCTAGCATAGGATTCCTGCCTGACAGAAGCCACAAAACTCTCACTGTCACCAAAGCACGAAGGATTTCACCCAGAATATGCAAAGGGTGGGTTTTCACAAGCAGACCACTAAGGATCTAGTGTAAACCATGTACGCTTTCGGTTTGTTTCTACTTGCTTAAGTTACATGGCCGTGCATTGCCAGCAGTCCAGTTCAGCCAGGAGCTAAATCCCAGCTGTTTTGATTTTGATATTATATATCAAAATATTTTGATTTTGCTTTGGGAGGGAGGCACAGGACAGGAGAAAAATTAAACAAAAGTGATCGCAGTAAAGTATGATAGAGTTGCCCCAAAAGGGCATCAACCTAGCTGATGAAGTTTAGGATTAAGCAACAAAGGAATAGAGAGAACCTAAAATCAATCCATCTTATCAAATGTTATAGCTGATTTAAACTAAATTTAATGTTTTTCTAAAAGCTACCAGTATATGCAATGTATCAAAATGCATCAAAAAGAAAATAAAATGATCTTCCTGGTCATAAACTGAGACAAATTCCAGTTCTCATTAACAGCTGAAGTCCAACAGAGCTTCTCTGGAGTTATTAATATCTTGTAACCAGCCAGACCATTGTTCATTAAATATTTATTAGCCATGTAGGAGATTTCAGCAGGGAAATATTGTGAACATTATGTTAAGCAGACAATACTTCAGTGTTGTCTCTTTTTCAGAAGGTTATTCTGTGATGTTCCTAGGCAGGCAGATTTACTCTGATGAAACACAGCTACTAAGAAACTGGTGAAGAAGTTAGACAAAATATAGTTTCCATATTTTAATCTCTGATCAAACAAGCAGTTTTTGTATATAGGAAGCTGTGTGCATAAATATGCAACTACATTGTTTTGTGTTAACCCAAGACAACAGACTACAGCATCTTATCTCTAGAGATACAAGACACTCAAAGTTGGATAATAATCTAGAGATAGATACAAGCAAACTCAAAGATGGATAATAATATTGGTCTTACATGCAGAGTTTCTACGAGTGGTGTTTGGGATTGTAACATCACAGAAACAGATGTGGTAAATTCTTCCTGGAAATTACCTGGGATTTTGATATTTTTGCTATCCATTATTGTACTGGGATAGAGCAATAGCAATTTAATAGTGCCCAAGCTCAGGTCTGCTGGAAGAACTTCAGAGGTTCCCAAACTCGTCTCAGCCATCTGATCTCCCCCTTTTCCCAGCTGGGGGTACATAAAGATTGTCTGAGCTTCAGAAGAGAAGCCTGATTTCAGCACTAAGGATGATGGGAAATTTGGACTGGAAAAAAAAAAAGAGAAAACAATATAATGGTTGAATATTGAGCCAGAGGTCTCTCATTCAGTTGTAAGGAGACAAAATTATTCAGTTATAAGGAGCATAACCTGGTTCTGACTTCATCAAAATATAAGCAAGGCAATGAAAATTTGGTTTACTGCAGTCATTACTTTCCAGAAGGTCAGGCTGATAAGAAAACATAATTGCAGAATTGTCAGACTTTCAATAGGAAAAACATAAGTCCATATACTGTAATAGAGTATGAACTGATGCCTACATATCAACTGTGTGAGTCCAGAGGTATTTTCACCTGGAAGCTTATTTTCAAGGAAAAAAGTATAATCTGTGAGAACTAAGGACACAAGTTAGGGAATTTAAGCCACCTCTTCCAGTGCCTAAAATGATGTTTTTAAATTCTTTCCAAATAAAATCAAACAGAAATATCCCTCAGGTTTCTGCCCTGGAACATGGTCTAATACTGAATGTTTCAATCTCAAATCAGCATGAAAAATTAAAACACTGATATCTTCCATGGCCAGGCAGCTTAATACTAAGCTATAACTGCTTAACCGCATGGTTCGTGGTGTGCTACAGCCTCGTTTCTCCCCAGGGGACAGGCTACATGGCTCAGGTACTGCAGTCACATCTCTGCCATGACTGTCCCCCAGCCAAAGCCATCCAGGAGAGATGGGGGCCAGCCCGGAGGAACAGTCCCCAGCCCCCTCAAGGAGTTGTGCCCTGCTGGCAGGTACAGCTGAATGCCCATAGAGATATGCTGATAGAGTGCTTCAGTCTACACTTTATTTTAATTTTTGTCAGAAAAATATCTTCAGAAAAATATACTTCATCAAAAATTTATTTTCTGCTGAAAAATCAACCAACCAGTTCCTAAAGACAATTTTCAAAAACACAGATCATCCAATAAGTCTGGACCGTTTTTAAATGCAATATAGTGTTGAATAAACTTAGCCCCTATGTGTGACATTTACCAAGAGCCTGCGCAAAGCTCCACCCTTTGGTTATAGCAGCAGAACTGTGGGCGCTCTTTGCCATCTCCTGGAGAGCAAGATGTTAGTGTGGGGAGATTCCCCTTGTACCCCACTCATGAGGCTTCAGGCTGTGTATACACTCTTTACTTACAGGGCACAACATTTTAAGTGAGTGCTCACGTTGCACAGGCTTCCCCCTGAGCTTTTATGGTTTCATCCCTGTAGGGTTTTCTTCGCTGTCAATTAACACCATACACTTTCTGGAAGCTGTTAACTAAAGCCATTTTTTCTTCCTACCTTGATGGATTTTGTTCAATAAACTGCTTTGTCTTGAGTAAAAGCACTGGTGCAGTACCCTGCACAGATTTGTCTTTACACACAGTTGACTATCGCCAGGGAGACAGAGATATGCCAGGCTGGTGCCTAAATCCTGAGCAACAATGTTAGAAATGGCACAAGCCAGAATGAAAGGTTCATGGTGCAAAATACACTATTTTGGTTTCCTGTCAAATAGTTCATTTTTGTTGTGCGAATGACACATTTCTTGCACTTGGTCTTATAATATTTTTATGCACAGGAATCACCATGTTTGCCTGCCTGTCCCTACAACCAGGATGATATTTTAGCTTTGCATGCATAATGCTCTCCTCCTCTCTTTTTCATCAAAACAACTATAGTAATGTAAAATGTCGTGTCAGTAAGAAAAGTTTGCTGGTATTCTCCTAATTATGCAAAATTGCTTTCTCATCACTCTGTTTACCTCTGTTAAACCTAAGTTTCCAGATGTAATTTTTCCTTTGGGCTATCCGAAGAAGTGGATGCTGTGAAGCTGGCGGCTCACGTCTCCCTCCGTGCCATTACCGCTCTGATCCCGGCATCTCCAGAGCCCACAGAGGAAATCCCAGACTGTTTTGCAGATACAGAGAAGGTGACAGTGGAAATTAGCTGTACCCCTCTGTCCCACACCACACACACACACCCACACACTCATTCATTTTCCTGCGAAGAACCAGCAGCAGAAAGGAAATTATCATTTTTAATTTTCTAAATCAGTCAGACTTAGAAGGAGGGATAAACAACACCAAATCTGTAGTCCCAAGACTTTTTTCAGAGGCAGGAAGGAAAGCCTTTAAAGTTTACCAGCAATAAAGTTGTAAAAAGTAATGAATTAACAAGAACATCTGATGATGGAGAGCAAGAGATAACCTAAACCGACAGTCCACAATCCACTTTCTCTCTATGCTATGCACACAAACATGTTTAATATGTGCTGTATGATTGCAACGTTTTATTAAAACAGAACAGTTTTGTCCATGTGGTCCTTTAATTAATTTGAAACGTTATCGAGGATACCTCTTGCACATGACAAATGGAGAAAGCTGGCTGGCTGAGGGTTTCTGCATTGATATAAATGTATTTTTACACTGTTGTTGGCTCAGGCTCAGGCTTTGCCATCTGTAGCAGAAAATATTTCATGTGAAGTAGGCTCTTGACTGTGGTTAGATAATAAAGGATTATACAGAAAAGGTTTGTCAGCAAATATCCACAAGGTTGCTCCAACCAACCTGTGTGGCAATGACTTCAGCAGACCTAGGGAGAGGTGATGGGGATTGCAAACACCCCTGTTGCACACAATATGGCATAGCTACCTATGGAAAGAGAAATACATAAATGCTAATATTGAATCTAGACTTTTTTTTTTAAATCAAGCATGTAATTGAAAAAACAGTCCTTTATACTTCTGATAATATCGGTTGCATCCAGCTATGTATTGGAATAAAAAGATAGCTTCAGTTTACTCAGCGAGGGCCCTGTTTAGCATTCCCTGCTGCCATAAAAGTCCTATTGTCTCCAGCAGGAGCTTTGCCTGACTAAAACAAAAGAAATTCTGAATAGGGACAGAAATAACCCAGCACAATACCCAGGCCTTTCATCACACCCGCCTCGCCCTGAGCCCTGCGGGGCTGGCAGTGGGCACAAGCTGCCCTGTGCCCCCAGGAATCCCGTAGACGCCCAGCCCATGCCCAGGGCATCCTGACCGGCATAACTTGCAGCTCCCTGGGGACATCCACGAGAGCTGACCCAGGGCCTCGGTTTTGGCAGCAATGGGTCCAGCCGGCTGCCTGGTAATCGCTATTTCTGTTATTTGGTGGAAGGGACACATACCGATGAGCATAAGTCTGGTGAGGAGGAGAGGATAAAAAGCCAGAGAGGGAAACTGTTGCAGTTCCTGGGTTTGACTTTCCCTGTGTTGGCTGCTGCAGTGTGTACAAATTCCAAGAAAAAAAAAAAAAAGAAAATCAATAGAAATAAGAAGATCATAATCTGAAAACATCTCATAGCTGAGAATAATCTATACAAATGTTGCATTTAATCAAGCAGACAGAGTTCCCTCTCTTTATGGTAATAATCTCCAAAAGGAGGGATGTCGTCATCTCTGCTATTTCAATTCTCCTAAGTAAAAATAAAGTAGTGATTTATCATCCTTATCTGGGTGTCACATGCACAAAGGTGCATGCTTATTGTTTACTCTCACTTTCCAAATGGTGATGGAATTTCCTTCTGAAGGTGCAGAAGAGAACATGATTCAATTATCTTCCCAGCGAAGTCAAAGAATCAGTACTCCCAGTGTAATTTTAGTGTATAGTTTTGGTGACTGGGGTAGACACTGTTTCAACAGGAGTCACAGCTAATGTGATGAACATGTCAAGGTTCCCCATCCTGATCTATCGCACAGGGGTGCAGCGGGCAGGTGATGGAAGTGGCCTGTCAGAGAGAGACAGATGGGAGTGCCTAGTGTTCCAAACCCTGCCCCTGCCTCCTAATAAGAAACAAGAAAAAATGTAAAAAACATAACTTACTGATTTGCCCAGGATTTTTTTTTCTTTTTTTTAAGTCACTCTATTTCAAGCAATACCATTTTCATTAAATCCAAATGTTCAGGTTTCAATTCAAAATCCCAGAAAAGATTGTGAGTTTTTTTCTTTTTAAAGAGGAAGGAAGAAAAAAATCACAAGGATTGCTGGAGAGTTAGCAGCTCCCTGGGTTCTTTGGGTTTTATTTTTTAATGCAATGTACATGAATTAAACAGGTAAGAGGCTCTGTCATATACTATCTATTAAACTCAATGAAAATGGTATTCTTTCAATTAAAACTGGAGATTGAACATGTTAAAAAATTAGTCTCTTGCTGTCCCTTCCTGACCTCAAGCTTTCAGTAAAAACTTGGAGCTGAGCAATTTGTCTCTGTCCCAGGGAACTGATGTGAGAGGCGGATGCCTCCTTGCTGCAAGCCTGTGCAAGCATCCCAGCAGAAACCAGAGCCATCCCCCACCTCCTGGATGCCTGAAATCTGGAGCCAGAGCCATCCCTGAGCCACACGCTCTGGCGAGCCCCCAGCACATGCTGTCCCCCGAGCTCCCAGACCCTTTCACTGCTCCTTTGGGGGCAGCCAAAACCTTCCAGCAAGTAAAATGCAGAAAACCTCCCCCAACACTGGTGCCTCTCATATATTACTTTACACTGTGGCATGTGCCAGAGTTTTTGGATGAGAGCTACTGTTTCATCCATCTGGCTCCATAGAAAAGCTTAATTGCACCATGTGGTTCTGAGTACTGAAAGGCAGCTGGAGCATCCGCCAGCCTCACTGGTGCCTAACCCAGAAAAGTATTTCCAGTATCGAAATGTCAAGAGCGATAAGGATTGTTTACCTTCATGGCAAACCTACAGATGATTGGCAATTACATCTTGATGGGAAAACAGAGGGACAGGGATACCCTACCTACCTGGTAGGGATGAACTAATGTTTAGCCTCTAAAAGAATTGATGGCAAAAGTCTTCCAGCCTTCAGGTAAAAATCTTGGGAGTTTCCCCCCGTGCCCCAGTTCACCCATTTGGTAGTTGGGTTTTTGCACTGGTTGTTAGGAGTTACTAGGAAAACTCTGCATATGTTTTTCAAGCTGATTTTCATTGTTTCATGTATGAATTTAATAAATCCAGGCTGTTAAGAACAGTCCTATTTTATTTTTATATATTGTTCATAGATGCAGTGAGGTCTCGTCTCCTTCCTCTCTATGTACATTTAAATTAACAGAAATGATATATAAAATGATACCATGATGTATCAGGCAGAAAAAAATATAAACTTTTTTTGTAGTAAATAACATGGCATCAACTTAATATAAACTTTTTTTTTTGTAGTAAATAATATGTCATCAACATTTTCATCTGGGGAGTTTGGTTTCTTGCACCAAAAAGCTCCCCCACTTGTAGGTGCTCTACCCAAAAAACTCAGCAAATCAAAGGAGCAAAGCTCAGAACAGATTAAGAACTTCAGCCAAAATGTTCTTTTATAAGTCTTGCTGCAATAATGTACGGCAGCACATTTTGCAGATTTAAGATGCTGTTTGTGAGCCTGTAAAACATCCTTATATAGAGCATATTCTTTAACGGAGAAAGCTACTTTCTGACAAATATGCAAAGCCATATCATTTATTTCAATTCCCTGATTCCATCTCAGCTTAAAAACAGCAGAACACACTAAATTTTAGTTGTTGTAATTACAGTAATACCAGTTTTTTCTACACACAAGAAATGATGTTCTGGAACATAATTGTATCCATGAGGCTGCATCCCCATATTCCATCACTCTTGCTGTTGTAAAATCTAATGTGGGTCACAGTATGTTTCATATACATTATAAAAGCAGGTCTAATGACCTTTTTTTTTCTTTTCCCCAGTTCTGTATACTTTATCACTGTAGATGAATGTTAAGGTCTTACAATGAATGTCAAGGTAGGATATTAAGCAAAATTAATGAAATTCATGGTCAGCTTTTTGCCTTAAGAAAAAAATCCCAATCCCTTGCCTATTTTACTTCTCATTCATTTTTTATTCTGTCTCCCCAGAATTATAAAACTGGCTACCAAAGAGATTTGTAGACAATTTTAGAAGTGAATTGATAGAACTGGGATTAGAATTTTTGTAGATTTTCTGATTATTTAATTAAATTTATATATATATAATAGATATTATATAAAATAATTATATAATCATAATTTCATGTAGTTTTTTCCTGACAAGAAGAGCTTTTGTAGTCCATAGTATTCTTTTTTCTTCTTCTTCTTCTTCTTCTTCTTTTTAAGACTGTGGCAGTCAGCTATTAAAACAGATGCTTCAAACACTATGCTGGGCTGACTGCCAGCTGCTTTTGTATGATTCTACTGACTTCCGTAGGGCTACACCAACATATACCAACATTTTGAGAAAAGGACAGTGATTCCACCTGACCAAGCCTCACTCACGTGGTTTTATGTAATTAAAGGGTATTCGAGTAGGAAGCTGCAGGTTCAGATAAGGCCATTTCTGTCTTTTTCTATTGAGTAACTTTCTGCTGCGTTACACAGATGACAGAAATATTGTCTTAAATATGACTGCATGCCTCACAGTAACACCAGGAGCATTTACCTGACATACATGTAACTGTAGTAAAATGTCCAGGATAATTTTGGTACAGATAAAATCCTTTGGAGTTCAAGAAGTCAGGATTAGTCACAGACACAAGCTCTATCATCAAACATCATCTTGAGTTTTGAAAGACCTTCAGCAAATTGCAATAGGTTTTTCAGTGATCTTCAGACAAAAAAACTATTCCAAATGGAGTTTTGTTTGTTTCTTCAGGGGTGTTTGTCAAGAAAATACACATTGAACACTACTGTTAATCATCTCCTCCATGTTTGCGTTGCCAGACCTCCAAGAATAGAAAGCCAGCAGCTAGCTGTTCCGGGCTGGAGGTTATTCGGGAGAATATTAAATCTTTTCCTGTCTTTTCCCAAAGGCTTTAAAAGCAATGCAAATTCTCCAGGTTTCCCTGGCACACAGAGGTCATGTTTAAGCCTAGTTTGTGGTTCCACATACAAGCCACACAAGAGAAAAGTGAAAAGCAAATCTCAGAGGGGTATGAAGCCACGTGAAGCAAACGGCAAAGTCCCTGGGGAACTGAACTCCCCTGTTTGCTTAGCAGAGAGTATAATTTGTGGCATAAATGCTGCAGAAGGTGACAGGCAGAAGGTAATCCCATTGGCAGACATTCCATCCTATTCACAGGTCAAGATTTATGGCAGATGCTGGATATGCTAATGGTTATTTCCCTTCTGCGTGGTTCGGCACCGAGCAAGCTCACCCAGGCACCTGGGCACCACTTTCACATCCCCGTTTCTTTTTCCCTTTCTTACCTCAAGCTATTCTTTCACTCTTCTCTACCATAAACCTTAGTCACAGGGACTGCCCAAACACCACCTTCCCCCCAAAAAAACCCCAAAGTTTTAGCTTGCTTATTTTTTTTCTGCCATTTATTCTCAGCACTGAAATCTAAGTTTTATTTCTCCTGTGTTGAGCTGGGAAAGAGGCTTCTAAGAAAAAAACATCCCACAAACCGAAATGCCGTCTCCCTCTGCATTGCACTCCTCTTTTTACTTCTTCTTTCCAGTCTGACTCCTTACAAAGATCACACAGCCCAGTAGCTTCCAACATCTTAATCATTACCTGCAATCCTGGGAGAGCTACTTTCACTGGAGTTTTTCCTGCAAAAGTTGGCATGAGCAGGAACAACCAGGCAGACCCAAGCGGCCATATATAGCCTTTGGAGTTGTCCATGCTGCTGAGCTCACCTCCTCCACAGAATGTTCAATGCCACCAAAGGGCATCCCAGAGCTCTTTCCTTGGGGAAAAGAGGGAACGTATAGAAAAAAAAAAAGTTTGTTTTCTTATTAACACCTATGTTTTCTTTATCCAACTACCGCACACAGAGCTGGTTAAAGTGACCCAACCATGCATGCTTATTTCTTTTCAATAATTGAAAAAAATATAGATACGTCACAAAAATATAAACTTAATTGGTTTTTTAGCAGAAAGGTCTCAAAGGTTCTTACAATTAACCTGCAGATTAGGCATAGCCTATCAACCATCCTCCTTTAACCTCCAGACCACCCCAGCGGAGCAGGAAACACCTGAGAATGTCACAGGAGCTTTTCTCTCATGTTCTCGGGCACCTGCAAACATGCGCGATGCATTGCATGCCATGAGAACCTCACCCAGAAACCTCAGCACTTGGAGGAAGACATGGTGGAAGGTAATGTCTTCTGTACTTCCTATGTGTGATAGCACTTAAAGTTAAAAAAAAAGTTTATCTATACCTACATCCCTTCAAAATACAAAACCGACACAAACCCTGACACTGTTCTCCTGTTAGATATTACTTTTTTGGGAGGCATCCCTGAACACATTCCTGTGACTACAGGTCTTAGGGCTTTGCCTCCTTGTCACGAGTCTCAAAAACCTTGAAGTTAAAAACGTTTCTCGTAGCCCTCTCAGTTTAGTTCAATAGAATAGTTCCTTTTCACTCACAATTAAGTTGTCAGCTTGCAAAAAGACTTTCCATGTTAATATCGCTGCATTTGATTAAAGCCACAATATTGCACGGCACTCGGCCACGGACAGGGCAGCGGCTCTGACTGATGGTCACGCTGACATGTGCATGTTCACAGCTTTTTATGTGCTCTGACAGCTCTGGCCAGCCAAGGAGGAAAACATGACTAAAGGGGAGGATGAAATTTTCTTCTTCTCCTGCTGCTGCTTACGTTCGCTGAAGTTGCAGACTGAGCTTTTAGCAAGCAGAGCAGCCCACATGTATGAATTTGTGAGGATGCTGCATCTGCAGTAAGTTCCATACTACCACATAAATCTGTTGTTCTCCCAGAGAGTCATTTAACTGTAAATCTCATTGTTTAACTTTCAATAAGTAGCATGTCATTCCTAATACTTTATGGTGGGTGATGTCAAATAGAAACATGACAATGAATCATTCTTCCTTCCTTTGGGCAGTGCTGGTGATTTTAGGGTGATTCTAATTAATAAGAAATTTTCATAGCTCATTGGTAATTGCTCACAGTTTACGTTTTGTAAGGGGGAAGTCAATGCCGCAAACAAGACTTGAAATCATCACCAAACAAAGTCAAGGAGACGTTGATCAACCTTGTAGTGCTCTGCCACACTCGCTACCCATGCAGAAAACTTGTTCCTCTTGCCAGCAGCTTCCAGCCTAAAAAATAATAATATTCATCAGAACTGCCACACTTGTCTACTGAAATTAATCAGTACATCATAATTAGCCAGAGCTTTGCACATTTTAACACACATTTTAATAATTCACAGAGAGTGACCTGAAGAATTTGAAGCCAAAAAAAGGAAGATATCGAAGGCTGTGTTTAAAGCGTGACATTTTGGCATGTAGAGGCAAACAAGTCCAAAATGTGAATTCTTAAAGGCGCTGCTTTTTCCTAGATTCACCAAAGGGCTGAGGCTGGAAGGGAGCCTTGGAGGTCCCCTTGCCTGCCCCCTGCTCATGCAGAGCCACCCAGACCAAGCTGCCCAGGACCTTGTCCAGGTAGCTTGTGAATATCTCCATGGATGGAGACTCCACAGTAGGACTTATCGAGGGAGGAAGGTAAAAAATTGAAGGACGTCCCCAGGTTTGGATCTCCAGAGCTCCCCACTGGTGTCCATTCTTCAGCCAGGAAGCTGTTTCACTGCTCACCTACCTTTACCTGCATCCAGATCACACACATTTCCATGACTTCTGAACGATGGCTCCATTACAGGTAATGATTCAGTTGTTCAATAACAATTCAATCCAGCTGCAACTGTGTGTTTCCCTCCCTCCCACTTCTTGCTTCTCTCTCCTGCGGTCCTCCTGCAGAGGTGAATGATGCTGCAAACATCTCTGAGTCTCATGCTGTTGCACACACCGCAGCACCCTCTCATCTGCTCTGTGTAACAGATGCTAATGCCATTCCCTGAAACCCAGGTACCTTTTGCCAGTTCAGGGAGGCCATGCTCATTGTGTGCAAGCACTTCACTTTTATTTAATAATGTTCCTTAGTCAAAATGAATTGTTTTATCATAACAAAAATCTTTCCAACTTATTTGCAGTCACACCTTTTCACAGCATCACCGTTTATCCCGCCCAGATTTTTACCATCCATATGGGACTTCCAAGTCTGCTGGGAATTTTGCATCAGACAAATTTATTGCAACTTTCCAAAGGCAGTACCTCCAACCACCAACCACCAGTGATAACTGACCCCCATGCCTTCTGCTCGACCACCCAAATGCCAATTCCGTTGCTGCCCCTCAAGCATGGGGCCATCAGTCCTCTGCACGATGCCCGTTGCCAGCTCTAATGAGCTGCAGTTGGCTCTGGCTCTGCTGCGATGGACAGGCTCCACTGCAGAGAAATACCAGTTCACTGCTCATAAACCTTTCAGCTGGATCCTTCCAGAAAATGACAGTGAAAGGAGTCACACTACCAAGGTTTTTTTCACTGTCTGCCCTTTCCCCCTTCTCGCACTTGCCCATCGTTACTTCTGCTTTCAAAGAAGAAAACCGGATTCTTTATGCTTTAGCTATGGTTTGATGCAGAGGATATGGACTTCTCCTGGTGCTGTGCACATGACAAGTGGAGTAAATTAATGGGTAATTCCCATTATTTGGCTCTAAACTGATTCTGGAATGAGAAATAGATGAGTTGATGACTAGAATGATGAACAGATAGACAGGCTGATGCAACATTTAGAATAAAGCAAGTTTACAATGAAATTTTCTTCGGCAAATAAATTTCCCCCAAAGGAGGCAGAGGACTGGATTTTTCCGGTCCAGGATTTTCCAATACAGGATTTACCTGTACTGGTTAGCACAGAGATTAGCTGGTTTTGCCCTACCTTTCTCTGCAGATGTTATGGGGGAACAGACTGTATCTGTGAGCTCCAAAATTTTGATTCTGTCAGAAAGTCCACTGAGCAAAAACTACATTATCTCACCAATGCTCATGGTGAGATAATCCTCAGACGCTGTCTTAGGATGTTGTCCTGGGAGACTGAAATTAATATGAACAGATTCCTGTAAGGAAATATAAAATCTAACCTGTTGGAGAATCTAAGCTGTTAACATTTTCATTTCTTCACTTCTGGAATGTTATTTTTTTACTTCTTTTTCAAACAGTGAGAAAAACAATATTAACTTGTCATTACTGATAATAAAATCTCACACTGATAACTTTATGGGATATCCTGTTGTGGTTTAACCCCAGCTGGCAACTAAGCACCAGACAGCCGCTCGCTCACTCCCCCCTGGTGGGATGGGGAGAGAATCAGAAGGGTAAAAGTGAGAAAACTCATGGGTTGAGATAAAGACAGTTTAATAGGTAAAGCAAAAGCCATGCGCGCAAGCAAAGCAAAACAAGGAATTCATTCACTGCTTCCCATCGGCAGGCAGGTGTTCAGCCATCTCCAGGAAAGCAGGGCTCCATCACACCTAACGGTTACTTGGGAAGACAAACGCCATCACTCCGAACGTGTCCCCCCCTTCCTTCTTCTTCCCCCAGCTTTATATGCTGAGCATGACATCATATGGTGTGGGATATCCCTTTGGTCAGTTGGGGTCAGCTGTCCCAGCTGTGTCCCCTCCCAGCTTCTTGAGCACCCCCAGCCTACTCACCGGTGGGGTGGTGTGAGAAGCAGAAAAGGCCTTGACTCTGTGTGAGCACTGCTCAGCAGTAACTAAAACATCCCTGTATTATCAACACTGCTTTCAGCACAAATCCAAAACATAGCCCCATACTAGCTACAGTAAAGAAAATTAACTCTATCCCAGCCAAAACCAGCAGACATCCCTTAATCTCTTTGCTTGAAAACAAACTCTACCTTTGCTTACCTGTAAGTGGACTAATGTTTTCAAATGTCTCCATCCATCAGGAGTTTTCAGACTTGTAACATCTGGAATTGAATATCTAAAACAGCAAAAAAGTGAGATTAAAAACTAGTCCGTAAATATGAGGAGAGAACTAGGCACTTCTGAAAACTTTCTTCTTTCCCTTTGAGGCATCTATTTTCAAGGCATTCAGGGGTAATCCTGCTTCACTGTCTGGAATATCAGACCCGACTTCTTTCTGATAAATTGCCCCAGATAGTTTGGGATGTGGAAACAGATTAGTTGTGTGGGTAAAGTACGCTCAGCCCTCACTTGAGTATGATTGTACAATAATGGCATGTTTTGGCACTTCTGACAGCTGAGTTATTTCATTAAAATAACATTTGAATTCAAGTGACTTCGACCATTAAATTCAGTGCATTATTTACTTCCCCGTTAGAGCTGCACAGATCTCAGCAAGTCGGGTGTTACTGCATCATTTTGCAATTATTTCTCTTGACAGGTTGAAGGTGGCTTCATGCATGATAAATTTTTAGTGACTTTTTTCTCTTTTCATTTGATTACCTCATCATTCTGCTTGATTGAGAGACTGATATCTACCAAAAGCCAGAAACCTGAAGCCAATCACTACTAACAATAATTTTTGCTTAAATGTTTTCAGCTTCTCCTCTGTATTAAAATGAGAAATTTGTGACAGTGATTAAAATATTTTCACCTTTCCTTTGCAGTCTTTGCTTGGACATGGATTTTATTCTTTCCATAGTAGTTTATGCTTCTAGCGAGGATCTGATTGTCTCCTTTGCAGCAAATACAAGTGCAGGTTTGTGCAATGCTCCCTTGGTGGGTAGGCAAGCTCCTGCTCCCTCCAGAAGCCAGCTCAGCATTTTCACACATAACAAAGCCTACTTTCACCAGTTTTAAGACATTTTAAGGTTTTCATGACATCCCTAAGATACCACTAAAAATTAAGTAACTTCAGGGCTCCTGAAATGCAAAGGCTCATGCCTTGGTGAACATGATTCCTCAGGGAACATGGAACAGGTGCCCTGCTGGGACCCTTGTGCAAGGGGGGAGCAGATCACAGCCAACATCTTTGGATGCTGCCAGCGTTGTTCCCACATCAGAAGGACGGTGCTCGCCGCATCATTCGAAATGATCGTGCCACAGCATTGGCATCCCCAAAATTTCCATCTTCATCCAGAGGCACACGACCTGCCCCAGCCAGGATTGCAGCAGTTGACATGGGTGCAAATCAGCTGCAAATCAGCTTGGTGGCTCTATTCAGAGGTGTATCAAAAAATAGTTGGCCCATGTCTGTCTGCAGTACCAGACAGCCAGGTCAGGATGACAGGCTCCTTCCTCAGTGCCTCACTGGCCCTATTTATCCTCCATTGGATCCACATATCAAAGGTGGCTTTGGATTTCCATGTTAGCCCAGTGCTGATCTGAAAATAGGAAGGTAAGGAAAAATAGAACAAAACAATGGAAAATAATCTAAACTGAGGAAAACAATGAGTAAGAGCCTGGGAAAGGAAAGCAGCAGAGTACATCAGTTAGCAGGAGCCTTCGTTACAGCATGATGCAGCTGGAGCAATAAGTCCCAACAGTCATCTTAAACATCATATTGCCAACCAGCTCTGTTTTCACTAGTGAAATGCAGCAACTTTTTAACCAGCTCAGCAAAGGAGGATACAGGCTGTAATCATCTGCACTGCCCTTCTGGAGAAAACTGTTGTGATTTTCCTCGCAAAACTTCCCTGGTGCCTTGAACAACCACAGGCACTGGGGCTCCATCCTGTGTTCACAGGGACACGGGGACCCTCCAGCCATGGTGGGACCAGCTCAGCTCAGGCTGGGGAAGCATGGTCCCAGCATCCTCCTGTATCACCTGCCACAGCACTGAGTTCTCCTAGACCTGGTGTAGGCTGATCACATCAAACAAGCGAGGGCAGGTCGAAATACCATCAGAGGATGGACAGCTGCAAAGAGAAGAAAACTGCATGTACGTTGCTCTTTTTTTTTTTTGCATTTTTTTTAAATAAATGAACCATCAAACCATTGACTAGCATGAGGGCAGAATAGTCACAACTTGGTCCACATCCCAAACCTGGTTAATAGGATCTGAACTGAAACGCTGTTGGCTGACACAGTGATTAACTGCGAAACGGCTAAACGCCTAGCAATGACTTCAAGCCTGCACAGCACAGACTGAAGGTGAAGAAAAGCTGGAAGAGTCAGATACGCTGCTAGAAAACTCAGGATCAGAGGAGAAGCTAAATGTGCAACCAGCTGCACAGTGTGCGCTGCATGTAGCTACATCTGAGAGTGACACAGAGACCCAACCGCATGCAGAGCCTCCGCAGGGAGTGGGGAAGGAGGTGGAGATGCAGCAGGTGCAGCTGCTACCTTTTCATTTGCAGGACAGGATGGGTTTTAAAATATCAAGAGACAGAAGAGGCCGTGTTGGCACTGCTCGAATTTGGGTTTTAAAATATCAAGAGACAGAAGAGGCCGTGTTGGCACTGCTCGAATTTGGGGTGAGCTCACATTTCAATCACCAGTGTCTGCAGAGCTGTTTGGGTAAAGGACCAAGGCTCTCTCTGGATAAAACAAACTGCTTACAGCACACCCAAGATCATGAAATCAGAGAAGGAAAGGCATGCAACACCCTGTTTTAAGGATATGCCACTGAACAACAGGCTTATACTAGACAGCAGATCAATTCCTATTTAACATTGGTGTAAATCTAGAGAAAATCTTTTCTAATTAATGGCACGTTCTGGATCTGCCCAAGTATAAAGGAGTGAATAAAGCCTGACCCATCATCAGGGATTTAATTTGTCCCAGCAGTCACTCCTGAGGCCAGGACAGTTTGCTCCAGCTATGTGTCTTCCCCTCGTGCTTTTCTTGTCTACCAGATTTGGCAGTAGTGTGCTAAGAAAATACCTCGTTATTAGTAATCATTATACCCTGGGCTGCAGTTTTATTCCTAAGAGACCAGAAAAGGTTATCCAGCCATCGGCAATCTCTGTCTCCTTCCCTGAGAGCATGCTAAATCTTTGCAGAAAAATAATATGCTATTTAACATGACATTAATTAAGTGAAGGATAATCATTACTTTGTCCTGTGTTGAGAACTTTGAAGATCTCTACCATATGTTTAGGTTTCCCTCTCTCCTATAACTCAACAGTAAAAACCCTGCATAATTTACAAGTGCTAATAAAAATGCATAAACGTTTTCATAATTGTTGGAAAGTTACAGCACAATCAAATTTACAGCACAATCAGATCATTGAGGGAGCAACAGTTTTACAGCAATTTTTGATGCTAACATTTCAATTTTTAAAGTTACGTTTATCATAACTTTATGTGTTTTTATTGTAATGGATGAGCATGTCAAAACTCAATGCTAATGTGAAATCGCTAACATTCCTTTTTCTCCTTTTATGGAGTAAAATTTTTGTTTGAGATTGAATTTATTACTTTATTATTCAAAGCCTGATCTATTTAAAGCAGGCGGAGGTGAATGTTTGGCATTTTTGTCCTAGATTTTGCAGGAAATTGTGGGCTTTTTCATGTTAACTTACCAAGCATCCTTCCCACGGCACAAGACATAGCTTTTGACATGTTTTTCTCAAGGAGAGAGATTTTGAATTTACCTTTTAAAAATATTCTGTATCTGCATTTCCTCTTCCAAGCATGTTTTGTTTCCAGCTCACACAAGTTCTGTAGCTTTATATTAAGTTCTTCAACTCAGACAAGAGAGGAACGGGAGACCTGCTCCTTCACACAAACACTTGTGTGAATAAACACATGGAGCTGATTTCTCTGACCTTCCCCAGCCCAGAGACAGGATCAGAGTTGCAATATAAACAACAATATTAATTTGGACAAGCTAAGTTCAGATTACAAATGTATATTAATGGCAAAATAAACCACATCAGTTTACAGGAATTTTAGAATTATTTAGCATTATGGCATACTTCTACTGAAATGCTGGTGGTTTTGTGGAGTGGGGTCATTTCTGTACAGGTGAAGTGACCATGCCAGGGTGATGGGGGCCTCCAGGAGAGAAGGGAGGCGGTGGGGAGTAGGTGCCCAGGTTGTGCATGGCAGGAGGGGTCAGTGGAGGTAAGCACCTCCACACGCACACACAGCCACACGAGGCCAGGGCTGCAGGACCACGTCACGCCGGTCAAAACAGGGTTGGATATCAGAAATCTCCCATTTCTGGAAAGCAGAGCCGCACGTGGAGGTGTAAGGGAGCTGTTCAGCTGCCTATGCTACGCTTGATCACTTGGTGACAAAACTTCAAACAAATCAATAGCTGGTGAAAAAGACCACAAACTGCAAAGGCAGAAATGTTTCCCAGAAAAATCTGCAAGGGAGACATCCTGGAAGGGTGATGCTGGGCTCCTTGCCTGGACACCCACCACCACACCAGCCCCAGCAGGATCCCAACCACAAAGCCCATTGTAGGCTTCAAATACTCCAGAACATTGCACTGCACGTAAATGAAGAAAGAGCAAACTCATTTAGAATCAAACTAGAAAGCAAACCCCGCACCAAAGGTGCACATGGCAGCCTGACTGATGGTTACAGATAAAATCCTAAAGGAGAGAAAAGAAGTTAATTACATCCAGAATGTCTTACCAGGGACAAAGAGGTGACATTGATCGCAGCAGCTATATCCCAAGTTCCCAATGACCACCACGCACATCCTCACTGTGGGAAACAGCACAAAGTTAACACTCAAGCCAAACAGCACCCCAATCTCAAGCAGAAACAACATATATTAAAAAGCAAATACCGTCCACACATTACGCCAAAAGCATGTCTTTCGCCCCCTTATCCTCATATGGTTTCTCCTGCTTTTCAACAAAAATCTATAAATAAAGTGCTCCTATTGTGTAGGAAATGTCCCCAGGCTGGGCTGCTGCTCCATCCATGGGATCTAAGTGCCATCTTGTGTTCACACGCTGCATTTCAGGGGAGCTTTTCCCCTCCCACATTCATCAAAACACCAGCTCCTGCATGCCACGGAAACACTTGTAGAGAGTTTTGGGTCTTTTAACGCTGAATTAATTGCATATTGAAATGACAGCAAAGCCATTCAATAATAAATACAGCTGCACATTTTATAAACGTGAACTGCTTACACAATAAATTCTTGGTCCTTACCTTGCACAACCACTGTAAAACCCACTTCCATCGCAACCCCTCTTGTTGGATGCAGATATGGCTGTGCTGGTCACCACCAGCCTCATTCCTCTACCCGCCGCACAAGAGGATGCCTCTCAGTGTAATTAGAGTTGTGTGAATTTTTTATTTTGCAGGTGAGAACCAGGGGAAGGCAGAGGGAGTTGGAAATTGTGGGTTTGCAGAAAAATTATGGTTTTATAACAATGAATTGCTCAGGAATTAAAGTCAGATTTCCTGGAAAGACACAGCTGAGATAAATTAAAAACTCCAATAAGCTAAAGTGTTCCATCTTGAGATGATTATAATGGTATACTGGAAAAGTTTCACTATTTAATAATTTAGCCACATTTTAGAAGGAAAAGAGATAACTAAATTAGAGTTCAGTTTTTCAGTGGGGATTAAAGCAAATGCTTTAGTCAACCCCAAATTATATTTCTGGTTGTTGATTTTGCCAAAATACTAGCCTATGGCTATACTGGAACAATATTTCATGTCCTTTGTTGTGGACACCAAACCTAAAAATGCCTTTATTCTCACAGCACTAATAAGCATATGTATTTTCTGCTGTCCATTCTTCTCTCTTTATATTGAGTAGCAAAATCCTTTTGTGCTCCACTTCGTGCTCCACATGAACAGAAGTGATTTTAGATGCTGCATGCACACATGCATAGACCCGGCAGCCCATCCTCCCACCTCCCATCGCCTTCCCCGCATGCAATATTACTGTGAATGTTATTACTGTATTTTTAAGAAATCAATGTACAGCACAAAACCTTTCCTCTCTGGCTTACTGTAGAAGTGAAGAGTCCTTCCACGTTTGTTGCGTTCGTGGCACCCATGTCCATCATCTCTGGTGACCCGCTGGCTCCAGGGGTGCCCCTGGACTCAGCCAGCAGCCATGGGCATCAGAATGACAACCCCAAACCAGAATTCCCTTTTCCCCTCAAATTTCTAATAAAAGTTATCACTATCTTATGAATGAACTGAAAAATCTAATGCTCTGACCAAGTGCACAAAAACGCCATTTTTGGAAGAAGTAAAGTAATATGCAGGTATATATACCCTCATTTATCAGGCAGGCTCTCCGCTTGCTTATTTGTAGTAGGTTATTTAACAAACTATTGGAAAGGTCTTTCTTCTCCTAATAAGTACAGATTTGCATCAAATCCCTCTCCAGAAGGACAGGAAGGGAACTGAGACTGATGTCAGGACAGAGATCACTGCATGATGTTCTTATGCCTATGTCATGCATAATAAGAGATCAGAAGATGTTCATGGTCGCTTTTTACTTTAAAACCTATTAAAAAAATTATTAAAGTTTCAGATTTATGGAAAAATAAAAGAAAATGAACACAAATGAAAAAACTATGGAAAAACTATTCACTACGTATGGTCTCATAAAATCATAAAGTCTCCTGAAAACCATTGGCAGTTATATATTTTGGGGTAGGACCATTTCTCGAAGGGTGCAAAATTTGTCCTTCGGGCTGAGTCACCTGGAGTCCCACCCCTTGTACAAGCCGCTTGTATTTTTGCTTCTACAGCTTTGCCTTTTTATACACCGCAGCCTGCAGTTACGGGCAGTACTGTGCTTTTATCAAGCACAGTACTATGTCTCAGCGTATTACACGGGGTTTGGGCCAAGACCTGCTGAAACAAATGGAAAAGCTCCCTGTGACTTGAGCGGGCTTGCATCAGGCACATGTCTCCATAGGTTTCCCAAGCTCCCAGATAACGGCTCATCTTTTGTGACCCCAGCAAGCCTTTATTCCCTCCGCAGATCAGGTATTCTGCTCCCGATAATACAAGATCAACAGCTGAAACTCCACTGAAAGAGCCATGTAGTGTCAATGTTTGCTTTCAGACACAAAGGCACCTTTCTTGTAAAGATACAGCACTTCGAGTTGCATCCAACTTCACCTCAGGTCAGCAACAATATCCCCATAAAATTGGCATCTCTCTGGGAGAGAGCACAATGCCTCATGAAGACAAGGGAGCTGGGGAATGGGCGATGGCAATCAGACTGGCAGTTGCTTATTAAAAGAGAAGAGCTTTTACTGCTATTTTTTCACATCTCAGGAACTCAGGTCATGTTTATCAGCCAAGTTGTTAAACACAGATGCTGTGACCCTCCCCGGGCTCACCCGGGGCATGGAAGGAACATGAGAGCCATGTAGATATACACAAACACCCAATAGAGGGATAAGAGGTTCACCATAGCACTGGGCCCAGCAGTGGCACAGAATGAGAAGATGAAAAATCAATTGAATAAAGGAAATTTAGTCTGAATAGGAGAGAAACAACAATAATATGAAATAGTCTGGAAAAACAAGAGAGATCCCATTGTCTGTATGCAAAGAGTGGAGCAGTGTACAATGGTTTGCACATTGACATGGAAATAGATGAGATTAAAAATTAAGTTTTCAGCGTTGGTTGCAGAAGTTATACTGTCTACAGAAGTGATAGTTATTTCTGTTCCAAAGCTACTGTACTTGGGCTGGATAGCTTTTTTTTTTAATCTTTGCTAGCTTATGTCTTCATGGCTCAGTCGGACCAAGCAGGTCCTGGACCACACATAATATCTAAGAGTCAGGATGTGAACCAATTCCTGGGCATTCAGCTGGTGTGGGAGCGTGATGCAAAATCATCTCTCAATACACCTTTGACTTTGATGAAGGTGGGTCAAGTTAAGAGCATTTCAGACTGCAGAATAACATCCAACTTTATACTTTACTGATTTCTTCACTCCTAATTGAAAACGTAATGCATAATAGGTATGCTGTGGTTCTAAAAAATTACGTCAGGACTAGTAGTAATAGGTCTATAACAAAGAATTAGCAGAAAGAAAAGAATTAAGTTGAATTTGAAATCCACATATACGAAAATACGCCACATAAGATGTGCTCCAGTCAGCTGCCACTTCTTTGCTGTTTCTCCCTACTCTATGTACTGTTTTCTCTCATTTTGTATGTATGTAAAGAATACACCCCTAATTTTACTTATCCGTAACAGACAGACTTCATAAACTATCAGGTATTGCCCTGTTTTCCCATCAGTAAGGTCAGAACAACCTGGAATGATCAAATTTCCATAAAAATCCCTATTGAGGTGCCCTTCTCCAGTGGCCTCCAGGAGCTGCAGGTCTGGGCAATGGCATTTCATTCAGGGGAGCTAAGGTAATGCAGACTTACTGCAGATCTCTTCCATTTTTTTCCCTATAACCTAAATGAAATTAGACTGAAACCAAGGAAGGATTTAAAATAGAAATGAAGACAAAACTGCAAATTGTTTTTGCACAGGCTTCATTGAACATGTAAGTCACTAAGTAATAATTGTTGGAATAATGTCTGTTAAAAGACCAAACACAACCAGAGACTTAGAGCTACCGCACATTTTTCAAGAAAAAGTATCTGTAGTGTTTGCTTTCAAAACCTTTAAACTTTTACCTCTGTAAAAAAGATGTTTTCTCTCCATGTACATACCCAGCACAATAATAAACCTTTCCATCTTGGAAAAAGAAGTCTTACAATTAGTCTTTAATCCTTTTAATAGTCCTTCTAAAGCAAATGAAATCTCTGGGGATTAAAATAGTACTTGTTACTCACTTTGCAAGGTCACAAACATGAGTTAGGTTAATGGCAATTAATCGCTGAAGAATGTGCGTTTCCAGTCCATTTGTTTATGTGTCTGCATGCGCATTTCCAGGGTGTGCGTAACTGAATATTTCCGATGCGGATGCCCACTCCCGATGAAAATGTTTGGAAATCCATGAACATGCTGAACAGCATTGATTAGTGCAACAGTACTTGTTATCTGCTTTCTTTGAGCAGCACATTGAGTTCATTTTTGGTAATAATAATCCCATCACTCCTTTGCTGAGAACAAGTGCCCCAGATATGTTTCTTTCTATTTTCCTCCTAATTCTGCCAAAATGAAGCTCCACGGTATCTGCCTCTGACTTGGAGTGACAGACTGACAGGTGTTGTCAGCAAGGTGCCTAACGACTGTGAGATTTGTTTGTCTTTTAATGGAATTCAATAAGGCATAAAAGCAAGACAAAGCAGCAGCATGTGCAGCTCAAGGAAGACTTTTGCAAGTCAGCCTTGCAAAATGTAAAAGTCCCGAATATTTTGATTAGGCAATTAAAGAGCATTGTCTATACAGTTGCCTTTTAATATGCTGTCACAGGCCTGATTATTTATCACCGCTCAGGAAGTGAGTGCTACCAAACCCACACGTTGTGGTTTATGCTCAGTAATCTTAAGCATAAAGCCTCACAGAGGTTAAAATGAGGTAAAAAAAAAATAAGACTTCAGCCACTTTAGCACAGAGCTGTGGCTCAGCATCTAGCTACTGGTCCATTCAAGCGTTTGTTTTGCATAAAGAAAATGCTGATTAAAAAGGTAATAACTCCTCCTTCTAGCCTTCCTCAAGTTTATTGACAGTAATAAACTCTAGTTCATAACCATATGGCTTTCATTGTAAATAAAGGAAAAAAGCAGCAGATAACATTATTTGTCTACTTGAAAATAAAAGAAAACTAAATTACAAGTGTTCCTGCATAGTCATAATACTCTCAGGACTAATGAACCTCCAGCCATTTCATGTCGCCTGCAAGAACACCCCAAAAGGGACAATGTCCAGCAGTGGTTCCTGTACCTGGAGGTCGGCCATACAGACAGAGGTTAAGGGTATAAGGACACAAGCATTTGGCAGCGTATAAATACAGCCGTTTGTGGCAGGAAATGAAGATTTCTTTTCTCCTCCACACAACTTGGTCCTTCCCCCAAAACATTTCCATTTATAGGTCGTATCAGTCCCTCTTCATCCAGCTATTCCCCTCCATGCATCTGCAAAATCACGTGGCTCTGCTCAGGGTTTTGCTCACAGGACATTGCTCACAACATTGTTGTAGTCATGACCCATGATGGGTTCCTGCACCATTTTAATCCCACCTGCCAGAAGGGTCAGAAATTCAGGCAACTGCACCATGCCCTTGGTGAGTTGCATGGACTGGGCAGACAGGGACAAATCCAAATGCCATCACCCTTTCACCGGGCCAGCCTTCAGTTCCAGTTAGGGTTGTATGTAACATGTTGACACATGAAAAAGAAAATCCCATTTTACCTTGCTGAACAGTCAAATTTACCAATATATTTGTTCTTTCTGTTTATAAATGTTAGATTTTTCACATGAATTAATATTCTAATAAGGGAAAACCCTAACACATTGTTGAAGCTTAGGAGCAATGCAATAAACATCATTCTTTGATATCATGTCAAACAGGATTATAAATACATTTTGCCATTATCTATTGCTTTTTAAGTCTTTTTTTTTTCTTTTTTTAAGTAAAATTCACATTTAAACTCCAAACTATCAGCTGCACTTCCCACTGAAGCATTAAAGGTGAACAGGAATCAGCAGCTATATTCAGTCTTGTGAAGGGAACCTGTTTCACAGGAAATCAGTGTATTCTCTGAAGGAAAGAATGGATGAAAAGAAGAAACCTGCACAATAGATGGTAAGGAAAATCCTTGTTATTCCTAATACATAGCAGACCTTGTTCAATAGCTTGCCTGTGTGAAAAGTTAAATGCGACCTTTGTGTTTCTGCCAAGGTCAGCGAATGCTGGTGATGCAAGTTAAAGTTGCCTGGGGCCTGTTTTACCTTACGCAGCAAAAAATTCATTTAAGAAATCTTAAAACTTTAGAAAAAAGAAGAGGTGCAAGTTGAAATGTTTGGGCTAGCTCTATATCACTTTAATTTTTCCCTACTCTGAGATCTGCCACCTGGGAATCCTTTCTCTTCAGAGTTGGAAATGCAAGTTTGTACAAATTTTGGAAGGTGCTTCCCAAGGACACAATCCTGGCCGGGACTCTGCTCCAAGCCAGCCCTGTCCTCAGTCACCTGCCTGTGCTTCAGGCCAGCATTTATCCCATCGGAAAAAAGGGAACAATTCCTGTGTTTAAGTCTGTTTTCAGCACAGAGAGAAGTAGTACATGAATAACTGACCAGTTAGAAATCTGCCAAGTTTTCTGTGTTTTTTACTATCTGTGTAAAAGTGATTTATCGAAGTGTAAACAGAAAAATGAGCGATTTAATCAGACAACTTTCACCATCATAAAATTTGGATGGGACAACTTGCATGGGAAAATAAGAACCTCTAAGTGCTATTGCTCATCCCTCAAACTTACCTTGACCCAAACCCTTTTTTTAAGGTTCAGAAAAGTCTGATAAAGTGGTTATTTTTATTTTTCATGCACCTTCGCACTTTCAGGTTCTAGCTGAGATCAGAAGACAATGAGCTGAAATACCATGACAGGACGTTACTGTGGACTGAAATAGAAGTGCCATCGCTTTTTTCTGAGAGAGATGGTAAGCATAAGGTTCCAAGCCTAATTCATAGTCACAAGAGATTTGGATAAGCTTGCAGCAAGCAAGAAAGCTTTTGGGTGCCTGCTACTACCTACAGTGAATCTGAATTCAAAATTTGCAAAGGCACACCTAGGGTTTCTTACTAAAAAATTGTACAGCATTTTTATTTTTGACTCACCATCAAATTCCATGGATGTGCATCTTAATTGGAACTGGACTTCAGAAATCCATACATGGAGGAAAAGAAAATACAGGCAGACACTTCTATCACTATATGATATCAGGCCTTTGGATAATGATGCTTTCATGGGTGGGTTTATCATCACTTCCAGAACATTTCCAAGGCTCTTTCTTCTCTTGACCTTGGCTCTGATGAATTCCTCTTATCCGTGCCTTACAATCATTTCCTTCTTCGCCTATTGCAATCCCATCGTTTATGGGCTTCCTATTTTTAGGGAGAAGGGGTTATAACTCAGCCATAAAATTTTCCTCCAGCTCAACCATAGAACAGATTCTCAGCCTGAAAACAGTTTTAAAGAAATATTACATAAATTTGTGGATGTTTTAAGTTAAAGTTTACTAGTTTCAGAAGTATTTTTTTACTTCTGTAACTCAAAGAAGGTATTGATTTTTATAATGAAATTGTGCAGATCAGCTAAGTTCTTTTTAATAATAAATTAAAGTTGAAAATGTTAGATCAAACATAACCCCTGGAAATCCATTTCCAGGTTTTCTTTTCTTCAGACAGCACTTCATATTTCCCTATTACATTGACTTTGTATTGAGATAATCAATATTGAGGAACAGTTGGGAAGAAAGCTTAGCAGCATTTATGACAAAGACCAGATAATATTTTTCCCCTTGAGCATTTCCATATGGCTCAGAAGGACATGATATTTAGACACAGTTGGACAAATCCTGATCTGTTACCCTGTGGAAACATTCACTGATGTGCTTGAACTCCATCCCACCAGCTCCCGGACGCTGCCACCTCCATCAAGTCGCTCCCCAGTGATGTGCTATTTCAAGTGCAAAGAAAGGAACATATTTTCTTCTTCCAGGACTTAGTTCTCTTCATCTGAAAACTGGGGGAGCTGGAGTTTGTTTTCAGCAAAGTTCCTTTTTTTTGCAGTATATTTAGAGGCAGTCTGCAAACATCGACATTTTCACATGCTGATCCCGCGGTGCTGCCTGCCGTCTGCAATCGCTATTCCCAGCTCAGAACGGCCTTCGTTTGCACCCCTGTTAGACTCAATATGTCAGATGTAACCATAACATGCTGGCTTTCCATTGCTCTCCTAATTTACAATATTGCCAGCTTTATTGCTAGTTTCATGCAATATGGTGTTTTGCTCAAATATCTTCTGGAGGAGTCGTGTCATAGTGGAAGAGTCTCAGTTCGTATTTAAACAAAGTCTAACCCACAGGGTGATGGGAAAAAGACTGAAAATCCAAACCCTAAAGGCTAAAAACTTAAAGCTATTTTTAATGTCCAATTATTAAAAACTGATTTCATGATTTATAAATAACTCTGATGATGTAAGAAGCATTTTCCTTGTGTTTGAACATTTAGAATCAGAGAACAGCCCAGGTTGGAAGGGACCCTGGAAGATCATCTGGTCCAACCTTTCATTCCAACCAACTGGAATACTCCATCTCCAGTGATGGAGACTCTCCACCATTTAGGATTAGCAAAACAAAATTATTACTAAAGTGGAGAGGTACGTTTTTGATTAGGTCTTTGAAGATGGTATCGCATTAAAGCAATGTAATACTGTAAGGACTTGTCAAAAGCGCACCTCATACCAAAGTAAATTCTGTTCAAAACCCAAAAAGAGACAATGGGATTGAAATGAGAACTTAGTGGATATATGAATCATCTTTTTTTGCTTAGGCGTATAACATGGAGAGGAAAGTGTAGAATGGGATGCTACTAGAAAACAGGAGACTAAATTAAGTAAAACTTATGCTAACTACACATTATGTACATTTCTAACCATGGCACGTAGAGCAGTTAGCCTATTCCACAGCGTGATCCGTACCATTGGTGCTATGTAAGTACTCATTTACTAATGGCAGTTGCTGTAAGTATCTGTGTGTGTATCTAGTAGACCAAATACATTAACTTCCTTATAGAAGAAAGTCTCCTTCTTATTATTGGTGGAGTTTTGGTATGTATGAAAAGATAATTTTTTTTTCCTTGCAGTAGGAATAAGGTACAAGCTTCACTCCTACTATAGAAAGAACTAATTTTACATTGAAGTACACAAGCTTGCTAATTAGTTTTTAACTGTTGAAAATTATATTCTATTTCTTGATTGGACTCTTTACAGAGTAGGAAACTTGCTAATGTTTAAGAGCAGAAACCTCTTTCTGTATTAATTTCCATTATTTGGATTAGACTGAGTTTAGATTTGAGTTTAAAAAAAAATCATAATGATTTCAAATGGATAATTTGAAATCTATCCACTTTTTCACTGGAAGCACTGTATATCCTGCATTTCAGGATCATTAGGGGCTCAGGAAACGATGCATCAGAAGTTAAGACTTGGACTGTATTCAGTCACAGATCCATGAATAAGCATTGTTATTTTTTGTCAAAAAATAATTTCCTTTGAACAGATCTTGACAGTCTTTTCTCCACTTCATCCCATTCTCCAATGTAGCTTCTAATGGGTTATGTCAGTCAGTCCATGCTAAAGTTTAGAAAGTGAGTTTATGTAGCTAAAGCAAAAGAACACAAAAACATTCACATGCTGAGCTGAATACAAGAAAAATACAGCCCAAGGAACTTTAATAAAGAACTGCACTCCAAAATAATTATTTTTATATTTAACTAGGGCTTCATAATGTCATTAAAAATTTAGGTCAAGCACATGATGTCCAAAGGTTCTCAAGTAATACAAGGATAAAATTATCTGCCAGTAATTTATGCCCACCAGTGGGTAGCAGCAGGCAGCAGTTAATTGAAAAGTGGCTTATCTCTAATTATTCTTCTATATCCTCCTTACCAGCCATATTAGAGTGAATACATAAAAAACATACTTAAATACTGTTGAGTCTGATGTAAAAAGAATATTCGGAAATGGTGATACTCTTATTTTAATCCATGTTTTGCACAAGAAGCTCTGCAAATTTTTTTTTATGCTATATACATAATGTTTTCTGAGTTATACGCAGGACTACACATTTCATGATGTTGTTCCCACAAATATAGAATTTAATTCAAGTCTACTTTTTTTTGTTTCTATTATTCTACTCTCTGAGTTAGATTCTTTCTGGTTTTTCTGAAAAGAAAAAAAAAAAAGTGGGTTTATGGCTTGAGGTATTGCAGCTAGTTATGAGTAACTCAGAGATGCTCCACAGCCTCTAAAACTGTTCTTGGCCTTTCTGTGAATTTCTTTGGAGACTGAGGACATTTTGATCCAGCAGCAGCAGATGGCCCTTTGCTGCAGAAGTGATACTGACACAGAATTTCACATTTCATTACTGAGAAGTTCAAGTCTAAGAAATTGGTTTTTTCCTTGTTAGGAAGAACTATAGCTTCTCCTTAACCACACTAGCCCCAAGACCAGCGGTATATCACTTCATTACAGCTGCTCTTTCGTTCACGAGGTTCGGTTTCCAGAATATACTGCCCACAACGACAACAGCATTTTAATGTTGTCTTGGCATCTCCACAATGGGAAGAGGTGGTGGCAGCTGTCTGCAACCAGGGAGCTGCTCTTGGATGGCCCTTTGTTTGCCAAACAAACATGACAAGATGATGTGGGAACTTCTCAATTAGGAAAATGCCTTATGAGGGGCACATAGAGCCCTTCATCTAGCAAACGCTTAGAAATAAAATAGGAAAAATTTCAGTCTGTTAAAGTAAGTTGCACAGCTTTTTCTGGAAAAAGGAAAAGAATCAGCAAAATCACCAGTAAAGCAAAAGGTCAGCTAAGAAAATCACTACCAAGGCAGCTCTGCTTTTCCCCGCACCAGTTATGTGAACATTACATCTCATTCTATGAGCTGGAGGGAAGAAACTGCCTTAATTATATGAGCTCATCTCTTCTTCTTTTCAGCATCTCTTGAACAAGTCCTCCAGCCAGGGCTACCCCAGGAATCCCCTCTGAGATCCTCCCATGCTCCAGTGTGGCCGTGGCTCAGCCCCACCGCCCTCTTTGGTGTCAGCAATGAATCCCCCCTCTTGACTCGATGCAATATGCACTGCCTAATGCTGGAGCAAAAATATTACTCTGCAAAGGCAGAGAGATTTCCCCTCCTTGCTGAGGGACAGTTCCCAGGAGAACAGAATCCCAATTAAATGTGGCTTTTCTTTGGTGGATCTGTTTGAACGTAACCTTTTCAGGCTAAGGATTGCTACCAGAGCTAAGCAAAACTGTTTATTCTCAGACTGCAAAATGAGAGCAAAATTTTGCAACAGCAAACTTTGATGCTTGCTGAGCAAACACTAAGAGAGGGTCTGAAAACCCTTGCAGGTTTCTGACTAATATTTGCATCCAGAACTCCATTTTATGCTAGCCAAACAGTTTTGTGCTTTTCCTATACCTGTTGATTACATCTGGTAGCATAAACAAACAGACTTTTCCCATTCATACATATATATATGTTTATCTCAGATCAGTATCTCTCTCAACTCATATCATAACATGGATTCAAAACTGTGACCCACATGAAGGTATAAAATAGCCCCAGCAGTTTAAAGAGCCATTATTCTGAGCTAACAAGGGATTAACTGAGAGTCAGAATAGCAATTCTCTACTGAGATACTGCCTTCCTTTACTTATTAAGTACTAATAGTTATATACATATGGTTAATATATATCCCAAAAGGAAACATCAATATGAGACAAAGGACTGTGCAGACATACCAGACACAAAACATCCTCAGCCTGAAACGGGCTTCAGCAGAACATGATTTTCCCTGTGGTCCCTATCCTAAAGAGACTTCAGTCTCCCTATCCCTGAGACTTCAAGTTATTATATATATTTTAATTATATAAATTAAATATTATATATAAATAATATATATAAAATATTATATTAATTATATATTAATTATATAAATTTAAAAAATATTCACCTAGTGCTGGGAAAAAAGACACAATAGGATGTGACTTCACCTTCCCGGTGCCCTGGACAGAGCTGGGGGAAGGTACGGCTGCGGTCATAGGCTTTATACACAGGTTTCTTCCTTTCATGGCCTCATGATCCTGGCCCAAAGCAGAACATTGTATGCAACAATGTTCCCCAGCCACATCTCCTGCACTGCCTACATCCAGCCCTGACTCCTGTTTAGCTCCAGGAGAGCAGAGTCAGCCAGAACATCAGCCTTGAAGCCGTCTTTCAGCTGCACCTCTACGAACAGTTGAGGTTCAACAGCAACAGATGATGTGGCCCAGGGACATCACACCCCTTACATCTGAGGGCTCACCCCAGAAATAATTTTGTTGTAGTTGATAAATACTGGGAGTGCAAGGGAGGTTGGCCCTATGAACAGAACAGAAGAGAAATTAAAATCACTTTAATACAGGGATAATTTTTTCAGCTCTGCTCTAACAAAACTTTGTGGCAATGACAAAGAGGGAAAACTTTGAGACTGGAAAACAAGATCATGTAATAATGCTGAGTTAGCAAGAGCATAAAGCAAAACAAGATAACTGATTTTCCAATTGCATTTAATTTGGAGAGTTTAAGACTTAAATAAAGAGAAAATTGTGGAAAGTTATTGGAGCCAGAAACCATTAGTAGACTCTAACATTATATTAGTTTAAAGGGATTCTGTCAAGTGCAATTTTAACGTTTTAATTTTTTTTCCATGTAATTAATGTCCCTGTGACGTTAGTTACACTGTCTTTGAAGCTGGAAAATAGTGTTTACTTTCTTATCTTCACTGACATTGAACTTTCCTTCACATCTTCTATGGAGATATTACACAGCGGTCTTATTTGAGTTATAGTTTGGTTTATTTGTTTATTGGGCACCAGTGTGACCAATGGTATTCCTTATTCCTACTTTCCCACAGATGTGCATGATGCTTTGTAAGCAGACATAGCCTCTCCTGGGTTTTAGGACACTGATAGGCAGTGAAGAAAATAATCTGGTGCCTGTTACAGACATGAGACCACGGTTTGGAAAATGTTCGTACCAAATCTCTGTTAGCACCATTGGAAAAAGTATTAATACTAATAAAAATAATCAATAATAAATGGAAAATATTTTGAGCATGGCTGTATAGGGTTGCTTTCCGCGGAGGGAGGGACTGGCCAAAGCCCAGAGGGGCATTGTCTGAGCATAGCCCAGACCCGTCTCAGCTGGGACACAGCTCATGTGCACTGGACTGTGCTTCCAGATGAAACTGGGTTTGAAAAGGCATTTGAGGGGATGCTGGAAAGGCCCAAAGGAACAGGACTCCCAGGGACAGCCGAATACATCAAGTCCATTGGCTCACTGTTCTCACAGCAGCTCTGCAAGAGAAAGAACTGGCTTTAAAATCCCTTTCCTCCAACAGCACCTTCAAACTGTAGAGGACAGTCCAACCCCCTGGTCTTCCTTTCAGGGCATTAAACTCACACAAGTTCACCCAACAGTAGTAAGAGGGATGCAGCTCAAAAGATGACAGATGCCACTCAAAAAGCACAGAGAAATCCTCCTGGCCTGTGCCACCAGTGTACGTGTTTAGGTGTTATACGATTAAGGTTTACCTCCTTCAGTGTCTTGGACAGATCATAAAGATCTCTATGCATAGATTTGTGTCAGCATAGGCATATACACATGTAGGCATATACACCTCTGTATAAACCAATCTCTTTATATTACTGAACTCTTAGAAAGGCGCATTATTGTCATAACACTCCTGCGGCACAAGAGCCACTCTTGCCCTGAGTTTGGGTGCTGGGGGCAGGCATGCACCTGTCCCCATGAGCTCTGGCTGCAGGAAGCAAGCTCTATTACTCATAGCCTATAGGGCTGAAATGATGCAATAACCAACATCAGTTTTACTTCATCTTATTGACTGATCCTATTTTTCCTTTTATTAAGTTAACTTCACCATCACTTCAGTCCCTGGTGGGATACAGAAAATTAAGGAGCAGCTTAAGGTGCCTGATTTCAACAAGTTCCCATGCAAAGTTGCTTCATCTGGCGAAATTCTGACTTATTAAATATGTGACACACTGACAGGAAAGCTGCTAACTCTCCAACTAATGGACTTAAATGTGTCCGAGCAGCAACCCATGTGAGGTGCCAGCCAGTTTTCCAGAGTCAGAGACCAAGTCTTGGAGTTAAACATGGATATAAATAAGTTTTGCAGTAATTAGCATTCCAATTGGCATGTGGAATTTCTGCCTTTAACATTGTGTTATCATTCTTCTGGTTTTAACATTGCTTTGGGGAAAAATAAAGACCTCATTATAAAAGACTGCAATGTGGGAGACTAAATTTAATTTCCT
Source organism: Aptenodytes patagonicus (assembly GCF_965638725.1). NCBI lineage: Eukaryota > Metazoa > Chordata > Aves > Sphenisciformes > Spheniscidae > Aptenodytes > Aptenodytes patagonicus. Next base: position 21,410,326 of record NC_134954.1, read on the forward strand.
TATTTTTGCCATACACTTGGAGGTCCCTTCAGTGTATGATTTAGCTGCCTTCATGAGATGAGTATTTGTAAAATTGTGTTAACAGTTTTCCCTTCCTTACCAACTTCCCATTAAGGATATTTCATTTCTTGTTATACAATTATCACACTGGGAGTCTCTGAAATCAGTGAAGATTTCTGCTACCATGACACACAGGAATAACCTGTGTTTATGTCATCAGATTTAATTATTCAGACAGCAAAACAATCTGAAAAATCCATGGCCATTGTTAGATGCAGAAGAAAAGCCATTGGTGCTATTTGTGCTTGTGCCTGGCGCACTTTAGAAATAGCTGAGCTCCGCTAAAACAGATTATTCAGACATCAAGAATGATCCAGGAAAATTGTAAGCTTATTTATATTTACGATGCTTTTATGAATCAAAAAATGTTATGCCATAAGTTACCACAATTTATCTGCAATTGATTTTATATCACTTATTTTATAACATCAATTCATACAGACATCTCTCTCAAGCAAAGTTGCTTTGAATAATTTTAAACATCTTTATTCTTCTGGTAATCATTTATTATAAGCACCACATTTTTAGAAAGCACTCTCAATTAGAGTTTATTTTATGCTCTATGTGCAATACTTTAAATGTTGTTCGTGCCAAAAAGATCTGAGAAGTATCTACAAGCAACATATTACTGTAACAGACCCAATTGCAGCCAGTTTATCGTCTGTCTAAACTGCAATTCTTCCTGTTCAGAAACCATTGAAGTCAATTGGGCTCCATATAGGCTCTCTGCACTAACCTAAATCTATTTCCACTGATGATAATGGTAAAACTCCCAGGGCCAATCCTAAGTACTTTTGAAAGTCAGTTTGTAAACATTGGCATTTTAAGGAACATTTTCCACGGGGTCATATATGGCCTTAGCATTTGCTTTAAGCTAAAACTTGGCATACGAGATTTCTTCACCAGAGAATATTTTCCTAGCAAAACTCAAACTTACTTCTTCCTCTGTTCTTCAGAATTGATGTTGTCAGTTTTGTGCTTTAAGAAGCACAGTTTATTAGTTTAAGCAACTTCAAAAAGATTGGATGAGCATCTTTAATCACACACAAAAATTATGTGTCTTCATAGAAATGACAGGCTCAAGTTTTCAGCCACACAGAGGAAATTCTTAACTGTTTCTACTTCATATGGTCTTATTTCCACCCGAGCCTGTGGGCTCAGAGACCTTTACCTAATTCATATTCTACCAAAGATCAACACTTACCTTCAAAACTTGAGACCACGAATATACCTGCCAGAACAAATGAGAAGTTTGGAGACAATTTTAGCCTGTAGATAGTGAATATGCAAGTGGGGAAAAGATGTCAGTCTGTCTTTTCAATGATTTCCTTTATTCTACCTTAGAATTCAGACATTTTAAGAAATTTAAAGATAGCTGAATCTATACAGTTATCGTCATTGCAACATATCATAAACATACCTTTTTTTTGTCCCATCTATAGCTTGAAAGTCCTTAGTGAGCTTCCGTATCTTCCTAGAGGTGGTGACACACAGACTGGGTTACCCTGTTTAACTACCACACCTTTATTACCTGAAAGCCACTAGGTAAGGTAACAGCATTCAGTATTTGCACAACTTCTATGTTTGCCATATTTTGAAGATAATTTATCCAATTGTTTCCTAGTGGAAGATCTACTCATGTGAAAACAGGAATTAAATGCCTACCTCCCACTGAAAGGTAACAGCAATGGGATGTTGTCGTGGATGGAGTGAGACTGCACTTCACTCGTAAGAGAGAAGCAACAATACTTTATTGATAGAAAACAGTGAGTTAAAGTGTGAATTAAAAAAGTTCAATAGTAAATGCGACTGAACAAGATTCGATGGCAAGGTACACTTGATTATTTACTGCACGGATGACAGGGACAGACATTACTGTCTGGGAGACCCTCCCGTTGAGTCATGAGGTTCAGAAAGGACCCCCTTGCTTTCTAAATTTCTCAGAGAGGAGTTTAGGTGCAGCTGGATCCAATCCTAGTCCCAGTCTTGGTGAACAGTTTACGTCTAAAGGATTATATATGCGCAATCAATCCTTTATATCACTTAGCTAAGATTTCAAAGTTTAGCATGCTATTAGTCACTTACTGAGTATCTGTTGCGGCAAGGAATCTCTCAACCTCGAGAGGTAACCTTGAGAGGCGTCCTTACTCAAGGGGAGATCCCGGCATGCAGCCCACTGCTGTGCAGGAGAGCTCAAAGGGCTCTTGGGCTGCTCACTATTTATAGGGGTAAGATGATTGACTCATAGTCATATTTACATACTGATAACTGTGGTTAGGTGGGTGTATTTCTCACAATAACCAAGGGCTATTGTGTTGTTACCTGGCTCCCAAATCCACTTCGTTAACGGACAAGGTATCACCATCAGCATCCATTAATGACTGCCCCTGGTAGTTATCACTTAAGCAGGGTTACAGGAGATAAAGGTCAGGTTGGGCGGGGGAGCACACCATCACAGATGTTCATCTCCCATTTGTGTCTCTGGAAATCTCCCACTTTTCCCCTTTTTTGAGTGGGGACCTTTGCAAGACACCACTTGCAGGTGTCACTGCCACAGCACTCATATTTTGAACACTGTTAATATCGCACTGCTTGAACACGCTGATGTTAGTGTTACCCCAGCCCCCCACTACCTGTTCTCGCTCCAGGAAAACCTGCCAACTCATCAGGATCGCTTGACTTGCCAGACTCGCAGGCTCATTGAAAAGGCTGACTGATGAAAACATTTTATTTATTGGTTTTGCAAACCGCAGAGGCAGTCAACCCAACTTCAGAGAAGAAACCACCCTTCCTCTTTTTAATTTAGCCCCAAATGACAAAAAAAAATAATACTAAGTGACATGTTTATGTCTGCAGTAACCCATTACCGCAAGCTCCCAAGTGCAGCACACAACCACGACATGCTCCTGTGCAAGGGGGTCTCGTCCTCACTGGAGGCTGTCGGAAAGCAGGGTAAGAGCTGACAAAAGTTTGGTGGAAAGCAACAGTGATAAACACACCTAAAGTATAACTAGAACCCTTTGCAGGAGAGCTTTTATAAAATGTTATTTTGAGAGACAGGGGAAAGAGCAGGGAGGCTGAGAATAGTTGGTAAACTCCTGCCTGCAGCTGCATGTGCAAGGGGAAGGAAGGACAGAGCAAAACATGTTTCACCTACAGCCCTCCATCCCTAATACTAGTAAGGTTAGAAAGTTAGAAATCAGTGAAGACTACCACAGGATGGAATAGCCATGTTAATGGTATCCAAATATAGTTATATGTTTTTTACAAAAAAAATCTAGCTATGGCAGCAAACAGGGAGCTCACAGGAGCTGTTTGACCACTGTGGGAGGAGGTGGGGTGGGTGCGCAGGCTGTGCTGGACACCCAGAGCTGCTCCAGGGTCCACATAGAGGGATTAAACCATAAGCAATTATAGATTGCCCGGGGGAACAGAGAGGCACTTTTCTGCAGCACTTTCACAAAATTGCAACAATGCTCATGTTCATCTCAACACAGCCGCCAAGGGCTGTACTCATTAGTCAGTCCCTTCCCATCTCCCAGGAGACTCGAGGAGACAGGCACTGGCCGTAGCTAACAGCAAATCCTCCAACAAGCTTCTTGGAATGGGAGAAGTCGGTCAGACCAGGAAAGCTGTGGGGTGGCCATTCACAGGTGCTCTGGAAATTCTTCACTAGCACAAGGACTAGGAAAGATCCTAAATAGTAAATATGGGGGTTTGTGCAGTGCCCAAAAAAGATATACGATTGCCTTTATTATTTGCTTTTAATAATAACAACAATTTTATTTAGCAACAACTTACTCTGCATTCCCCAAACTTAAAGCCCTTGTATAAAGTTTGGATTGCATATCTCAATATGCCAAGCAATGGGCAATCTGATCTCTGGCAGTGCTTAAAGTTCAAGATACTGCTTTCACTACCTGCTATCCCCATATGAGAGGTGATGATAGAGATGACCGTGATGACCTTTAATTTCTAGCCCCAAAACAGTCTTTGCCTGTCAGCTTGCCTGAAGGTGTGGCAGCAAATGAAGAGATCAGCTCCTCTATCAGCAGACACAAAAATCAGAGCAGGGAACTCCCTCGACTGCACTAAGGCATGCGGCAGCAATTTTGTTTCAAAAAAACAGAGGACAAGCACTACAGGGCCTGGGTCAAAATACAACAAAGTCAGTGGAAGGCACTAAAAAAGCCAGAAAATTAAAAGGTTAAAGTTCAGCCTACCCCAAAAAGACCATTTTCCTGAATCTACTACTCAGATCATAGCTTAGATTAATAGAAAATACAGGGTATGTACCTCAGCTTTATGAGATGCTCAAGCCTTGGCAAGTACAATTCTGTAGTTAACTAAATATTATTAAAATACAAATTCCAGGACATTGTGAGGTGCTATACTTTTCATTCTTTTGGGGTAATACATTAATGGTAATGACAGGTCTACATGTGCACTCAGTGTGAATATCCTATTGGAAGAAAAATTTAAAAATATTGTCATTCAGCTGGTATTTAAAATCCCCTATTTTCTCCCTGGTTTATGAAAATAATTTTCATTAAGGGGAGTTATACCACTAGAAGCATTTGGCTTCCAGAAAGAACTATAATTTAAAGCTGATTCTGCAAGCAATCTCATTGCAAGAGCACATCTGGAGCATTTTTAAATGTGCTGAGTGCTGATATAATTAAATAGCCTCTGAAACCGTTGATTCAGTCTCTACAGCTGGGATGCTGCGAGACGGGCATGTAGCTTGTTCTATCACTTATAAAACAGGATTGTTTGATCTCATCTCAGCTAAGCAGACAAGGAAGAGACAGAAGAAATGAAAGAACTCTGCATTTCCCTTGATTTTTAAAGCTGAAGGGACAACCTACATGTTTGATGCACCATGTACTTTGTTTTGTCAGATGGTTGTTACTGTAAAATAGGAAATCTTTTTCTGAAAAAAGAGAGGAAAAATTAAAAGAAAAAGGGGGGGGAAAGACAAGAAAAATGAAATGCAAAACATGTAAAATAAAATTTGAACCACCAGGAAAAATAATAAGAAGCCTCCTGCAAGGATCATGTCCTGCTGCCATTATGGCTAAACCACCACCATCAAAATAAAACCATCTTCTCTGCAATGCCCCTAAATAAAATGTAAAATAATACACACCTGAGAAGAGAAAAGAATGGGGAAAATTCATTTGCTTATTTTATGCTTTCTCTGTAACAGTTCTCTGCATTTATTATACAGTAATACACAGGTATAATTCCATAACTTCAAAATTATTTCTAACGCAAGTATTTCTATATAATACTGTGAATTACAGAAATACCTGGAGGGGAACTGAGAGCGAGCTCCACTTCTCAAACAGAGTAAGGACCGATTCCTGCCACAAAGAGCTTATTTATACAGTTTGTTTATAAACTATCCTATAAACAGGCCCACTCTCATCAACTTACCTCATTAATCCTGGCTTGTTAATTACTTCGACTGTTCCTCAGAGCATAGTTACCCAACCTATTGGCTTCAGGAGATGGTTTTCCTTCTAGCACCAGCCCTTGCTCCTGTTTTGGTTCCCTCCCTGGGTTTGGGGGCTGCACAAGGGAGCAGGCAGCATCCAGCCTCGCAGGACCAGCAGCCCCTCACCACAGCTGGGGCTCCCCGGCCTCATTTCTCCCTTTATAAAAAAGAAAGGTGTATTTATTAGTGAGGAAAAGCATCTAAACACAACTCTGCAAACATGTACGTGCCTACCTCTATCACAGCATCAAGACTCACACACTTATATTTCAATATACATAGTTGTCTTTGTGGAATCAGGGTCTAAACTGAACAACAAATTCCATACACAAACTTGAGGTCTTCATATGAAATCCAAACCCATAGGAGAATCCCATGAGTCAGGATTTTCATCATGTATTCAAAACTTAACACAACCTCAGGCTTTGGCAAAATGGTGAAGGACGATACTGCTACTGTTTAAAAAACATCACTTTCTTCTAGAGAAGCATTAGTACGAAGAAAACTCATTGGTATGTTTAGGATGCTGTAGTCAAAACTAAGATAAAGCCTGATAAAAGGCACTGGAGGAAAGGTTAAAAAGTAAAGCAAAAAATGAAATTTTCCACTTTTGTGTTTGGCAAAAGCCAGCAAAATATAACTAGGTATCTCTGAGCATCCTGTACAAAGTAAAACACCCCAACAAAAATGCTTCTGTGCTGTAGTTTCATTGGAAAAATCTTCAGCAAACTTTGCTAATGCCAGCCTAGCTGCTGGCTACTGCCCTCCTGGCATGCCCATGCTGGTGATGCAGGCAGGAGACACCCACGCCCTGGGGCGGCCAAATCCCCCCCCCCCGAAAAAAACCCTCATCCAGAAAACAAACAGCCCAGGACAGGTGTTAATTACAGTCCCTACAGCACATTTCAAGTACTGCAGTGATTACCACAGTACAAAACCTAGAAACAGCGGACACTGCAGCTGAAATGCAAGCCTTGGAGGGGAGCTGATTTCAGTGTCAGCGTGAAGCCAAGCAAATAGCAGTGCCCAAGAGGGATGAGGTAGGTTCAAAACTCAAGCACCAAAGATAAAGCAGGGCTGAAAGTCCCCAGAGGATGAATAATCAAGGTGTATATGACCTTTGGCAAACAGAAGACAGGTGAGTCCCACCTACCTCTAAGAAGGTCTGCTTCCAAGCATTTAAATTACTTTAATGATAATCCTAATGCATATTCACCTGCTGCTAAGCTATTATATGCCAGGCATTGAAGAAACATTTGTTTAAAACTAGTCTGCAGTTTATTTCTTAGAGTTACAGAAATTTACTAAGTTGTTGGTTTGGTCTATCTTAAAATAAAAAAGCAGATTGCAATTTATCGGTAAAGTTGCAGTAAAATTCAGATAGCGTATCAGACCATAGGGGCTGTTAAAAGACTTGCATCTCCAGGGCATATCAAGCCTGATTGTACATTAAAAGAAGCGACTAGAAAAGTTAGAAGGTAAACAATTTTTACAAAAACAGCTGTTTTGTCATTTCTATCAGTCTTTGGTAAACACAGAAGAGCTGAATCACTAGGTGCCAAACACCAGTGCTGAGCAGGCTGCGAGCACGTGGCAGATTGCAAATACCAAATGATTTGCTTTTTCTGCACCATTGCCACCTAAGCTGATCATGAAAAAGAATTAATAATTAAGGGTAATTATCCTGACTGAACACTTTTTAATATGCTGAACTCAGGCCCGTGTTGTTTATGAATAGCTTATGGCTCTTCCTCTACCGAGCGTGCTGCTTCCCCACGCGGGAAGGCAAGGGGAGGGGGACGGCAGGCAGGCGGGGAGCAAGGAATGGCATATGCTAACCTTATCATTTTGACTTGTTTTGACTGGACACTTAATCTTACCTCTCGTGAATGCTACATTCTTCTTCTCCATATGCCACTTTCCCTTGGCTGCTCACCAGCCCTGAATGCCAGAGGTTACAGGAACGGAAAAAACACTTACTTCCTAATTAAAGAGTCATTTGGCAATGTGTGCTGTAATTTTACTGCCTTGGTTCTTTCCTTCCTATATACGGCTAGACTGGCAATGACTTTTGCTAAATAAAATCTCAACAAAGGAATGACAAACTTGTTAAAATAAAACTTTGATTTGTGACCTTTATACTAAAAAGATCCCCTCTCTTTCCAGCTTTGTTATTAAAAAAACATGTGCTGTGAAAGGTTAAGAGATTGGAAATAGACACCTTGAACAGAGTTCCTCAGAGAAATACCTTAGGACATGCCAGCGAGGATCAAGCAGTATTGACGGGGGTCCAGGTGGAGAGTTTCTCACAAAGCCTCAGCATCCTGGCAAGTAGGTTTGTCTAAAGAACTCTGCTGACTTTTCCAGCCTGGGGCTCCAGCCATCGCTGCAGAAGTGTGAGGAAGACAAAAAACTCCAGAAAACAAGTTTGAGCTAGATTATTTCAATTGCCAGCTGATGGATCCTGATGTGGACACAGAAAGAGATGCATGGCACATGACTGCACTCGTACCCTTGCTTGTAGAGCAACGACGTTTTGAGAAAGCACGTTGGAAAGGGTCTGACCAGCTGAATATCTGACTGACTAAGGCTGCTGACTTTGTGCAGTATTGACCAAACATTACTGCGTTCACCAATAGAGTAAGCACCAAAAAATAACAATCCTATGCATAAATAGATACAGAAGCCATGTAGAGATGTATTGGTTTTATGAGACCCAACAATTACACAAGGTGAACTTGCAAGGCCAGGCCTGCAGTATATGCAGGCTAACACATCTCTGCAGTCCAAGAAACCAACACAGATCCCTAATTTCTGACATTATTTCTCAGACCAGGTGTCCACAGAGGACTCCTGGGTATTTCAGCTATGAACTGCTATAATTTTGTGTGTGTCACTGTCAAAAATTCAACCTTCCATTTTGCACCAGTTTTTACATGGTTTTGGCAGCCTAAGTGACTTTTCCACTGCCTTTTCAGATGGCCTCACTTTTCTCATCATAAACCACAAAAGCCACATGAAATACACGAGCGCACAGTTTCTGAGAGTCAGCTCTAATACAAATTATTTGTCACAGAAACAACTAGCTGCAGCTGCACATTTGTAGGCAAATCTTTCTGTGCGTTAAGTGAGATAACAGGCTGGGGTGTATGTACATCTTATATCTGAGTTCTTACAAAACATTTACCATCGATCAGTGTGCAGTCTAGATCTCTTCTGCTATCTTCCATTGCCTTTCTGCTAATTTTTCTTTCCATCTCTGTGTCCTGTAGGTAGGTGTAATCAATTTAAATGCGATACTTATATGTCTTGCCCAGCAGTCTGGATTTTGCTATCTGATAAAGGATTTGTACAATTCACAATAAAGTCAATTATTATTTCAAAAGTATCTTTTAACATGTGACATATAATAAAAGTTATTATATTGCTATCCTAACTCACAAAACACTATAACTCAGCTTTACTTCCATTTTCTTTACTTACGCATATATCATGTATGCTCTCTATTAAATGAAAAATACTTTCAGATAAGGGGAAAAAACAAGAATTGAACGAAAAACAAGTAACTTCTGCTACTTATACTGTTGTACATTGCTTCCGTGTACAGAGAATTTCCAATATTGGAGCAATAATTTCAGACCAAATTGGACTAGTGGGGTCACCAATCCTCTTTAAGAGGCACCATTTCCCAGGAGGGGGGCAGCAGGTTTTATTATGCTCTGTCTCTGGTTAAGCGTTGTGTAAATTATGTGATAAAAGCAGATGGTAGTACTCTTTCTAGATATGGTTGAAAAAATTGGACTTGCTTAGAATAGTCCCTGGGGCCTTTTCTTGGAGCATTCCTCTACAAGGAGAAACAATTATTTTACTTTTGGCTGCTATTGTCTCCTGCTGAGGGAATACGTGTACAGTAATGATGAACTCTGTGAAGGGTGAAATAAATGTTGCTGCTGTTTCAGTATATTCAGTGGTGAAGAGTTTTGGCTCCTATGGACCGGGCAGGACTCTGTTAGCTGTAATCACACACTGGCTTGAGTTTGCTTAAAAGCAATGCTTTATGCTGTCAGCTGGCTGGAAGGAACCAGGGCAAAGAGCTGCTCAGCAATGAAACCCTTCACAACAGGGCATGCCAACACATTGTTTTACACCACCTTGGGTGACACTAACAATTTATTTTCTAACCTTTATTAGTAAACTCTTCTTACCAGTGCTGAGCTCAGTTATGTACCGTTAGGCCCTACTAGCTCAGCTTAGGACCACTTTGCATTTGAGCGCATGGTTTCCAAGCTTAGCACGTAGCAATCTTGCATCTGTCCACAGTATGCTTGGGATGCCTTAATAACCCAAAAGCATCCTCTGTATGGTTTGACCCAGCCCCACTGAAATGAGTAGGATTCTTTCTAATGGCTCTGGTGAGAAGTAGGTCTGTCCCCAAATTAGTGTATCCGTCAGGGAGAGAGCTGCACAGAGGTGCTCCTTGGTTTTGTGCAAGATCACAGACTAAAGCCCCAGACTTTAACCAAACAAAGCCAAACAACAGCAAATAAAGTTAATTATAGAAGCCCACCAGCCACAAAGGAGTGGAGGAACTGGCAGCAGCTGTACTTGCAATAATAACCATGGCTCTGAGTCCAGAAGAAGGATAACTCACATTCAACTTAGACTTAAGAAACCTTCAGTTTAGTCAAGCAAGATCAAGAGACTGGTTGAGCCACCAAACTGTCAGTGGCTAAAGGCCAGGACTTTTTCATGGATTTGCTTTTGGAACAGGGCCATTGTGTCACTAACCTTACCATTTCAACATTTTTCCTGATATCAGACTTATTTCTGAGCAACTGCAGTCCATGCCATCTCCTCAACAGTGAGCAGCTTGTCTATTCCCCTGTTACATAAAAAGCAGCCTTCTTCATATAACTGAAGATTCTTATAATATTCTACCTCAGGCTTCAAGATTGTTGTAATATTCTGTTTCAGACTTCACTTCTTTTCCACCAGCCTTTCACTTCAACTTTTAATCTTAGGTCATGTTTTAATCCTAGGTCATGTTTTCCATAGCTTGATCATTCTTGTGCCTCTCTTCTGGACTCTCCAGTTCATTTGCTTTTTATTAAAACAAGATGCTCAAACCTGATGTAAGGTGTTTAACACTGCTCCAGCTCTCACCTCCCCAGCACCCAGCCAAGCAGTAGGACTGCTTAGCCTCTCCAATAGGGGAGCTCCTCATTAATGCACGCCAGGATGTTGGTCACTTTCTCAAGCCACTGACACTGCTGATTCCCCAAAAGCCCTACGCCTTTTTCTGCAAAACTGCTGGCTGGCAAGTTGCTCCTTTTTCCTGAATTTGAAGGTATTTTGAAGGCCAACAGCCTACAGCTTGCAAACAAGGAGTGTTTTTGCAAGAGTGACTCATCCTAATAAAGAAAGTCAGTCACTGATTTGAGGGAATGAGCATATTTAAGGATTATTATTGTTATTGTTATTATATTTGTGGATTGATGTGGGTTAAAACAGCACATGAAGAAAACTGACTGGAAATGCAAGAAAGCATCTCCCACACAGCAGTTATCCTCCACTGTCGGCAGCCTCCCACTGAGACTGTAAAGGAGATCTCTGCCCCGGAAGCCAGTAAGGGCCCAGATCCTGTGCACCCAGAAAACACGAGTGACGGTGGCAGGTGGGAGACACCCACAAGTCAGCCAGCCCTGGCACCCCCAGAGCTATGAGGATCCAAAAGTGGGACCACACCAGAGAGGACCCAAACCTACTCAGCAAACCAACTATTCTGCTCAGCTATCTGGGCACCATAAACGGAACAATTCTGCCAAGGACAGTCAAAAAGTGACTGTTTGACCTGAGGACACCAGTGAAGAAGACAGAGCATAGATGGTATTACCCCAATGTCGTGGTTTAACCCTGGCCAGCAAGTGAGCACCACACAGCCGTTTGCTTATTCCCCCCTCCCCCCGCCCCAGTGGGATGGGGGAGAGAATCAGAAGAGTCAAAGTGAGAAAACTCATGGGTTGAGATAAGAACATTTTAATAATTGAAATAAAGTAAAATAGTAGCAGTAATAATAATAGTAATAGAATATACAAAGCAAGTGATACACAATGCAATTGCTTACCACCTGCCAACCGATGCCCAGCCAGTCCCCCAGCAGCAGCCCCCCCGGCCAGCTTTCCCCCAGTTTATGTACTGAGCATGACATCACATGGTATGGAATGTCCCTTTGGCCAGTTTGGGCCAGCTGTCCTGGCTGTGCCCCCTCCCAGCTTCTTGTGCACCTCCAGCCTTCTCAGTTGGTAGAGCATGGGAAGCTGAAAAGCCCTTGACTTAATGTAAGCACTACTTAGCAACAACTAAAACATCGGTGTGTTATCAACATTGTTCTCACACTAAATCCAAACCACAGCACTGTACCAGCTACTAGGAAGGAAATTAACTCTATCCCAGCCGAAACCAGGACACCTAATCATGCTATACAAGAGCCTGGTCTCATGTGGGAACACAAGTGTCTTAGAGATAAAGGTGTAAATTAACCATAGACCAGAGACCCCATGGCTTTTCCAGATGTAGATGGTGAAGACACATTGTGGAAAACAGCACATGAAGAGTTTGCCCCAGTACCTGATAATCTCATCTGTGCTACCACCGTTTTTTCCATGAGCTCCATCACTCCAGAACATATGCCAGGAGTGGGATAGTATCTATCTAGTGGTATAGATGGTGTTACCTAATAAGTATACATTTGGTGTGCCTGGAGATTCATAGAAAAAGTCATAATTTTGGTCCTGTAAAATGGATCTCTGGGTGTACTTTGGAGAAAAAAAAAAAAAACAACCTTCTCTCCCCAAAGCACTATTCTTCATTTCATGGCTTTTTGAAGAACGTGGCATTTCTTTGGGGCTGGGTATCTTTCCTCTTTCCCATATTTATGGTAGAGTGTGGGGTTTTTTCCTGATCTTTTTCATTATATTCCTCAAAGATGTCTAAATTAAGTACTTTTTCTAAGCAAATTATCATAGTGCATGGTACTAAAAAGACACATCACAAACATTAGCTCACTATCTTGATTAGGTACAGAGTTTATAAAACAATGCAAAACTCAGCTATATACTTTCTAGAATTTTCAGAAAGCTGCCATCTGGACAGAAGCCCTCTTCAAACTTCATTTATATCAATACACAATGACGTGCTCATCTCAATCAAGCCTATCCTTAAATTTATACTCAAATGACTTATGATAACCCACAAATTCTATTTGCATATGGTTACATCAAATCTCTTCTTTAGCTGTACAAACACTGACACTTTACCAGTTCTCATCTTTTCCCTAGCTCTCTTAGTTTGCAATCGACACCCTTGTGCATTGATGCTGTTCACGTCCTTTTCTTTTACAGGCGCACTGAATCCCATTAAAATTCTCCATGTAGTATCTCATCCCTCTTTATCTGTTTTTCATGAAGCTGGGCTAGCATTCTTTCATGGAGAATAAGGAAGGAAAAAAGGAAAGCACTATATATCATTTACCACATACTTTTAAAGAAGCTTCCAAAATAGATGTAAAATAAACATCAACAACATTTTTCTACTCAACTTAGAGGTGATCATATTATTTGGTAATCTGCATGAATAATCTTAACACTTCTTTCGTAATGTATGCATCTCATCAAAAGAATTTCTTTCTATGAAGAAAGTCTATGTTTGACTAATACAAGAATATATGCACAAGGCTGGTCACTTACCCAGTGTAAGCACACAGCTTCTTGACCTCAAATCACACAATAATTTCCACTGAACAGGACCTCTGGAGATGATCTAGTCCAACCCCATGCTCGGAGCAGCTCCACTACAGTAAAATCAGGTTTCTCAAATCAGGTAACTTGGTCCTGCCCAAGCAGAGATCGACAGTGCCAAGGGCTTCTGCAGTTGACCTCTACCTTGTTCCATGTGTGATACTGCCTTTATTATATTTTAAAATGGACACGCTGTTGTCCTCAAATGGATATAGCCACTACTGTATTTTTTTTTTGCCATAGCAGCACCAAGGACTGAGGTATGATCCCATGTTGTTTGTAGGATTATTAGCTCTGTGTTCTGGACTGGTGTGTTATCAGCTTGTCATAATTTTTACTGAATTATAATAAATATGTATTCACTAGCTTCATAAAATTAACTTTAGAAAAAACAGTAAAGCTTACCTGGAAACCTGTTCTTCTTTCTTTTTCTGTTATTGCTTACCATGCTTCCCTCATAATAGAGAAGCTTCTCTAGAGCACATACGTTTCCATTCAAATGCAATTAATTCTGATCAGGTATGCACTGATTTACGTGCTCCTGGGTGCTGATTAGATAGAAGAGTAATCTGTTTTGAATTAAACATTCAGATTACATTACACTATTTCATGCTATTCATCACATTAGGAAATGAAAAGGGTTGCTTTACAAGAAACAAAATCATTGAATAAAATGCACACTACTATGAAAAGCTTCCAGTCTATCTGAGACACTGCTAGGACAACCTACCATCTAAACAATTATTCAATTTATTTTCTTACCTATATTCCTTTCACTGAGATAGAAGTCATGGCAGTTAATAAGGATAAAGTTAAACTAACTTGGAAAAGAGAGAGACCGTTCCCCAAAACATTTAAATTAAAGATATGATATGATGCTGTTATGCTTGAAAATATTTTTGAATTCTTTGTTATTATCCTTGAAAACTGCTGTTAGCCTCAGGATTTGTCGTGCTACCTACATTAAGCATAGGGGATACTGCAGCTCTGTAGCAGGGTGCTGTGCTGACTCGCAGGCATCAGGGACAGGACAGCAACAAACCTCAGCTAAAGACTCAAGTCCAGTCCCACTGCCCCAAACGAAACTGGAAATAGCTATTACATTGCACCACCAGGCACCGTAGGCATTCACCTCCCAAAGAATAACTCCACTCAACTTTCTGGGAATGAAAAAAAAATAAGGCTCAAATCTCTAATAACCTTCTTAAGCTTTTGTCATACTTGCCATGATCTAGACTCCCAGGAAAACAAATTCTTTCTGAGTTCATAGCTCTCAGTTACGATCTCAATGATTTAATTAAAAAGGAAAAGTTTCCTTCTACAGCCAGAAGGCAGCCAAAATTATTGGACAGTTAACAATAAGAGGAAAACAGCTCAAGGACATTTTTAAAAAAGTCTAGGTAAGAGAAAATGCAAATAATTTAACAAGTTGTGCTACAAGGAGACCAGACCAAATACTGAATTTTAAACTAGGTCCAAACCAGAAGCTACTTTCCTTGAGTTTAACCTGTGTTATGGAGGGGGTTTTTTGCCATACTGTCTGAGCTACAGCTGGAAGCACAACCTCCAAAATACTAACAGCATTTTCAACATCCGTGTGTGGGAAAGGTGCATTATTCTTAGGAAAAAGAGCATATACTTCTGGGATCCAAACCCAGGTTTTTGGGCTCACACATCTAAAACTTCACATACTTATCAGGAGCAAACAGAACCACCTGAAGCTTGTCTGCCTCTCACAAGGAGGTAAACAAAATTCAACCATTATATTCCAGAGTATACCTTATGCTTTTGTCCTACTCACTACAAAGAGGGGGGAAAAATTGAGTTCACAGCTCTCATGAAGAATGCCACAGTAACAGTGAGAGAGAGGTGTCCTGAGCCAAACTCAACTACTGAAACACCTCTCTGCCACTCGCACATTTCTTTGTCAAGCAGGGACCTCTTCTCCTCATACAAATAGAGGAAAAAATAAAGAACATAACTTCAGCTTTGATTCATCTGAAGAAATAAATACCTTGTTTTCTCTGGAGCTGAATGAAGCCGGTTGCCTTTGTGTTAATCCGAACTCGTAACACCAATTATGACTGGAGTATACTCATTACTCTTCCCGAATGCTGGAAAGTACAGAAGAAAATCTGGTTTTTACTCTTTAATCCACAACAGATACCAACAGCCTAATTTCACCAGTGATTTCACCAAACCGATTTCCAAAAGCCTAAAGAGCTGAGATATTTATGATTTCAGGAGAGAGACCAACCACTGGACAGATGCTCTCGCTAGAAGCCCACTATCTTTTTTTTTTTTTTTTTAAGCAAATAACCCTCTAAAACCCTTGTGTGTGCAGGTAGGTTACAACAGTCTAAAAGCAGCAGTTAGTTACTCAGCTTCTTTAAAAATTAATTAATAAGAAAGTGTATCATTTTTCCATGGGTACAGGCTATACACTTCGTCTCCTCGTGTTTCTAAGGCTGAAGTGAGAGAAGATTGCCTTTGCTCAACTCGTATATAGAGATAATTAACCAGAGACATTTAGTGATTCTTTGCCATTCAGGATAATTAACTAGGCTGACACAGAAACAGTGTTTGCACAGGTTGTCTTTTCTTGAGTTGCTCACTTAGGGGTTTTGTTGCGCATGCGTGTTTTTGTGGGTTTTGGTTCTGGGTTTTGGTTTTTTTTAAAGAGATCATCAGTTTTATCCTGATCGAAAACATAAGAATCTCATCTGATTACCAGAAATTATCAGAAATGATTGTTAGCAGCTCTGCAACACCCTGAGTCAGCTCCCTTTGCACCTGAGGGTCACACCTTCCAGGCAGGCTGATTTACATGCTACTATCCCTTACAGCCTTTCACCTCTCCCTTAATCATCTCAGTCTCAACCATCTTGATAACCTCTTTTCATTCTTATTAAAGACAGAAAATATGTTAGTTAGCCAAGTACATCAGCCCCCTTGACTTACATAATTACTCTCCTTTTCTATTTGTAGTGAAAACCTACCAACTCTCCAGGTTTTTCTTCCCAGCCACTTTTTCTAGACCTCTTTCACTTTGCTTCCTCCTATGACACTAGTGCATTGCACTCTGTTTCTACTCAAGTTTACTTGTGCGCTTTCTTTCAGTATCTTCCTTTCAGGTCCTCTGAGACACTGTAGTCAATCCCATGATAAACTCATAATTTCAAAAAAACATTTCCTGGTATTTTCAGCCTTCAGAGCCATCCAGAGGCACAAAAGCACACAAAATGCCATGACTCAGATACAGCCTGTGGGAGTCAAACACTGAGAACTGGAAGAATTGCATACAACTGCTGTAAAGTCAGGACAAAGTAGAGAATGGGACCATCTCCAGAAGCGCTGGAGATAGCCCAGTCCTGGGTAGAGTGGTTTTTTTCTCCTCAGTCATAGCTATTGCTATTTGCCCCATATTCTGTGCAGCTACTAGGCACCTATACCACACTTACCTTCACAGGCCAACATAGGCTTGGGCGCATTTCTGATCAATGTGGTCCTTGTACAAGACATTCACCAAAATATGTTTCTGCTGTACATCAGGACTTCCCAAGCATCAGTCTCCATGGAGATGCCTGAAACAGTATTTTCTGCTAGTGAGAATTCAAACTTGTTAGCATTTATGAGCATTGCACAATGGATGAGGACCTGGCCAAAACTGAATGAGGTTTCACAATTACCTTTGGAGGATGAACTCCTCTCTGGCAGTCCTCACTCCTACACAGCTTCATCTCCCTGGGAGACTCCCTGTGGTGGGAATACCCATCGGAGAAGGTTGACATGGGATGGAGCTGGATGTGTGGCTGACCAGTAACTGATGCTTGAAAACTGGTACGTTCCTGAATTCACTCGCTTCTTTTTAACCCCAAATGCTATAAATGCTAGCAACATAAATCATCTGTATTTTGACTTGTGGAAAGTATCATCCAGAAAGGAGTGGAAGCCCTCTAGCTCCAGAGCAGGTTGAAGAAGGACAATGGAAGCAAAGAACATTTCCTTCAAACAGAGCTATTACAAGGCCTTTTTTTTTGTAAAACACCATTCTCCCAAGCACCATTATACTGACACACAGACTGTACAGCAGGTCTTGCTCACACTCGGTTTACACCTTTATAACTTACAACACTTTTAGTGTATTCATTCCTATTTGCACCTCAATAGATGCACCAAGAAGCCTCTTGTTTGCTGGTATGAATCTTGCCTTTTATGTCCCAAGAAAAATACCCTAAGTTAGATTATTTTTTTTAATGTCATTTTTATTCAGTACTTGACAATGGCAACAAAAACAGAACACTGAAGAATTACACTTTTAAAGAGGAGTTTCTATCAAGCAGCTATTCTTGTCCTAGTGTAATATCTCATTTTCTCAGTAGTTGATTAAAATCCATTCTCTTCCACTGGGATACACCCAATGACACTCCCCTGATACAGAGATATATAGAAGAGATTAAAAGAAAATAATATATCACTGGCAATGCTCAGAACATTGTTAAAAGGATATATTCAGTACCTACTTATCTTTTATTTATACAGATATCTGTGGTAGCAAATAGCCTATTATGGTATGTGATTGACTGAAAACAGAGAGTAGAAACTGAAAAAGAATACTGAATAACCTGATGACCATTTACTGGTCATATTTTACATTATTCTTCTAATTTTATGCACTTTCAGATTATCCACAGGAGAAAGAAAGCAAGGAAAGAAAACAAAGTAGTTTTAATGTGTCTCCAGCTAAGAACTGGAGCTAGTTATGGATCCCTCCAGTAATTCAGCCAATAAACGATGGGACTTGGGTTTACCACTGTATGGAGGTGGATGCCGGCAGCATCTCTAGGTACTTCTCCAGCAATATCAGGAGGCCTTAACACTACAGGGGTCATCAGAAGAGAGGGTGAGGACTACATCAAAACAGGGACCAGAACCCAAACTGGGATGAGATACCTAAAGGCAGGGGAATAAGAGAAAGCAATCACATCTCAAGGTCCTGAGTCCTTTGTGACCCCATACTGTATCTTCCAAAGGGACAGCAAGAAGAGGCACAGGGATGAAAGAAGCCATGAAACAAGGAATGGTTAGTGACCAAGTGGTTTATTCCATTTATTTGCCATTGGCTCATCTCACGGAGATTATGACACCAGTCATGTCCTAATATATGAAATTTTGTTTATCACAGGTTTACAAGGTTAAACTCAACTTTATCTTTATTTGTATGGAAGTATCGTGCCTTCTCCTAAACAGTGCAAGATGGACACTTAGCTAGGTGGGTTAGTCAGCATACAAGAAAACCCATGCAGAGAAGCAGATGTGAGACTAGGAACAAACAAGCTTATAAATGAAGCCGATTTTAACAGTCAAGTGCAGAACTAAAAGTGCAGAGAAAAAATGACTGCAGTCTAGAAGCAAAACTCCTTTTGACTCCAATACCTTTGTTTTGATGGCTAAAAAACACAAAAAAAAAACCACAAAAAAAACCAAACAAAAAAAAACACCACACCAAAGCATTACAAGATTCTAAGCATTTGTATATCGCCATCCAAATCACCAGTGTTGACCTCGCTTGTGCATCAACACTGATGAGCTGAACCAGGACAGCAGTTGTCAGGACACTGCATGGCCTGACGGCTTCATTAATATGTCAGAGGCTTATCTCTGCTCTTCTGAGCTCAAGGACACTTGTGCACAACACCTTCAGTAAAATGCTCACAGCTGAGAGTGAAAAACCCTTGAGCTCCTTCTTGAATTTCTATACACTTTTCATTTGGGCAAATTCTCCTTAATTTTAAGTGAAATGTAATCCTCAGTGAAATCACTGGGAGTTTTGACATTGGCTTCAAAGGGTCCAAATGCCAGAGTTTAACGACAGCCTGCAAAGAAACTGAAAGTTTGGCATCCGAAATCCATTCTGGTGCAAATCTCAAACAATGTTGGGCTAAGGCTATGGTTTGACTTAGAATCATATTGTGTGTCTACTGGACTATTTTACAGCAAATTTTCAGCAGTCATCCCAAATATGTTATAGCTGTATACACAGTGTCATAACAGAGAAAATTGAAAAAGACCTGTACTCCATGATCCTGGTGAATTAATTAAGGATTCAGTGGCCATACAGATTATCAGGTCTTTTATGGTTTCATTTACAGTGTAATACAAAAAATAAACAGGCTTTAAGAATAGTACTTTCAGAACACCTTCGTTCATTAACTCTCTAAGCTCTCAGTAAAAGTTAACCAGAGTTACTTTTGACCTAAGTACTTTTCACCTTCCCATCCATTTTCTGCATAGACTTAAGACAACCACATAAACTTTTCTCCTTAGACAGATGAATCTATAATTACCCAACTGAGATTTCTTTGCAATTTTTTTTGTGAGCATCAGCTACCCCCCACTGCCAAAGATGAGATACTGGTCACATACTGCTGATCTAATCCAAAATCACTGTTCCTGCTACGCGGCAGGTAATAATATTTTTCATCCACTTCATTCATTTCACCTAATCAATCATCAATTCAAGAAAGCTCCTGGAATTTTTTGTATCTATCATTTACATGGGCAAGTAATACATATTTAGGTCCCTTAATATTTCTTCACACATCAAGTCATCAATCTTTCTAGTCCCTTAATCATTTTTGTTGCTCTTCTGTGAATACCTTCTGGCTTTCCCAAGTCCTTCAACATTGGGGTGCTCTGCTGAGAATGCAGCATTTCAGCTGCACTCTCACAAGAGTTCAATAGATAAAAACTCTTCCTTTTTTACCAGGCATCCAAAATCATAATTATTTTATTTGCCAGTTAAGGCAACTTTTTGATTCCAAATATTAAATCTGCAGTGGTAGTATATAAAGAGGTTTGAAATTCACTGAACTAGCTTTGCAAGGTTTTTAGTGACTATTTTCTATCATTTTGTTCTCAGTTAATTTCTAAATTTTTACTGGGGAGTTCAGGTTTGAAAACTGAAAACAACAAAGCTCAACACCATTGAGTTTGCTGCATTTCACCTCAAAAAGATGACAAAAGTAATTTGATTTCCATGCAGAAAACATAAATCATCCTTTGCTTTCAAATTCTTGTTGCATACTTTCACTCAACTCATTGGATATTGCCTTCTTGAACGCAGACTGTTACTACCTCCCAATAATGTCAGAAGCTGCCTTCTTGAACGCAGACTGTTACTACCTCCCAATAATGTCAGAAGCTGGCAGTCTGTTAACATATTACATATATAGTTTATGTATTGTGTTCACTGTAAAACAATGCGATATTTCCTCTTCTACTACCTTGCTAAACTTTATTAAACCCTTGATGGACCTGATTTAGATATGAAGTAAATCACTAACATCAATTAGGCAACAGCCTACTGTGACTTCAACAAAAATCCCATGGCTACAGTCTTGTCCGATACCCCTTTGTATTGCAGGAGGTCTGCTCAGCACAGGGGGACCACCAGCTTCTCCAAAGTCAGTTGTGGGAGACTAGTTAAGCATCTTTCCCTGAGCTCAGGAAGAAGTGTCATTTTAGGACATAAACCGTCTTACACCTAGAATTTGATTTTCATGGTGCTGAGCTACAAAGCCCTTGGCAATGCCTCCTTCCCAGCCAATAGCAAAAACTTCTTTAACTCCTTCCTTGCACCTCTCATTTCACCAAAATGAACGGTGCAAGGATTCTCCATGGAAATGTTGCAGACTTCAGACTATGACTAGATCCACAGCCTGAACAAAGCAGTCATCTTCATGGCATACTGGAGACAAGTTGACTTAGGCTCATATGAAGCTTTGAAGAACATGTTTAGAGGGAAACTCTATAGCTCCCCTCTCTCTTCTTGATGCTCCTGAACCTTTCTTCTTTTCAGGCATGGGGTTTTATATGGAGACACAGAATTTTGAGGGGAAAAGTCGTCCCTAAATGAGTGGCAAGGGAGACCAGGTGCGGGCATGCAGGTCAGCTGCTTTTCAAGCTAAGTAAATATCAGCAACCCATATAAGCCCAACTTCAGCTAGTATAAAGTGAGGTTCATGAACCAATACTTTGAACCCTACACTCATTTAAAGCTTTTAAAAGTTACTTGATCCCTTCCACTCAATAAATTTTCTGATTTATTACAAAAAGGTGAAAGGTCCTCCCTCCCATTACCAATTACCTGAGTCATTCAGTCCTCTTTGATGTATCCTTGCATGAATAAGTTTGTTTCCAGACTTCCTGGTCCTTAGTTCTTTAACTTAAAATATTTGTTAAACAAGAGCAATTTTCTACTTATACAGAAGCCAGCTAATTAGTATGGTAGACTGTCATTCTGTCACACTGCATGACAAACAATATAGGAGATTAAAGAGTTGCTAATTGGCTGATACTGTTAGCAGCAATTTCATAGTGCTAATGTACCAAGAAAACATTAAAAAGTTGCTTTGATCAGACTATGGAAAAATTAAACAAAATGAGCTTTTGCAAGATGAAGAGTGTTGTCCCACAGAAGAAATCCCATATACAGGTAGCACTTTCAATGTGGGATTAAAGAACACTACTACTATACATATTGTAGAGATGCTCTGCCAACAGAAGAAAGTTTCTAGCAGGTCATTCTTGGATTTGGGCACCATTAATGAAAAATAGTGGAAAAAAACACAGAAGAGATCATTAAAATACAAATTATGAACATATTTAAGGATATAGATACAAGAGCTTCTTGTAGGAGCAGCAAGATCCAGTAGGAGTAGCAAGGTACTCTAAACTAGTCCATCATGAAAGCCTGTGACCAAATAAATTGCCAATGATTGCCCCAAATCAACTTGAAATATGACCGCTCTCTCCTCAGCCACTGAAGATGAGTTAGAAGAGATTGCAGATAGGATATAACATGCCTTTCCATTACAATCAATTAAGCAGGAAAAGACAAGATAATAAGGATAATTAACAACATTTGGACTAAGCTAGATTATAAAAATTAACAACATTAATTTTGTTACTTTGAGTTAATCTGCCCTTGGACAGATTTTAAATGGATGGGTAGCAGTAAGGTCAGCGAACGGTGTTACATTCCCATACTTGTCAAACCAATGAGAAAGAAATAAAACGTAAGTAGCAGGAAACACATTAGTGAATTGTTCTGAGAAACACCAGAGCACTCCGTTTTTCTCGGGAGAAAAATGAAACAGAAAGACATAAACATTTAGAAACGTACAAACAATACTCACAGCATGGTAAATATTGGGATACAAAAGCCTAGATGAGCTTAAATTTTCTTTTTCATTGCCAAGGCCTTGCTAAATCTCCATATATCTTAAAAAAGCCTGTAACAAGAGATGGTAAATAACCACACTTGGGAAGATGTCTCCTATCGTATCTTGATCAGTTCAGTGAATGAGTCAGAGCTGTTCTTTCACTTCAGCTGCTTTCAACTTGGAGTTTTCTGGTTCCTGCAGGGAAAACAAGAAAATAAAACAATCTCCATGCAGTCTTCTTGATAACCATAGCACAGATCCTGAGATAGTGCACACTGCCTCCCAGAAATTGAAAAATTGTGAACTAGTTTTTTAGATATCCTAAAGTGCTTAGGTATAGATCTTCCATTCTCTGCAAGAGTACTTTTAATTATGAAAACATGTCATGGCAAAAAGGGCAAGTGAGCATGGAATTTGGCAAGTCAGTGTGGTTGTCAAATGTAACAGGAAATCCACCCAGTACCAGTTATTGTGGGGATGACATGCAGGAGCCAATTTTTGTTAACAAAAACATTGAAAGTCAAATAAAAGACAAAGAGGAAAGGACAGAAGTTTCTTTTCTGGCTTTCTGCTGCAAATTCTCTCCATCAGGAGCCGACCACGCAGCCCATGTCAAAAGAAAAGATGGCAGGTGGCTGGAAGCATGGTAGACCCAGAGCCCCACCAGCCCCACCTGCTTGGCACAGCAATACTCACTTTGCATTTTTGGATAGTCAGCAGCAGATAGGACTCTTTGGCAAGACAAAAGAAGAAATTAGTGAGGTGTCTGCTATGAAGGCATTGCTCTTTAGCACCTCCAACTTGAGTCCAAGTCACTGCTTCTTTTTTTCCCCCTCAAAAGCCCTGAATCTTCTCCTGAGAGGCTCTGGGAAGAAATTAATGTTTATGTGTTCGGAGGGATCCAAATGTTACCATCTGCTGCTCTACAATTTTTCTCTATTTTCCTGATTGAATTTAACACATTAATCATTGACATGCTATTGTTACTCATTAGAGTAACTGATGTTGTCTAAAATTATGAGCAAGGAAAAGAATCATATCGAATGAATTTCAGCTACAAGGAAAGCTACTGACTTCTCTTCAGCTACTTCCCAGTTTAAAACACTAATTGAAATCAGTCTACTCCTTGCATCAACAAATGAAGGATAATTATGTTGTTCTTTCAACCTTGTGTTCAGAGATTGCATTGATCTTCATTATAAGCCAAATTATTCCTTCATTTCTGCTAGCTTTATAAGTAGGGAATTATACAGGAAAGAATGAAATGGGATGCTGTGCATTGAATATATCCATTTTTTTCTCTTGCTTATTTACCATTAATGGTTATACTTCATCTGTTGCTTAGTGCAAGATATATGGAGATTTAGCAAGGGCTTGGCAATGAAAGCACGACATTAGTGCTTAAATGATCTGATATTGGTTCACAGAATTATTATAGACTTAGATGTAGCTTTTTAAGACAAAAATACAGGAATGGCTGCAGAATTTTTTCCAAGTTCCCGGAGGATAAACAATCAATTCCTGTGGGCTGTGAGGTGCAGATTCATCTCATCGAAATGTAGGCAGCTATGCTTTTATAGGCCCATACATAGCCAATATAGGAGAAGACTCAGTGTTCAATGAATTTGCAGTAAAAGTGTTAATTAAAATGGGAGCAATTGAGATAAAAGAGTGGAAAGCAGAGGGGGGAAAAAAGAAATAACCCATAGAAATGCAATGAACATTCATAATTCTTGTGTTAACTAAAGCATCTGAGAATTACTTCAAGCATCACTATTTCTTTGCTAAATCATCCTGCATACTTGAGCTCACTACATAAACAATCTGTTTTTAAAATAATAGAATATTTCAGGAAGCATTTGCTGCACGTATTTAACTCAGTATCCTCTTGACCATTGCTCAGGTCCTGGGATTCATTACTTTTTTACCCTCCTCCATTTCCCACAAATTGAATTAGACTGCTACAGTCACCCACAGGGCACATTTGGCAGCTGAGGACCCAGATGGAGGAGTCCAGCAACAGCATGCTGGGGTCTGTGGCGTCTCCTGGCCAGCCTAGGTTGGCTCAGCTGATGGCTATGGACTTGTCTCTTGGGCTGGAAGGAGATGCCTCTACTGTTGAACTTCTTTGTAGCCTCACATATCAAAGCCAAAAAGTAGAGTATGTGGTCTTTCTAATATGCCTATGTGCAAATCTTCACAAACTTTGAGTTAAATTAATAAAATTATCTTCCTAGGACTTTATACTTCCTGAGCAGAAGTCCATGACGAAATTACAGCCATATAATAGGTCTCAAAGCTTGTCTCATAAGTTGTAACTTTTGACCGTGAATTAGAAATAAGATCTGTAACTTCAGCATTAGATATTGTTTTAAAAATGTAATAATTAAAATGTGAAATCACTTTCAGACACTGCAACCCAATGACCGTTAAAGACAAAATCATCATAATAGCTATCAAGGGTTTAACATTTCTGTTAATGACATTGTTAATGACATGTATGATATTTGCTCACACCAAGAGGGTTGGCACACATTTTGGAGAATAGGCTCGGACTTCAAAGTAATGCTGGCAAATTAGAAAAAACATTCTAAAAAAACGTGGATACCTGCAAACTTCTATATACAAGAAGGAAAAACATCATCTGCTGAAGTATAGTATAGGAGTGAGTTATTAGGGAAATCAGAGAGAAAAGAAACCGAGGAATGATTGGATCACAAACTGAACTTCAATCACAGATGTCTGGCTGCTGCAGGAAAGGTAAGAGTGATTACAAGAGACAGTGAGCATGGACACGTCTGTCACTGGTGGTGAGACCTCAAGAGTACTGTAACTGATAACCTGGTGCTGCAGGTCAAGGTGGCTGTGGATCAGCTGGAGAGACATCAGAAGAGAGCAACAAGAGAGACCAGAGAGCTCAAAAATATGACCTATAAAGAAGGGTGGGAGAAACCAGAGTCACTGGAGCAGTGTGAGTGGGAGAGAAATGAAACCCCTCTTTACCTAAGCAGGTGTCTCAGGAGCTTTCATGGTAGAGTGGGTGCTTCCAGAGTACTCAAAAGGCCAGCAAAGTTTTGTTGGCAAACAGTTTTGGGCTTGATGCCCATGTTACCTAAATCAATCCTTTAATCTGCCCAGATGACCTAGAGGAAGAAGCATTCAAACTTTGATACATCCTCATGCAGTTAATTTTGGATGTTACATGTGAGAGAAACTATTGAGGAAATTGGCTATTTGATTTTCCTAGTAATTGAATTTTGATGAAAAAAGTAGCTGTATAAAATCCTTGTTCTTTTAAGCAAATGAAAAATGTTACCTGCAAGCCTACAATATTTTAGAAGCATAAGTTCTAATAAAAGAGCAATTACTCCAACAGTATACAAGTCCTACTTGAAAAAAAATCTTGCTTTATACATAATTTCATTTCTACTGTGTTCAATTCCAGTTCTTATGATAGCTAAATAATGAGAAAAAGAGTGGAAAAAACTTACAGAGAACAAAACAGTTTTCTTAAGTATGCTATCCTTGTACAACAAAATGTAATATGCAGACTGCAGTAAATTTAACCTCTTATTAACATGAAGGAGAAAAATGAGAACAGTCTAAGAGTGCTGTTAATGGGCATCCATTTAGCACAGATTGCAATTACAATCTACGCAGCAGTTCTGAGCTATTCTACTGAGCTATGAACGGAGTTTGTATCGCAATTCACAATTTGAAGAGTATAGAACAAGAATGAAAATTACGCTCCTTCTTGTTAAATGAGTAACAATACAATTTTAAGACATATTAAACATTAAATAACTAATCTTGCAAAATGTTAAATTCTTCAAGTCCCATTTGAAATCTTGAGGGCTTAGAAAACCGCACTATGAAAGTCTCTGATTAGGTAAAGGTCTGACCAATTGATGAGACCAAGTCAAACTTCTCTGCCATTAGTTGTTTATCAACGTCATTTTTTTCCCAATCAATTAACATATAATAATGAAGGTTATTTTTTTCAGTCAGTGACACCAAATATTTCTCAAAAGCTTTACTAGGATTTAATCACGCCTTTTACAAATCACCTTTTTTTCCAGAAGCAGCAAATGATAAATCCTCATTTTCCTAGATGCCACATTAGGCAGGGTCAGTCACATCACACTGAGTGATGGACATAGCCCAACCCATTACTTCTTAATCTGTTTCCCTATTTACTGTTTAAAGACACTTTCAAACTTTCAGTTAATCAAAGCTAACACAGACCTTTCTGTTTGCTTTCACATGTAATTTGTAGAAATTGCTGAAAGTATGGGTCGAGCCACCAGCTCCACAGTCATGGACCACTAGGGTAATTGGCTTTATGTTGAATAACTCCGTCTCAGAGAAGGCTGCCTTTCCATTCCTACCTGAAAAAGCATGAAGAAACAACGAACTTTGCATCAAAAAAAGTTTACTCTCACTAATTCAAAGGAAAAAGGAGGGTGCTGCATCACAGCTTGGCTTCCACCAGCGTGCTTGACCTTGCAGGCTACAAAATAAAAAATCCTTGTAACTGTGTTGGTAAATAAACTGACTCAGGCTGACACAGTGGTGATAGAAGAAGTGATATACATAGAACATCAAGCTGTCATTTCTATAAAATGATTTTTTTTAAAGTAGCGGCACTTTAGAAAGTGCCTTAAAACACAGCAATCTTTCAGACAATTTTCTTATGTTATAACATCAAAAATGAAAAGGTATGAAGGATGTATTCAGGCGCTAGAGGATGAAAAAAAGGCATTTTGAAAATCTTCAGTACTGTAATTACAAATGCAACAGTTGCTATTCATATAAGATTGGAAACAAAGAAATATGAAACTTATAAGCTTCATGAATGTTTACTAAATTTAAACATCCCTATTTAACTTCCAGCACTTGTAGCTTCTGTTCAGTTACATTCAAGCTGTATTCATTTTAAACAACCTTTAAACCAAAATATGATATAAAAAAATCCTTAAGTGCTGGTAATACTTGAGCCTTGCAAGCAAGTAAGCATTCGTGTTCAAATATAACCATTTATTACTTCCATGAGAAACTCTGAAAAGTACAGTTTTCTCATGCAAATAATGTTGTCGTTGCTACCTACCTATCATTAATCTCAGTGGAGCATAGACACATCTGAATACTTCAGGCAACCACATACCGCATAGGTAAGGGATTAGGTGCCTATTTAGCTTTAAAAATCTGACATGTATTCTTCTAATCCACATCTGTTTTATGGGATTATAGTACCTAGCTCACAGGTAAATCTCAATACCTATTTGCAAATATTTAATTAGACTCCTATGAAAAGTTAGAAAGAAGAGCGAAGTATTGCTATTATTTCAACTCCAGTAGAGAATTTATTTCTTTACTAGTGATTGAAATTATCAATTATACTAGCACCTACAGTTAATTATTGTTAATATAACTGGGATTTTTTATCTGTGGGTAGGACTTTAGCACTACTTTTAAAATTTATGCTTATGGCTGCCTGCTATGCTTTGAAAATCATCATCATTTTATAATTAACATGCAGGGTATTAAACAAATTTAATCTTTTAATGCTAATATTTTATGAAAGAGCAAGAGGAAAGTTTTTCCCACAAAACAGCAGTCAGAATTATTTAAATCCAAAGCCCAAGCAATGACACAGTTCATTTTAACTAAAATAAATCAGTAAGAATCAAGAGGGAGCTCTAGACAGCGGAGGGAAAACGAAGGAGAGCACTAGGATATACATTCAGCCATAGCAATTGAGAAAAAGATGTAGCAACAATAACTTTTCTTGAACTTTTTACATGATGGGGAAGGGAGCAATGATGTTCTATTATGAAGCTAAAAGTTGTGTTCCCATGAGGTTAACAGAAATTAGCTGCTGGTGGGTATTCCCTACATGAAAACAAAAATGTCACGGTAGCAAAAGGAATCCTCGGTGTTCGAATAGAAAACAAAGCGGTTAAAGTATTGTTAAATATAACCTTCGGACCAGGGGAAACTATTATTTTAATTGACTGAATGACATTTATGAGGCATCACAGGCAAAAACAAGAAAAACACAGAGATACTTAATTTTTCTCTTTTCTCTCCCATTACTGACACCAGTCCAAAGGCTGGGAAATTCTCAGAGCAATGTAAAGCAGCAGAGGAGCTTGTGTACAAGGCAATCAGGAAACAGATTTGGAGCTGATTATCAGCAGGAGCAATTTTCTCCTGGAAGCTGTAACAACTCAGATCTAGACTTCTGGTTTTCAGCAAAGTACTAGCTCACAGAATATAAAATAGTTGTTACATAAACCATAACAGCAATGAAAGCAGCCACAGCATTACTGAGCAAAAACATAGCAACAGCATGTATTTTATGGAGGTGACGACTATCTTGCCCTCCTCATGTTACATGCCATTTAGATATTCCTCCCAGAGCACATGCTGCTATAAAACTCTTACTGCATTGCATTTCTTCTTTTGCAGTGTAATATCCACTACTACGGTTTTATGTTTGTATATAAGGTGTAAAGAGCTTATCCAGAGGAAAATAAGATGGAGCTGGTCCAAATGTTATATTGTCCTTTTGAAAGGCAGAATACAGCAGTAGACAAGTCACTGTCTGCTGCTTCTCTCACCCCCCACTGAATGATAATGATAGTAAAGGACCTTCAATAGGAGACAGTCTCAAAGAAGCACGCAAAGAACCCAAGGTGAACAGGTCCAGCTACAGAGGACAAGAAATTTCATAGAATCATAGAATTTGACTTGATAAAATAAGGCTTTTCATATATCTTAGAGCCGCTTGCAGACATCATGGGTAAAATTTTGTGTAGCTACTATGTGAACCATAAATAGTTTCATCAAAACCAATTAACTCAACCTGAAAAAGGTTTTTCCAGCTTTGGTATATAAATGAGCCTTCGTAGACTGTAAGCACTGTAGGAGATAGTCTGCACAACCTTGTCTTCTGTTTTAAGACTGCAGTAGTCAAGGTATACATTTACATTTCAAATAAAAAGAAAACCACGTATTGATGTGAGTCTCCTATTAAAATCTTTTCTCACTAGTAATCAGAATGAAACCAGCAGTGAAAAGTTCATAATCATTGTGACTATGACAAACATTTATTATCATTTATTCTCAAATCAGTTCAGTCTGGAAAAGATTCCATGAGAGTGCCCATGGTAAATAGTTATGCTAGGAAAAGAGTGAAAGAATATGCTAGAAGACATTAATTCACTTTGTACTGCAATTGTTGTAAAGTAACCAACTTCCGTGTTAAATTCCCTCTATTTCACCTTGTGGAGAAAGTACTGCTTTAAGCACTGCAAATTAGAAATGAATCTCTAAGAACAACTCAAGCTCCTTTCACTGGATTTGTAAAACAGCTGTTGGGGGAGATGTGTTGAGCTCAAGAGAATGAGACCCACAGTCCTTCACAGCAGGTATTAAAATTCCCAAAGAAATTAGCAGCAGTGTCCTCCGGTACATCCAGGGGAATATCCAGAAGGATAAATGGAAACACAATAAGGAGAACGACAAAATCTGATCATTTACAAAAATTGATCACCCCAATGATCCAGGAAACAGGCAAAAGAGGAAAAGTATGCTCTGCAACCCCCCTCTGTGATGAGAGAAACACAACAAATGGTATGTTGATTTTATTCTTTAAGTGGATTTCTCCTTAACTGACTGTTGCCTACCAAGGGGGATTTATCAGATCTGCACAAACGGCCTGAACTGCTGAGGAGCAGGACAACTTTCCTACCCGCTTAACATCACAAGACTGCACAAACACTGGCAGACAGCGTTGGGGAAATCATGTCTGTTCAGGGAACAAAATTCTGGTCTTTTAAATTGTTGGCTGCGCTTTAGTAAAACCACTTCAAAGTATTCATAAAGCCACAAATTCTTTTTCATAAAAGAAGCAACACGGTCTTCTCTTTCTTGCTGTCTTCTGAAGAGACAGTAAATGCTAACATGTCTTTGAAATGCTTTCAGGGCTGGAGCCAGAGGCAGAGGTCCCTATTTAGTGGAGTGTTTTCTATGAACACGTTGCACCAATACCAGATTTCAGCTTACTTGCAGGTACATGCAGACCCAAATGCGTTGCTTTGTAGTCTGAGCCCTCCATGTCTTGAAAAGTTGACACCACAGGCACCAAAATGACACCACTCCTCCTGTATGGGACGATTCAGGAAAAATAACTCATAGGAGAGGTGTAGTTGCAGCTACTCTTCAGGCTTCTAGGGGAAAGGACACCTGGAGATTGCAGCAGCACCAAAATGAGAAAAAAGTCACCTCCAAGGTATTTTTAACAATGGATAGCCCATGCCTGTGACTATATGGGGTTTGGAGCAAGCACCAAGCCGTCAGGAATGGCAGCCACCCACTGAAAAGAAACCACGAGATCATTTTGCATGCAGCTGATCTGCAGGCAGCTGGTTGCAGGGGTCTCCTTCCCAAGGAATGGGTTTCTTTGGACTGGTCATCCAACGGGTAGAACAACAAATTATGGACCACAAGCAACAACTTTATATTTTTTACTAGAAACCACTATGATAGTTGAGAGTGCATCCGTACATTTTATATATGCTAATAAGACCCTAATGTTAATAGTATAATAATAATTCAAAAATTATAGGAATGCTCTAACACACAAGGTGAGAGAATTCCAGAACTCCAGTGTAAAGTAGGATTAAAGGTACCCAGTGCTCTGTTCCCGAGAACTGCCACTAGTTTGCTAAACTTGGTTTAGCGCCCTTGTTCAGAAACCTATCACCACACAAGTATCTAAGAATTACCACATATTCAAACATGCAATTTTAAAGCCAAATTAGAAATGGTTTTGACCAGGAGGAGGAGGATAGAGGTCCTTCAGATGCAGATTCTTAAAAAAAGTCTCTGTTTTCATTTCTTGTTTTGTTTTCTAATTATTTTTATTAAATGGCAGTTTCTGTTGGTTGTATAGTTACAAGCTAGCTGAAAAATTTTATTCAAATTTTATCAGAAAGAAATCAGCCAGTGAATAGCCTGGAAAAGTCATTTTAATAGAAGATTAAATCAATTAAGAACCATCCTTTAGCATTAATCTGTTTATGCCAATTCACTTGTAGCTAGTATTAGTTACTCCAGTCACAGCATCTGGTAATGTCGGAAGCACTAAGATGAGCAAAGGTAGTATACATATTCTTTTTTTTTTTTAAGTTTTATCAACCCATTTTGGCTCTTCCCTATTTCTCCTATCAATGATTTTTGTATTTCTTAATTTAAGATATTTTAAAATGTTATTAGTCCATAATGAAAAAAAAAAAATTAATGACAAACCAAATAGATTTCAAGACATGTGAAAAAAGGCTCTAACATGTCCAGGGGGCCTGTCTGGTCAGTGTTTCTGTTCCTCTCTATCACAGGCTAGCAAGGAACAAAACCCTGTCATTGCGATTTTTCACACATTTCACGTGATGTGTACTTTGCAGCTGAAGTCTCATCCACTGGCCCAGAGCAATCCTGGGTGTTACTGATACAAAGCAAGTAGTAATACACAGAACAGAAGACAAATTCATGGAAAACAGCAAACTACTACTGCAGACAGGCATCCCACAGTTTTTACTTGCTCTACAAAACTCCCCGAAGGTGTGCTGGAGCAGGGCGCTTCCTCCCACTGTGACCGTGGAAGATGCTCTGCTGCATCCACAGCCACTCCCTGCCAGTACTCACCTGGAACACCGCACCTCTCCCTTCTCCCTTTCCTCCCAGAAAAAAGGCCAAAGCTATTGTGAAAATATGTAAATATTACATGAAGCATTGACAAGTCTATTCCAAATAAAATCAGGTGAACTCCCCCACTTTGCTATGCTGTGTATTACACTAAAAGCTCAAGCAGAAGCCCCTGTGCATTTGAGGTTTATATTCTGCTGCTAAATAAAAGAGGGGAAAAAAAATGGAAAAGAAAGACCTTGATACTTCTTAGCAGACACAGAGCTTCACAGACAGGACAGGGAGAAGTGGCAGGGAGCCGATGGGTAGCGTCTCTCTGCAGAAACCCAGCAAATGCTCTCTGCAAAAAGGCAGCATGCTGCATCTGGATTCTCCCTACCTGCAGTTTTTGGCTTCTGCAGATTAGAGCTGGTACAGAAATAGTTTGAGCACATAAATGTGCAGCTGAAAAACAGAGCCACTGAGTACAGAAACTGAATCCATTGGGGCTTTTTGTTAATTTTGGAGGCAGGGAAGGATGGAGACAAGGGGAGAGAGGTGAACGTAGGCATTTGGTTCTTGCTTTTTAGCATGGGTTGGAAACAGCTGCCTCCCATCGGAGAGGATAGCTGGGGCCTGGGAAATATTTAGTAATCTCTAATGGTTAGTAAATGTTCGCCTGAGGAGTAAACTAAAATAATATCAATAAGGAATGACAAGGTAAGCGACAAGCTCAGCATAGGAACGAGGGGCTTTTAGTGAACTAGAAAGTGTATATATTGCACTAGAGTATATGCTGTGTGATGTCTAAATTATTTTTAAACAACAAATAATCAAGTGCTCTTAAGTGAAAAACAGCTAAATGATTAAGAAACAGATTCCTAGCCCACACTGTGTTGACTCAACTCCTCTGAGTGGGACCCCGCTTTCGGGGAAGGCAGGCTCCAGACTCATGCTCACCGCCTCTGAAAAACTCAACCTAATGAGTCACTTTTTAATATCTTCAGGCTGCAGCATATTAAAAAGTCAGAAACCATCTTTAAAACTGCTTGCCTGAAATGTCAAAGAGCATTTTAGAACAATTTCCTAAATAAAAGTTTCAAAATTTGCCAAGGATTATTCTGAATTAATTCAGCAGAAGAAGTTGTGCTTCCCATTTCTTTCCCTGGCAGTACATTGCACAAATACCCCTGCTTAGAAACCATTTTCCTCTCTTCCAGAGCACAGGATCAAGTTTGAGGTAAGTCATTTACATAAATCCATAATGCATCCACCAAACTCTTAGTTCTCAAGGGTATTATAATGCTAATAAAGAAATGACAAAGCAGTAGTTTTATCTTCCTAGACCCAACACCTCTATAACTTGACATCTATAGCCCTGAACAATAGATACAGCTGCAGGCTTTCCATTGTAGTATTTTCATAATCCTTGCTTCTGGGCATTTGTGGTCTAAAGCTATCTGCTAGGGACTGTAAAAATATTTTACTAAAGCAAGTTAGTCTTAAAATGTTGAAGATGGCCTTATTTTATGAATGGATGCTTCAACTTAGTGAGCCACAGACAGCATTTGCAGAACAGCTCATTGTTGCATTTTTAAACACTGTAGGGTCAAAACCGTTGGATAGAGCACCCCAGATTTCACCCTATAAACCATAAATTGCAGAATAACACACAGTACATGCCAGTCCTGCTGGGTCTACCACCCTGCTCCAATAAAGTCAGTGACGGATAAACAACTGTTAAGGCTCAAGACCAGGACTTATACATGCAGTCTCTCTTTCTTGATGAAAAAGTATTACAACCTTTATTATTTTTGTCCTCTCTGCCATAGAACAGAATTCACAGGGGCAACATATGACCCTGACCCACTGGCAGGTGACTGTGCAGAGGAACAGCCCTCTATGCTTTCTTGAGTCCTGACCCTCTTTGGCCAACAAAACTATAGTTCTCCCACCACTCTTCTCCATACCATTTTTCTAGGATAAAGGGTGGTTGAGGCAATTTCTTCTGCTTCATAATTTGGGTCTCTTTAAAGTACAGCAAAGTCAAAATAAAGCCAGTGGGCTTTCTCCTAGGAAGGAATGTGATAGAGGCCTGGACCCCTATTGTTTCAAAACCTTCTCAAAAGGTTTCTTCCAGGCAGTAATAAGAAGAGAGGTAAATTCCTTACGCATACAGATCCAGGCATGACACAGAGATGTAGGAATAGCACCAAGAACTATAAATATGCTGCCACAAAGTCCTTGCTAGCAGAGAAGTAATAATTTTTCGTAACATTTTGAGTCTTCCCCCCATATCATGTCACTTTAGATACAGACAGAAGCTTAGATTTTAATTCTGGAAATACAGGGATCTATAGCACAACTATCTTACCCTCAAAATGCTATATGAAGAAGCTAGGAATTGAAGTCCAAGAAAGAGCATCCATGGGTCTGATGTATGGTAACCAAAAGAAGTTTTGAAGATAGAATTAAAGAATGGACTGACACCTGCAATGTACTCTATGTGCATCTAAAAAACATTGCCTTTTTTTTTTTTTCCTTAATTTTGTTTCCATTCCAGAGTAGGCGGATATGAAGAATACCCAGGCAGTCTAATACAAGCTACTGAGCACCCAAAACTGCTACTAACTGCCTTCCAGATGTGTCCACCTCTCTCCATCAGCTGTAAGAGAAGCTTAGACTCCTTACTTCGTTCCTCTAAATTGTGCTTCAAATTTTGCTCCATTTTTTGACATTTGCAGGAACCTTTTTTTTCCCTTTTTTTAAGAGCTGTTATTGTAAACGACCTTACATAGCACCATACGTCCTTTGCAACTTTTAGCAATAATTGATCAATTTTCCAACATTTGGGGGGTGGGGGGGGTTAATGTTTTTTGAGTTAGTGGAGCTGGGCACACAATACATCTGAAAGCAGTTAATCCAATTGTCTTTCACCCAAAGGTTAGATATTCCTGAAACAACGTTTTAGAAAACGTAGTCTAAATGAGGAGTGACCTGCATACAGAACAGCCATCCTCATCTGAGCATCTGTATAGATCACATTTCCCTTTACAGGAAACCACATAGGATACAAGTGTCATGTTGTAGGACTCAGAAAAAGAACAGAATCTCAGGCTTTTTGAGATAGCTACCCCAAATGCTGTTAAAGGAGCAGATCTCTCCAAACTAAGATATTTAAAACACCAAAGTCAGAGTCCAGCAAAAGAGTTTCCTCAATTACTTGCACCATAGCCTATGGCTATTTCCACCACTGGAGAACTGCTCAGGAAATGTAGGAGCAGGACAACATTTTGCACACCAGGAATGTACCACCTTTTATGGTTGAAACATCAAGTCTAATTTGCCACTGGCAACTCATATAAACTACGTAATCTCATATCAAGAAAATAACATTGCTGCAGGAAAAAAAAAAACCAAACTATAGTTTGATCCAATTTACGATTCCCTTGATTAATTTTAGAGGATAAAAACAAAAGTTGGTATTTACAAAGTAACTTCTTTTTAAGCTAAAAAGTAATGCATAATGTTAACACAAAACATTTAAATTAAAATGGAATTAAATGGAAGATTTGGAACTATGCAAAAAAACTCAGGTCTTGTTAGTATAATGCTGAAACATTGTCCCTCTAGGTGCTCTTAAATGAATAAAACCGGTAATGCTGCCGATGAATCACCTACTAAAACATCTCAGCTACAGACCTGGTACAGAGGGGATGTAAAAGCAGTCAAATTCTGAAATCTTAATCGTGTACTGGCTTTATATTTATTAAAGTTAGTTGTGGGAAACAGAGGTAACATTTCATCAAATAAACGACTTTAAGACCTATTGCTGCATCTGTTAGACTTTTCCCTGCATGGTCTATTGTCCTGGTTTTGGCTGGGATAGAGTTAAATTCCTTCCTAGTAGCTGGTACAGTGCTGTACTAGAATAACGTTGATAACACACCAATGTTTTAGTTGTTGCTAAGCAGTGCTTAGTCAAGGACTTTTCAGCTTCCCATGCTCTACCGACTGAGAAGGCGGGAGGTGCACAAGAAGCTGGGAGGGGGCCCAGCCAGGACAGCTGACCCAAACTGGCCAAAGGGACATTCCATACCATGTGACGTCATGCTCAGCACATAAACTGGGGAAAGCTGGCCGGGGGGGCTGCTGCTCGGGGACTGGCTGGGCATTGGTCAGCAGGTGGTGAGCAATTGTACTGTGCATCACTTGCTTTGTGTATTATTATTATTGTTATTATTATATTTCAATTATTGTTATTATTATTTTATTTCAATTATTAAACTGTTTTTATCTCATCCCATGAGTTTTCTCACTTTTAGTCTTCCGATTCT
Organism: Aptenodytes patagonicus; assembly: GCF_965638725.1. Classification (NCBI taxonomy): domain Eukaryota; kingdom Metazoa; phylum Chordata; class Aves; order Sphenisciformes; family Spheniscidae; genus Aptenodytes; species Aptenodytes patagonicus. The sequence goes on from NC_134954.1 coordinate 21,446,933, forward strand.
CTCCCCCATCCCACCGGGGTGGGGGGAGTGAGCAAGCAGCTATGTGGTGCTCAGTTGCCGGCTGAGGTTAAACCACGTCGTCTATGCTGTGCCCACCAGAAGGCAGAGCCCCATCAACCAGGTACCGGAGCTGCTGAAAAGTGGGGGACAAGGAAGGGAGGGAAGGAGGGAGAGAGAAAGGAGGAAAATGGCATCATAGAAAGTTTCATTTAAGTGAATGTTGCTTTGTTTATAAAAGGCCCAACTAAAGTAGTACCTGGTTATTTAGGCACAGGTGACACAGGAAGGTCATTTTCATCTATAAGCATTGAGGAATGGATAATGTGAAATGCCTCTTCCTTTCCCCAGGAGCTCTGGTCCTTTCCATATTTAAACACTACAGGAAAAAAAATCCTTCTGTTCCCAGTGGGCTCTCCCCTATTGCCATAACAGAAAGCTTCAAAACTATGAGGTGCCCTTCAGAGGTTTGCAAACCCATCTCATTTCCAAAAAATATTCATAGAAAATGCAACCTGAGAAGTTTCCAACCAGAGCTGACCTGTGTAAAAAGCCTGAGCAGCTGACCTGTGTAAAAAGCCTGAGCAGCTGAACACCAGGGATCTCCAAAAAATCCCTGCAGTATTGTTCTAGTTCAGAAAACCTCACCAGCTTACAACCGTGAGCTAGTAAGTAAGGATGCACCTCCCAGCTCAGACGATACTATCCTGTAGACTAATAAATCCAACTCTATTATTTTTTCAATGCATGTTGAAAAATATCCAGGACGTGACAAAATCAGCATCTGCATATTTCCTTCAAACCGTACTTGGTGATCCTATTCAAAGTTTTATAAAATGTGCATATATATATATGTGCCTGCACACACTTTTTGTGCATGGATATCTTCATTGCAGTTACCAGCAGGTGTTCTGCTTTCCCCCACCTGTACCAAGAACATTGCTGCTTGAATTTAGATGCAGATTTACAGGTAAATGGGAATACCAGGCAAGGAGTTGCCAATGGAAAACTAGAACATGATAGCTACTTAAAGAGATTAACTTTCTTATTATTGTGTCACTGCACACTGTAATTCAAACAGCTGGTAGCCTCATTTCTGTAACTACGGAAAATTAAACTGGGAGAGAAAGCTCCTTTTTATGCTGTTGTTTTCATGGCTACAAGACTTGGTTATGTGCCTTTTGTGCCTGTGGTCCTGTACAGGAGGCTCAGCATTTAAAGGGCAAGAACAGTTGTTTCCCCTATAAAATTTGCTTTTCTTTAATTTGTTAGAAAAATAGTCCTGTAAAAGTCTTCAGATAATCTAAACTAACTTGCAACAGTGGTGTTAACACCTCACTTTTCCCTTACACAACAAAAGCAGGCAATAAATGTAGCAAAATTAAATATTCTTTGTTTTAATAGGTTTTTCACTCTAGGCTGCTAATTTTTACAATAACAGATTTATATTTTATGAAAACATATGTAGAACACTGCTGTAGATGTTATGAAAAGCAAGAGTAACTCATTTTGCTGACAGCGGAGACCCAATCTGTGCCACTCCTCACACTTCTCTGGAATTTTGTGCAGCATTAATTTCAGCTTTAGTAATATTATTGCTGGCTTAAAGTTGTTTTCATATGAACACTTGGAACAAAACTGTCTTGGAGCATAAAGAAAATGAAAACTTTTTTTCCTCCATTATAAAATCATCTTTAAGCTCCATTGAACTCCACTGCTAAAGCAGCTACCATGGGTTAAATTAGCCCATCTTTACTGAGGGACAGGAAGCAACCTTTTTCAGAGAAAACTATTTCCCTGTGGGTACTTCAGGGGTGCTTAAAAATCCATGCAGAGTATCTTTTACTCACGTTCAAATTAACTATACAAATTGCAGAAACTCAGCATGTATCATTAGCTTTGGAATTAGTTACTTTTCTTTCAAAGCATGAGTAATTTGTGAGCCTTCCTATTCCATATGGGATCTATGAGCCTTTTATTGAAGGAACAGCTAGAGAAAGGTAATTACTGGAGAAAAACATAGGAGAACTTAAACAGATAATAGGTTATGTAAAAATCTTAGGCTTATCATTTCTAAGGAAGATTTTTCCCATCAACCTCAGCAAAATGCTAAGGGTTTGCCTTAACTGCTGGGCTAGATTGAAACGCTGACTCGTGGGACAGGGACCAAGATGTGGCTCAAGCAAAGAGAAGCCACAAGAGAAAAAAAAATTGAAATCTAGAAAATATGACCAACAAAGGAAGATTGAGAAAACTGGGGATGTCTGGTTTGCAGGTACCTAAGGGGAGGGATGACAACATTCTGCCAGTGTATTAAAGGTAACTAAAACAGTCAGGAATAGAGTCTTCTCTATGGTCCCTGGGGAGAAAACTACAAGTGATGAGTTGAAATCACAGCCAGAGGGAATTAGGTTAGACACTAAGAAAAAATTCCTAAAGGTAAGGATAGTTAGGCACAAGAACAGATTGCCTTTGGAAGCTATGGATTCTCCATCAGCAGAAAACCTTATAATAGGTAGCACAAACCTCTGTTAAGAACAGTTTCGATGCAATGGTGTTGATGCAGCGGGATGAATTGAATGACTTTCCACACCTATTTTCTACGTGCAAATGAAGGCTGCTCCATTCACCAAACCAAGTTCTCATTTCCAACAAGACCACTATATAACCACTGTACTCCCTTTTTGGCAACTTGACAATGGCCTTGCATATGAACAAGTATCTCCCCCAAGTACAAATGACCCTTCTCCCCTTGAGGAGAGCTGCAGGAAGGCGACCAGCCAGCAGCACCTAGTGGCTTCCTTGTCTTACTGCAAAAGTGGGTTCTCATCTGGCAGTAAGATTCTTATCTGTAGCCCCAATGTTATCTGTGTCAGCCCCATCTTAGAGCATTTCTATGCTCAGTACAGAAGTTTTCCTCTTGTCAAGTGTGGTGATTTGGATTAAAATCTGTCAGAGTAGAAAATACCTTAGACTGTAGAAAACACAAACTAATTTATTTGTACCCATTTGACTCAGAGCTGTAGCTCTATATTTGCACTGACACAAGAGGCTAACACGAATATTAAATCTACAAAATAATGACCTGATATTGAAACTAACTCAATAAAAATACTTAGGACTGGTCAATTCCCTTACAATGAATGACTGAAGACCATTTACTATTGCAAAAGAGAAATGTGGAGAAAGAGTTTGTATTTCTGGTTCAGCCCTGATCACTAGTGTAAGTTAAACAAGTTCTTGGACCCTCTGTGCACGTCAGCTCTCATTTCTCTCATATTATCAATATTAGAAGTTTCCTGGAGCAGGGACAATCTCTTAATACGATCTGTCCAATACCCAGCCCAATGGATATTTCAGATACGTAGAATCATTGGAATCATAGAATCATTAAGGTTGGAAAAGACGTCTAAGATCTTCAAGTCCAACCGTCAACCATTTCGAACACAGTTCAAAATACTTAATATTAATGATTGTCTTCAGTTAAGAGAAAACACTGCTTGACACAGCTACCAAGCAGTCACATTTTGTTGAGTCCTAAAAATGTGTATTCTTCTCAGTTTTACTGAAATACATTCAGAAGAGAAAAGCCTACCAGAGAAAGTGTATAAAAAGTTGTTCTGTGCAGTAAGGTAAACAGAGCAGTTGGTTGCTTTACTGTTCTTTGGTGGTACATAGGTCTTCGGAGTTAGATATGTGAAAAGCTGAGTAAGCAGAACAAAAAAAAAATAGATAGCGAAATGCAGAATGAAATGTGGACAACAGCTCACTGAAGCAGTATTATTCACCTGTACTTTGACTATTTAGTTCAGTTAAATTCATGATCCATAAAATAGAGAGAAATAAAATCAATGTTATTGTTGTTGTTGTGGTGAATTAAAGTATTACTAATCATGCTTGAGAAAACTTTGCTCTTACTTAGACGCTATTGTGGGTTTTTTAATCAGGAAGCTGAGCAATTGCAGATATTATTTCCCCTTGACAAGTTTCAACTCAAATCTTTTTTAATGCCCTAGTACCTTAAAGACTCCCACGAGCACAAAATGGCAAGCTTTAGCATAAAGACACAGGACCCAAACTATTACACATTCAAAAACTGCGCAATGCATTAGTCTAAGTCCTTTGGATTTCAGCCCAAAGTAGAGCCACAGCTGATGAAAACAACCCCTTGCAGGGACTCTGCGCCATTCCCCTGCCCTCGCGGCTGGGGGGCACAAAGCACATCATGTCTGGAGAAACCCCTAAGCTGCTTGCCAGGCAGCACGATCATGTAGTGCATGGGCAGGACAGGCAGCAGGGTGGAGATCTGGGCCTGATATCTCCTTGTGGTCTCCTGCTTTCCTGGTCACTGTTCTTCAACCATACCACTTCAAGGTTCTCTCTGCGGTGAGGCTTTGCATTTTCTTGTTTTCCATGGTATTCTGTACTGCTGACATTACTATTGCTATTTCTCTTATTCTTTCCCCTTGTCTAGAGAAAAGTTAGAAATTTCCAATGGTAACCTTCATCCTTGCCCTTGAGCATGCTTCTAGAGCAGCACAGCTAGGGAGATTGCACTGTGGCCAACCTACAAACAAGAGCTGAAAGGATGGGGAGGCAGTACAGCATACAGCACACGTGCCTGTGTCGCCTTACAGACGCTCGTGCTTTTGTTGCGCTGTTTGTAAGTGACATTTCTTTCAAAAACAGCTCTGTCACAAGTGAAAGAAATCTACTCTCAACATGAATTAACAGCAAAAAAGAATCCAAACCCCTATAATCTTCATGGCTTCAATGCTCATTTAGAAAGCACTGATCACTCTGTAATCTGGGTGCTGTACCCTATTCAAATGCAAGTCTTTATTAAAGGTGCAGTTGCTCCCAGTAAGTATCTTTTATACCTATAATTTTAGGCTCCTGGCTTTAAATATAAAAAGCTAGATGTCCTGTTGTTACATTAATATATTGCTCTCATTTCTGCATTAACTCAAGTGATTCTCTTAGCTGACTTCACCCTTTTGGTGATAACACCCCCGTGGTGTCTAAATGGAAGGTAACTACTTATACATGAGTTGAGGGGGACTGATGAATTGCAGATGAGGATGACTTATGCAGCAACAGCGCAGAGAGCCAGTACATGTAAGTAGTTTTGAACTATAGGTATCTGACAAGTGTTCTTTTGCATTTTCCTCTACAGCTTCAAAGTCAAAATTCATCCATTTTGTCCTTTAGTAAAATTTAAATGACTGCCCCATACCTAGCAGTTCGATAAGTGAGACTGTTCTCATTTTCAGGCTAGAAAGGGTTTCCAAAGTAAACGTCAGGAAAAAATAAAAATCAGTCCTCACCCAGCCCTTCAAACAGAAGAGAACTTTCCTACAACTGCAATTTTGCCATGTACAAGAGCCGTTTGCTGCCGATGAGGTTTGCTCTCGCAGCTTGTCCCCGCTGGAGCTGTTTGCTCTCAATGTGTTTGTTATTGATGCAGCTTGCCATCAGCCTCCACTTCTATCTTGGGATTCACACCAGCCTCGTACACAATAGTCCTTGCTCCCAGCACCACCGACTGTCAGATAAGTGCACTTTTCTCGTTAATAAGGTATCAGGCTGGCATTAAGTTTTTGAAGACTGAAGAAATCTGCTGTGTTAGAGGGAACTTTGTAACCCATTTGCTATCAGGTGGTGGCTGCAGCATTGCAACGTTGAGGACCAAGGAGGTGCAAGGCTATCCAAGGTGGCTTTCATACAAGTACAGACAGCATTATCCTCACAAAAAAACCCAGCCCTGCACAATGTTGCTGATATTGCTGCTTTATCACTTGTTGTTCCTAATAAAACCCTACAGTCTTTAGAAAATCCATCTCCAGCTGTGTTCCAGGTAGCTGTGTGCAACTCATGCAGTTCTGATACTTTAAGCAATAGGTATGGCTGTAAATGGCTACTTCTCGTCACAATTTTAGTGTCATTTTTACAGAAATAGTAATGTAATCTAAATTTTGAGGACACTTGTTCAAAAAGACAACTGTTTCAGAGTACTACTACTGTGAAAATATATTAATAATATTGTCCCTTAAATTTCAGCTGCATTTAGAAAATTGAAGGATTCTATCGATGCAAGAAACTTCGCATACACTAATTATAAACTTTAGTGGAACAGGTGGTTCCATAAATATTATACTAGTCAAATGCTAGAAACAGTCTATTAGTTTTAATACCTACATAGAACTTTACAGGAAACTACAGCCGTAGTGTTGTAATACTGGCAAAAATATCATTAAAATGAATAGCCTCTGAAAGAATAAGAAATTACTCAGTAACTTCAGAATCCCAATGAGGATGAATGACCTATAAGTGTCATCTGTTGACTGATACAAGTAACTGAGTCAATGTCAAATAAGCAAAATGACATACAATTTAGCTCTAGTGTTCCTAGTATATCATAGCAGTAAGTAAAACACAAACATAAGGCTATCATATCTCAAGAGCAAAATAAATTAAGCTAATGAATCCTTAAAAAACACACGGGACCATTTTTAAAAAGATTTCTCATCATTAAAGCCACTGTGCCTAAATGCAAATGAAACAGCATAGCCATAAAAATGGATAAACTTCAAACAATTAATTCAGATAACCATTTCAAAATTAATCTAAAGCTTGCCCCAATGTCTTGAACCAGTAAAACAAAAATTCAGTCTGGAAATTCTCTGTGAATCAGTCTAAGATTTCCAATAATTAGGTTCTTTCTGGTGGAAGGAAAGGCTATTTCAGTCATTTCAGCTAAGCTTCCAGTTCTTGCCTGACCAATATCCCAAACTAATCAAATACTTATCAGAATTTTCGGAATCTGCCTCCTCTTACCAAAATATTTTAGGGTGCTAATACAGCTCAACAAGTTTAGCATGCAAGCCATCACATTGTGGATACTATGTTAGCATTATATTTTAAATAGCATTTTGACCAGAGTGATCCAGCCAAAGACTTCCTGAGGAGCACCTCCCCAGAACTCTGCAGGTTCACACGGGCATATGGATCTAGGCTCATATCACTGTCTGTTTGGCAGCTCATCACAACAGGAACCTACTTCAGGTGTTCAGCCCATCCAGTGCATCCTTATACAGGGCTTCCTGAGTGGTAACAGAAGGTAAGTGGACACTTAAACGTTTTGCAAGATGACATTTTATTAGAGGAGAGCTGGAAGAGCTGCAGAATTATTTCCTTTTTTTTCTCCTTGAATACTGAGAGAAATGTTAAATAAACGAGGAACCCTGTGGTCAGTGGAGTAGCAGTCTGACTGCTCTCTGGTCCTGCCCTAACAGATGAACCCATGAAGTGGGAAGCTATTTTAATGAAGAAAGAAGATATTTTAATGGCAATTTATGCATTTAAGAGGCAGTGCCTCTGATGAAGTGTATTCAAACAGGTTTTGAAAATCATGAAGTCAGAATGCCTTTTTTTCTAGACAAACACTTCAAGAAGATGCATTTTATGTTTCACAGATTAGCTGCTGCTATTTCTCATCCAGTTTAGCTCCAGCATATGTTAAGATATTCCCTATTGTGTTTTTACAGCCACAAACAGTAAACTACCCAAAGCTCTAAGGAACAGAGTGAACAGCATGTGTGTTGTGTTTCATCACAGAAATCACAGAGAACATAAATTAGTGAAGTCATCTGTGTCATTTATCCACCTAATTGGGCTTCCCAAAAGGAAGAATTTTCCCTTTCCTGCTTTTAAGTTCACGGTACACCTTCTGATTTTGGATACAGACACATCGTCGCTTAACGAAGCATAATAAAAAACATAAATCATACAGTGCAATAAAATGTCAGAAATGTAACCTTTGTGGAAACCTTATAGTTAATGGCCTATCATTTCAAGCTTAGATGCCAACATTTATATTTCCATTTCCAAATTAATATTTTGATATGCAAAATAAAATACATGTTTGCAAGTCTCTTTGGATCCTTCTCTAGATTCACTGTGGCACTTTGAATCCAGTCTAAGACATTTGTGGTATTATGCAGGCTGGCTCAGGTTCACAAAAAGCGAGTCAAGACTACTCTTGGAAACACTTTCCTGAGCATCTGTCAAAGGAAAGAAAAAGCATTTCACATGATCCGTCAAAACTGTAAACTGGCCAGTTAAGCCTTTCTTAGACCTGCTCAAGCTTCTTCAGCAGCTAAGTGCAACCAGTGTATGTTTACCCTAGTCTTATAATGTCAGAAATTGGAAGCCTAAATATTATTTTCAGTGATGTCCCTGATAGATTTCCAGTGAGTTTGATGGGATTGAGACTAGGCCCATTGCACACATCGCTGTTTAGTCTCCTTTTCTCTTGGCAGCTAAGCCAACATAACAGCACTCCTTCTGCTCCTTCTGTCCTGGCTCACACTAATGGCCAGCACTCCTGGAAAACCCTGTTCCTGTCTGACAGCTCCATATATCCATCCCCAACAGCCTTAGGAATAACATTAGGAATCTATCCATATGGTCAGAGGAAAAGATCATTCTTTTATATATTTATACTTTTCAGGGCTAAGACTAAGGAATTTATGCTTAATTTAAAGCAAATCTGAGCAAGTTTCAGGAATAGAGGACATGAATACATACTCAGATTTATTTTTATTGAATTATTTTTCTTCAAGTTAACATTTTTGTAAGCTACAAGTCTCAATCTTTAACACTCTGCTTCTAACATGCAAGTTCTGCAGGTGTCTTTTCAGAGCCACAGCACCAGTTCTTTACATAAATCAAGCCATTCAAAGATGCATCTATGAAGGCTGGAAGAGTAAAAGCCCTGTAATTAACTGTAAAAATGACCCATTCAAAGTTTTCTGATTTCACACTATGCAAAATGTTTGAGCTCAGCCTCTAAGTTACTATGGAATAATTCTTCAGCAGTTACCAGTGATCATTCTAAGGAAATTCAGCAATAATTTATAATAAATTGTCAGATTGAAGGGCTTGGTCACATTTAAGGTGATGGCTCTTTTGGTTCTGATTAGGCAGAAATCCAGCAAATAACATCTCAGCCACACAGCACCGGAGTCCCCTTTACAGAAGAAGGCAAGAGGGAATGCACAAAGTTTCATCAATAAGGAAAGCTTGAGTGCACGCCCCATATTGGAAAATAACTGCTCTAACTCATTTTGTATGGAAAATATCTAGTTTAAAATCTGTGGAATAAAGGTTTAGTAATGATGACAGTGTAGTAAATGACCATGCAGGAGTCAAAACATGCAGGTCACTTGGGAGAAACACAGGAGAGCCTTGAAAGTCAGAAAAGAGACCCGAGATCTACTACAAATATCAGCAGGAGGAGTCATAAGTCAGAGGCTTGTAGTTGCCGTTTAGGCTGACAGATAAACATCAGGAACCAGGATGTCAAATAAAGAATCAAATGAAGACGCCAAATGAGAAGACAAAAAAACAGCACAGCAGATGGAGATAAATAACACGACTCTGCTGGAGAGAGAGTGCCTGAGAACTATAGCTTATTCACTGAAAAATGGCAGCAGCCACCTACATAGCCACCGCAGGCTGCCTGTGCCCATGGCAGCATCTGCCAGCTGAACGGGAACAGGGCCATGTGCTGACATCCCCACTCAGGGGTGAGGACCATCCCTGGTGGCTGCTGACCATGCAGCTCTGGTGCACGTCTATTCATGTACGTCAAGGCAGAGCTTGAGGTTGGCACTTCAGCTTGACCCAATGCACGAACCAAACCTGGAAACCCAGGGAACATTCAGCTTCCTGGCACCCTGGCTGAGACCTGTGCCAAACACAAACTAAACTGTTTTGGAGTATTGTCACACTGCGTGAAGGAGGAGACATTGAGTGGCTGATGGAGAAACACAAAGCGCAGAGGAGGCACCAGAGTAACAGAGTTCTTGTGCTTTCCAAGTTTATCAGAGGTGAAATACTGTTTGCTGTTTTGCTGTAAAAGAAAAAAGTTTTCTATTTTTATTCAATTTACATGACAGAAAATCTCTGATGATTTTGACAGGACCAAGGAATCTTCACAGCACACTGCTAGCACCAAACTTTTAATGATTACAGGAAAGTCCCTGACTAAAGCAATGAGAATAAAAGAAGCATCTGTCTCTGGATAAATTGCTGTCTTGAATTTCCCACCAGGAAACTTGATTACATTTAACAGAGAAAAACTAAGCAACAGAGAAAGTGCTAAACCAAAGTCCTTTCCAGAAAACACTACATCGAAAACAGGACATGAGGAAGGGTATGCACCAAAATACGATGCTCCCACTCCTTTCAGCTGCATCTGCACTCCAGCACAGCAGAGTTGATCCCAGCAGCAGGTTCAGAGGCAAAGCCAGCCCCGAGATGAGCTCTGCCTGCAAACTCAGGAGATTTACTCCTCAGAACAGCAGAGTTGGCTGCACCGCAGATGATGTTCAGCTGGTTAATTGGACCAGAGCAGTTCAAAGGCCAGGAGGAAGCTGGTTGATATCTATCTCAGAAATACCTGTTTCCCAGGTATCTCCACGAGTGCTGAGGCACTTTGGCTGAAGAAAGGTGAGAAGGCTGGGATGACAGGTGGTCCATAGGCACAAGCCACAGTATAAAAGCTCAACATATTTCTGAGGAAAAAGCAGCAGGTTTCCTACCAACAACTACCCGTATCTACCCATAACTGACACTCTGCTATGATCTCCTGTTACAAACTGCCAGCAGAAAACAGTAGTAGTATATTTCTCCTATTCCATTTCCCTTATGCTACCTTTACCTCACTGACTCTTCAGGTTTAACTCAGCTGAGAACATCTCTCCTCTCCTGGGATGACGTATTTATAAATGTCCCCTCCATCTTCAACCAGTTCATTTTACCATTTACAACTGTATGACTTAACTCAGTGAAACATTTCAGGACACAGTCTTAGCACAGTAATTATACGGCACAGCATATTGCAGAGTCACAAAGGGGCTGAGGTTGGAGGCACCTCTGGAGACCGTCCAGTTCAACCCCTCATGGATCTAGGGCAGCCAGAGCAGGCTGCTCAAGGCCATATCCAGTTGGGCTTTGACTATCTCCAAGGATAGAGATTGCACAACCTCACTGAGCAACCTGCCCCTGTGTTTGACCACCTTCACCATAAAATAGCATTTTCCTATGTTTAAATGGAATTTCCTGTATTTTCTCTTTGTGCCTGTTGCCTCTTGTCTTTTCACTGGACACCACTGAGAAAAGCCTGGCTCCATCCTCTGTCCTCCCACCCATCAAGTATTTATACACATGGACAAGATCCCCCTGAGCCTCCCGTTCTCCCAGCTAAACAGTTCCAAAACCAAAACATAGAACCAGAAATAAGGCATTTTCAACTTACAAAGAAACACTACTTGATTTTATGACATATTACAGTTTTATTGGAGATGGTTCTGCTTTCTTTGAATAAAATTTGATTTTAACAAGATCACTGTGCCATATGCATAACTAATCACGTAAGGGCCTGTACACTTATTTAAGCACCACTGGTTTTGCAACATGCCCTCAATAAAGCTTAATAGGCCACATACCCCAACTCTGACAAGCCAAACTTTGATTATTTAGAGTTGAGTGGCTTCTTTGTTCTCTCTTAGTAAGAGATGTCACAGTCATCACAGCCTGATTGGTACTTTTCATTGAACAGGAGAGAAATTTGCACTTGTTATGTAGCCATTTATAAAGATTTTTGAAGGATGGAGAATTGGAAATGAAATATAAAGAACAGTAAATTAAAAATGAGATAACCCAGCAATGAAAACAGACACTGAAGAGGATTTCTTTACAGAAGTTCTTAAAAACATATTTCTGCACTAACTATGAAGTCATTTAAAGATGGCCAGAAGGAAGGATCTGAAAATACAGTTGCACAAATTCCTTTTTGTCAATAATTAAGTAACCATTAGCCTGTCCAGATGACACAGGATCCTATTCTTCCCTAATTCAAACTAATGTAAATCATGACTAATGCCAAAGGATGCAGCACTTACTCCAGTCACGCTAGTATGAAGAACAGAGACACAGCCCTGGCCACACCATGCTGCTGCCTCTGCAGGACTTGTTGCACAGCCGCAAACATTACACAGCCCTCAGGGCTGCTTTTTGTAAATGCCTTTTAACTACATAGAGTTTGGAGGGTCTTTCCCTTTCACTGGCTTCTATGTCAAAAATCTCTGCCTCTTTACTGATTTTGTTTGTGTGACTGTCTTTGTTGTTCCAAGGGAAAATAAATATTAAAATATACATCAAGAAAAAGAGGAAAGTGCATTGAAACCTGCTCAACAGCAGCAGTGCTTAGTATCCAAAAGAACTGAGTAACAACAGCAAATGCTGAAGCAGTCCAGTGTTTTCAAATTTCTTTCAAAGGACTGATTAGAACCATAGCAGTACTGACAGCAATTTCATAAAATTAAACAAATGCCAGCTACTTGTTTGATTCCCACAAACGAGGGTCACGTGAAAACACAAAGACCCTTATGGATGGACCAGAATGGTACTATAGTGGGACAATTCACAGCAAGGAGCTCATGGCAGCTCCTCCCAAGAACCTGTGGAGAAGGTCCCCTCCTTGTTCAACTGTAGAGCTGTGGTGGGCTCAGGCAATCAGCCTGATCCAGCTGAAAATTCATTTTCACGAAAAGCTTCTGTTTCTTTAAGCATAACACAGAAAAAGCAGCCGCTACTCGTAGCACCTTTTTCAGACAGAAAATACATTTCCTGCCTAACATTACCTTTTTCTAGTTGTAAATATTCACTGCGAAACTCTTCTCCATGTTGGTGGCTTGCATGACTCTACTGAAATTATCCATGTGAAGAAACACAGCAATGTTTTTGTTGTTCATGGTAACTTATATGTAAGCGGGATGTGATCCTGCTCCGACGGCTCAGCATCATCCCTCAGTCCCCAGGACAGATCAGCCCCCACATCCCATCTGGATTTGGTTCAAGTACAATCCAGGTAGGTTCTCTGCTTGCTGTCAGTATGGCTGAGGAAAAGCTTCTCCTGAACTCAGCAGGCACACAGGATGGGATAAAGTCCACCCAAATCCCGTCCAGAAGAAGCAAATTCACCCAGGGAGGTAACACTGAATAAGCCAGAGGAGGGAGAGCAGCACCGAATATTTCATTAAGCAGAAAGCTAGCACTATGTGCTTTATTGCTTCAAAAATCTGAAACTCCAGGCATTTACAACCAATGCAAAATGAATTGCAAATGTTTTGATAAATGAAAACAGATAGAGATTTAAAAGAATTTAAAATTACTAAAACTAGGTTTTAAAATTGTGATACAGTCTACCAGCTAAGGATAAATCCATGACCCTTGAAACAAAATGATAACAAAAATAAAAAATGGTCACAGAAATCAAAAATGGCCTCAGAAACGCAAGAGACTATCTTGGCCCTGAAAACCATCATTTTTCCCCTGAATATTCAGGTAGTCATCTCACAGATGTACCGCATGAGGACTGTATCAGATCCAGCCAAAGAGAATGTAATCATAACTATTTTTACATGGCATAAGTCTCCTCTTTGATATTTTTTAAGAACACTGATAAAGTACTTCAAAGAGATACATGCAGTCATGCTTATCCTCCCTTCTCAACACAGTGTGTATTCTGAGAGCTGCAGAAGGACAGAAAATTCAGCATATTTTTAGCTGTCATTTATTTCTATCTCTGCATGGGATTAAGGAAGTTTCTCCTTCTTCTGAGAAAAATGAAAGCACCAAGAATAAAACTGCAAAATCAACAACCAACATCTGCTCAACTAATATTACTGAAAGAATCAATTTCCCAGAGGGATTAACAACAAATGTATAAGCATGGATCAATATTGATATAGTCAAATTATCCAGATGCATGCAGAGAATCATTTGCCGCTCCTGAAGATAAATTTTAAAACTTAATAAATGTAATTCCTTGTTACTGAATAAAGATATTTGGTATGGATTTGCATCCTTCTAACCTCAATAAAGAAAGGAATGTGAATGCTACTACTCTAGCTGAGCTTTAAAATTTTATTTTCAAAGATATTACGAAAAATTTATCAAATCATTTTGAAACTTGCTTTAGTGTTTCCAAATGTAACAGCAATCTTCATGGACTAGGAAACCAAAAAATCAGATTTACAAAAACCTAGCATCACAGATGAAAACCCGGATTCTCTCAATCCTGTAAGGAACCCATCCAAAACATGTAAATTGTAACGGGTCGATTTTTGTCACAATTAGGCCCACTCAACTAGAGGGAAGTCAATAATCCAGGAATCAAGACACAATTAGGTAGCATTTATGTCAAGTGGCCTTAGTTTAAGGATTATCCTACCGGTTTTTCACTCACAAACTACTTAAGAAACGTTGTGGAAGTTATGGACTGTTGACTGCCACTTTTGTTTAGCTAGGGAGAATGATATTTTACAATTTGAAGAGCAAATTATTTATGGAGGAATAAAAACAAGTTTGTACCTGAATTAACTAAATTTTGTTACCTAGAATTTTTTGCTCCAATTTAATTATAGCTAAATTGTATCATCACTAAATTAATGCTAAGCCCAATTAGTTCTCCAATTCTTGCTTCAAGAATAAACACTCTTTGCCTTCCAGGAGCACTAAAGTATAGAAACTGCTTGAAATTATATCTTTTTAAAAGCATTTGCTACCTACTTCTAATTAAAACCATTCGTCACTGGAATATCATTTGGGGTTTTGTTGGGGATTTTTTTGTTATTGTTCTGATAAACATTCCAGATTAGGCCTAATACACTTAATTTTTATCAAGTAAAGGCCTTGCTTTCCCGGGATGAACCGTGAATGTCTCCCAGACCAGGGGCACTCAGCACCTTAACGGTCTGGAAGCAAAGCCTCTGGAAGCTCCCCAGGGCATGCACCCAAGCAGACCTGCTTTAACTATCCAGCACTTTTCCCCATGGGACGTTCCTCTGTGCAGCTTTTACACCTGTATTCTCTTTGTATTCGCCACTACTGCTCATGCGCTAGCTAATGAAGATCTTATGAATGGCTTGCTGACATTCCTACCTACCGAGATTACAAGCATCGCAAAGAAAAGGTCAGGAGTGTACACATCCTCTGTCATCAGCTACCCTGCATTTTTCCTAGGCAGATTCATGCCCAAATTTTCAGCAATACTGGGGCACTTCTGTATAGAAATTGCAATGCCCAACATCAAAGCCAGCATCTCAATTTCCAAAGTCAGTTGTACTCTTACTGGCAGTTAAGTGTTTTTAATTTAAATTACTTTAAATTTAATATTTAATTAAGTTTTGCATTTTAACTTTCATGCAATTTAAATGGTGAAGTCTGGATTACACAAAGTGCTTCAGCAGCCATTTTCTGAGATGGAAAACTGAGGTTTAAAACTGAGATTAAGGTTATTGAAACTGTTAAGCACTGTGATACTTTGTGGAAAACACCTTACGTATACCTTGAATAATATGGGTCATCTTCCTTCATCAAGGAAACAGAGGCATGTAGGAGAAAAACAATGAACTCAGAATACATATTCTAAGCAGTTTTGGAACAGCATTTGACAAAAATGCCTTTCGTTATGAAAGGAGATGAACCTTGATGTGGTTATACCACAAAACACTTTTAAAAAGAAATTCAGTTTCTGCATGCTGGGCCTGATCTGGCAATTCCCTTTATGTCAGCAAAAGGTAGAAGTGTTTCAAAATACCACAGAAGCAGGCACTCAAAAAAGTGTCTCTATTAGCACCCATGCTAACTTGTTCTGAAAGGCTCTTTCTATCTAAAACTATACAACTCGCTGCCTTAAAAACATGTACCTCTGCTAATGGTTGAGTTATGAAAAGGAATTTAAAAGCAGAAATGTCAAAGAAAAAGATTTCTAAAACCCTTATGATCTTTCACCTTCCTCAAAGCCTAGAGCTGCAAAAATTACTGATGAAGTTATACTCTGGAAAAGCTAGAAGATGTGAGAAGCATTTCTGCTCACACATTTTCTATCACTTAGTTATCTGTTAGGTATTGGTTTTGGTTGTTTTTTTTTTTAAATCAGACTTGCCTGCTTCTTTCTTGGGAATTCATTCCCCAGTGAACACATAAGCAGAGAGCTGCCTTTTAAGCACAAGAAGGCACGAGTATAGTATCTCAGGCATCTGGGATGGATCAGCAAAGATGCAACCAGGATATCTGAACAAGAGCCTTGGGTTCAGACATCAGCTCAGCCGCAGCCCATGGCCCCTCTCCTGCTCCATGTTCCCTCCCAGAAGGCAGCCCCCATCCCATGGCAGAAGGGATGTACCCACAGGCACCACGTGCCCAACTGAGTGATGGCAAATAGCTCTTACAATTGAGGAGTTATGTCAAAGAAAGCTTCTTTAGCTGAGCCTGTCCTGGGAAGACCTCCATCCCCATTTGAACTTGAAACAACGGATTTCATTTACTGATCCCAAAGCTCTGTTTTGGCTAAGAACTGCAAATATTAGGATTTTATGACAACTTGAGACTTCTGTCTTTAAGCCTCCTGCTAAAGCCAACAAACTGAAACAGGCATTTGCGTTGGCTCTATTTTCTTGAGTCTCCAGAGTTTTTGAGCGTATCTTTTTTGAGGAGGCTTTTTATTTAGATATGCACAAAACAAAAATATAGCTTCAGCTTTTAATCCATTGCTGAAGGGCCTACAATCACTATTCCACTCTTAATACCCAACAAGAAACCACAAATAACTTGCAAAGGAAACCGCTTCTTGCTGAGCCCTTGACTTCCCCATTGGTGGGCACGGTATCACCATCAACACCTTCCAGTGCTGCTCTCACCCCAGTATTGATTGGAAAAGTTTTCATGGAAGTACAAAAATGAGAAAGACTTTTAAGTTCACTGTCAGAGATGCAAACCATAATAAAAAAGTATCGTTAATGTAGTGGCTGAAAAAAAACCAACAAGCTTATGTAAAGAAAAATATTTGGGATTGCTACTTTTAGTAAGCTATTACCTCTTTTTAACAACCTAGGCAGACCCGATCCATCACAGCTTATAACAATATATATCTTTCATACCAAGCCAGCCAGAGAGAACAAGAACTGCCAAGGAAAGAAATCAAACTCCACCGGTTGGACTTTCCCATCTCCACTTCTCCTATACTTCAAAGGCCCAACATCTGCAACATTTCCACGAGGACATCGGGATGACCAACAAGAAATATGGCTTCAGCTGTGGAACATAACATGCATACATATTGTTTGTATGTGTGATAAAACAGTCTTGCTAACCCAATCCAGTGGGCTTAAATTCCAGTAAAACAACATAAAAATGTGCAGGCACCTTCCAAGTAAGATCTTGTGTGTGTGCTGGCTGCGTACCACTACTGTGACGTACTGTCTGCAATGAGAGCTGGCTCCTCTTTCAAGGGCAGGAAAGTCCTCCACAGTAACTCTGAATTAAAAACAAACAATATTATTCAAGAAATTATAGTCAGTTTTGGAAGCTGCAACCATTAATTACTTCTGTGGTTTTGTAGGTTTAGGTTTTTAAACACAGCAGAGTGCTTAAAGATCCTCCTGATTAAATAATTCAAAATGTTTGCACTATATAACATGTTTGAAGGGGAGAGAAAATGTGCTAAACACTTTGAATTCACAAGCAAGCACCTCATTAACATGCCATGATATCAAATATTTATTACCTTCTCCACTGTAATGAGCTCATTTAAGACAAGTGTGAGAAAACCCCATCTCATATTAAAGTTGGCAATATTTTATTTATTTGTGCTTTAATATTCACTTTAGACCACACCAAAATATAAACATACAATTAATATTTCATTAATGAGAAAGTAAAAATCTATTTCTCTACCTTGTGCAGGCTTATTTCATTTGGAAAAAGACAAAGTAGGGGTCATGTGCTGTGATGCTGCAGCACACACTGCTCTGAGAGGGGAACAATCAATATTCAGTTATTAAAAATCTGTTTTTTCCTTCCCAGATTTGCTCAGAGAAGTGCAGCCTTGCTGTTTCTACAGGAGCTGCAATCTGCTGCTTTTTCCAGGAAAATGAGAGTAGCTGATTATAAAGGCCCAGTAACATTAAATGCAACCTCAGGACGTTTCCCTGCTTGCTCTATAGCATGCGGTTAGGAGAGGGATTGTCAGGGCATGGGAAGGAGCTGGGGAGATGCTGGGTCATCCAAGTTAATGATTTAACCACTGTAAGCAACCTACATGTAAAATATTGATGGGCTCATACCTGTGCTGCAGATGTTAGCTCTTAAAAGCAATTCAACCCCCAGATCAACGTCAGGCTTTGCAGCGATGCCATGAGCGAGGTTCAGGTCAGTGAGCATGGCAGAGCGCCAAGCCCTGTGACACCAGCTCCCTTGGTGACCATGTCTGCATAACCCCACAGAGCTCGTCAGCCCTTGTCCCTCTCTGGGTCCAGGTGTCAGACAGAGCTCCTCTCTCCCCCTGCCACATCAGCAGCAGTTTCAGCATGACCCAGGCATTATTTTCCCGCCAAGTTAAGTGGAGGAATACTTTGAGTACGTTTCTCTGAGACCACCACCTTATCCACAGCTGTCTTCCAGATTAAACGTTGGATACGGTTTTTTTCCACATGGAGAGATGCGTGTGTCTTTGTGGCAGGGATGCGAGCTGCAGTGTTTATCAGGTATTAGACAGTATTTCCTAAATTGGGCAGTAGATTAGCTGAAGTTTGTTTGTGAAAGCAACATTGCTCACATATCCAACATTCCTGCATTTTGCCTATACTTATTTTTCCTTTCAGCAACAAAGATAACTGTAACCTCTTACTATGCACACCAGTAAGATAAACAACCACCACCACTTATTTACCCAGAATTGCTGAAAAGTACATTCATGAATAGGAAATCTCATGTAAACGCAAACTATTTGCACCTCTCCTCCCAGGGACAATTACCAGAGGCAGTGCCACTGCACTCAGTGGAGGCTGGGGTCAGGTAGCCTCTTTCCTTTGATTTCACCAGTCTCGGGATACACATATCAGAGTTAATAAAAAACTCTTGGCTTCTGGGGTCTAATCCAGCACCCTCTAGAGCAAGCTACAATACTCAATTTGACTTCAGCAAGCTTCTGTTGAGCATTAGGCCTCAGCTCTTGTCCTTGGTTTGCACATTAATTGCCGAGTGCTCTCAGTGGCAGCCTGGCTCGACGGGAATTACTTGATGAAAAGCAGTGCAAACCCTTGTGATCCCCCTGTAACCAGGGCTGCCGGTATTCATGGCACAGCAAAAGCATGTTTGGGGGGAAGCTTGCCTTTCTCAGCTCCACCTACTCAAGTGCTCTGTCTTTTGTGGCTGGGTTTTTCAGGTCCACACTCAAAGGGCTGCCCCTCTCCATTGTGCATGTTCACCCTCAAAGGGCTGCCCCTCTCCATCACACATGGTGTACCAGGGCTGCTAAGAGATGCTCTCCAGAGGCACAATGTGGGCTTGGGGTACTGCTGCCTTGGTCTGATGATCTTCCACAGCTCCGATATTATGAAACTTGTGGAACTACTTTTCCTTTCCCTTGTATGACTCTTAGGCTCAAGGTAACTTGGATAAAATACACCAATGAAGCATTAGACAGGGTATATGCTCCTTAGCTAGAATGAAACAAGTTTGACAGGTGCCGAGATGCTCTCGGACCAGGTGGCATATTTCTGTAGCCAGGCAGCAGGTGGGATGAGGAACCTGTCCTATACACACAGCATGGGGTGAGGATGCATGAGGGTACCTACCATAGACTGTTCTCCCTGGTAAGGAAATCAAACACAATACACCATAATCATGAGTCTCGTTTGATTTGATTTGTTAAGCTACACCTAGAGGTTAGAAGACTGAGTATACTTTTGCACATGAGGAGGAACGCTACTGTGATGACACCAGTGCAGAAGAAGATTGAGAATTGCTTATCTTTCTGGCAGGATTTGTAAGGCTAGGCAATCTATAGATCACAGCCAAAAATCATTACTTCATGTATGTATAGACAAATGGGAATAGAATATATTCTAACAGAGATTTCTTTTCAGAGCCATTAGGTGCTAGGTAGCTTGCTTTATCATTAATGCTTACTGCTAAAAGTAAAGATTTCAAACAGTATTGAGTCGACAAAATTATCAGCTATTCTAGACAGTATGAGATACCCTTGGGTCAGACTGACTTACAGGGTGGTACAGTACTCTAGGAACAAATCAACAGAAAATTCACATACATACAAATCACCCTCTCCCCTCAAAATATATTGGTCAGGATTGATAATCTTAGCACGGTTTTGCTAAATGCAGAGCAGCTAGTATTCAGCAGAAGTACAGTTGAAATCCTAATAGAAAAGAAAATATCACCCAATCCATTTCTGAAGCGGACTGAGCAATGAGAACATGCATATCTGATGGAAGATTGAACCTGAAATGCATGCCAACACTTAAAATGAATCATTTGCTGCCAGACATGGTCGTACACATCTGCAAATGCAGCAGGCAATTTGCCCACCTCATTTTGGGAGCCTAGCTCTTGTTATTGCTGGGGTGGGGAGAACTGTTTAGGTTGAAGCAGCAGTGTCCATAGTTCTGAACCACTGAGATTAGAAAATCTAATTCAGGAAAAGTTTAGGACAGATCTACATACAAGTCTCACTGTGCAAAACAGATACAGTTTAAGGAATTTGAAACTTCTCCAAGCAGATGAACGATTACCATCACTTCATGGAGATGAAGGGAAATATTAGTCATTCTCAGTGTACTTTATATTAAAAATGAAGAAGAAAATGCTTTGAATAAATAGTAAGTTTGTAAGGATTTGACATTGCATAATGAATAATGCATCAGTGCTTGGCTTTAGGAAATCCTGATTCCTAGACCTGATTTCACAAAGAGGCACATGGATAAAAAGCTTTTACTTCTGACTTGACAGGTGAAAAATTTAACAGGCATCTTCAGAGCTCCTTGGTTGCTAAGTGGACACTTTTTAGTTGGTGAAACTTTAGAAGTTCCAGTGACCAACATTTGTGACCTACTGAACTGATAGATGAAGTTTCAAAATTGCATCGCTATGCCATCTGAAGATTATTTTGTTGTGTTCTATCTTTTTGGCATGTCCGTCCAGTTGGGAATGTTGGTTTTCTTGTATCAGACACTGGATTTCCCGCTAGCAGCTAGGCATGACAAGAGCATAAAGAGTACTTATTCTGCTGCACTTACCTAACTGTAATTTTTCAGAATGATTAATACATTTTGGATTTTTCTCATGTCTCTCACAGGAGATGTCTCTCTACATAATTAACACAAGAATGGTGTGAGTTAACAAAGGGCTGATGACCTCTTCTGAGCTATTTAGAGAGGTTACAGACATATGATATGTGACCCTACTGCTGCTGTTATGTTGAACCTCATTTAATGTAGGCATAGATGTGTAGGACCACAACTCTTTGTTTTCCTTCCTATATCATCCAAGTTCATGAGAATTATCACATCCTGACATCAATGGCAATTCAGACAATAACTATTCTCACGAAAATCTAAACAACATGAATTCATTGCATCTTCCATTCCTATAATGTAAATCTGTCCTCTTGATCCAACCAGAGCACAACTTGTTACTAATACATATCAAAGACCTGCAACAACTCCATTAAAATCTGTCAGACAAAGAAAACATCAGAATCTAGGCCATTAGTCATTTGGTCTAGATGCAGGTAAAGGGGGGGAAATAGAAAAAGGAAAAAAAAGAATATGGAAGGTTTTGACAGGGTAAAAGCCTCCTGCTTTGGAAATAAATGTGTCTGCTTCCATTGGGTTTGCGTGGCAAGGTTTTGGTAGCAGGGTGGGGCTACAGGGGTGGCTTCTGTGAGAAGCTGCTAGAAGCTTCCCCTACGTCTGACAGAGCCAATGTCAGCCAGCTCCAAGACGGACCCCACAACTGGCCAAGGCCGAGCCCATCAGCGATGGTGGTAGCACCTCAAGGATAACATATTTAAGAAGGCGGGGGGGGGGAAACTACGCAACTGCAGCCAGGGAAGAGAGGAGTGAGAATATGTGAGAGGAACAACTCTGCAGATACCAAAGTCAGGGAAGAAGGAAGGGGAAGAGGTGCTCGAGCAGAGATTCCCTTGCAGCCCATGGTGAAGACCATGGTGAGGCAGGCTGTCCCCCTGCAGCCCATGGAGGTTATTGGTGGAGCAGATATCCACCTGCAGCCCATGGAGGACCCCATGCTGGAGCAGGTGGCCGAGCCCAAAGTAGGCTGTTACCCCATGGGAAGGCCACGCTGGAGCAGGCTCCTGGCAGGACCTGTGGCCCCTTGGAGAGAGGAGCCCACGCTGGAGCAGATTTGCTGGCAGGACTTGTGACCCCATGGGGGACCCATGCTGAAGCAGGGGAAGAGTGTGAGGAGTCCTCCTCCTGAGGAGGAAGGAACGTCAGAAAAAACATGTGATAAACTGACTGAAACCCCCATTACCCATCCTCATGTGCCACTGTGGGGGGAGGAGGTAGAGAAAATCAGGAGTGAAGTTGAGCCCAGGAAGAAAGGAGGGGTGGGGGGGGAAGGTGTTTTTAAGATTTGGTTTTATTTCTCATTATCCTACTCTGATTTGATTGGTAATAAATTAAACTAATTTCCCCAAGTCAAGTCTGTTTTGCTCGTGACAGTAATTGGTGAGTGATCTCCCTGTCTTTATCTCGACCCATGAGCCTTTCTTTATATTTTCTTTTCCCTGTCCAGTTGAAGAGGGGGAGTGATAGAGCAGCTTTGGTGGGCACCTGGCACCCAGCCAGGGCCAACCTACCACACTGCTTCACCTTAATGCTTATTTCTGGTAAATGTCCCAGCTTTGCCTCAGTATGTATCTGGCAGCAGGACCATTATCCTGTGACAAGATCCTATTTTATAGGCATTTTCTTAGCAGAGACAATATGATCAATTTAAAAACACCAAGATGCACAATTTGCCTCAATGAATGTGAAATCACCACCACCCCCAGTCCAGGGAAGGGTGTACAACACAAAAATTTCAATGTACAAGTTTTACAAAATGGAGTGTACAGTATTTTCTTTATGGTGTTATTGCAGACAAACAACTATTATCATAATTCTTTTGATATGATTTTTTCTCTCAGGTTCCTCAAATAAAACCAGTGGCTTTACACCCGTTATATTAGCGTAATGGGTTTTAATCACAAATGTGCATAATCACAGAGTTTCTATTGGCTGAAAGAGCATTTAGCACAGGTTTCTGGCAAGCAGAGGAAGGTGATGCATTTAGTGAAGCAAATTCCAGATGCAGCTAAACGTGCATTTTTATGCATGAATCATTCTAACAAGATGCATGCTTTGGTGACCAGGCATGTTTTTAATATCAGAAAAAAAAGAAAAAAAAACATTTAGAAACTAATGAAAAATTCATTGTCCTTCAGGGGAAATTTGACTATGGAACAATCTTCCAGAGGAGAGTTGGCAACTCAAAACTTTAAGGTCCTAAGGAAATGCTGGAAAGCATCTCTCTGAGAAAGTTATAAGCAAGGTATTTAATTTTATTAATATCCCCCCTTTTATTCGTAACACCAAGCCATTGCCCCAAATGCAGGAAAAATGCCCTTTTGACCTAAAAAAAAAAAAAAAAAAAAAAAAAGAGAGAGAGAGAGAGGGTGGGAGCTAGAGACTCCATAAAATCCTCTAGACTCTCAGATGTTGTCACAGATTTTGTACAGAAAGTTCATACATAGGATGTAGTATAAAATCCTTAAACTAATTAGAGACAGTCTGCCCCACAGTTCACCTCCATCTCAACACCCATTACGCTGTCTCTTTCATTTTTTCATAATTCTCCTTACAAGCTTGCAAGTTCTTTCTTCAAAAGCCAAAGGAAATCTGTTCACTTCTTTGAGCTAAATTTTGTCCAAGAAGGTGTGAACTAAAATCAAAAGCTGCCAGGTAATCAGGTTGCATATTGCCATACCTACTGATGCTGCTTAAATAACCTATATTCCTCAAATTAATTCCTCTAGTCTGCATCCAAATTCATTTGAAGTCACTAGAAACATTACTGTTAGCTGCAACAAGTTTTGAGTCCAGTTCACTTGTAGAATTCCTGTGCCTTTAATTGTGGAGTTTTTCTGAAGACAAAATCATCTTTTCTGGCAACAGCAAACAGCCTGCTATTAAGAAGGTTGAAGTGTCACAACCCAGTAAGTGTGTCAAATGAAGAACACCTACTCACCTGCATCCACAACACTGAATGCATCTGCATCAGCCCGTTGCCCTAAAATAAATAAGTTTACTTTAGGAGCTTTCTCCCCTAGAAGTTCAGCTTAGAAAATAAACGGGATGATTTCACCTCACCCCTTAGCCTGCAGCAGGAGTCCCTTCTGATAACATTTTATTCCATTGCTATTTTGACAAATTAATCAATGGAGCAGTGGAAAGATGCAATATTTTTCAATACTTCTGGCAGTATACGTTGCTGGTAGTCAGCTTGTTACCTCTTCTGTGTCAATGTGATTTCTGAGATTCACATTGAGGATTGGCTCTCACATTGGGGCTAAAAGATGGTGGGCTATGCTGGGGTTACCATCCAGAAAGATTTCAAGTTCAAAGCAGATCTTCAGCCCAGGTGAAGAAGTGCCCTCACCTCTTTTATGGCAGCCCCAGGAGATGTGATGCGCTCCGAGAGACAGCAGGGAAGATGCACCAACCCCCAGCTTTTATTCTAAAGGGCACTGCAAACACAACCACAAATCAGAAGACAAAGACCAGGAAAAACAACCTATTTCATTCACTTTTAGCTCATGCAAGAACTGTGTCATTCTCTCTACCCTCTTCCCAAACTCAGCGTCCCCAAAGGCTGCTGCAGCGTGCCAGCAGGCTGCAGCTCTCAGCTCTGACGCCCCACAGGAATGCACGCAGCCAGCGACCCCACAAGCCTTTGCCACCGCTTCACATCCCACCTCGAGGAGTCACGCACACGACGACAGCTCCGCTCATCCTGCACACCCAGAGCATCCAGGGCCCTTCTGCAGACACAGGCAGCTGATAGCCACCCCCACCTGATAACCGTCTTACTGATGAAAGAGCTAGGCAAAAAGAAAAGAAAAAAAAAGACAATGGGAGAAATAAAAAGTTAATGACAGAATTGTCCTACCTTTTCCCAAAACTGTCAAGCAACTTAAGGGTAAAGCTAAAAACAGAACTGAGGTCTCCAAATTCAGTGGCCCAATTCTAGATTTCTCAATTCAAAGCACTTAAACAGTAAGCCAAATCCAGCTCACTATTCACAGCCCTAAAACAGAGGTAGCAATCACAAGGTTTTACAAACTCACATTAGGCATCTCTTATCTGACTTGTAATAGTCTCATTTTTTAGTGGTCTCATTTTTCAAATTTTGCTCTAATTCCAAGGCTTAAAACTAGTTATTTTTTAAAAAAATGAACTCTAAGAGATTCTCCCCAACTCTTAGATAGTTTAGATAGACTTGGTTAGCTTGAGCTACTGGGAGAGAAAAACATCTGCTCCAAAATTAAAAATTAAGTCACAAAAATTGGCAAAGACTTCTGCCTATAAACAACTGCTCATTTCTGAATGGACATCTCACGGTATTATACTTTAAGGGTGCTTTAAAAGCCCATATTCCCTCCTTTCGCTCCCCACTGAAGTTAAACTGTAGTTGATAAAAAGAACAAATAAAATCTGGCATAACATTGCATTAAGTGTCATTTTCTTCCCTTATTGATTTAGACCAGTGTAACTGCATCAATTTAATCTTAGTTATTATTCCTGTTAATCACAAATGCAGAATCAAGCCCTAGGGGTTGTTAATGATTTTTTTTTTTTTAAATGAGTTTTGTTACTATGACTCAGTTGAATGAGATTCAGTAAGCCACACAGAGAATCCAGGCAGCTTCCAGAAAAAATTTTCTTGTATTTCTTACATGAAACTCCCCTGGGATGAATGCAGCCAAATTGGTAGCTGCTGACACTGGACATATTCATACTCCCAAGGGAAAATTTAGAACCACTGTACATTGGCCCTAGTTTTCTCTAGCAGTATTTGCTGTAGGCAATGCTATAGAGGTGAATACTTCAGAGATTTAGTAGATAGAGGGGAAGCCTCTGAACATTAAACCTGGGACAAAGGAATAAAGAGTCAAGGGGCAAAAGAATGATAAAGGACTACTTTTCTCTTGGAAAAGGTCACTGTGAAAGTTGAATTAAAATGAGTAGCCACGGTACAGAACAGCCCTGGGATACTTCAAGAAAGGGTTATTCAATGCAGTGTCAAACTATGCATATACTTGCTGGGAAGCAAGATCGTACCTCCTATGAGACTTCTTTGAGAAAACTGATTCATTGTTTTAATGTAAATACTGACATTAAGGGAGATCTAGAAAAATGCTTAGAGCTCATAACGCAGCCTTCAGGCAGCGCTTCTGAAGTTGACCTCTTTCAAGCGCGAACCTCACCTCCTCCACCAAAAAACTATCATAAGAACCACACAAGTGCAGACTCCAAGTTAAAAAACACCATCTGCACTGATTTTCCTTAAGGTACATTAGTAAAGAGTGATAAATATGACAGCAAGGAGAACTTAGACTGCTAATAGTTCAAGCTCATAAAGCATTTTGCACAGAAGATCACTGCAGAGCTGTTATCCAAAGCATACAGGAGGCTCCCACGTATAAAGCATTGTCAAAGGACACTGTCTGCAATTCAAATTGAACAGTATGAAAACTTGTATCCCTATTTTTATCGTCTTAGAAACCTTACTGAGACCTGCACAGCAACATATTTCAGTCTTTTAACAAGGGACCAGCATCTGCGGGGTCTCCTACTGAGCAATATTTACTCATGTAAGAGGCACAGTCACATTCAAATTTAATCAGAGTGAGAGCAAATCAAGCAACAAGCCAAATAGGAAAGTCTGCAGCTTCTGGTGGAAATAGTACATAATGTCCATTTTTGACTGCAGTAGCAATGTAAAGGGTTATTTCAAGTTAATTTCATTTGCTCTTCTGAGACTGCAAACCAGAAAGACTCTCATAATTTTTGTGCTTTGTCATCATTTTGCTGTTCTTCAAAAATAACAACAGTAATCCTTTCAATATAATTAGTTATTTTTCAGAAAAAGCAACTAGATAAACATTTCTTTGTAAATAT
Source organism: Aptenodytes patagonicus (assembly GCF_965638725.1). Taxonomy (NCBI): domain Eukaryota; kingdom Metazoa; phylum Chordata; class Aves; order Sphenisciformes; family Spheniscidae; genus Aptenodytes; species Aptenodytes patagonicus. The sequence continues at coordinate 21,474,046 of NC_134954.1, forward strand.
TTAAATCAAAAAACCAAAATGACGTAAAATATTTTAGAATAGTTGCTTTCGATGTTGAGCATCTTTCAAAAATTCTTTTGAAAAACCCTGTTTGCTCACATATATTCGATACAATATTTGTCATGTTAGCATAAGATCTCCAAATTAAACCAGCGATGTTATCAAGCTTTTCTAAACAGAAGGTGTGTAACTAGCATGTGCAAATGCTAGTTTGAGCAGTGTTACTGGTATGGTAAGGCTTCCTTCCACAAAGCATCCCTTGGGTAAGGAAGCTGGAAGCTGTCAGGCCAGCTCAATATTTTTAACGTTTACTAAATGTGGAATTTAACAGCAAACCCCTGCAGAGGACCACCTGACCAGCCTCTTTCTTCAAGGAGGAGTTCAGTTCTCAAACCTAAACATCTTGGTACAAGTGAAATAAAACCAGCTCTTCCTTTTTTAAGGTCTTTGCCTGATCTAATACCTTTATCAGGTTCCATTTTATCAATTTCTCACCGTATTTCTCAGACGTTCTGCTGGATTATTTGTTGCTGGAGGTATGGATATCAGGCATCCGAGTACTAACTCCTGGATTCTAAGACCACATCTGGAATTCCAGACCACATCTGGAAGGCATCTAATTACACATGGGGTAACGATGAGTCTTTCCACACCCTTTCTATCCTGAAGGGACCTTCCTATTTTGCAGTATCTTAGAGGCAGCCCTGGAAGAAGCTACATGAAGAACGCTGTCAGATACAGGTATTTCTGCTTTCAAGGAGTCTCAGTTTTTCTCAGTGTTTTAAACCCAGTGTGTAACCTCCAGCCTGGGCTCCTTCCTCTGCTGTCCAGTTCTTGTAACTCTGTATTTACAGTGTAATCACTCTGAGAATTTAAACCCATCAGGTAGGACATAGTGAATCCTACCTTCAATAGCTGCACTTCTGGGACAAGGGCTTGTCCATGCTCAAGGGCTACAAACAAGCATCACCAAATCAGCCAGGATTCAGAGATCCTCTGACAAGAATAGTCTGTAACTCACATCCCAACCCTACACAAAAAAAAACACCAACACAAACAAACACACCACACTACAAAAGCATTAACAATTTTGTCATTCCAAGACCAGATTGAAAATATTCAGATCTTTGGACTGGATTTTGTTTTTAACATTACGCATCAGAAGTATTACGACATTCTTGCAGAGGCTGCAGTCACATATTGCAGACAGGAGGCTGTTCTCACCAGGGAGCCCGGGGACCAGGCCACCTCTGGGCCTCGTCACTGGGCACCCCACAGGGCTCCAGGAATAACAAAGCATTGAACAGGTCCTATTTACTACAAGTTTATTCCATTTTTGTCTTACTTCGGTTTCCACTTTTTTTTTTTTTAAGTTTGTTAGCTAATTAGCACTTCATGCAGTCTTATGGTTTAGAAATTTCAAAGCTGGATTTAATTAAGCTAAATTGTAAAGCGCTTTAAGTTGCATTTTTGCCTTTTTTTTTTTTTGGAGGGGAATACTTCTCTATAAGTAAGCTCATTGCATGTTTCTGCCTGTTTCTTGCAGCATTTGTCATAAAACAGGAGCTGAACAAAACAGGACAGAAATTTGTTCACTTTTATACACTATTTGGCAATGGACAGCCCTGAAAAATGAAAAAATAAAATTAAAAATGATGTCAACCCATAACCCTGGGCTTCCAAGTACGTTGTCCTCTGATAGGCTGAATTTCCAACCTCATGGAGAGTGAGGTCTGTCACTAGGTTGTGGATTTCAGAAACTCAGATTTGCCTGGAAAACACCTGCTTACCAGTAGCTCTTGTTGGCCACAAGCACAAAACCAGACTAGTCTAGGGTGAAAGCAAGAAGATTTCAGATGTAAGCCTGAGGAGTCCTGGAAAGTGGAAAGATTAATCAAATCACTCTGTTTCTTTTGGTTTTGACAAGTGAGCATTTTCCAAAAGACCATCCCATCAAAAATGTTCAAACCCAATCTACGGCAGACACACTAAAACCTTCAGTCATTTAAGAGTCAATCAACTATTGGTCTTAAATCACACTTTGCCAAAGTCTACAAAATCTAGGTTGTCTTCTAACATAAATAAAAGTTTTTCATATAATACATTTTGGTGCATAATCACAGAAAGTGGGTTCAAAAGTTTAACATCTATTGACAGGAGAGTAAATTTTACCTTTATACATGCAGCTACACTATATCAGCCATGATTTAAGTGCAGGCACTTGCATGGGAAATCAAACTGTCTCAGCCTCTGAGAAGGTGATTAATTGACATTTCTTCCATTGCTGAAATTTCACTTTGCACAGAGACCCCTTTTTCCTTTCCTGGAAACAGCTCCAACATTCCCGTTTGGAGCAGACAGAGGTGCACATTGCTAACATGCACTTTCACAAACTTATAACCTCTTCTAGAGATGCATCCATCAGAACAACAGTCCTCATCTTCACTAGCAAGAAGACATTAGCTACAAAATTGTGCTTCAAAAGCACTTAAAACTTTGGCCATATGTTTATAACCTTGTTTTTGCAAATTCTTTTTAAATAAGAAAGCATACAAAAAAAGGGATCCGGAAGTTAACAGCTGTTTCAGCTAGAAAGGTATTTCACATATCAAGAACCTGCTTACACAAAGCTATTATTGTGTTTATATAGACAAAAATCTGGTTTCCTAATTAGCACTGGGAGGCATGTAAAGCAGGTTAGATGCTGCCTGGCCAGTATTCAGAAGACTGTAAGTTTACAGTATTTGGTTTTTTTTCCCTAAGGAAAGGCTCTTGAAGAAATGAGTCTTCCTGCATTAAAACAACAACTTGACACACGGTTCATCAAAATGCCTTCATAATGAAACAATTCTTTTACTGTTCTGCTTAATTAAATCCAACTATGAAATATATAATTCCACAAAACTTGCATTAAGTATTAATTAGCTAGTGGGCAAAATGCAAAAACCCCCACTCAAAGCAATAAAGAATATTCACTAATCCAGTAGGATTCAGTAAACTAAGATCCACTGAAACTTTAAAGTCAATATTAACATGGAGTATAGCTACAGCATATTTCTGTTGACATAAATTCAGTTGCTAATAATTTTCTTATTAAAAAAAACCCAGATCATCATATCCACAGAAGCATCTGGATGCTGGGGGTATTTAAAAAAGCGTGGTGATATACTGAAAGTTGTGTCCTAGTAGGCTGGGTTCATGGGTAATAGAGACATACAGGAATTACAACAGTTTAAAACAATCAAGCACTTTTCTTATTTCTCCACTCTGGGGGAATTTACTTTGCTATTCATTTTCTACTCCCTCTGCTAAAACCCTTTTTTGCCACACTACAAATGAATTCTCAACAGCTATGTTCCTGGTTTGTTAAGACAATCCCCAGTCCCATTCAGCCAACCTGTATCAATTTTCCCTCGCGATTGTTTCCTTGTCTTAGATGATGAGGTCTTTGATACAAGGGACAGTTTTCCTATAGCGGCACAGTATATGAAATAACTTTGCTGTGTCTTGTGACTATGGTTCCTCAATGTTACATACATTTAAGAAGAAACAAAATTCTTAGTATTTTCACCATTTCCTTAATCAAGACTAGGACTTCACTCCTGCTCTTCAACCTTACGTGCTCTGTATCTGTTTTTCGTGCATGAACTCTCAGGAAGGTTGTTCAATGGATTCAGATACAAGTCTCTCTGAACTGTCTCGTCCCACCAGCTTGCAGATATTTGCCCAGCTTCTGGTGCGCATACAGAAGGGCATCCTCTAGAAGATCTTAGCAGCACAACATTCTCATACCAACATTTTGTAAACAGTACCTGTACTAGTAGGGGCTGGACTGCAGTAAGACCAAAGTTCAAGGAGAAATGTGAAAAAAAGATTACTCAAAGCTTCTGCAAAATTCCAGAACAGCCTGGTAAACTTTGACACTATTCACAGCTTGAACTTTTTGTCCAGAGGATGTAGGACACTAATAATAATCCATTTAAAAAAAAAAAAAAAAAAAAAGGGGGTTTAAATCCTGTATAGAGCATTGAAGGGTTAGGACTTGTCAGGTGTCTCCATTCCTTCCTGCAGCATGAGTTGTGCCACTCCTAGGATCCCATATATATCCAGAAGAGGCTCTATGAGAAAAGAACTTCAACATGAAATCAAGAGGTGAAAAATGGGTTCATAAACTCTGATGGATTGAGCTAAAGGAGTTTATCAACAGTGCAGGGGTAAAAACGGATATAGTTCAAGCTATTAAAAAATTGCAGTGAGCACTACTTAATGCTGAAATTCAGCACAGCACCGACTGAGCTAAGATATCACTGTGCTCTGGATGAATTATTAGCTAAAATGCCCAACACCGACTGCCATAAACACAAGAAACTGAGACATATCCTTGTCCAGCTCACCCTGGAATGCACTTAAGTTTTGAAATTCATCACGTAGGCCCAGCACCTTAGCCCTCAGACCGTAAAAGCTGAAACGATATGCAAGGCACAGGTATATAAATCAGCTCATAAACATAACATTCTCAAAGAATTTAGTATAATTTGCATATTTTAAAGTCAACTTTTTTAAAAAAACAACAGCATATATATAACCCTTTTGCGCAAATGAGTTTATCCCTCACTCTTCAGTAGTTCCTGCTGATTTGCTCTGTGCGTTTGCTGTCCCTTCCTAGGCTGTCCCCCTTCACCTTCTCCATAGACACTCAACTCTTTAGTTCCGCATTCAACAGCACTTCAGGGCACCAGAGTTACTCGCTGAAACACCCAGTGTGGCACACCACCTTCAATTTAGTCTGAAATTCTGGATCCATTTGACTCTAAGCCAAGTCATCATCAATGATGGGGTGGCGTGCCGATGCCGGGGGCGAAATCGATAGCCCAGCTCAAGTGCATATACACCAATGCATGCAGCATGGGCGGCAAGCGGGAGGAGCTGGAAGCCATTGTGCAGCGGGAGAGATACGACTTAGTTGCCATCACAGAAACACGGTGGGGTGACTCTCATGACTGGAGTGCTGCAATGGATGGCTATAGACTCTTCAGAAGGGACAGGTGAGGAAGGAGAGGCGGTGGGGTGGCCCTGTATGTTAGGGAGTGTTTTGATTGTATAGAGCTCAACGATTGTGATGATGGTACGGTTGAGTGTTTATGGGTAAGGATGAGGGGGAAGGCCAACGAGGCAGATATCCTGCTGGGAGTCTGTTATAGACCACCCAACCAGGATGAAGGGGCGGATGAAGCGTTCTATAAGCGGCTGGCAGAAGTCTCTCAATCGCTAGCCCTTGTTCCCGTGGGGGACTTCAACTTCCCGGACGTCTGCTGGAAATACAACACGGCACAGAGGAAGCAGTCTAGGAGGATCCTGGAGTGTGTGGAAGACAACTTCCTGACACAGCTGGTAAGTGAGCCTACCAGGGGAGGTGCCTTGCTCGACCTGCTGTTTACTAACAGAGAAGGACTGGTGGGAGATGTGGTGGTCGGAGGCCGTCTTGGGCTTAGCGACCATGAAATGATAGAATTCTCCATTCTTGGTGAAGTAAGGAGGGGGGGCAGCAAAACCGCAACCATGGACTTCCGGAGGGCAGACTTTGGCCTGTTCAGAACGCTGGTTGAGAGAGTCCCGTGGGAGACGGTCCTGAAGGGCAAAGGGGTCCAGGAAGGCCGGACGATCTTCAAGAAGGAAGTCTTAAAGGCGCAGGAGCAGGCTGTCCCTGTACGCCGTAAGAAGAACGGGCGGGGAAGACGACCGGCCTGGCTGAAGGGGGAGCTCTTGCTGGGACTCAGGAAAAAAAGGAGAGTTTACCGCTTGTGAAAGAAGGGGCAGGCGACTCAAGAAGAGTACAGGGATCTCGTTAGGTCGTGCAGAGAAGAAATGAGAAAGGCAAAAGCCCAGCTAGAATGCAATCTGGCCGCTGTCGTTAAAGACAACAAAAAAAGTTTTTACAAATATATTAATGACAAGAAGAGAGCCAAGGAGAATCTCCATCCTTTATTGGATGCGGGGGGGAACATTGTCACCGAGGATGAGGAAAAGGCTGAGGTACTCAATGCCTTCTTTGCCTCAGTCTTTAACAGGCAGACCAGTTATCCTCAGGGTACTCAGCCCCCCGAGCTGGAAGACAGGGACGGCGAGCAGGATGAACTCCCCATAATCCAAGAGGAAGCAGTCAATGACCTGCTACGCCACCTGGACGCTCACAAGTCTATGGGGCTGGATGGGATCCACCCGAGAGTGCTGAGGGAGCTGGCGGAGGAGCTCGCCAAGCCACTCTCCATCATTTATCAGCAGTCCTAGTTAACGGGGGAGGTCCTGGACGACTGGAGGCTTGCCAATGTGACGCCCATCTACAAGAAGGGCCGAAAGGAGGATCCGGGGAAATACAGGCCTGTCAGCCTGACCTCGGTGCCGGGGAAGATGATGGAGCGGTTCATCTTGAGGGCGCTCACAAGGCATGAGCGGGACAACCAGGGGATCAGGCCCAGCCAGCACGGGTTCATGAGAGGCAGGTCCTGCTTGACCAACCTGATCTCCTTCTATGACCAGGTGACCCGCCTAGTGGATGAGGGAAAGGCTGTGGATGCGGTCTGCCTGGACTTCAGTAAGGCCTTTGACACCGTCTCCCACAGCATTCTCCTAGAGAAGCTGGCGGCTCACGGCTTAGACAGGTGCACTCTGCGCTGGGTAAAACACTGGCTGGACGGCCGGGCCCAGAGAGTTGTGGTGAATGGAGTTCAATCCAGTTGGCGGCCGGTCACGAGCGGTGTTCCCCAGGGCTCAGTTTTGGGGCCGGTCTTGTTCAATATCTTTATCAATGATCTGGATGAGGGGATCGAGTGCACCCTCAGTAAGTTTGCAGACGACACCAAGTTGGGCAGGAGTGTTGATCTGCTTGAGGGTAGGAAGGCTCTGCAGAGGGACCTGGACAGGCTGGATCCATGGGCCCAGGCCAACTGTATGAGATTCAACAAGGCCAAGTGCCGGGTCCTGCACTTTGGCCACAACAACCCCATGCAGCGCTACAGGCTTGGGGAAGAGTGGCTGGAAAGCTGCCCAGCAGAAAAGGACCTGGGGGTGTTGGTCGACAGCCGGCTGAACATGAGCCAGCAGCATGCCCAGGAGGCCAAGAAGGCCAATGGCATCCTGGCCTGTATCAGAAACAGTGTGGCCAGCAGGAGGAGGGAAGTGATCGTGCCCCTGTACTCGGCCCTGGTGAGGCCGCACCTCGAATACTGTGTTCAGTTTTGGGCCCCTCACTACAAGAAGGACATTGAGGTGCTGGAGCGTGTCCAGAGAAGGGCAACGAGGCTGGTGAGGGGTCTGGAGAACAAGTCTTATGAGGAGCGGCTGAGGGAACTGGGGTTGTTTAGCCTGGAGAAGAGGAGGCTGAGGGGAGACCTCATCGCTCTCTACAACTACCTGAAAGGAGGTTGTAGCGAGGTGGGTGTTGGTCTCTTCTCCCACGTAACTAGCAATAGGACGAGAGGAAACGGCCTCAAGTTGCGCCAGGGGAGGTTTAGATTGGATGTAAGGAAAAATTTCTTTACTGAAAGAGTGGTGAAACATTGGACCAGGCTGCCCAGGGAAGTGGTTGAGTCCCCATCCCTGGAGGTATTTAAAAGACGAGTAGATGAGGCACTTAGGGACATGGTTTAGTGGACATGGTGGTGTTGGGTCGACGGTTGGACTCGATGATCTTGGAGGTCTTTTCCAACCTCAATGATTCTATGATTCTAATGAGGCCAAAAAGTCTTCTTGGACCTCCATAGTGCTCACAGTATTTTGCAGCTTTCTGCAAAACCACAAGACAGTTATTAATGTCATGCCAAATTCCATAACAACGTTCTGTGTTCATCACTGCAGTGGGCTACCTACATGGGAGAGAAACCAGATCAGAAGTGCTCAAGAAAATCAAAAGTGCATGGAGAGAGAAATGCTCATTGTTCTTCTACGTACCAGATGCCAGGTATGCGGAATTTGGAAAATTAAGACATTTAAAACACACCTTCACACTCATCAGCATCTTCCATGACCAATATAACTAAATTTAGGTGGAGGAAATGTTTATTAGCTAAAAGTGATAGCGCAAGTGCATGGACTTTCTTTGTTTTCATGTTGAGGAGATTCAGTAAAATAAGGAGGTGCAGCTTTACACCAAATATATCAACTGTGAGAATACTGGATTCTCTAGTGTCATTTCATAACCTAAAATAACTTCAGATTAGGACTCGTACATTGTATTCACTGGAACAAATGTTCAGCCTTTGAGATGTTTCTTGCAGGGTTATTAAATGGATTATCATAAGTGACATTACAGTGCTAAACTGAATTATAGCATATAAATGAAGATGTGGGAAAGCCTTGAGAAGTGAAATGGATTAACAACCTCGTAGAAGCAGCAGCATATGAAAGAAGGTGCTATAATTATAAAATAAAGTGAATTCAGAAATTTTGCCTTTTTTTTTTAAACTTACTCTAAAAAAAAAAAAAAAAAACCACATTCGATGATCAAAATTACCACCTAGCCCACACCTGCAGTGCACATGGAAGAGAGACCAAAAACAGGAAAAAATAAAAAGGCAGCATCCTATCATCAGGGGAAAACATAGCTGTGCCCCATGCTGAGGGCAAGGCTTGGCCAGTGAAGTATTCCTCACTCGGTGCCACTGCTCACCTTGGGTAGAGCTGCTCATGCGACAAGGTCTTGCAAGGCAGGTCCTCCGCCCTCCAACCACTAGACTGCAATGAGCACACACACGTATTTTCTCCCTCAAGTTCAGAGTTTGACTTTGAAAGGGTAAAAGCAGTTTTGTTTTGAATAACGGCTCAATAAAAAAACATTTCTGTCTAAGCTCCATCACCAAGCTGCACGGTGGGCTGAGCCTCCTGGCATGTAGATGCAGGGGTTGCACAGGCAAAGAAGCAGCTCTATTGGTGCATGGCATGGCAAGATGGGGGCTCGGGGCACTGACAGGCACAGTCAGGAGGGAAAGCAGAGAACTGCACCACTCGCTGTCACGAGCACCGTCTCTCTACATTTCATTATGTCCAATTTTCTTTCCTGTGGTTTATAACTTGACATTTTAAATTGCACTAGGCTCAGAGGTGGCATGTGCCTTGACAAGCTGCGTACCATTTGTTTTCCCTCCCCTTACGAAAAACAACACTAATTAAGGCACAGATTAGATTTTAAATACTGAACTACTGCATTCTTCAGGGAACTTTGTGTATTATTATTTTTATTTTCACATGCAGATTCTGACAAGAGGAGGATGGCTGTGACTTGGTTTCTTGTTTTTAACAGATATTACCTGTCTTAAGATATTTCTGAATGACATAATCACATATATACATTTGCATGCTGTCACCACAGGTTACTCGGGCAGCACAAGGTCTCAGCAGACACGTCTATCATTTCTTGTCCACAGGCTCCAGAGGAGACCATAGAGCTTTTTGTCCAGTGTATAAACGTACAACAGCCATACTGGATGCAGAACTCCAGGCATCTGTCCTGGTGTCAGGTTGTGGGGTTTTATTCCACAAGAGGAAACTCATTCTTCTGTAGCGAATGACACTGTAACGACAATAAATGCAGGAGCCATCTGGAACTGGGAGATGTTTTTCTCAAGAGGATTTTTAAACTACTTTGGAACAGCACTTGTTGTTACGGTCTTAAGTTTTGCATTACCTGCTCTCTAAAATATGAACAGGAACCAACCAGTTTAAAGATTCTTGCTAAAAATCAAAGGAACTGTCATCAAAAAGGGCAAAACCTGTAAGTCCTGCTCCCTTTAAGTCCTGTAAGAAAAGAGGCCAATATCTAGCTTTGAGAACAAAAGGATTTCAAGCTTCAGGACAGAGTCCCCCCATAGTATAGGCACAGGTAGAAATACTTATCACCTTGAACACACATCTCATCTAGGGGACCTGAACGTCCTTTACAAGCAGCAATTAAATTTCAGGATGTTACTTTTAGCATACATGAGGACACCATGACACAAGTGAACGCAGATACTGTGGAATAAAGCAATAGAGAAGTTTTGGTAGCCTCTTCTGAGGTCATTACAGACCCACCTCTCAAGCAGAGTATCCAGAGACAGGCTGTTCATACAGCCGACATAACGAGTGCCTGTCCACAGCTCCTGGGGGATCCATGGGGAGTAGGGGCTGAGCGAAATTGGTTGGGAGCACATGGGACAAGAATAATATTCTTGCATTACAGAATTAAGGACATTATGACTCATCCGGCTTCCTTTTAATGGGAGTTGAACCGGGCCCTTGGTAAAGAAGAGATAGTGTAAGAATATAGAATAGCATGCCAGAGCCAAGCACAAGACAGGCTCCAATAGGTGCATCTTACATTGGATTTCTATCACCTTGCATCTATGGAGCTAGAAAACGTCTCTGTCCTCTCACAGACTGAATTGCCTTATACTCACTTTGCACTCTGGAATACAAGTTTGTCTTATGGCTTTATACCTAAATGCCAAAATACCCTACACATTTCTGCTCAAGACCTCCAATCTATCCCAGCTTCCAACATGCAAACATTTTCAAAGCTATTTTACCAGTAGTTTTTCAACGTCATCTATAGCATTAAATCTTTTCTTAAGATTAATTTCGCAGTTTTTCCATTAAGATTGTGAGTGAACTATTAATCATAAGACTAAGAGTCTCTTAACCAATTGATGGTTTTATGGTTATAGCTGTTATTAATCAAGTATTGTTTTGCTGCACTCTTTATAACATACCATTTTATATTATTACAAATACTTCACACCTAGCTTGTCTCATTCACAATTGCTTTTGTATTTAATGCAAAACAGAAAGAAAGAGATTCACAAGCAAAATAATTAGCAATTTTTTTTAATACAAGTGCAGGTTTTTAAAGGGGAAGTTGTTTAAAGGTATTAAATGGAGATTTAACAACAGAAGGGCAGAAATTCGAAACAGAGTGTATTTTTTTTCCCCTTGCTAATAGTTACCTTGGCATCTCTGTTTGTCTTGCATGGCATTGCAGCACAAAGATGGCAGCATTAAAAGATATTAAGCACAACCAAAGATTTCTCATGAACCTCATCCTATCTCAAGGCACAGTATCTTTCCAAGGTCCCTTACGAATAGCACCAGCCATGTGCCACATTACCCACACTGTGTGCAACCTAGGAGCCACAACGAAGCCTTGAGAAAACAGACCCCAGGAGCCAAGACCAAGGGGCTGAGAAAGCAGCACCTGGTCTGAACTCCAATCCAAAGTCCTCAGCTCATATGCATTCCCCAGGATATTCTTAAAAGCACCTTCTGCTTTTCCTCATCCATGAAGTTACTTTTCCATAACCAGCACTAACTGCCGTCTGGTATCCATCCCTTCTCAGATGGCCCCAGTGCATCCTTTGAACGCCAACAACCTTTATAGCTGCTGTGTCACTAGGCAAAAAAAGAATGCATGCTGCATTTGCAGAGAGAATATCTTTTCTGAGAATGTGAAAAACACGTATGCATATTAAACAGCTTATTAGTGCTTACTAAATTGCAGGGCAAAATAAACTTATGTTTTCAACCAACTTTCCCTTCCTCTTCTCCCATTTGGCAGGTGAGATGTGTTGCTGACAAGTTATATGCACTACACCACAAGGAGACAGTGTTGAGTATGTCAGAAAGTTATGAAGCTGTATTTACTGTGATCACTGATAAATGAATTAAGATTCTTTTAAAAGTGATGGAAATGGCCTATTTATAGTTGAGAGCACATTTACAAGCCTCAGAGAGAAATTGCAATTACATTTTCAGCTTAAAAATGTCATTGTCTCCCCTGACCTTTTGTTGCTTTCTCATGCCCTTCAAAGCAAAATGAATTCATGAGAAGTGCCAGATAGAAAACTTTAGCAGTTATGTTGTCAATTTGCAGAGCAGAGGCTCTGGCAGCACAAGCCTTTCCACCGGAGCTGTTGACAGAGAGACCTTCTCTGTGAATGGTGCTTTAACTTCTAACCATCATCACAACTGACGCAACGCCAAAAGATTTGGTAAATACGCCCAAGTATTACGTGAGGTCAGGCTGGGATTTGCAAGCTGGACAAGCCTGCCCGAGCCAGCTGTGATGAAGATAAGGTGCAGGGGCCATACAGCTGTATGGCCACTGCCCCACAACCTAGTGTATGCACCCTTCATCTGGATCTGCTGTGGGGCGAGTTAGTCATTTTTGGACTGACATTTATCTGCCGTGAAAATCTATCTTTGTTTGCATGGTAAGAACCCACCGTGCAAGCAGTATACTACAACTGTAACCACACTCACAGCTTTCCCAGTGACACTAACGTAAAAACCAAGTGCTTCTCTATTTATTCCCCCTTCTCATTTCCATGGTCTAAGCAAAGGTCAGCAAGTCTGTAGTCAATCACTGAATGCACAGGAACGCCGGTATTGCTTCCCACAGCTCTCCAAAGACCACACAGAGGAAAGGCAGAGCAGAGGCAGGGACTAGCCACCCCTCCCAGCCCCTTGAGCAAGCGATCATGGGGGACATGCTCAGACCCATGAGGGGCTGAAGGCCTCAAGAGCTTCCAGTCAAACTGGCTCACGCTACCTCAACCAAAGGGTAGTTCACCTTCTGGTATAAAAGCTCGATATGCCCCTCCCTTCTCCTCCTTTCCCCTACCCTGTCCTGCTTTTCCCCTCCCACTTATTTTTTTTTTTATTGGCAACATTTTTAGTAAAACTGTGATTCAGGAAACACAGTTGAATGCACGCTTCCCAAGCTCTATGAGAAACCCCCAAAGCAGCTGTGTGCCTATGAGGTGCAATCAAGCCCAGTTTGATTATGATATTTTCAATATATCACTAGAGACTTCTCATAATATGTTTTTAGATGACTTACTGTTTGTTATTAGCAAATTCACTTCCTAAAAGAAACTTTAAATATTGCACAGTTAAAAATCAGCAGCTGTTCAGAAGCCACTGGCATGGGCAGGGCTTTACTCCCTGTGGGCAGAAATTAAGGGACTGGTAATGCAAGCTAACGTCTGGTTTAGCCTCTCTGCAGTTCAGTTCAGCTCTGTGTTAGGTCCTGGAACAAGTGTCTGTAGATTAGCTAGACAAGCACTTACACACATTAGCTAACTCAGGTTAATGAGCAATCAATTCACTTAAATTAGAACAAGGACCCAACCTCTCCAGCCTAGATACGGCCATCACTGGGGTCTGCTCCACCACCGTTCTGCCCCTTGCCTTCTTATTTACACTTACAAATTATGAGCATAAAACATCTTCAAATAAAATAAATACAAAGCAACAGGCAGCAGTCTTAGGGGGACAAATTTACACTGAGGTAACCCGAGTAACTCATTCAACTTCAGCCAAATTAAGCTGTACTTATCCTACAGTAAGCAAGAATTCAAATGACTTTTTTTTGTTTCAAGTCCATCCCTCAAGCCCATTGCACTGCAATGGTGCTCTCCAGAGCGCCTGGATGTTCACAGGCTTCAGTTAATAAAAGCAGATTTCTTTTAAACAGTGTCTTTCAAAGGTTTCTTTATGATGAAGCACTCCATTAAAAGGCTTAAACTATGTTATTAGCATGAATGCCTGCTCACTCTCAGTTCTAGTCCTCCGCCTGAATCCACAGCTGATCTGCACGCGAGATTGGCAGCACAGCACAGGGCCATTGCACTGTCATTCCCACACTTTACAGGATCCAGCTGCACAGAAAACACTGCAAACATGCCGCACACACCCCCAAAAAAACTATGAGTTAGGCCGTATATGTTTTCCTGCTCCGTTACAAAAAGTGGCTCAGCTTCCAGATCAGCACTTTTAATATAGCTCAAATTAGTTTAGCTATAGCTCAAAAAACACTTCGCTGTTTCAGGCTGTTAACCACAATGTCTTATAAAATGAAGCATGTTTACTGTCATTTTGGAAAAGTCATTCTTCCTTTATGAATTTGGCAATGAAGGATTCAAAAGATACCAGTGTGGGACTGTTATCATGCACAAGCCAAAGCTGTCAGGCTTCATTACTTCCAAGACAAAAATTACAGAATAGTGTATTAAATGCTTGAATAGAAACACATAGTGCACCACTGCTATCCCGTGGTAATGGGATGACACCAGCCGCCCGTGCCTTGTACTGCACAGCCTCCCCCACGCTGCAGTACAGGAGCCTGCAGCTGATAAAGGCAGCAGCCCCGAGCCAAGGGTGCTCATCTCTTGCAGCAGCCCCCAGAAACACTGCCAGCGGTGGGAGGGGGCTGCATCTTCCTGCACAGTGGGAAACCAGCAAGCTGGTTCTGAGACCAAAATAAGGTTTTCAGTCCTTTTAGAAAATAAATATATGCATTTTTAAAAAAAACACCTTTTTGCTCTAGAGAGGGGAGAGGTGAGAAAACCCCACTTTCAAAGGTTTTATTGGGAAGCTGCAGCCAAAAATTGACTTTTTAGAAACAATATTAGCCAACAGTGATCCTTCATTGCAGTTTTGTGCCTGCCTCGCTCTTTGAGGTTGGGGGGGTGGGGGGGGTGTTTCCCCTCCATCTCTCTTCTGTAACAGGTGAGTTGTTGGGCTTTGACGAGCAGGTGGCACATCTGTGAAGCGGCTACACTCCATAATTTCAGGATATCCCCCCTCGTGCTGCAGCCTTTGCCTCACTGTACAGCACACTAAAATTCATAGAGACTAACATCCCTAAACACCCCTCTGAGATCCTCACCAACCTCTTGAGTCACCCAATTTCCTCAGGCTAATCAGGGCCCGCTCAGGTGGGATCCACACCAGAGCCCAGTACTGCTCCTTTCCACCCACTCCCAGCCTTTCCTTCCCCCACTGCGTCTCCTCCCTCCCTTTTATCCTCCCACACTATCTCCTCAGATCTTTCACCATTTGAAGAGAAAAGAGTGTTTCAAGCCACCGGCCCAGCCCTCTCCAAGACGATAACATCCCTGTCGAGGGGCTAAAGGATGGATTTGGGTCCCGATTCGTACACCTGGGTAATAGATACCTATTTATAGCCTGACTTAACATTGTGTTTTCCAGTTTCCTCTAAACAGCTTATTTTCCAGAAATAAGCAGTGAGGGTGACGTTTACCCGCAGGCAGAACACTTGCATGAGACCCATTCACTTAAGCTCAATTTAAGCCTTACTTTGATGGTTTAACAGGAATTTACATGGTACACACGACTTGTTCAAGTTCTCTACACAGGGAAGATTTCATCCTTTTTGCACTTCAAAGTCTCAGCTTTCCCATCCAGCTTTTCAGAGTGTGCATCCCATTGTGCTCTTAACACTTTTCATCCTTTTCAAATTACACCGTGGTATCTCACCGAGCTATAATAGCATCAGCCCATGACCAGTGGGGATCAGCAAGCCAGCTGGAAACACGGGGTAGCTCCAAGCACCAACATCAAGCAAAAGTTCTACACCACTCTCAGCAGCATGACACGGTACCATGCAAACAGCCTCCAGATGCAAGTTCCCACTACAGAGCTGCACCTTCAAAATATTAGTCGTTTTGAAGAAAGAAAGAGAAGAAAACTTTTCAAGATTGACTTCTTGCTCTCGCTGCTGGCAAAAGAAGCGGTTGCATGTACTGCTCAATTCATGCAAACAAAAGCTTTCACCACATCCTCTGTCTTTCCACATTGAAAAGCAAGATAATTGAAAAAGGCCTTTTGGTGCTGGCACCTAGACTAGAACTGCTATTTCCAGGAGAAGAGCTTTAAGTTAGCTGAGAGTAGAAGAGCATAGCCCTAACATAGCCCCAAAGAGAAGATCAGGCACCTCCCAAAACGCAGAAGTGCACAGAATGGTAAAACAAACAAATCCGAGCTCCTATAATTAAGGTATTTAAATCTACAACAGAACAACCATCAATGAGTTCATACTTTCTCTTTCATGTCTCTTAATTAAAAATTTGTCAAAAACTTAGGGCTGGTTTTCAGAAGTGCCCAGCACTCCCTATTTCCTGTTGTGAATCTTAATGACCAGGTATTGAAAAGGGTTTTGAACAACATGCTTTCTTTAAAGAAATAAAAGTTTATTTTGTGCATAATTCCATAAAGTACACATGGGTCTCACCACACCAACAGGCTTCACAACACTCATCTTAGACCATGAACTCCATCAGCAAACTTTGGTGCTTATAAAAGCTAATGTATGGAGTAGGGGGTTCCGAAAAACATCCGTGCAAAACACTGCAGACAGATCCTATCCCTGTCTAGGACTGAGGAGTCATATTTTGGCATGGATGCTCCAGTTCTGCCCCCTGTTCTGAGGTTTCAAAAAGAAAGAAAAGCCAGCTCTCTTTCTAAAAAGAAAAAGGCCTGATGATGGTCATAAATTAGTCCAGTAGTTACAGTGTAGACCTGGATTCAAGTCTCTCCTCTGCCTAAAGGGAATTTACTGATTATCACTCTTCAAAAGACTCCAAATGCCCTGAATCTCGTGCCTGGGTCACAGGGATGCTTTTGAACAATTCTGCTTTCATTAATCTCAAATCTTCCTTGGATTAGCATTACACCTTAATGGTTGGGGCAGGCTTTTTATCTCTACCCTCCCAAAACTTTCCCTATTTTATGTTAAGGGAATAACATTTTACATTGAGATACAACTGAATCATGGATTGGGATCTAAATGTTCCCAGAGCCACCCAACAATAGGGTCTTTCTCAAAACTTCAACCGCAGCAAAGAATATTTTATTCTTTCAAACAAAGTAAAAAAGTTTGTACAGAAAATCCTACCAGCCTAACCTGGTGCTAGAGCATGTAAATTAAAGAAAAAAGCCAAACCCAAATCTCCTGCTTCCATCTATGTTAAGCCACTGAACTGTTTCAGAGGGGTTGCATAGACCTCACTGAGTAGCTTGTTTGTAGGAGCCCATGAGCAGCTCTCTATATTAACAGGAGTTCAACTTGCTTCAGAGGAGACTTAGAAGGCCAACATAACTCTCCAGCAAACACGAATCTCCTGGTCTTTTCCTAGTTGAATCAAAGCCCTTGTCTGTTCAAAACATAACTCACCCCAGGGATAAGGCAGACTGCTGGGGCAGGGCTGCTGCATTCCTGATCACCCCAGAGAAGGAAAAAAGGTCCCTGTCCGCTCCAAGCTTACTCAGCTCCTAGCAGGATCGTGGGAAGTCTCAGACGCATCAGTTTGGGACTTTCTCTGTGGACTCCACTGTGCCTAAAGCTGAACTGGACCAAATTAAAATTTTCAAACCCATTTCAAGCAGTCCACCACAACTTTTCACCACTAATGTCCTCAGCTAGCAAAGTTCCCATTTCATGAAGAATTAGACTAAAAAAAAAAAAAGCTTCAAAAGTAAACTGATAAAATGATGCTTTGTGCTAAATTTTTCAGACGCCATTAGGCATAGTACAATGAACACTGGGGTGGCTTAATACTCATCTTTGTATGGCCTGAGGTACTTACAATTTCTCTTCCCCATTAATACAAAGATTGCACTGCTCAGGGGTCATTCTGCTTAACATTTCTTAATTGAAGTCTTTCTTGCTATTTGCCATTTTGCACTGATTGCATCCACTAAATGCAGCTTTGTAATCCTAGCTCATCTAGCAGTCCAGCTGGCAGCAGCCTCCTCCTAGTCTTGCCTGTCCCAAAAGCTGCTCAGAGCTCAGGCAGTATTAATCCAGGGAAAGCAACTTCTGTTACAGCCCTCAGAATATCAGGCTGTAGAAATAAGCATCTGCCACTACACAGGTGTTTTAGGCAAAAACCAAAGTAACATAGAAAGAATTGAGGAAGGCAGAAGGAAGGACTGGATGGAAAGAATTGGATGATTTTTTTAAAAAGAAAGGGAAAGGAACAATAATAAATGGGGAGGAAAAAGGTGAAGACAAATCAGGAGCAAGAGGAAGAAGGCAATTACCCAAAAATAAAAAGCCAGAATGTCAGATGTGCCCAGCTCTCCCCAACTCTGAGTCAGACATTCCTGAAAACAAAATCCCCATTTCTGTTTGAAACAAGAAAACAGATTTGGATCTTCTTACTGATCTCTCATGAGAAAATCACTGGCCACCTCTTCGCAATCTTCCCTTTTGGCTTCCATGGCAATGGTCATGGACCATTTCACATCATCCAGCTCAAGCCAGGACTACTGGCTCTAATCATCCATCTCAAATATCAAAGTGTCTTCTACTAGCCCTCTGCATAAAATGATGTCCCACATTGGACAGAGGAGGAGAAACACAGCATTAGTTGACTCTCTCAGAGTTTTGGCCTGCTCTTTTGCTTGTAATCATTTATTTTGCACACACTTACATGTGCAAACAAGTATCTGTCGTGCCAACAGCAGAGATAGCTACATCTTCCTAGGATCTTGCTGTGTCAGTGAAATAACGAATAGCTTTCCCCAGACCCAAATGCTGGTGACATACAAGTACTTCATCCTCTTTAAGCAATATTTTAGTAGCTTTCTCACATGCCCACTCTGCTGATGCAGTTTTCAATAATTTGCTTGGATAGTATTACATACCGCTAATATATTTTTCAAGTTAAAGATTAAAAGACATAAAACATCATCTCTTCTGGAGCAATAAAGAGTTGCCCAGTGTGTTGGAAGATTTTTTTCAACAATACAGACCATGTGACAGGGTTGGGCAGGGGGACATTGGTTTGGCTTTTTTCTCCTGCTAGAATGGTTACAGGCAACCAAAACCAAAAGAAGTCAAGTAGCTTATGGCATGAATCAATCTTAATTGCTTTCTACATTTTTTGGAAGCAAGGAAAAAAGCCTTGACCCTACCAAGCAGAACTGGCAGGAAAACATAACTTCTCTTTAGAGCAATTTGACCTTCAAGCACTCCCTTCTAGCAACTTTCTCTAATCCCAGACAGATACACTTATCAATCATAGTGGGTGAAAGAAAATGAATCTGTCAAAACAGTGACATTGCTAAAATTATAGCCAGCAGTGTCATTTGTTAATTTGTCCAGTACCTCTCATTTTCAGTTTTTGAAGATTTATCAAATATATATTTCATCCGAGACAAAATGTTTAACCCTTGCCCAAAACCCTACATTTTTCTAATAAAGACTTAAGCTGGAATTTATTCTGGCTCAGGAGCCTGGGACTCCTCTGGCTTTCCAGGGAACTTTCACGTGTCCCAAGACCTTCAGGAACTTCAATTTACCTTTCCATAAAGCAAGGCCAATATCTCATTCCAGGGAAGTGGTGTCATTTCAACTATCAAAACTGGAGAAAATCATCATACAAGCTGAAGGAATCCTTTTTAAATATATTTTTAAGTACTCTCCCTTTGCTTGTACCATTTAACTCCATTTAAGTAACATTTTCATTTAATTTAAAATTAACAAACAGCGAAGAACAGATTTTGTTATCAGTGCAGCACTTCCCTACTTTTCACTGCTCACACAGCATTTTACCAGTCTGAACGATGTACGATGACTCTGAACCAGTGAGATATCTGAGCAATAACAAGCAGAAGACATATGTTCCTGTAGGACAATCTCCTCTCTGGTCTGCTTTTAGGTACGTGCACCCTTTCCACTGGCTATATTGTGCATTGCACATGAACATCTGAGGCTGCTGTCTGACATTCAGCTGGAAAAAATTTTCTGTTGAAAGTAACTAGAAGCACAATACTTACAAAAATTAGTCTCCAGACTTCCACGTCTTGCAGAGAAATTAATGCATTATTCAGAGTGTGAAACTTAGTCTTGGTTACAACCGTCACAACAGCAGCACAGGAGAAACTGGGATGCAGAAGAAAACATTTAAGGTTTTATTACTTCATTTAGAAGAAAAAAAAAATCTAAATAAAATATGATTCCACCAGAAAAAAAATCCCACTCCTGGCCACTAGCAGTTTTTGAATCAAATCTTTCAACTGCTTAATTCATGTTCAGCTAGATAGGTTAGTTTATTGGCCAGGTACCGATGCTCTTACTATTTAGAAATACATGAAATATTAGTAGCAAAACAAAAAGCCACTCTAACATAAGGCTCTTACCTCTTTCTAAAATAGGACTATTTTCATTACAAAATCCTTCAAGCAAAGACAGATTTTTGTCTTTTTTAGCAAGAATGGGACTCATTTGCATGCAAGGCAGGGCTGATTCCTGAGCAAACAACTAAAAACTTCCTGAGCAAAAATGTTCGTGCATAAAAAACAAATTCTTCGCACTCATATTTTGCATGCCCGGATTTTAGAATTAAATCCATGTTAACGGATGGTTACCGGAATATGAATATATCTCAAGTAAAAGAGCAAAAATGCTCATTGCAACATTTTAGTGTGTTATGCCAGCTCACGTGAGCTGGTGGCATCCATCCCATTCCTTAGCAGTCAAGTATCTACATCCCCACTTGAAAACAAACTTGAAGGTCATGAAGAGCCAGAGTATTGCACAGAGGAGGAGCATGTGAGGGACCAGGGACAAGTCCTGCTGGTGGTACAAATGGTCATCATCACAGGAGCTCCATCCTACTGTCATCTACTCACTACCCACTCTGCAGGTGCACAGAGATATAATTCCTCCCAGGCCATCAGTGCAGCACATTTGACAAGCATTGAAGTTACCCAAAAAAAAAAAAATCAGCAGTGCTTACAACTGTCCAGAAGGAAACCAGTATGAAAACACTGGTGTTGACCACATGGTTTATTGCTGAACGCTGTGCATTCAGCAGAGACTGTTAATTTGATACAGCACCTGTGACCCTGCATTCGGGACCACCTTATATTTATTTGAACAAGATACGCAGTTTGCTTTGAAGAAAAGCGTGCTTAAGCAGCTGAGCAGAGATGGCCATAACTTGTGTTTCACCTTCCGAATTTCATTTCTTTAACAGCAAGCCCAGCGTGACATTAACAAAGTGGATCAGGGATCCTTACTCAGTGTTATGCTACATATTCAATGTCACTGCAAGTTTTCACTCTTACAGAAGAGCTAAATTTATGGTACATAAAATTAGGAAGTAAAGAAATGAGGTCAGCTGCATCTGAACTGCTTTTAAACAATTGTACTCTGGAGTGATTCAAATCCTTTTGGACTCGTGGCATTTGGAATAATTGTATCATCATTTACAACCCTGCTCAGTAGGCACATGAATAGGAGAGGTTTTAAATCACATTGTCATGGCAGCATTGTTAGAGCACCTGAGCCTTGTGAGCGGTTTTCATCATGGTTTTATGAGAGGGCGATAAGTACAGTGATCTCTGAGCATCACCGCGTGCCAGGAGGTGGGAAGGTCCATCACTCCCGTGACACAGAAGGGTAGGAATTAGTTGAGCACACCAGTGGAGTAGGTTGGCACAGAGATCAGATGTGGATGGGTAATGGGAAGAGAAGGGGCAATATCATCACCACACTCCTTGCACACTGGCAAACTCAATGTTCACTCCCTTTCCAATGGGAAATAAATATCTCTTCCTTCCCTAGTTAAGCTCCCAAGCTCTATATGTTGGACGGTTATTTTTGTTGGAGCGATTCCCCTTGTTATGAGGCGTTGGACGTCCAGCTAACCAGAAAGACCAACACAGTGAAGCCTTTTTGAATCAGAGCAGGAATTTGAGTGAGGGTCTCCCACATCTCAGCTAAGTGCTGTAACACCAGGGCTCTGGGCTCTTCTGGGGGCTACATCTTCTCTCCTTCCTCTGAGACAACACATTCTGATTTTGAGAATCATTTCTGAGGCAAACCCTAGATATATTTAAAATACGTCATGAGTGAAACAAGTCCATTCTGACCTTAAACAGAGGTACGCTCCCTGCACTGAGGGCAATGATGGTCAATTATTACTTTCGTTTCCAAAGTGGTTCAGCTTCTTAGAATAAGAACAAAGTATCTGGGTTAAAACTGAAAAATAGATGGTTAAGAACATCAGTAGTGACTTAGAAAATGTTCAATAAATGAGACAATACATGCAAAATGTATTAGGCATTAAAGGGACAGTAATCATTATCTGCTATTGACATTTCATATCATGAAACACGTTGGGGAAAAAAATGGAAAATAATTGACTTCAGTGGGCAGATATTTTGGCATCTTCACATTAAGTACCGAGTCATAGCTGAGGTAATTTTTTTTTTTTTTTTATAAACTGCACATTTAAGCAATAGCAGTAGGATTTTTTTTTTTTTTACACAAGATTCAATAACTGTTCTCATAACCCCTTTGTATCATACAAGTATTTTTCTTTACATAGTACCAGCAACTCTTGCAAATTCATGGGGTTTTAATTTTATCCTGTTTTTTAATCTGTAGAAAATTCAAGATTAATTTAACTCCTGGTTTCGGCTGGGATAGAGTTCATTTTCTTCGTAGTAGCTGGTACAGTGCTGTGTTTTGGATTTAGCATGAGAATAATGTTGATAACACACCGATGTTTAGTGTTGCTTACACTAGTCAAGGACTTTTCAGCTTCCCATGCTCTACCGGCTGAGAAGGCTGGAGGTGCGCAAGGAGCTGGGAGGGGGCACAGCCAGGACAGCTGACCCAAACTGGCCAAAGGGACATTCCATACCATGTGACGTCATGCTCAGCACATAAACTGGGGAAAGCTGGCCGGGGGGGCTGCTGCTCGGGGACTGGCTGGGCATTGATCAGCGGGTGGTGAGCAATTGCATTGTGCATTACTTGCTTTGTATATTCTTTTTTATTATTATTATTGTTGTTGTTACTTTTTTTTACTTTATTTCAATTATTAAACTGTCTTTATCTCAACCCACGAGTTTTCTCACTTCTACTCTTCCAATTCTCTCCCCCATCCCACTGGGGCAGGGGAAGGGGGGAGTGAGCAAGCAGCTGTGTGGTGCTCAGTTGCCGGCTGAGGTTAAACCATGACACAATGTTTTACACTTATCTTTGACAATAATAGAGAAGAACTCAAAGGGCCAAAAAACTAAAGGGCAAGAAGGGTGGACTCCACATGAACTTTTATCATCTCACCACTCTATCTTATGACTTTAGGAATTATTCACAATTTTCAAAGCTTTATGTTTGTAGATAAAGACAGGACATACAAGGTAATCAAGCTAACCTGTCCTACCGTGTTCCAGCCTTACATTTTAAAGAAAAAAAAAAAAAAGAAAAAGAAAAAACTGCAACCCTCTATTTGGCCTCTGATACTCAATAAATGCAACAGTATATTATAGGCATTTAACTCACTGATTTGTAGATATCATCAGACATTTCAAAGCAATAAAGCATGTCAGCAAAACTGTACCCAGTTATTTGCAACTATAAAATTAGGGCTCGCTTTTCAAAATTAGCCACCTTGAAAATAGTATCACATTCGTATAAAGAATTGAAATGCAGTCTAACAAAAACGTCTCTTTTAAAGCAAGAAAGATAAGCAGAGTCAAAGCTTCTCATTAGGACCAAAGTGGTCTGCAATAGATGCAATCACATAAAACATGCTGCAGGACAAAGCCAACCAAT
Organism: Aptenodytes patagonicus; assembly: GCF_965638725.1. Taxonomy (NCBI): domain Eukaryota; kingdom Metazoa; phylum Chordata; class Aves; order Sphenisciformes; family Spheniscidae; genus Aptenodytes; species Aptenodytes patagonicus. The sequence continues at coordinate 21,497,453 of NC_134954.1, forward strand.
AAAGGCAAGTTTCACCACGTTTTCTTAAGGTTCAAAAAAAAGCTCCCTTTCTCCTATTGCTAATGCAACAATATTGCAACCTTTAAATGCCCTTAAAGAGGAAATAACATAATCCCTACATAACTCCATTATACTATGTTTCTTTCCCTAAATCATTTGGTTTGAGTCTAAGATCCAAACAGCCCATGGAGTTGTGAGCTGCTACTCAAAGTACCTGCAGACGTACAAGGTATGGTTGCAGGTCTGCTTTCTACATGACCATATTTTCTTTGACTCTCTCACTGTAAATGGTTTTGAGCACAGACTCGCTAACACATTCCAGAAGAGTTTCTTTTGCATAAAACATGAAATTGTCAAGCACAGAGGCCTGCACAGTTCACTGCAGTCAGCAGAAGCCATTGATTCTTGCATTTATTTCCCCTATATTTCAAATCTATTCCTCATGCTGTTTGTCACGTAGGGTTGACATATGTCACAGGATGCCATTATACACTGTGGCAACACGTAGCCATCAAATGCCATCTGAAAGAGAATAATATATTGAAAATACTCCTATGCACACTGGCTTGTTTTGTTTGCTGCAGCCTCATAATTGCCAAAAGTCAACAGTCATCGAAACAATTCAGAGAATACAAAATAGCTCTTCTACTAAAGATAAGAAAAACTGAACTAAGTTGAACATGCACCACCAGAATGATAGATCTTCACAGCTTGTTTTACACATCAGTCTTTTTAATGTATAATTTATTTGTATTTATCTGCATTTATAAAAATGTAATTTTCTTTTAGGAAAAAAAAGTAGCTGAACTACCCCAATGACACAGTATGAATTGGTGTTACGTAGGGATCAGACCACAGGATGGAAAGCCAGGATGTCCTGCTTCTGCCTTGGTGCTGCCATCACAGACTGTGCTGGAGCAGGTTTAATCACCCTCTGTCTTGGATCACCCCATAATAAAATGACTGCACTGCTACTCTGCTTGTAGCAATGCTCTACAACTGGTCTAGCAGGCTCAGGTATCCTGAAGTTGCAAGAAGTTACTCCTGGCCATGGACCATGCAGGGGACAGTACAATTACAAGAGCAGCTGCGAGTTCACTGCATATTCATTTGGGCTGCACAGTGACATAAATAAGAGGTGTTGCACCACCAGCAAATTGAAATTCTTAATGCAGAACTAGGCCCAAGGATGTGTGAAATGTTACAGAGAAAGGACGTGACGTCCGAGAGAACCGATGGAGAACAGACACAACCAACAGAAAGCACAGGCGTATCAGCAGGACACAGGCTGCAGAGGTAAATTTCTTCTTACTAGCTCCGTCAAGCATTGTAAATTGTAAATTAATCCCACTCTTATGTGGGAAGAGAATTAAGACTTCATATATATTCAGGAATGGTGTGGGTTTATATACTACAAAGTGATTTCCTGTAGTATCCAGTACTGCTAAGTACTAGAAAAATGTGCCAACTTAAAGTGAAAGGGAAGAAAAGGCCAGAAAGTCTCTTCTGAGACAAATTACCCACAGCACAGAACCCACAAATTTCAAATGTGTCAGGATGTCATCCAGAAAAATCCAAAGAAATCAATGAGTTTTTCTAGTTCAGCAGATCCTACATCCAGCAATCCTTCACCATGCCCACAATAACAGATAACTCTCAAAAGGGCTGCCTTTTTAGGGGGTCTTTTTGGCCTTCTGCTTTATCTTTAGCAATATTTATGTTATAAAAGTGTATTTGTTTAATTATTTTTAAGACTGTCGTGGTTTAACCCCAGCCGGCAACTAAGCACCACGCAGCCGCCCGCTCACTCCCCCCGGTGAGATGGGGGAGAGAATCAGAAGAGTAAAAGTGAGAAAACTCGTGGGTTGAGATAAAGACAGTTTCATAAGTAAAGCAAAAGCCGTGCATACAAGCAAAGCAAAACAAGGAATTCATTCACTACTTCCCATCGGCAGGCAGGTGTTCAGCCATCTCCAGGAAAGCAGGGCTCCATCACGCCTAACGGTGACTTGGGAAGACAAACGCCATAACTCTGAACGTCTCCCCCTTCTTCCTTCTTCCCCCAGCTTTATATGCTGGGCATGACATCATACGGTGTGGGATATCCCTTTGGTCAGTTGGGGTCAGCTGTTGCGGCTGTGCCCCCTCCTAACTTCTTCCTAACTCGCTGGTGGAATGGAGTGAGAAGCAGAAAAGGCCTTGACTGTGTAAGCACTGCTCAGCAATAACTAAAACATCCCTGTATTATCAACTCTGCTTTCAGCACAAATCCAAAACATAACCCCATACTAGCTACTATAAAGAAAATTAACCCTATCCCAGCCAAAACTAGCACGGTCTGGTCCTAAAATACTAACCTGTCAGCTCAGAAATGTACCTTTGGAATAACTGTACAAATTGCCCTTTGGAATAACTGTACTATCATGGAGAAAGGTCTTTTCTGCAACATCCTCACTCCTTATGTTTTTGCAAGGGGGAAGCAAATACTGTAATGTTCCTCTGTTCTCTATAATAACAACAGTTCTACCTTTAGCAAACACCCAATCTATGCTTAAGCTGTCTGCATGTCTGTGTACAGTTACACAAATTGACATGCTCATGTTCCGCACCAAGAGGCAGCAATTGCCTGTGCAAAGTACATGCATCTTAGTTTCAAAACCAGGCCAATGAGAAGGGACAGAAGGGATACCTCACTTACCTTCCCCTTGCCAAAAGAAGAATCAAGTATACTTAAGATAGTCCCAAATCACGTTTGTCACTAGAGGTTTCTTTAAAATCTTCAACAACAAAGCAGAGAGAAGACGGACACATTTGCAAGTCACAAACATTTCATTCTTCTCAGAAGAGCCCGCAAGTCCTGCATCCTGCCCCTCTGGTACCAAGTGTCTTCTGAACACGCAGTCATGAATCCACAACATCTATCTTTGCTTACCCAGCAGCATGGGGCACCTCTTGCCCCGGGATAGTGAGGTCCATCCCCACCAGACCTTTATAAACCTTGCAAATTCTTTCTTTGTTGTATTGTCTTCATACTGACATGCCAAATGTAACAGCTTGTTATAAAATGTAGGGGGGAAAAAAAGTGTATTTATGTAAACTTTTTAGCAAAATTTTAAACAAATTACAGTCTACTATAAAAGTTTCTCTTGGGTTCTCCACCAGCTAAAAAGCACTAGAGCTGCCTCTGCCCAGACAACCATGTGTTTAAACCTACTGAGGTCAGGAAACACCAGTGAACAACCCTATAGGTCTGCATCCTCCATGGGGGCTTCTAAGGCTCTTGACCTTGCTTCACACAGTGATAGTAGTTCTTGGTTGCTAACATCTCCCTCAACAGAAAGAGGCACACTGAAATTTTGGAAAATACATTGTCATTATTTGAAGTCCTGTTTATGAGAAATTTAGTCATGCCGTTCTAAATATAAAACCAGACTGCAATAAGCTGCAACCCCTCATATCCATGAAAGTAAGGTTCCCTTCAACTAAGTGCAGTGGGAAAAAGTTCATTACCTGAGCACATTAAAAAAAAAAAAAAAAAACTGCTTAACCTTGGAAACATCTTTAGAGGCTTATTTAACATAGTCTGACATACTTACAGGTGGAAATACTTTCTAAGCCCTTAGTAATAGCAAGTATTTCAGTCAGCATTATATTCCATCAGCTTCTGTTGTAGGAAGTAAGAATGCGATATTTGAGTTACACTGAACTGCGCTCAAGGGCTAAGGCTGCCTTCAGGCATCTTTAACTTCCATGACCAGTACTTATACTGTCAATAAGCCATATTGACACTGACCTTGACAAGATTATGGGGGCAAGTCTTTACATAATGATGAGCTGGTCTTGCTCATCATTGACTTGTGACTTAGAAAGACAGGTCCAGCACACTAGAGCTGTACAGGTTTTGCTTTACTATCAGGCACATGTGCTTTATGCCAACTGTTGTCTATGCCTAACACTATCCAAATGGCTAGGTAAAAATGGCACACCTAAAATTAATCAGTTACGCCTTTAAACATCATAGGTTCCTCTGTCACACAGTTCGATAGCCCCATCCTTTTCAGCTGAAGAGTTTGACAAAATGCTTGCTGACCTCAGTAATGTTTCAAAGCCAAGAAATAACCCAGAACACATCATGAAATTTCTTTTACCAGCTTTGCTCTTCTGAGCCTAGTGCTCTTTAATGTTCTTGTAACACCTATCATATTAAATGACTGCTGTAAGTTTTGACCAAAATTTCCTCCTTCCCTTTTCAGATACAATGAAGATAATAATATGAGGTTTGGTACCCAGACTTTCTTAAATTCAGAATCATTTTTCTTCCTTGGTGTTTTGTATCTACAACACTGTCTTCCCCCACACCATGGGTGTAAGTCTAGAATTTGGTACTGGTACTCTGAAACGTGTTGGCTGATCAGCAGCTTCCAGGTATTTTTCCAGAAGTTTCACACACTGAAACTTTCAAACACTAGCTCATGTTTTATTTAAACTTCATTTAATAAAGTCCCTCATTTTTTACCAAGGTCTTCCATTAAAATGTTCCATTAATATCTAAAATGCCATGCTAGGTTAGTAAATTGTCTTATATTTCTTAGTATCAATCATAAAAGCTACCATATAGCTCAGAGTAATTACATAAGCTGAGCTTCATAAAATGTCTCAAATGTAATGAGGAATGCTCTTCTGTATATATGCAGTATACTCTGTTTACACAGTGTAAACACCAGATTAGTAAGTACTCCCACAAGTCACTATACTTATGTTAACAGTACTAGGAAAAGTGGATTTCAGTAGGTCACACCTTTCTGAAATACAGGAATGGCTCCGGAGGAATTCTCTTTAGCTGTACAAGATCCAGATCTGTAGAAACAACATTTCACATGCACGTCATTTATTTAGCACAACAGAGAGTTATCTTCTTAATGGATTTCTTGACCATATGCCCCTATAGCAGTGTTCTGTAGCCTCCCTCATTTCTGTATGTGGATCCTATAAATCCCACAAGACTGTAATATGCTGCCTGAAAACCTGTCTTTCTCCCAAAATGACTCAGCCACAACAGCAGCAAGTTACCAGAGCTTTTTCTCATCAAAATGAAAACACTGAACTCTTCAGGGTAGAGGCTCCTTGCAAAAGGCATCTCTGCTGGATGCAAGGTTTTCTCCTGGCTTCCCGTGACACTGCTGCGTTTGCTCAAGTAGACTTCTGCCACGCAACCTCAATGCTAAGCACAGCTTCCAAGAATATCACAATGCAAATACTAAAACCCCATTTCCCGTGATACAAGCCAAACATACTTAACTGGCTGAGGTGTGCCCCTTCTCACTCAGATTTAGAAAAGCAGTCTTTCCCCAAGATGCTGATTTATTTACTTACATGGCATTTACTTTACATGGCAACAACGTTCACCCAACTATCTACTGTGAGTGGCTCTAGAGAAGTTTATGGAAGTTTAACCATGTAAGCGCAACCAATACTTAACAGTTATATGTTTTTGTTTCAATAATTGTAATGAGACCCCTATGTTTCATAAGGATATTCATAAAACAAAGTAACCCTTTATTATTTTATTATCCCTCAGTTATAGGACAGGTATCTCTCACCCTTTTGTATCATCCACCTCAAAAACATAACACAATTTTCCAGAGACTATCAGCTCCTTTCTTCTCACTGCATAAGGAGTTTTTACTCAATCATGGTTGAAAAAAATTAGTCATTCTCAAAAAGCATTAATAATGTGATTGGATTAGTCTAAGAGTAGTTACTAAGGTCTCAGTGCTGCCACTAAGTCAATAGGAATCATTTTATGAGATTCAATGTGCACTGAATGTGGCTTTTGCCCCTAAATGATTATTAATTATCAGAATATTGTATCTGCCAGAGATAAAGAATGGATGCAGAGGTCACTGTATGAATGAAAGCAACATATTCTTCAGTTTTTTAATTCAGTGTCTGCCACTGAATGTCACTAATCCACATGACGTCCCTGACTCCTAGTCTTTGCATTTGAATAGCTTAAAAAAAAAAAAAAATATGTGTAAACTCATCTGGCTCAGAGAACAGACAGCTCTGTATTGAGTATTCACCAGAGGAAACTCATGTGTGCTGTTTATTCCAGCATGTGTTTGGAATATATTTTGCTCCTAATAAACCAATGACAGGACTACATGGATTACAAGTGCAAAGAAGCTGAAACTTCCTTCCTTTAGTTAAACAATTTTCCTTTTCTTTGTCTTCAAACACAGATAGAGTTAACGCATATCTGCAACCTTGAGAAGGACAGCAATGTCCCAGCACAATTACAGTTATCAACAGAGGCCAAGAGTCCCTCTTTAACGTGACACACATTTGGATCCAAGATAAAAATAAAAAGTAAAAAGGCATTACGTTATCATTCCTTTCCTGACATCCCAGTCAAACATTCCCTCTTATGGTCTCTTCTGCATTTCTCTGGTATTCCCAGAATACAGCCTAGATCACAAAATAGAAAAGACAGAAAAAATGCAGAAAAATTATATCAGCTTAGTCTTCCAGGGCTGATTAAAAAATATAGTCCTTTAGAAAGATGGACCTATTTTAGATAAAATTGGGATTTTTTTTTTTTCTTTCTTTCATATCCTCTCCTTACCTCTTAATTCTTAATACTTAAGGGAGGCCAGCAGCTCAAGTCCTGAGGACAGAGTACTGCCAAGCGATGCTGCTCAGCCATCCATGACTTGGCCTGCCCTTTGACTCCTTCTACAGGAGAGAAAGACACAAGTCACCCAGAGAAAAGGTGCAGTTCCATTCTCTCCCTTGGGCTCCATTAATCACCATGTTTGAATAGAAGAGCAAAACTCCACCTCCATCCCAGCTCCATCATTTTCTCAAGAGACCCAACCAGAAAAGCACAAAAGCCACATTCTTCTGCAAACCTGGTGCTGCAGTGAAGAAAGCAATAAAAATATCCACAGAATTCCCTAATACTAGAAAATTAAATGTCCCATACGAACATGTTATTAAGCTGTGAATAGGGCTCTGGACTCTGAATCAGAGCACCTGAACATCTTCCCGTACTCTAAGAACACGTATCTCTGTTGCTCCTCTTGCTCCTCACTTGTGGAAACTGGACAGTGGTTAGGCCACTAATGTGTTGAGACTATTACCTATTAAGCTGATTAGTACCCTTTTCTCCTTCTTATCACCTTCCTCCTGTCTTACACCTATGTTGCAAGCTTTTTTGAGCAAAAATCACCTTCTTTGTCCTGTTTTAAGCATAACAAAGCCAACAGGTTATCTAGTCCATGACTAGAACTCCAAGGCATTAGAATAATCTGATTGTTAATAGCATAGTCTATATTATCAGCCTCTTAAGACAGAAAATCTTACTGTTCCTCATATACTACCTATCTCAAGTGCTATGAGTGATGTCTGCTGGGGCCTTCAGGCATCACTGTTACGCTAATTTAAAACAATACTACTTGCACTTTGAAAGATGTAAAAAGTCCAAGAATACCAGAAGAGAGAAATGTCTGCTTCATGCTTTACAGGATAAAACGTGTGATCCCCTCATTTACTTTGCCTGAAGTCGCTTTTTATGACAGTGTTAGCACTGGCATACGGTGCACTGCATAGGAGGAGTTTAAGGCTGGCAGCAGCAAGGAAGATGAACATGACCCCTTTGCTTTTCTAAACAAAAGGAAAGTGATGTTAGTCTGGAATTTTAAATATCCCCTATCATCAAGAACACAGCAATACAATGTATGGTGGCCTTTGCAAAGTGATGTTACAGGCTCTCACCATTTCTTCTTTATGGATGCTTTGTTCACGTAGCTTAATGACAGATATGGCAGTAAAACTGCCTCTACTTTTATTGCTTTTCTTCCTTTGTCTTTCAGCAAAGACAACAGTGACCTTGCATAATCACCTAGCCACTGCTTTTCAGTTTATCTGACAATTAAAACAAGGTCTCCTGAAGAGAAACCATGGAGAAAATACTAAAAGAAAGTCAATCATATCCAATAAAATTACTAAAACTGTAGCTCATTCTAACCTAATATTATCCTGCTGTGTCTATCCATTAATGGTATTTTACACTCTGCCTATGACTTCAGTTAATGAAGGAACATTTCTTATCTATTCTTTCTTACTAAGGATTACTGCTGCAGTGGTATTAAGGAGTATTTGCACACACGGGGTTTGCTGTTTACTTAACACATGCTGACCCAACCAGATTTCTGGGATTGTTTATACGACAATTATGCTTTCAAAGAATTCTTGCAAAGGTAATCTCTAAGAAGAGGCAAGGCTAGGACATGGGGAAGAGACCCTCCCTACTGCACCTCCTGTTGTGGCAGCAACAGATCAATCATTGGTCCAATAAACCTTCACTGTTCCCAGGCAAAGGATGGGTTGGATGGTTGTGACAAACTCTGCTGGGAGGGATGGTTACCCCAAAGATAAGATGCTGGCTGGCGATCCACTGAGAAGTCTTCCAGGTAAGGAGTAGAAAAGGCATTGGTGTGGTACAAAGAGTTTGCTTAGTATTGAGAAACAGAAACTAAGTTGCAGCAGCAGCGGCACAGGAAGAGTAGATCAAACAGCAGGACAGAGCAATGCAGAAAAATAGGCTATTCTAAGGAATTAAGACCCAGTCCCCAAAATGCACACACAAATAGCTAGTTCCTACCATACCGAAAGTAATTTATGGACCATTGGGACCTTGATTTTAGCCATAAAGCTGAATCCATTCATCTGAGAGTTTAGGGAGGGAAACTGAGTCATCATCACTGCAAAATAAACATAACAGGGATGTCCTCTGGAAGCTGTTGCATTATGGCAAGTGTCAGGCTTTGATGTATTTTCTGCCTTCTAGTGGGCCAGAAAGAAGTTTCAACTGTTTAGCAAAATCATTTCCTCACCAATTTGCTTTCTTCTTCCCTCCCTAACCAACAGTCCTGCAGAGCATTGTCCTCAGAGTAAGCACTTGTGAAAAATGCGTGTGTAAGTAGCCTTCACAGTGGTAATTGTGCACGTGCTGGCTACACGCCCAGCTCCAGTGCAAAGTCCCACACCTGAATTCAGAAAGGGTTGTCCCCATCTGCAAGCTATTTAGTAACTGTGCTAGACAGTTTCTTTCCTTTGCTGTATGACACCTAACAGCAGGAGGACAAAAAGCAAACAGCAGTATCTTCCTACAAATAACCATTTCTGCTGCCTGAAGAGACCCCATTCTCTACAAAAAAGGAACTGGAGCAGCCCCCGTGTACACCTCTGCCTACATGCCCAGATGAGGACTCCAGGCTTTAACAGGGAACACATATTTAACTACAGATCATGTCAGTGTCAAATATAGGCAGTAGAAGAAATCACTTAAATGGCTATCAGGGGAGCTCAATGCACTTTTTATCATTCTTATACCCTGCAGAAATGCCAGCAGCCCCAAATGGATTATACACAGCATATGCAACATATACATGGGGGAAGGGAGCATCATAAATTAAAATATATCTTCCATATCAGCACAAGAAGGGAGACTAGTTCTGTAACTACCACAGACTTTTAAACTGCTGAGCAAGAATGCCATCTACAGGCCTGTATTACAATTCTTCTCAGCTAAATATGCACCAGGAGTAGAAACAAACATAAAGTGAGTACTCAGCATAGTATATGTTAATATGACTTTCATATGCTAACGGAAAGTTCATTAAAAATAAACAAATACAACAGTAAAATACTTGGAACTCCTTTCAAAAAAAAAAAAAATCAAAGACTACAGACCCTAAAATACTAAATCTTTCATAGAATAACCTAGAGAGGATCATTATCATTACAGCACTGTGTTCTGCATACATATTTTATGAAGAAACTTTTTGCACATACTTTAGAGGTTAGCAGTGCATTACATTTTGTCTGCTGCTTGATTTAACCAAATGCAATGCCCTGAGGCATTTATTAAAATCAGAAAAGAGAAAAATGCTATTAATGTTAACCTCAGATTGTAACACATACAGTCTTTCCTAAAAAGGAACTGTCATGCTTTTCAGTCCTACTTATCAGGCCCTACTGAATTGTTTTGATACTAATACCAAAATAGCTAAGAGTGAAGTAATTATACCTTTATGTTACTGTTAAGCGGAAGTTTCATACTGATAGCTCTAGACCTGGTGACATTTTAAATCCTCATGTGTCTACAGTCAGTAAAAATAGGTTGAGAAGAATGTTGAGTTATGCCAGAAATTTTAAGTACAACACAGACAAGAAAAATATGTAATAAAGTGAGATACAAAAACAACTGAAAATGGTAAGAAATTACCAACTTTTCAAAACAGAAAAATTATTTAAAAATTCCTCATCCAATAACCTCTGGCCGGTACGACTGATGTTGGCCCATGCAGACAGTGCCCTAGTCTTTAGTGGATTTTTATTTAATGAAATGTAAGCAGATAAAAATCATCAGCCCTCACGGAAAGCTAAGTGAAGATCACATGCCGTCTTCCTCAGTGGGGTTGATTTGGTTACCCTTGATTATAGACAAATAAGAAAAGCTCAGGTTGACTACCATGTTCACAGCCTGCCAAAACAAATGCTACTAGAGCAATTCAAAGCTAAACTGTTCAAAATGCAAATTATGCCCTATTGTGCCTGTTGGATTCATGTGAAGTCATGTCTTTAGATACAGTTCAGAAGTGCCAGAACAGAGTAAGAAGGGAAATTGGAGTCCTGTCAGCAGCCAGAATGAAAGCAGGTAAATCAGCAAATGCCTCATAATTTGCAGGTGTTAAGTTTTTCTTACTAATTAGAGTGGTCATAAACAGCATCTTTTCTAAAGCTCAGCAAAGAAGGGAAGTGTCTTGTAAAATTTTAACTGAACTTATTTGTCCAATTCTTCACTGTTACACATTCACTTCACTGACACTCATATGCCTGTAACCTCATGCAGCTTGTCCTGCAGAGAATATATCAATTTAAGCTGCCATTTATTTTAAAATACTGGTTTTCTCCCTTCCTCTTCCTTCCCCTTATCTTCTCTCTCTTCCTATCTCAAATTATTCCAAGCCAAATAGCTTCAAACTCATGGTTTTTTCCATTTTATTATTCAGTTTGTATGGCTGTCAAACAAACAAATTCTCTTTGATTTGTTTGGTTTTCTGAGTGTGTGGATATATCAACTCTTTGAATTGCAGGCACTGTTGTTTGTTTAATTTTTTAAATAATGTTCTGTGATTACTCAGTGTTGTCATTTCACAAATAAAACTAAATAGCAAACTTATTGGAGAACGATTTACATACTTTTACCCGTGGGAACGGGACTTAATTAAAGATGGCAGAAATATTTTATTATTACAGGAGCAAAAGTTCTCTATTACTTTTACATATACCATGTTTTTTGTACAATGTGTCATGATGTATAACATGTTGTACACGAAGTGGCACATCCTAGATTCAACTTGGCTTCATAAGACTCAGCTAGGAAAAATATCAAGTAACAGATTCTTCTTTTTCTGATTATCCTGGAAAAAGTTTGTCTTCTGGATGAATATTTAGCACATACAATTTGGCTGTTTTGTCCTCTCACATCTTGACTGCAATCTCTGTGAGCTCTCTACTATGAGAACATCCAGCCAAGTACAAGAAGAGAATCCAGATTAGACAGTGCTGTGTGAAAGACACAAGTGAGCCATCCTTCTGAAGTGATTAACAAAGGACAAAATTATGAAGACATTTCTCAACCAGTGTAAAAAAAAACTCACTGGCTAACAGACAGGGCAAAAGAAGAAGGCACCTCTACACACCACCCTCAGACCCACTGTCAGCCAACCCTTCCAACACCTCTGCCACCAACCCAACAAGGTCTAGAAATCCCTACTCGCCATCCAGACTATTTTTTTCCCCAGGGAATTTAGTCCAAGTATTTTCTCAGAGAGAGTATTAGATTGTAAGGCTGCTGACAGAAGGCCACTGATGGTCGAGCTGCACTTTCTCAGCAAAGCAAAGGTTGGTAATCCCACTTCCTATTTCAGGAATTTAATGACACAAATTGAGTTATTGGACACAACACATCGATACCAGAGAGAAGTTCAATCCAGAATGTAGAAACCTGTATTTTCCCCAGAAAGGGACATCATTACCACAGCTGGCAGAGCTGAACAAGATCCTGCAATGGGATGCCCCAGGTTGGCCCCGAAGCTGTTGGAAGTGTCTACGAGGCTTCCCAGGCTGGTCTTGGCTTGCAAGCACCTACATTATATCACTAGTTTTGACATTTTCAAGGCAGAGAAGACGCCAGTGCAATAGGTGGATCTCAAGGTACACAACATACAACTGTGATCTACTATTACGTCACAAATAACATAGTGATAGTTTCTGGGCTTTGCCCAGAAAGTCTTTTATTCCCACTCTTCTCTCCGCCACAACATATGTTGGCAGTTTTGGGGCTTTTCTACCACACATATCTAAAGTCAAGAGAAAACCAGTGTTAATCCATGCGAGATAAGTACAGGAGCAGGAAACTCGCTGCAGTTCTAACAGATATCTCTTCATAGGAGCATGATGATTAGGAGCTGATGTGATCCCTCTGCTCCTCACACATTTCTAGTCATCATGGGCTAATCATCAGTTCAAACTCTCTCACCCATAACCACGAGGAAGACTTCCAGCAGAAGTGCCCAAGCGTTATCCATTTTACAGGCTTCACAGTGCTCCCTAAGGATGACTGAATAATTTGTTTTGAATAATCTGCAGGAATAAATTTACCATTTTTTAATGTATAATTATATAATAATATAATATAATATAATAATATATTATATATATTATATATAATATATATAATATAATAATATAATGTATAATTAATATATATATTATGTATAATAATGTATAATTAAGCAAGAAATCATTCCCTACTCTTCTAAACTTATTCTATTGACAAGTTTCTTCTGGGTGGTAAATGCAAGTTCTTATAGTTGCCAGCACCATGCCTACTTAAAAAGTTAATCCATTCCTCTCTGAAGGTTAAGAAAATGCTAAGGAAAACAAGATATGAGGGCTTAGGTAAAGTGGGAGGTTCCAAATCACTGGAGCTCTGCTCATTACAGAGCTCTGCTGCTTCTGCAGCAGCAAAACACTGCATGTGAATTTACCTCAGAGAGACTGTCCTGACCTCCATCCAACTTCTCTAATGATGATGATTCTTTTCTCAGCGGGAGGTGTTTGCCGTGCTACTGTTTCACATTAACTCTTTGCGAAAGCAGTTTTTCCATCTGCTGTTACAATAAGGTATTGCCACAGCACTAGGACAGGGTGGAGAGGACCTTGGGGTGAGGGAGGGCCAGGAACACTCATGTGGGTAAAGGTCTCAATGCAGAGATGAACAACCTATTTAATATGACATAAAGCAAAGATCTAGGAGTGCTAGATCCATGATTTATGACCCTCATCCTACCTATGTCAACTATGCAGAAACTGGAGCTTTACTTCACACTGATATAAGTGTCTGAAGACATATACTTCTTTACACATAATGGTAGTATCACGTCAGACAGAAAGGAAAGGGCTGACTATGCCAAAGAAATTCAAGCTCCTCATTCCCTAAGCAGGTCCCATACCTTGAGGGAGGAAAATGTTTATTCCATTTCAAGAGAATAGATCAAAATACTCATCACGCAAGTGTAAGAAGCCACACCAAGAAAATACTTTAGATGGAATTTCTCCTGGCTCTGTATACCTCAGTAGTGTTTCCTATAGGAGTCATTACATCAAAATCTGTATATTGCCCATATCGATTTCTAAACTAGTAACTGCCACCTTACCACAAAATGCAAAGAAAATAAATTTAATTACCAAATTATTTTATTAGACCACAGTAAAACCATACATAAAACATGACTTAGAGTCTTTTCCTGATGCAACTCCAAATTCATTTACTAACCACTTTTTTTTTTTTTTTTTTTTTTTTTTTTTTTTTTTTTTTTAAAAAGAGTAACATCATACACACAGCCATGACCTCAGCTTGCCAAAGCATTTTGGTATCAAGAGCTACCCTGGAAAAACAAAGAAAAAATTACTGCTTCCTAGGAAGCATGATCTTGCAACTCATTCACCAGCAAAATGGCTGAACTATATTCAATTTAGAAATTGATTTTCCAGTCTTTCTCCCTGTATATGTTTATGCAGAGAAAGCCAGGCACTATGTGGTACTTATACATATAAACTATAAGTCTTTCTATGTACAAGATAGACTAAATATGTGTATAGAATTGCATATTCTCTCTTTCAAATGCTGAGTGAAAAGATAATCAACTATAAACAGGTTTCCTTCCGTTCAAAGTTGTAAGTTACATCTATAAAACTTTGTAATCCAGCTCTTAAATGTCAGCAGACCTGAGAGCAAGCTTACCTTTGGTCTGTCAGCAGCTGCCAATATTTATAACAGCCATTGACTCCACGTAAACACAGAAGTAGAGTTACTTTCAGATGTGGGTTTGAACCTACCAGGAAGATAGACGGAGGCAGATGCAGATCACCAAGGGATGAATCAACTCAATGTTCCTGCTACTTACAATTGAAAGGGACTAGCAGAACTGGGTTAATTGTAGCTCTTCACCCAACTATTACAGCTTCCTTTTAATTACCATTCTCGAGATTTAGGGAAATCTGCCCTTGCCTGCTAATCAAATTTTCTATGCAGAACTACTCCGAGTTATTTATTCTGAACTACCCTGGAAAGCTATGAGGATGGACAGTTCTATTATTTATTTTTATACTCTTTCTTTCATAAGTTATATTTTATTTCTTAGCATTCATCTATGAGTCAAGCTAGTAAAAAAATGTTGCTTGTGGTTTTTCATATTACTGAAATATACTGAAATTATATTAACTAATAATTTTATTTCCTTAGTATCAGAATTAGACATGCATGAGAATAAAGAGCCAAACTCCAGTCCCTTCGTAGCCAATGACTCAGTAGAACTGAGTCCCCAAGTTAATAACACCGAGAACTTGGCTGAGATGAATTACCTTTTCTCATGCAGCTGAGATGCTCAAATCTGCCAAAGTGCTCTGGGTGCCCAAATCCCATTCATTTCAGCACACAATGGTTTCCAAATCCTAGTTTGGACTGAACTGTAAGGCAGCTTTGAAAAATCTCTTAAATCTTACTTGAAGAGTCATTTCTTCTGTTCCTGAGAAAAACATGGATGGCAAGGACAGAAGTCCATTTGGCCAGGCACCTCACTCTGACCGAAGCATGGTGCAAGGAGGGGGATCTTCCCCGATACCCAAACCACATCTTCCTCTACCCTTTCTCAATGCTATGCTATTTTTTCTTGGGGAAAAGGAGTCATCATCCCCAGCTATAATTACAGAGGTAAGTAATAGCCCATATATAAACCATGAAAGGGCAGGAGAGCCTTCAATAGCTTACACAGTTATTTAGGGAAGAGCTCTATCTACCTCTAAAATAGAGAAAACAATGAAGTGAAATGACTAACCTCGTACTCGGACCAAATATGTCCCCCCAAATGCATGACTATGGAAAAGGCTTATTTTTAACTCGGCATAAGCTGTCCTCCAGGAACTATGCACCTCTCCAGCTCTGGATGGAGATTTGCTTTGATAATTTTGGATGGGATGAGAACAGAAAGTGAATGGAGACTGATACAGCCTCTCACCTATCTGATACAGCCTCTCACCTATCTATCTTCCCACCTGCTCTTTTGGAAGCGTTCTTGTATAAAATTAATTGACATAACAATTAACCAGACCCGAGAGTACTTGTTCTTGTAGTGGGGATGTATATTTAGTGTCTGCTATTAATGAGCTCTTGGAAAATTTCCCATAAGATTTCTTCGGGCAGGGATACAAGATCTGTTATATCCATAAAACACAATAGCTTGCAGCTGTGTTAACATGCTTAGAAGCACATTAATGACACTATGTTATTAAGCAAGTCCAAAGAAAGAGCAAACCATTACAAAACGCACCCCAGACCCAATTGGATTTTCAGTCTCCTAACAGAAGCCCAGCTATCTGCTGGCTGACGGCATTGTTCAGGACCTCTCTGAATCTCCCTGCCCTTTCCCACAGCCTCCCAGCCACAAAGCAGCCTGGTTACGTTTCTCTCCCTACATCTCTCCACTAATCCCTCCTTAATAGAGGCAAACTTAATAGAAACCCTCTGCAAGATGCCGAAGAGAGCCAATGCAGGCACTGAATGACACACCAGGCTGAAGATGGAAAGCACAGCACTTTGGCAAAGGCATTTAAGGGAGCTCCAAGCTCTGTGCCTTCCAGGCACAGCTGGAAGCCCCCACCATGCACAGTGGAGATGTTGGCAGCCGTGCACCTCCAATGGGTGCATCTTCAACTTGTGTTTTCCCTTCCCAAATCAGAGATTAGGTATGTTGCTAAGAGTTGCCTAGAGGTCACTGTTTAAATGCAATTGCTGCCCTTTTTATGCAAAAGTTATTCCTAGAATCTATATAATCTCATGGTGAACTGCAGTGACTATGTAAACTACAATTTACCTTAGTGATCTTAATGCAAAAGGAAAATAATCATATCCACAGTATAGACTACAAACCACACAAAGCTTGAACTGTTGTTCAGAAAACAGCAGCATTGCTTGTATTTTCCATCTGAAACTTTTTTTTTGAGGTAGCCCATCATGAAGGTACCACTACCACTCCAGTTTCACAACTAAATCCCAGAGCATCTTAAATCTTGCTCAGTGTAGAGTCCGTACCCTGCAGCACTGCCCTGAAAATAGTCACGAAGAAGGGGCTGAAGCTGCTGGACAAAACAAGAGGTAGCCAAAAGGCAGAATAGAGGCCACCAGTGGGGATGCAATGAGCTGGACAGATGAGCTTGGGGAAAAACAGTGGGATACAAGGGGCAACAGGCAGGGTCAGGGGACACGAAGAAGGGAAGGAAAGAAGAAAAGAGAGAGGGCTGGGCTGTCAGGAGGGGGCTGTCAGGGGGCACAAATGGAAACAATTGCTGAAGAAAAAAAAAAGAAACATTTTTATTCTCTACAGGAAAGTGGATGAGACACAGACAGTGGGATAACGAGCTCAGATACCACCAAGCAGCACCCAGCATATTGAAAGTGCATTTGGAGACTGTCCCTGAGAAAGCACAAAGACACCAGCAGGACAAACAGCCCTTTCTGAGATCCCCTATTATTTACTGTCAGCAGAAGTTCTGGGGCACATCCCACAGGAGTGATCCTGTATCACAAGAGGGTTTCATCAGTTTTAAACAGGGACACTAAGCACCAAGAAGTTTTGACTCAAACACACACAGCCTTATTTTTACTGGAATTATCCAAATACAAAAGAAAGTCACATCAGGTAATCAAGCAGGTTAATTCTCTGGAAATGACTAACCATAAAACTCTATGTGGGAAGTGGGATGTCCCCATCAGCTTCACCGGTGTTCGCAATAAAGAAAAAAAAAAAAATCCATTTTGCTTATAGTCAAAGAGAAGAAAGTCATTGACAGATGGTCATCCTAAGTGCTATAGTTTGTCTCCATATATAATGAAAAATATATAAACCTTCTGTTGTGCAGTAGAGGAAAGAGTCTTGAACACCTGTTTCAAATTATTATGATACTATAAACATTCTTGGAAATTGGAGAGCCCTGTGTTTTAAGAAAGTGAGAAGTGCCATTGCCAGCTAAACTAAATTGAGTAGGTTTGGGTCCAGCAAGCAGTGAAAGAGAATTATGTGTATAGCCGCTGGCATACAGCTGATAAGAAAACTGAGTGGGCATAAAGCTAAAGCCTAACACTGCCGAAATCCTGTCATTTTATGAAGTATATACATAAATTAGCTGTGCAAATTATATTTCTTAAGGTACTTCCAATATTTTCTTTTCAGGCTTGTCATCTCTGGAATCCCTTCACAGTAAAATAGATCATTTGAAATGTCCAAATTAAAAGAAACATTAGGTAGGTTTGGCTAAAAATGTTCATCCAGTATCTAGCAAAGACTGACTGAATTTTATTTACTCTAAGGAATGTGAGTTGTTGCCATTTCATCACTTCTTCCAAACCCATTCCAAAGACGGATCCAAGTTCATGCCAGTATCTAAGAAAGTTGTCAGTGCCTTTTGCTGTTTCCTTCCAGAAAACATCTGCCTCCTCAAAGCTCTCATAACGAAATGCTGGCAAAATACTGTGGAGCTGCATGTCCAATGGTTAATCAAGAAAGATACCTGCCAATGGCAAGAGGCTATGACAAGTAGATGTTGTTCCAGTGCCCCTACGCACAGCAGGTCTAATATTGGGAAATGCATACTTTTCGGTCTCATCCCATAGGTATACATCAGTCATTCAACAAGACTTTTTGTTTCTACACCATGAAATGAGAAGTACTGGCATACTTATCAAGCATATTAAAAAGCAGAATGTCTTTTAAGTCAGTCTGTAATTTCATAAATTGGACAGATAGAAGCAGCTCTGCTGAAGCATTATTCAGTTGATGCAGTCTTTTGCATTCACAATAGCTACACAGATGGCATAATTAGATGTGAAAGAATACAAAAGAAATAGGGAAGATTTTATTAAGCAAATATATTAAATTTATGATTTGTGTTCCTAAATACTTCAGGTTTTTTAGGCAGGCATCAGTATGCCACCTTTCAACATGGGGAATTGCTTACACAAAATATATCCATACTGTAACTGGGTCTCCTTTATACTGCTTTTGCATGCTCTTTACTGGTATTGCTAATCTTGTATAATACATACTATTAAATCGGTGTCACAGCAAACTAGAACAGTGAAATCAAGGAAATTCTAAGTTTTCGTGTACTCTTCTCATAACCCAAAAGGGAAAACCAAAAGATTTTAAAGTAGAGCTCTGTCCAAAATCCCGGTCCAAGCACTCAGTTGTGGAAAGGGGTGCAAGCAGCACTGTGCATGCTAAAAGCAAGGAGAGGGAGAGCCGAGCATCCCCTGGGCAAAGCATGGGCCAGGTAACAGAGGGATAACCAGGTGAAAAAGAGCAAGCTGCACATGAGGAGCTGCAGATGCTCCCACCTCACAGGAGAGGCTGTTGCATCCATCACTTGACTGGGGAGATCATCCCACACAGCTTCTGAGCTTTTTAGATGGCTCTTTTGGTAACTACCACTCCTAGACTCACAGTATACTATGAATAACTGCTTAAAACCTTGAGTAGTTTTTGTCCGGACTAGCCATAATTTTCATCTCTAGGAGAGATTTTGCATTACAATACACGGATGTTGCGTGTTTTATTGGGTTTGGGTTTGTTTTAATATTTCTACTACTACACAAGCCAGCTGTTGCTGTCTTCATACAGCTCTAGGAACAGCAACTCAATACCTCTTACTTTTTGGTTGTAGTTTAACCCAGGAATACTGACAGTGAAGCGAAAGCAAACAGAGCAGAAAGGAATGGGGTTTTTTACTTTTTCCTCCCCCACACATTACAAAAGGATTTGGGTATAGCTCTCAAGATCTACAGGGAGGAGAGCTCCTCAAGCACCTACATCAATGTAGCTCCATTGACTTTGTTACGCTTTAACTTGAGCTAAGATAAGTAGTAGTCAGTTATTCATAAATGTTTTACAGTGTTTGCCTGGGTAAAAAAAAAATAAAGATTATTTGAAGACACCCAAATGCCATACTCGTTGGTACATCTTATTATTCTACTTGAACTAAAAATAAAGGACTTAATTATAATTGGCTTACTTTTCTCTGGCTGAACAAAATTCAACAAGTTTTATGATAAATACAAGCAGAAGTACTGCATGCTTTTCAGAATTGTCTTTCAAAGCCAGACACTGGGATTACAAAACTGACACCCACCTCTTTCCTGTTTAAGATTATGTGCAGGCTCAATTTTTTTTTCTTTAATCTAAGCACAATGTAAAAGTTATATAAGTGTGCCTTTCAGTTGTACTGAATCTTTAATCAGAGTTTTAAAACTATTTAAACATAACTTTATCTGTTCTGGGCACAGAAATTATTTTGGAGGGTATTCCTGCTTATTCTTCCCAGAATGTTAATGAAAATTATAGAATACTATTATAAATTAAATTCACTTTATATGCTTTTACTTTACACGTTATGACACCTGGTCAAATTTTTAGCTCACCATACTCCTGAATAACCCCACATAAGTGCATTACACAAAGGCTTAATATGACTGTCAACAGTAGCTATGCAGAAGGAAAGACCATGAGAAAAGCAGGCACCTGTAGGTTGAGCTTGCCTGGTATGTATCCTCTGTAAAGCCAGTCACAAAAAAATCTTGGCAGGACACTTCCAAAGCCAAAAAAAGCAGTACTTAAGACTTACACTTTCTGCGATGAGACTCCATAACTTCATCTATTTGCCCTTAAGCCAAGGGCAGTAAAAGACCAGCCCATTCACTAAAATGGATGGGGCCAAAAAACTGGAGGATTCATGTCTGCTCTCCTGCACACATAGATGCACAAACATGTAGCACTCAGTCTGCTTCAGATCTGATTTTTATTACATAAACGTGGTATTGCAGAGAGTGCAGCATTAGTCTGAGTTTAGTTCAGACTTACAGAACTGAAACCTCCCAAATTCCTTTCCTCTACACTGATTGCTACTTGTTTCTATAGAAATAAAAGCCTAAAGGATAAATCTGACATTGCTTAATGTATTTATTAGGACCATAGATCATAATCAAACAATAACGTATGGCATTACATAGCCAATCCTTGCTCTGCTGCTTTTGTTAAAATGCTAAAGCAAGCTGAGCATCTAACCTCATACAATGCTTTATACATACTGGAACTTGATGCATATAGGTCTACAGAATTAGTTTTATCTACACGAGTTTATCTCCAAGAACACAAAAACTTAAAAATCATTCTTACATTATCAGTTTAGCAGTTCCTAAAAGTAGAAACACAAAATAAAATGCACAAATCAAACTTGCTGTGTGGAAAAGAAGGCCTTTACAAGATATATATTATTTTTAAATACTTAACAGATCTAAAGGTTGTGTGAAGTTTAGCCGAGACTCCTATCATAAACAGTGCACGAGCACTGTAGGATATCAAGTCACAATTTCAGACACTGTTACAAAGGCTCTAAGCCTACAGTGTGAAACAGATTCTTACTGAATATTACGCACTAACGTTTTCTGCAGAACCAGAGACAGCACTGGGGCTTGGCGTGATGTCCAGCGAGAAAAGTTTTGACTGCTGACTTTCAGTTTTCACCCGCCCTAGTTGAGGCCACCAGTGTAAGCAGGATAAAAACATCTCCTACAACACAAAACTGCAACTACTTGGCTAGATTCGCCAGCCTACTCTTCTAGTCATTTAAACAACCCTGGCTTTCTACTTTATTAAAAAAAAATAATAATAATCTGAAAGACCTACTTTTACAGCAGTAACATCAATATTTTATATTCTCCCTTTTTCTGTAAAGATACCAGGCTGATTTATATGTTGTTTAAAAAAAAGTACTGAACCCATCATATTATGTAATATAAAATACCACCTTTGTCTCCAAGGGAACATCACATTTTAATCCAAAGCTGCACAGCTACAGAAATAGTCTGAGAATTAAATCTCCAACAAAACCCACAGTGGACAAAGCGTTAAGATAAAGGAAACTCACTTTCCTTAAAAATCAGCTTGCTTTGCCACAGAGCATTCCCAGAAGGACTTTAGAAAATTATTATTTTATTTCTCTGACATATTTGGCACATCAGAGTGACAATGCATGTTTAGTAGTGTCCTAAATTGTCACAAATGATCTATTTTAAGTGGCTGAATAAAAAAGCCATTAAAAACGTGGCTGCATAGCAATGCTGATCATCAGCAACTCTCAGCCCAGCAATCCATCTCTGCCAGCAGGAGTTTTATATTCTACCTTCTTTTCATTCCTTTATTATCCATTTGTAGACTGACCCACTTATTGATAATAATGTCAGGTTCCTAATTTTTTTTTTTAATTTTTTTTTTTTTTTTTTTTAGGAAGCAAAGGCCTAATAACACTGTCATGAAAGCGGGTGTGCATCCAAAATGTTTCTTTGCATATCTACTCTGCATTTTCATGATTTCACAGGCAAGTTAAGGAGTGGCACACACACAACCAGTTAGACAAAAGCCAGTTGTATGCACTAGAGACCTGTTGTTATATGGCCAAGATTCCTGCACTTTTAAGGAAGCTGTGAAAGCGTATACTTAATCATGCACTGAGAGGAGATGACTACCATGGGTTTTTCCCGAGGAATCTTCTGCTAACATCACTGGAAAGTTCTGAGCACTGGCTTAAGCTTTTTGCTGTGGGATGATGTACACCTCAGTCCCATCTAATTTTGCAATCTTGTCTGCTTCAATATATATTATAAAACATACTAACACAAAGCATAGCTGTATAACACACAAATACCAAAAAAACCACACAGAATGAATTACCCTTGTAACAGCCTCTCTACAATGTTGCATAGTAACACTGACCAGCATTTTTTGAGTGCTCGCTTTTCCATTTTTTCTTTTCCTTTTTTTTAATTTTAAGCCAGTAGTCTAAACTAACAGTCATCCAAGAAAATAATTAGCCTACCTCCATTTTATCTAATCTACACAACAAAAAATTAGGGCAGTGACACACTTCATATGTATTTAGGCTCAGGAAGGCATTTGAGTCCCTCCAAGGTCAAACACACATTTAAGTTATTTCTGAAATAGGGCCAAACTTCCTGACTTTAAGTAGAAAACAGTAACAAGTAAAATGTTATAGAGATTAATCATGGCTTCCTAAATCACATGGTGGGGGGAATAATCAGAAACCTGCATCTCTTACCTGCACTGTCTTCTGACATTTTTGGCTGAGAACCACTAAATGCATTCACCTTCGGCTTAGGGTACCCATTTGATTTTCACTACTCAAGAATTTTTCCATCAGCAAAATGACTAAGTGATCCCACCTCCCACAGACTGCCTAACTTCATCCCATTCAGCAGTGCTAATACTGCATATTAAATACTCTGGATGATATCACACATAGGCTCAGCTGAACTCAGGATTACTGATGTGTTGGATATATGGCTGGTGGCATTGCTAGTAGCAAAGTATTTTGTTCCTCTGCTTTTCACATACCACCAATTTTGGCGTTTCCTGCATCCCACACACCCTCAAGCAGAGGCCTGATAGCAGCCTTTAAACGTGTAAAAGGTTCCTGCAATAAAGGAGGAAGGACACCTTTCTTCATATCCATTGGGAACAGTACAAGAGTAATGGGCTTAAACAGAAGCAGAGAAGATTTAACTAGGATATTGTGATTTTTTTTCCCACTACTGAGGAGAGAGAATCAGTAGAACAGATTATTTAGGGATCTCCATCAGGAGAGGTTTACTAAAAACAGGTTAGACAAGTGTCTGCCAGGCATGCAAACAGATTAGAAAAATCTCTCAGTTGTAGGAAAGAGGGCAAAAGGGGACTTTCTTTGGGGGCAAAAGCTCACTTCTACGTTTTCCACATGCTTAATTCGGTACCCTGCATATTATCAGTATTTTAGCCAAAAATTAGAGAGACCAAGTGACCTTCCCTGCTATAGAGAACAAAGTCAATGGCAGAAATGGGATTATAAACTCAAGAATTTGGAACTCCGGTCCTTCTAGTCCTTTGCAGCAGACCCATTGCATATATTTCTATACATACACATATGTGTATATGTATACAAAAACATTCATAGTCATCTGGCCTATGAGCAGGAGGCAATACTCAGGCACAGAGCCACGCTGAAATGTCTGCACGGCTCCTAGACCATGACTGGTTTGCATCCCATCCTCTTTTAAACACAGCAGAGCAAATGTTTCACTTCAAACTATGTACATTTATGCTATGAAATGTTTCCCTGAGATTAACCTATGTGCTCTCCTCTATCTCACCTGGGAAGGTGGCAGCTGAAGGATGTACCAATGCCTTGTACTCTCCCTGGAGCAGGGTAGCGACACGTCCATTCAAATGCCCCTCAGCAGCATAAAGAAGCTCCCACTTAATTCTTAAGGAACAGAGGAGTTTCCCTCCTGGCCTTGCCAGTGCTTTCTCCTTCATCTACAAGTGAACGCTGTGTGATATTTTATACATTATATTTTTATACGTATTTTATCCTCTCCTTCTTTTTAAGTTTTATTTAATAGCAAACAGCTTGTCTCCTTAACAGTAAAGAGCAAAGTGACAGAAAACAAATTAGTTTCTAAATTTAAAGCTGTGTTACGTTGCCAAGGCAACTGAAGATCTACAACTACATAAAGCAAATAATACCTACTTGTAAGAACAGAACCAAAACTAATTCTGGAAAGAGTGGGTCTTAGAATATAATTACACTAAAATAATAAACTAATAATTTTAAAACACATTAGCAAAACAGATCTATAACTGGTTGCATTTGGGAAAGTCAAACACTCCCAGGTTATACTCAGGAAATGGCTTCCAAGAGACGAGCAATGAAATCTGTGTTTGCCTCATTACAAAAGGTTTATACGTGCTCCTGACACAGACATAGCAGTCAAAAACCATTTTCTGATACAAACAAATCATGTCTTGGAGCCCACATGCTACAAGTGAATTGTTCAACACCCAGCACTGTAGAGGAACATGGCAATGGTGAACCCTTCCAGGGGTTCTTTATAAACTTCTCCTCTTCAGTTTAGCTCAAATGAAAAATTGTGAAGGCTATAGATTTTCTCTGAAAGCAATCAAATTTGTTCACAAAAGTGCATTCATTAAAAAGCAAATCCTGAACAAACAAACAGCCCCCAGCCGGTCAGGTGGGCAGCTCTGCAGCAGCAAGAGATGGATCCAAGACACAGGTCCCAGGTCTCCCATCGACCCCACACCATGCACCAGGGAAGCTGCCGTGGCAAGTGATACGGGGCCACCCCAGCTGACCCCACAGCCCTATTTTATTCAAAATGCTTTATATAAAGAGTACGAGCCCTGCCTTGGGCAATAACACATTTATACTCACATCATCCAGCCCCTCCTCCAACTCCTCAGCTCAAGTGCCTATGCCACCAGGTGATAGCATGAACCCGTAGGATCCTTTTGCCCTATCACCCTTCATCTTTGAAACCATGTTACATGGCAAACTGGTGATCAACCACTTTCAGATGGGCACAACAAAAGAGATGAGAGAGCTAGAAGTGCTTTTTGAAAGACCCAGCAGCCATGGCTGGGATACAACAAAAAGAGCAAACGAAGCTCTCAAGATGTCCTGGTAGCAGCATGAACTCCAAAGCAGCAAAGAAATCAGAAGATTAAAAAAAAAAAAAAAAAAAAAAAAAGATTTTTTGCTTGTTTGTTTCAAAGAATCCCATTTATCCCACATACACAGATCTGAGGAGACCATGGAAATCAGGCAACAGAAATAAAAGCATTAACATTCAATGCTGCTGAGCAAAGTATCCACTGAAGGATGCTGTACAGCACCTGTGCATATAACTAGAAGCTAATCACCTTACTGAGCCCTGCAGCTCTGTACCCTCAGTAACCCATATGGACTGCCTTCGTAAAAACAGTTATAGAAGAGTAGGAAATAAAAAAGGATATCTATAATAGACTGCCAAATTTTAAAGTAATAGGCATTTCTGGTTGGCCTTCTACAAATGGAAAGAATAGTTACTGAAGAAAATATTCAGAAACACCACGTTTAAGTTTAAAGACCTGAAAATAAGCGTTACATATAGTATATTTTGCATGTTCTTTAATTCACCTGGGTATTTTAGTGGTCTTGTAAAGAACATGACCAAAAGCAAAAGTATTCTCCATCAAAATCTGTATAAGGAAAAATAGGCCTGGACTGTGGCTTATCTCCCCTTCATAACACATAAATTACTCTCTAAGGGGCTTCAACCCCATGCCAATTTAAGAAAACAAAAAAATCTTGTTGTATCCCCTCTGCTGTCCTCCTCAGTCAATACCTGGGTAATTCATAGCTATTGGGCTCCAGCAGCCCCTGAAGCTGAAGCAGAGATAGACTCTATGTTTTTCCATACACACACCCCCCAAAAAAAAAAAAATCCCATTTCTCCATTCTCAACATTTCTTTCATCAAGGACATCTCAACAACTTCAACTCCTTAATTCTCCTTCCCTAAATCAGTGTAGGGACTGATAAAAAGACCTGATAAATAAACCAAGCCTTCCAAATATCTACTGCGCATGTGTTGTTGCAGCAGGATAGATATCTCTGCTGCCTGTCCCACTCTATTTATATTGTTTCCCAAAGGACAATTTAAAGGCCAAAGAGTTTCCGAAAGCTTTCAAGTCCTTTGCTTCTGTAGCTTGCCATTGCCAAGACCAATGAGTATGGACAAGACTCAGAGAGAGCAGTTTTCAGCTGCAGGATGTATGGGACTGGCAAGCTGGTAACATTTCTAATTGGATTTGTCTCTTGCTATTTTAATGTGGGGTGCTTGGCTATGCGAGCATGTTAGAATAAATCTGAGAGCCCCTGGAGTACAGTCACTAAAAACACGTATAGGCACAGCAAGTTGCCTTTCACATTTACTCCCATACATGAATGGCCACGCTTGTCAAGTGAAGACAGGGAGGCACTTCTCTCCAGATGTATCCAAGAAATGTTTGGTATTTCTTTGTAACGTGTCATAATCCCACAGTGTGACTGACTAGCCTGAAAAAAAGAAAACCATCTGCTGGTTGTCTTTTTTTTTTTTTTTTGAGGTATAGCCACAAGACACAGTCTTCCTCACTAACATAGACATTACACTCAAGATGAACCTTACCTCTTCCAACTCCCTTTTCTGTGTGCCCTATAAAATTAAAAGTTTACAGCAAATCATCTTGTCCTGGTTTCAGCTGGGATAGAGTTCATTTTCTTCCTAGTAGCTGGCATAGTGCTGTGTTTTGGATTTAGCATGAGAATAATGTGATAACACACTGATGTTTTAGTTGTTGCTGAGCAGTGTTTATACTAAGTCAAGGACTTTTCAGCTTCCCATACTCTGCCAGCAAGGAGGTGCACAAGAAGCTGGGAGGGAGTATAGACAGGACAGCTGACCCAAACTGGCCAAAGGGATATTCCATACCATATGATGTCATGCTCAGTATATAAGCTGGGGGGAGTTGGCCAGGGGGCAGTGATGGCTGCTCGGGGACTGACTGGACATCGGTTGGTGGGTGGTGAGCAGTTGCATCACCTCTTGTTTTTTGGGGGTTTTTTCCTTCCTGGGTTTTGTTTCCCTCTCTCTCTCATTTTACTTTCCATTACAATTTATTGTTGTTGTTATTATTATTATTTCAAGTATTAAACTGTTCTTATCTCAACCCACGAGTTTTCTTACTTTTGCTCTTCTGATTCTCTCCCCCATCCCACTGGGGCAGGGGGAGGGGGGAGTGAGTGAGCGGCTGTGTGGTGCTTAGTTGCCGACTGGGGTTAAACTGTGACACATCTGCTGAAAAAGTTATGAAAAAAAAAAATATATCTGCACCACAGGTGCCAACTAAGTATTAATTCAAAATTCAGCCCCTCCAAAGGTTGTTCCATGTGAACATACTTGGTCTCTGCAAGAGGCAGACACGGCTCTGAATACATAAGTGACAAGCTTAAAAACTTAGCTGTGCTCCCTCTGTACACTGGTGTTAAGACCTCTACAGATACCAGCAAGCTATTCAAATGCCACAATGGTTGTCTAGACATGCCTGTAAATTACTTTTGAGGGATACCAGGAAGCTCTGAGCTCTATATTATTAGGAAGAGAGAGCTGGAAGGGCTCCTGGGCCATCAACACCAGCCCTCTCCCTACTGACAGTCGTAACCTTTACCACGTATCAGCCCTGTCCTTCATAAAACTAGTTATGTTTCTTGCCCAGTATTCGCAGTCCTCCTGCAGCTAGAAACCTTCCATTAATTTCCAGCCTAAGTTTATTCAAACCTAGTTCATATCCCCTTGTCCAGCTGACAAAAGTGTCCTCTAAACAGTTTCCCCCCCTTCTTTTCTTTATCGCCCAATGTACTTATACAGAGCAATCATACCCCCTTCTCCATCTTCATTTTGCTCAGCTTAACAAGCAGACCTGCTCCAGCCTCTGGTGGGATTGGCTCTCCCGTCCCCGACCAGCCAGGCAGCCTTTCCAGACATCTGTTACAGCCCCAGTTGGGTTTTCCGCAAGCATGGGTAACCACAACCCCGGACAGATTTCAGCTGAGAACTCAACAGCACCTTTCACAACATGCTGCATCACATTAACACGTCAAAAGCATCCTGTGATCAACTAAATGCCCCAAAGGTCTTTCTCTTCATGTTGTTGCTGAATGATATTCATCTCATTAGTCCTCAGGACGTGACCCTGAACTTGCACTACTCAATTTTATCCTAATTCTATTATTCTAGTCTTCGAGGTCATTTAATTCTGCCTAATTAATCTAATCCTCCTCAGCGTTGACACTGTCTCCCAGTTTTATGTCATCAGCAAATTTCATTAGCACATTTTGACTTTTGTGCCAAAGTCATTAATGAAAATATTAAATAATATTGGTCCAAAACCAGTCACTGAAGAACTCCACTGACAGTTACCCTCCAGCTCAAGGCTCGCTCTCTTTCAACACAACCTATTGTTCTCATGTCTTTGGTCCACTTCTTTAGGCCCTTTAGAATTTTCCTATTAAATCCAATTACCCCCTGTTTAACTAATA
The DNA here is from genome assembly GCF_965638725.1 of Aptenodytes patagonicus. Lineage (NCBI taxonomy): Eukaryota > Metazoa > Chordata > Aves > Sphenisciformes > Spheniscidae > Aptenodytes > Aptenodytes patagonicus. Next base: position 21,526,105 of record NC_134954.1, read on the forward strand.
ATTGGCTTCCTGGAAACCCTGCTCCATGATTTAGTCTTTGGAGACTAAATTAAATTTGTCTGTTTATGCAGGCAGAAGAATATGCATTGCCCAGATTTGTGGGAAACAATCACTGGGGCATTGACACATGCATGGGGCAGCAGCCAAAGCTGCCCTGACATCTTTTGTGTGAGGCAGGGACCATGGTCTGAGCCCAGCATCCTGCTTTACACCATCTGGAGGGCTAAAGTGGCTGTGGGGGCTACCTACACCTAAATTTCCTGGGTGGCATAGCACCAAGGGTGACCTACCATCTCACTGCTCTTTGATAAAGAAACACATTTCTCACCTGGTGTTTTACCAAAAAAAAAAAAAAAAAAAACCACACACAACAACACACACACACACACCACCAACAAGAAAACCTTCATATAGCTAACAAAGTTTGCACTACTAAAATATCATGAGTATGAGATATTTTCTAGAAGAGTCTCCTGTGCAAAATAGGTATTCCTATAAGGATACTTTCACTGTTCCTTTTTCAGAAATGGCACTGACTTCAGTGAGGTTCCACCAGGGATTAATTTGACCCACTCTCTTTGATACACTCAAAGCAAATCAATCTTTCATGGGTCTCAAGCTGTGAATACCTGCTCAAATAATTAAAACACTCAGCAGGGAACCTATTGAAAAGGTCATCTCTTAACAAAGACTAATTCAATTTTATCTCATACCCATAAAATTTGAGACAAAATAACAGAAAGCAATGGATTACCCAATGTATCTCTCTCATTGGCATTAAAACACACTATTTATTTATACAAGGAGTTAGAAGGAAATTGCACATGCACCTTGAACTCATATCTCATGTAAAATTAATGCAGGATATTGCACTGCCGGTCCTTCAGTGGAGGGTAAATAAAAGCATTTTACTTATTTATTTGTAACCGAATCTACAGGAATGAAAACTGTTTTTATGTTGCAGCATGCTTAAATTCTACATGTCCCTAGGTCCAGATAGAGAATTATATGGTACTAATTTAAGCCTTTCTTTTGCAAAGCTTTTGTGAAGGCATCCAGCTTTCAAACCAAAGGAAGTCCTTTTTCACACAGCAAACAGTTACACTGTGCAACATGGAAAACGTCCTTCTTTATTTTTCTTTCACTAAACATTTCCTAGGCAAGCAGAGTGTAGATGATATCTAATAGACTAATTCAAGAACGGGGGAAGTTTTCACAGAATGCAATTGGAACAAGAGCAAGCCCTCGATCCAAACACGGCTGAAGTCTCCAAGCCTGGATGCTGTTCTTTGGGCATTCAATAGCAGTCCAAGGAAAGAAAATTCAGTTTGCCAGTCTTATTTATGATCCGTACCTCAATCACTGATTGCCATCATTCAAAAAAGTGATACATCTCAAAATTACATAGTTTGTCTAAACAAACTGATTTATTTGAACTAAACCATTTAATCTATCATGATGGTCTTCATTTCATCGTATAGTAAGCACGAAACTGACGGTTGAAAAAAAAAAAAAAAATCAGTACCTAAAAAGCAAAGATTATTTCTAAGACCTTTAGTTCCAGGACTTTTATTTCTCCTTTCTCTGCATAGGCAAATCCATGCATCTGCTTGGAAAAGTTTGCAAGGCTTGACAACATTTGGACTTTCCTTCAAATATATTTAATTCTTAAAGAACTTAAAAAAAAAAAAGTCCTTCTAAAAGTGAAAGTGAAGTCTCAAATCTGACATTCACAATTCTCTTATGATTACACTAAAACTCCTATTCCAAAATAGTAGTAAGTTGTATGTTGCTGCATTTATCACAGATAGGAGATTTACACCCCCATATCTTTATCCTAAGTGCTTCTAATTGGTATCTCACACTGGCATTTGGTTTCAAAGGGCCTGAAGATATGAAACAAGAATCAGTTTTTCCAGTATCAGACCTACTTCATTCAATTCAAACAATGGTGAAATTATGGACTCTTTAAGAGATATGGGCTTTTCTTTTGTGGGATTGAGCTCTCAGGAGATGAGATTTTGGTTTCCCACCTGGCTCTCAAAAAGAAGGAGTGAGAAAGAAAAACATTCTGCATATAAATTTAATTCGACTCTTCAGAAAGGCTACTAATTTCATGCAGGAAAGAAAAATGCCCTGAAAATGAAGGAAGACATTAGCAGAAAGTGAAATAGATATTAATATGCTTGTCTCCAAGATCAAAAACAAACTCTTAACAAGAGCTAAAGAGTGGCTGAACCAAGACAAGATGCTCATTTTTTAGCATTGTATTTCAGTGGCAATTGCTAAAGCAATGGGAAATTTACTTAAAATATTACAGAATGCCACAGTCAAGTTATGAAATTAGTGTAAAATGCAAAATACAACAGGACCCTTGCAAAATTAATTACTGTCAGCCCCTACAAAAAAAGAAACAGAACAAAAGAAATGTAATGAAAAAGCAGCATAGCAGCTTTTGCCAAGCATTGAATGCCAGTGTTTATGAGCTGAGTCAAGAGGTCTTTTCATTCTTTTCTCATCAAAGCAATAAAGCGCAAGAACTCATCTCTATTTGAAAAGGCACTGAGTAGTAGGAACACCACTGGTGTCTTTTCCATTTAGTAGACAATGCATATTTGTGTAAGCTGGCTGAGGAAAAAAAAAAAGGGAGCTAGAGTATATATTTCCATTGGCCTTAAGTTTGTGACTTTTAACCAAGTTTTGGCTTATACTCCATGCATTAGTCAAATAACTGCAGAGTTCCAGCCATAGTTTCGCACCAATGAAAAGAAATCACCATACACATGATAGAATGTGTAAAACAAATCTAGGGGAAGCTTCTCCTTTCTTCGCTAGACTGACTGGCAGAGCAGTGGCTTACAAGTAACAGTAAGGTGAAATTTAAAATGCCACATTAATTTTTATTAATCAAAAAATGAAGCAAGTCATGATACAGCAGAAGATTTCAGGAGATAGTTTTTGTTCCTACTAATTCCCTAAAAATAAGCAAATTATTTCAGCAATAACTTTTCTTGTCTCTGGATTATTCTGAGCTATTCCCTACTATAACAGGAAAAATCTTTGCACTGATGCAACACTTGAAGGAAAACTCCAAGTACTCAGATCTCCAACAGGTTTTAGCACCTCCACCTTAAAAAGGTGAGAGGCTGAGATTTGGGGTTATTTAGTATTTACATTTAGACTTAAGAAATCTAGCTCTTTTACCAGGAAGGATTAATATGGCGTTTTTGTTTGGACTGGTTCTCCTCTAGGAAATAAATACTCCCTAGTGGCATTCACCTATAAGAGAAGGAAATCTGCTGTCAGATAGCTAATCTTTTGTATTCCAGACATCCACCTTTTGCAATGACAAGGTATGAGCTGTTCCTTTGGAATCCATAGAAGTGACGTACTGCTTCTAATGGGAGGAAAGACCTCTGAGACCACAGAGATGTTTTTAAAGAATATGAATAAAGTAAGGTAACATAAAAAAAAAGCAGCAATTAATCAGAGTAATTCAAGAAGAGACCATTGCAAGTATAATAAAAACCAAACACCAAAATTCAGTACTGACTGTTTCAGCAAAAAAAAATTTAAAATACAGAGCTACTCTTTGTGAGGTCTTGGGACCCAATGTACAAGTAAAGCCTCGTTCTTTCCTGTAAAATAAACATAAACAGCACATTTTCCACAGCAAATTATTTTTAGGGTTTTTTTTCTTTTAAAAGATTACTTTAAAAACAAAATACCCTTTTCTTCTAAAAAGTTACTAATTCTCTTAAATATGCTTCAGGGGTCATGTGTGACTCCCCTTTTTTAAAGATACTCAGCTCTAAGAGATAACACTTAAAACACTTCTCTTATTCAGCATGTAACAAGCTGTTGTCTGCAACTGTGCCTTCGTAATTTAAAAAAAAAAAATCTTTAACAGGAGAAAAGATACATGATGGGAGAAAAGCTGCTAGGTCAAGATTAACGAGCAGAGGCAGAGAAAGTGTTGTCTGAGGTGTTTGTAAAGACCTAATGTTCCCTTCACAGAGTGTATTTCATTGTCCGAGATCCAAACCTCTTCTCACTTGACCTTTAACAAATTTCTGAAACTCATAAGGTCACAGCTCTTGCTGATCATCTACTAGTCTTGCCTTACTTACTGCAACAACAGGGATCTATCACTTGTGAGACAGATAATGGAGAGAAAAATTCAGCAGCTCATCCAAGAAGGGTAAATTTTACTCCTTTGATGATGGATGAGAACTATATCCACCACCACCCCCCATTCATCTCTATTGCCATGCAAGAACCTCAGGTAGGAAAGTAGCCTCGGTATTTCCCAGAACCCGCCTCCTCTCACAGTATCTATATATGCAGGCTCTCCAGTTACTTTGACATGTTTTTAGAGAAACATCAGTCCCATTGAAAATTTCTGGTCATTGAGTGAGTTTCAAAGTTATTCTATACTGAACCTGAGAAATTAAATCAGAGATACAAAAGAAACAGTGAACTCGGGCAAAGACGAAATCAA